>NC_133538.1:384061766-384769266 GCF_048544455.1 Silene latifolia | reverse complement strand
TTCTTAAGACATGTGATAATGATGTACAAGGCTAGATTGTGAGTGATGCCAAAAGGTGGTAAGTCCTCATCTGAGAAAGTAACTGGGTTACTTAGCTTGATTGAGTCCTGAAGGACTAGATTGACTACATCATCAGGAGTAGAGTCATGTGACACGTTGTGTTTAGCCAATACTCGCAGTAAAGCTTGGCGATATGAAAATGAAATAGCCACTAGCTGCCAGACTGAAAGATCAGCCTTTGTCTTCTATATTTGTTTCATTAGGTGATCAGTGGCTAAATCCTCATTACTATTCGTTGGAGGCGCGACCTTCCCATTAGTATCTGAATTACTCGTCTTCCCCGGGGTGATATTTTGATATGGGTGACCTGATCAAGTAAGATGATCTATGTTATGTTGTTCTAAGGCTTTGACTAGAGGGTGTTCTTTGAAATAAACATCTTCATCGTCGTCTGTCCAAACGTCATTGATAGTGTTAAGCTCTCTCAAGTGCAGAATTTCGGCGTCCTAGATCGATGATCTATTGAACCAAACTATCTACTACCATGATGACTTCTTGCATTGTAGATTCGTAGGATAGAGCAATGGTAATTTGTGTGGCTTCCTCTTCTTAAGCTGAGACATTAGGTCTGCGTGGGGGCGACACGACGGCCTCTAGTTCAGCAACTTGTCTACTCATGCATTTTGCCCATGCGACAAAATCTGCAATAGTAGGTGCAATGGTAGAGTAGATTTCTCTGTGGTCAACCATATTGACCTCATGTTCGACTGGGTAGATAAGGTGTGAGCAATCCAAGGTGGATTCCTTGTCCGTGATCATCAGAATTTCAAGAGGATTCTTAGTGTTTTTAGGCTTACTTGCGGGAGGGATAGGCAAGTGCCTATCTTCGATCATGTCCTGAATAGCATTCTTCAACTTATAAAAATTTTCTGTATCGTGCCCTTTACCCTGTGATATACACAATAAGCGTTGCCATTCCAGAATTTGGACTTCTTTTCTGGGTCAGGTTTAGGTCATATTGGTTGGATTCTGCCCTGTTTTGATAACCTTTTCAGCGCATTTGAGTATGTTTTACCAATGTCAGTGAACTTCCTTGGTGTATTGTTTCTCTTAGATGACTTTATGAGGTGGACGTCGTCAGTTTTGCTAGTGGAACCATAGGAACGACTCCCAGCTGATGTTGAGTCTTGATATTCGCGTCCTACAGTTTTGGACAAGAGTCCTTTGCGAATATCGTCTTCGATCCTTGTACGCATCACTGTTAAATCTTTGAAAGATTTGATGTTTTCGTACCTCAAGTGATTTGCATAGATAGGCTTTAGATTGTCCACAAATTTATGCACAAGGGTGGCCTCATATGGACGCTCAACCAGTTAAGTGATAGTCTTTCTCCACCTACTCTGGAAGTCGTTGAAACCTTATTTTTCATTCTGGGTGAGGACCTCTAGGGTGCGCATGTTGACTTGGATCTCAACATTATCTGCGTACTGTTTAGTGAACTCGATAGCAGCATCATCCCAAGTAGCAATTTTCTTGTGGTCTAGAGAGTAGAACCACTGTTTGGGAATGGTGTCGAGAGATGAAGGAAAGATCCTTAGAAACATCTCTGGCTTAATTCCCTTGATAGACATGTAGTCTTTGAAAGCACGAATGTGGTTTAGAGGGTTTTTGTGCCCCTTTAACTTCAGGATATCAGTCATGTTTAAGTTGGTTGGTAGTTGAGTATTCACTGCTTCATACTTTCGGCTATTTTCTCTGTTGATGTCATCCCCCTTGAGGTACATTAGTTGCTCTTCCAGATATTGAAGACATTTTTCTCCTTCAGTGAGAATAGGAGGATTAATCTCAGGTTTTCCAAAGGGTGGAGGATCGTCGCGCAATGGTATGTCAGGAATAGGACCATCCGCAGGAGGAAGTCTGGCTTCCACCGCCACAATGCGGCCTTCGATTGTTTGGAGACGAGCGTATGCGACATCTTTACTTGCTTGGAGTCAGAGTAGTGAAGCCAAGACTTTATTATTACCATTACCATCGGGTTGACCGTGAACGCTTCCTTGACTTTCGTTAGTTCCGACCATCTGGGACTGAGTAAAAGAACCGTTGGCGAATCAAAACACAATCGACCACATTGCACACTCACTCAAAGAACTCGTGTAATGAATCAAAAGGACGTGAGTGCCCTTGTGACGTGTGATAGATTTTGAAAATGTTGATCTTGAAATGTTATCCTAGACAACCATTGTGTGTGATTGTAGGAGTGCTGACTCGAAGTCACTTTGAAAAAGACAGCGTAATGCTTAAGACCTTTGAAATTTTGACAGAGTTTCGACTTGATTTTATTGACTTTACGCTATTTAGGCCATTTGTGAAAGATTTACATTTTACATTTTGAAAAAACGTTTTTTTTTTTAAATTTCGTCATGGTTTTGTTTACAAAAGTTGATAACATACAAGCTACAAGCATAGGCATAGGCATTATAACAGTATGCTGAGTGCTTTTAGAAGGTTTTGGTTTAAAGGGTGGGTTGCCATACCAAGCTATCAAACGCCATACCAAGCTATCAAACCCTGGTCTGTTGAGAGGTCCGTGCCAAACATGAGTAAGGTCGGTTCCTAGTCCATTCACTCGAGTAGTGAAAGCTCTTGATACAAACATAAGTAAGCATCGTGGTATGATGGACGTCAATCGTTTTCCATCTTTGGGCACAAATAGGAATTTGCACCATCCAGATAGGACGATTAGTCGAATTGGTTTGGTTAAAAGACTAGGAAGGCTGGCTAAAACGACCTAAGAAGGTCGAGTAATGAAAACTGACAGTTGTCTCATATAAACTATTCCGTAACCTTGTTCAAGTTTCACCCTAGGTAACACTAGACTTAGTCTAAGTGTATCATCCCCAGCGGAGTCGCCAAACTTTAGCCACAGGCCAACCGCGCCGCACGGCATCCTGCGCGTTGGTGTCGAGGTGGCGGCACTTCTCCCACGGAACCCTGGCGAAAGCCAAAGCACGTCATGGGCCGTTACCGATTTATGAGACATTGAAACCAGTGAAAGGTTTGACCAAGCCTGCATTTGTGGAGTCGCCACCAATTTTTATGGAAAATTAGAACTGTTCGAATACTTTATGTCATGTCATATCAAGACACAAAGTAGTGACATGAACACTAAGAAATTCGTTACCCTTAGCACCCTATGTGTATAATGACTCTTGCAACACCAATGAACACGGATGCTCACAGATATCTGAGTAAGGGTTGAGGGTACGTATTAGGAAGCTCTTACTTGAACACATAATCCTGCCCGCCTTGATAGTGGCCTCTACTAATGATCAGGGAAGTCATTTATACTTGATATATTATCAATTGTATGCATGTTATGCAACATCCAATGTTTTCATCCTAGCATGTGAGAATTTGGACTAAGTCGGTTGGCAAACAATTTAGCAGACAATTGGGTCGAAGTTAGAATATTTAGATTAATTACATGTGAAAAAACCAGATAAATAAATCATACAGAATATGACTATAAATACAAAGGAATAAACTACAACGAGTACTGAATTTACACTATAAACATGCCCAAAAGAGTTTTTTAGAAATAAAAGAAAATAAATTAAAGGAGTAAAATAAATTAAAACAAATAAAAGAATTGGAATTGGAATATAGGAATATGAACATGAATCGAATTAGAAGTGATAATAAGGATAATAGTCGATTAGAATCCTAATTAGAAAACCTACGTCAATACGAGAAGAGTTCAGAGGCAGAAGCCATCTCAGAGCAGGAGCAGCATAAAGCGCGCCCTCTGGAAGAGGCGCATCGGTTTATGCGACTGTTCTCGAGTTGGATTCTGACTGTGAAAGTCAGACACGTTGTTCGATATTGTTCATTGGTTAATTTACATTGATTATTAGTGTATACCTTGAATAGAAGTGGTTTAATCAGATTACATAAATTAAGAAATCGTCATAACTTGGATTAAAATGAGTTTTACAACGGCTTAAACGATTTACAATGAAGCTTTGAAACTTGGGTTATAAACCGAATAAGACTAGAGAAGACGAAAGCTAGAGTTAATACTGGAAAAGCAAATGAAAACATGTACAAAAGACGAATTCAACGACTAAATATGGAAAAATCGAACCTTTAAAATCTGGGTTTCAATAAGATGATAAAAACCCGCAAATATTGATCATAAAGGATTTCAGACGAAAAGGATTAGTAAAAATAAGTTTTATAAACTGGAAACATGAGAATTCGAAGAAATAAAGAAAGAAAAACGAAAGATGAAAAGAAGCAAATACTCGAAGAAGAAGGAGGAGGAGGAGGAGGAGGAGCAGAAGAAGAAGAAGAAGAAGAAGAAGAAGAAGAAGAAGAAGAAGAAGAAGAAGAAGAAGAAGAAGAAGAAGAAGAAGAAGAAGAAGAAGAAGAAGAAGAGCATCAGCAGACAGACAGCCTCTGGAAGAGGCGCAACATGTGCTGTGACTATTTCAGAAGGCGCACCTGCTCATGCGTTTCTTTTGGGTCGTCTTTTGTTGCTGGTTTGCAAAAATAGGTTTGAAAAGATGATTTTAAAGACGGTTTTAATCATGTTTATAACATAAATTCTTACACAAATTATAATTACAGAAATAAAATAAAAGGTAGAATTTACACCCTCCGATTGACATGTTAGCGTCGCGAGATTTAACTAAATTGGCTTTTAGTGGTAACTCGACTCGATTTATGCAAACATGAAAGTGCCCTTGAAAAAGGATTTTACAAGATTGATTTATTGATTTTAATGATTGTGTGGTGGTCAAATTGGTCGGTCTATGTGTAGATACGCAGTATCTGCACCTTCCAAAAACCACCCGATGATGATCGGACTACAACGTGTTTTTGATATGCGGGCGTGGAATGGCTATACATGAGACGGTTTAATGCATTACTCGGACATGAAAAAATGATTTCAAAAATGGTTTTCTAACTTCATTTGCATTAAAATAACACTATTTAGAGTTAAAACTGTCTTCGGAACCAAAACCGACTTAGAAACCCGCAACTCGAGTCAATCTGAGTCAAGCCGAGTCTTGAATGTCAAAAATAATGCCATGAATGGTTTTATCATGCCATTTTCATTAAAATGACCCTAATTAGAGTCAAAACCGACACCGGGTCAAAAATCGACTCAAAATTCAAATCCCGACTCAACACGGATCAAACCCGAGTCAAAATACCTACCCCAAGTAACACCCAAAATCATCTTATTAGATGCCTATATTGTTACATGATATCTTATTTGATTACCACAAATCAAACAAACCAAACAATAGATAGAGCAAAGGCCACGTCCAAATTGAAAAGGACAAGGCACCCCATTGCGTAACAGGGGGGCTCGCGCCTCTTTAGGCTTCCTGCTTAGCCTCTAAGCAAACTCAACCAACCTACCATCCCACATTTCTCTATAAATACCCACCTTCACATACCATAATCTTCATGCGAGAGTCCGCCCCCTCACAACTCCCTTAAACTTCTAGACTCGACTTCTTAAGTCAAAAAATCGACACGTGTTTTCGACCTACCGATCGAAAACACAAGCCTTACACATTTTGTTTGGTACCGTTGCCGTGCATTCGACCGACCCATTCGACCAACTCAACATTAATCAACATGTTTTTCAACAACATATTTTCAACTCATTTTCAAAACAAAATCCGTTTTTAAGGCACTCTTTTAAACTTCTTTGATCGCGAGTAGTCACAACGAGAAAATCGTCTCTAAAGTCGTCTACCTCGCAAACATCAATACACATAATTTTGAGGGTGTAAACAACTCACTTATTTCACGTTTTTAATTTTGTTACGAGTTTATAAAGCATGAACAATGCATAACACGATTCAAATATAGGTTAGATGAGGCAAAACCGAGTTTTGGCCTAAGACAAAAGCTGTTTGCTATGCAAAGAGACTCGTACCTCTTGTGGCTTCTCGGGTCATACTCAAACGTGTTTGAGTTCATCTTCCTTCAACACTTTCTTTTATTCTTACTTCTTTTCCATTACGGCTTTTACCATTTTAATTCATTTTTATGACAAATATTTTGACCATTACAAAAATCATCTTTGGTTCCTTATACCATGACGGTTTATTCCGTGACTCGATGATATTATTGGTTAATTAGAAATTAATTGGTATTTTAACACCCTTTTCTTTTACTTAACATTTTCCTTATTTATTCACACTTGCAAATATATTAGTCATAATTCATAATCATCCTTGGTTCTTTATACCATGTCGGTTTAATCCGGGTACGATGACAAACTTGACTATTACAAATAAATGAACTTAACATAATTAGTTCAAACCAAACATTTTTCTTTCACTTTTATTTCATTTTATTTTTATCCTTATCTTGACCATATCATATGTCACACTTGGTTAAAATAAATACCATGTCGATTTAATTCGAGTACGGTGATAAAACGGTTAAGCACTGATGTGACCATAATTGGCGCATATTTAGCCCCCGAATTACAATTGTTTCCATGCTTTTTAGTGCCTATTTGGGTCATTTCTTATCTTTAGTTCTTTGTTTTGCATATTCTTTGAGATTTTGATCCCTTGGTAGGAAAGGAGTAAGAATCTTGCATTTTCATGGCAAAACGAGGCTAAATTGATTGTATTCAATGACCAAGCATCAAGAAGAGACAAGACTAGAAGGCCTTTGTACATATCATAGTAGAAGAACAATGTTGAGAAAGGATCCTTGCGTCCCCAAGGAAATCCCCAAGGAATTTATGAAGAAAAGGGAAGAAAAGAAGAAGAATTGACGCTGACCAACAATCCGAACGGATTGCAGACAATCCGTCCGTCCAGCCAGCACAATCCGAGCGTCCTTCCTTGGAATCCGCTCGGATTCCCCCTCAACAATCCGAGCGTCCCTCTCCCGAATCCGCTCGGATTGCACAGCCCAAATCCGGCCGTCCCGACTCTAATCCGCATGGATTCCTGCACAGCACGGATTTCATTCTTCAAGCTACGAAAAGAGAAGCCCTTCTCTCAGAAAATACCGGAGTCTCCTTGCTCAACTTAAAAAGTGTAATTACTAGTTTAGCCCTTAGTTAACCCTAATGCATCCTCCCTAATTTTCACTATAAATACCCCATTAGGCTAATTAGAGGAGCATGTTCTTCTTATCAATAATTAGTGTAGTTAATATCAATCAAATCTCTCTTCAATATTGTAATCAATTATTAATCAAGTTTTAATCCAAGTTTTAGTTCTTTAATCTCTCTCTTGTTCTTCCTTTATTTTGGGTAATTGAAGATTATTTGGGTTATTATTAGGAGATTGACAACCTCTCAATCTAGGATTCAAGTACTTCTATTATTCTTGCTTTATTATTGGAATCATTAGTAGGTATAATCTCTTAATCCCTTTTTAATTATTGTTAATTACTTTCATTTATTCATCATGTTTCATATTGTTGGTATGATTGACAACCTTGCTAGCATGATCAACATGATAATGAGTGAGTAGTCTCTTAGCTAGGGTTTAATGGGTGATTAGGGAAACCAACATGGGGAATGATTCATGCTTAAATCAATATGCTTTCATATCTTATTTGCTTGCTTGTTTTGATCTTAATACATGCACATGTTATATTTGATGAAATGCTAAGCCTATGAATCCTTGCATTTACTATCATCTTCTATCTTTTCAATAAGACTTGTAAGACATAACCCAACTCGAGTCTCATTAGACCATGCATGTGTTGAGTAGGAAAGATTAAGTCGACTTGTAGGTGTTGTACAATCTAATCGATTCGGCTCCGGGACCCAAACTTTCCTAGGATTGTAAGATATAACCCAACTCAATCCATCACAACAATAATTGCTTGCTTATAATTTGAGAACATGTTTGTATGATCATATCCCATGATTCCCCTATGATCCCATGACACCCTAGTGCCTTTAATCAATTGTTTACACCCCTTATTTTATTCATCTTGCTAGTTTATTTTCATTGCTATTTTAGTTTAGTGACCTTCTACACCAACTCAATTTGTGACACCCCTAGACACTACTAGTTACAATAGAATTCTCATTTCAATACCCGTCCCTTGGGATCCGACCTTTACTTGCCTCTTTACTAATTGTAGAGTTGTTTGTGAAGTATAAATTGTGTTTTGTATCGACCATTGACCAACGACCACATATACTTAATTGTGAACACGAAATGGCCTCGATCAAAAATGGCGCCGTTGCCGGGGACGGTGTTTAATTGATTTAAGATTTCTTTTATTGTTATTAGTTGTGTGTTTCTTCACCTTGGGGAAGTAAAACTCCTCAAGGTTTGTTCTAATTGTTTTTGAGTTGTTTGATATTTTGCATGTCTAGAAGGTTACAAAGTGATTTGTTACCTTTTGACCGTGAAATCGAAAGAACCTTGACGAATAATAGGAGACTTGTTAGGAGGAATTTGAGAGGTGTTGGTGAAGTTGTTCAACCCACTAGTGATTTTGTCAATCCTTTCGCAATAGAAGGAGAAGAAAACCCATTACACAATATCCCACAAAATCCACCTACAATGCCTAAATTCTCGTCACACTCTATACCCACCGAGGAGAATCTACCAAATGGTACTCCTACACCGCAACATCTCACCGGTAATTTTATTGCCAAGTCCGCCTTCAACCAACTAGTTGAGAGGAGCCAATTCGGGGGAATGCCTAGTGAGGACCCTCATTCTCATATGGAAACCTTTTGCGATTATTGTGATGCTATCTCTCAAACGGGCGTGACTCAAGACCAAATTAGATGGGTCTTATTTCCTTTTTCGTTAATCGGCACCGCAAAGCAATGGTTGAAGGGCCTTGATAAGGCCACCCTTGGAATAGATTCTTGGAAGAAGTTAGCTCTAGCTTTCTACAAAAAATTCTACCCACCGGAAAAGACTAACATGCTAAGAGCTCAAATTACGGGTTTTAAGCAAAGGGATGAAGAATCTTTGTATGAAGCTTGGGAACGGTTCAAAGGTGTTTGTCGCTCATGTCCTCACCATGGACTTAGCGAATGGTTTTTAGTGCAACAATTTTGGAACGGTTTATATGAAGATTCAAGGAACATTCTCAATATGGGATCAAATGGAATGTTCACCGAAGTTGATGACAATCAAACATGGAACAATATTGAGGAAATGGCGGTCCATAATTCACAATATAGTAGACCTCGCAAGGCTACTAGAGGAGGAAAGCATGAAGTGGACTCCGTTACTCAATTGGGTGCTCAACTTAGTGCTCACATTGACACAATCAACTTGAAGTTTGAACAAGCTATGGCTAGACTTGAGGAAAACTCGAAATCATCAAAGCATCATGTCAATGCCATGACGGCATCCTCATCAATCCCAAGTGGGATATGTGAGAATTGTGGAACTTTGGGTCATGACCCAAGTGAGTGTAGGGGAACAACCGAACAAGTTAATGCTTTCCAAGCTTACAAAAGTGGTACCCCTTATTCAAATTTTTACAATGAAAACACCAAGTTCCATCCAAATCTCTCATACAAAAGCCAAAATGTTCAAAACCCTCAAACAACATACACTCCACCACCCATGAGGAACCAAAATCAAAGACCCTTTTACAATCAAAACCAAGGTTACCAAAATCAAAATCCATACAATCACCAAAATGACCAAGGTTTTGATGTCCAAAAAGCGGTCCTCCAAATGCAAAAGAATCAACAAGAATTTTTCACTCAAATGCAAAAAGATAGCCAAGCAAAAGACACCACCATCAACAACATTCTAGCTCACACCAAGATGTTGGAAACACAATTGACTCAACTAGCATCTTCAAGCTCACAAAGACAAAAGGGGCAATTACCACCACAAAGTAATCCCCCTAGACATGAAACGGTTAGTGCCATTCACTTGAGAAGTGGTACAAGGTATGAGGCACCGAAGAAGCAAGTTGAGGATGAAGTTGTGGAAGCTAGTGAAAAGGAAGAAATTGTGCAAAGCCCCAAAGAAGGGGAATCATCAAAAGAAGAAAGTTCAAAGAAAAATGAAGACAAGGCCAAAGAGAAGGAGCTCATTGTGATTTGACTTCCTTTTCCAAGTCGTCAAGCCAAGCCCAAATTTGATGATCAACTTGGAAAGTTCATGGAAATTGTGAAGAATTTAGAAGTCTCAATTCCTTTCACGGAATTAATCAATCACGCACCGCCTATGCGAAGTACATGAAAGATATCCTCACAAAGAAGAAGTCGATCCGGAAACTTGAGACTATCGCCTTCACTAAGGTGAGTAGTGCAATACTTCAAGGGAGTTCACCTCCAAAGTTAAAGGATCCGGGAAGCTTCTCAATACCGTGTACCATTGGCGACACGACGATCAACAAAGCTTTATGTGACCTAGGGGCTAGTGTGAGTGTCATGCCGTACTCGGTGAGTAAAAGGTTGGGAATGGGAGAGCTTAAATGCACCAACATCACACTCCAAATGGCCGATAGATCGACGAAGACACCATTAGGGATATGGGAAGATGTCCCCGTGCGAATTGGGAAGTTTTTCATCCCGGTAGACTTTGTCATTGTTGATATGGAGGAAGATTCCAACATTCCAATCATCTTAGGAAGACCTTTCCTACACACCGCGGGTGCGATGATTGATGTGAAACATGGAGAGCTCACTCTAGAAGTGGGAGATGAAAGCATAACTTTTAATCTTGACAAGACCATGAGAGCTCCTCGTTTGCATGAGCCATGTTTCATGATTGATCATTATAGCCGAAAAGATGAAAGGAAGAAATCGGAACTCCAATGGAGGAAGAAAATTGAAGATGCTCCATTCAAAGAGCAAGTGAATTGTGACAAGGAGAGCTTGCAAAGCTCATCAAAATCAACCAAGGAAGAAGAGGAAGGCCTCATTGGCCAAGAGAAGAAATTGGGAGAGTTGTCTCCATCTAAGCAAGAGATTTTCAATGATCAACTCAATGAAGTTTGTGGTCTTTGGGACGACGAGTTTGAAGGGATTTTTAATCCCTACATTGGGCATGCCATCGATCATGATCAACAACAAGGGCCACGGTCTATTGAAGACCTCTACCATAATAATGAACAAGCTTTTGATTACTTCTTCAAGGTGTTGAGCAACATCAACAACACCTTGAACATGCCCCCTTGACATCTCATCAAGAATGAGAGTTTGGTGGAGTCCTCCTAAACCACCATTTGTAAATATTTCTAACTCCCTAACTTACATTTCAATTTTTGCATTGCATTTTTTTTTTTTTTTTGTCATTTTTGGATTTTTATTTACTTTGATCAAAATAATTGTCATGTAAGAGAGAAGTGAGGGAGGGACTAACGACTTCAATTGATGTGTAGTGCCTTACCTTAGTGTGGGGATGGGAATTGCCTAGGCTATTCATGCCTTAGTAGTGCCCCCACAATGAAGAACACAAGAAATGAAGAAGAATGGAAGAATGGTAAAGGGAAATGCATTGTGCACGAATGGAATGAATCCGGGTACAAAGGACAAGAATCCGAGCGGATTGTCCCAAATCCGCCCGTCTTCAACAATCCGAGCGCCCCGACCAAAAGACGCCCGTTCGAGCGAGCTGAAATTGAAAATTTCTTGACTGTTGAAGAATCCGAGCGGATTTCTGGAAAGACGCCCGTCTCATAGAATCCGTCCGTCTTGTGAAGAAGACGCCCGTCTTTGCAGCTGAAGAAAACAAAGAAATTTCTCTGGACTGAAATCCGTCCGTCCTGAAGCAAATCCGCCCGTCCCATCACAGAAGAATCCGAGCGGATTCCCTAGAATCCGCCCGTCTTTAGGCGAGCTTCTGAAAATTTTGAAGCTGCAGAATCCGCACGGATTGGGCCTAATCCGCACGGATTGCCCCTGCGTTTTCGAAAATTTCGACTTCTTTAAATACCCTCCCACCTTCATTCCTTCATTCATTCATTCATAAACACTACCCTAAACATCAAAACCCTCATCCTCTCCATCACAAAAACAAAAACCCTCAACAAAATCCACCAAAATCAAATCAAACCATCCTTCAAACAACAAATCAATCACTCCATCTTCAATAAAAATCAAAACCAAGAACAAAATCTTCAACCTTTGAGTCGATTTTTGATTTCATAAAGGCAAAGCCTTTCACCTTCAAATCGATTTGGGCATTCTACAAATTGAAGATTTTTGATTCTTTTCTTGGTTAGTTCATCAAATGGCAAGGACAAAGGGTGCAACAAAGGCAACAAAGGCACCAAAGGCAAAGGCTCTCTCTCAAAGGCAAAAAGCTCTCCAAACAAAGAAAGCTTTGGCAATGGTGGTATCAACACCAAACTTGGAAGTGCAACAACAACAACAAACTTCTATGGGAGCATCACCTTCTACTCCGGTAATCGATCAACTCTTGCATTATCCGGAGGTAACTTTTATTTCCGATACCCATAGAAATACATTTGTCAAGTTTGCTATGAAATCAATTCAATCCACCAAATTCATATGTGAAGATGCCTTGGAGAAATTGGGTGTTCTTGAACAAACAAAAGCCTTTTTCAATGCCATGGGTTTGAAGAAATTGTTTGAAACAAAGGAATCGACATACCCTTCCCTTGTCTTGGAATTCTTAAGTTCTTTAAAAGTTACCAAAGTTGAGGATAGGGAAAATCTTGAGTTTCGTCTAGCTAACATTAGTAGACGCAATACCTTTAAGGAATTGGGTGAAATTTTGGGTCTTAGCGATGAATCGAGATATCTTAAGCATTATGGAAAGTATGACCCCGAGCCTCTTTGGGAGGCAATCTCCGGGAAGAAATTTGATGATTTTCATGCTTGTCGTGCTCTTTTGGTCCATCATCCGGGCATAAGAGTATGGCACAAAGTTGTGGGAAATACCATAATTGCTAGGAAAGACACCAATCATTTCACAAGACTTGATTTTATTCTCCTTGAATCGGCTTTGAATTTCGGAAGAATTCACACCAAGCCTTTCAATTCTTTGAGGCTATTGGTTGATAGATGGCTTAATGTTGATAATGGGAAGAAGGGTACGACCGTTATTGTCAATGGCGGCCTAGTCACGGTCCTAGCTAAGCACTTTGATCCTAATTTCAATAAGGATAAGAAGTACAAAGCAAAGGAAGGTGGCCATCTTATTAATATGCACATTATGATTAACAAGTTCAAGTGGGTTGCCCATAACCCCCTTGACACTAAATATGGATGGCTAACTAGTGAAGCTAGATCGTTCACCTTACCCTCGAAGATTTGTCGCCTAAGTGTCCACCGGACCAACTATCTACTTCCCCTATCCGAAGAAGCCGAGTACATCATTCAACAACAAAAGGGTGATCATGAAACCCCCTCCTCTTCCATTGTTACACCGCCTTACCCCTTTGTGTATGAAGAGTTCAAACCGGAAGGAGTTGAAATTGGGAAAGACTATGTCACTCTTCTTATGCAAGCCATACACAAGCAAGCTTATGAAGATCGGAAGAATGCATATTTGGCTCAATATCCTCCCCTCCTACATTTAGCTAGGCAAGGACTCCTTGATCCATCTTGTCCTTTGCCTAGTTGGGCGGATAAAGAAGCCTTGTTTTCGGGTGCATCTAGGGACGTGGTGGAAGACAATGAGGTTGTTGGAAATGGTGAAGAAATTGATGATAATATTGAGGAAGAAGCAAGTGGAGATGGAGAAGGAGATGGAGAAAGAGATGGTGAAGATGATGATGAACAAGATGAAGAAGAAAGTGCCAAGGAAAGTGGCAATGTGACCACTTCTCATGAGGGAAGTGATGATGATGATAGCATGATGGAGGACTAGCAAGCCTTGGAGATTCCTACTCTCCCACGGTTTGTCTATATCTCTTTGTATTTTATTTCATTTTGATCATTGTTGGTTTAGTCCTAGCAACATCAAAGGACTCTCACCTCGGTACCATTGAGGTGTTCTTTATTGTTCCCATTTGTAAAATCCAAAATGACAAATTAGTTTCATGCATAGCATAGTGTGTGCATGAACTACCCCAATGCTTTGACATTAGCAATAGTGTCTTATTTGGTTTGGGGAAGTTAATGCATACACAACGGGAGGTAATCAAAATTATCCTCTCCGTCATAACAAAAACCATGCATCATGTAGTATAGCTTAGTGTAGAATTGCATTTAGTATAGAAATCATGCATCATCTTTGCATAATTTCCATCATTTTGGCCATTGAGGACAATGCCCATATTAGTGTGGGGATGGGAATTCTAACATTTAACTCTTATTCAAAAACCCATAAAAATTGAAAAATTTCAAAAAAATCATAAAAATTGAAAAATTGAAAAACCAAAAACAAGTTCATTTCCTTTGTATATATTGTCTTGTATATATTGTGTTTGTTTTATCCTTGTTCACTTTGATTGACTACGCCACATCCGAGACATGAGGATATTGAAGACCGCATGGTATGATCTTTCCAATCTCCTTTTTCCTCTTTATGTTAATGACTATGTGGCTTTATTTTGATTGATGCGGTAAAACAATGTGAATTTAGGATTGCGTTTAGTTTATATGGCATATTAGTTGGTTGAATCATTTGCATTAGGATGTGTATATGTTAGTTGCATCATGGCATGTAGTTTGCATGTTAGAAAAATTTTGCGAAACCGTCTATTTGGGAAACTTGACAAGTGTATATAGGCCCTAGTAGATGCTTTTTTATTCTTAAGACTTTGCTTGTTAGAATACTTGTAAAACACCCTAGGATGTGTCATG
Organism: Silene latifolia; assembly: GCF_048544455.1. Classification (NCBI taxonomy): domain Eukaryota; kingdom Viridiplantae; phylum Streptophyta; class Magnoliopsida; order Caryophyllales; family Caryophyllaceae; genus Silene; species Silene latifolia. Next base: position 384,754,502 of record NC_133538.1, on the reverse strand, counting down.
CTAGTATCCTTTGACCCATGGTTTAAGGCCTAGTCAAGAGTACCTTGTGGTGTGATAACTCCTTGGCTACCGTTTATTCCAAGGTGACCCTTGAAACCATGCATACCTCCATCATTCATCCATGTTCTACCATATTTTTGTCAACAAAAGGGAATGGGCACAAAACAAAAAGAAATCAATTTGAGTTCAAAGAAATGAAAAGTGAAAGAAAGTTTGCAAAAATGCATCAAATGAAAAGAGGAGCAAAAATAGACTCCTAAAGCTTCAAATACAAGGCACCCTCGTTACTAATTGGGGTGACTTTGAAAATGTTCAAAAAGAAATGCAAAAAGTTGTCAAGTATTGAAAAGCCAAAAATGAAAAGAAATGGCAAAAGAAAGTGTTCTCAAATGTTATATGCCACAAGAAATTGGGGGGAAAAACAAAAACAAAAGCAAACTCCCAAAGTGAAACTCAAATATCTATTGACCCCTTTATCCATCGTATCCATTTTTGTGCATGGTAGAGAGGGGACGACCCTTCTTCTTGTCTAGGCAAGAGGGGGAATTCCGCGATCCTCCAGTGTTTCTAACACCATAGGGAGTCTATTCTTGACGAAAGCATTTAACGATTGAGGACAAAGGTACCCTAGCTTGACACAACTTGGAGGTGATTTATTGGTATCCTTCTAGGCTTAGTAGTTTGAACAAATTGCATCTATGAAGGATTGTGTACCCTTGAATTGCTTCCCTTGTAGATAATTTCCGCCACTTAGATGAGGAAAGTGGCTATTCTTTTTGTAGATGCATCCATTATGTGATTTTTATGTGCTTAATGTTTGGATGTGTCACCATTTTGGCAAGACCCACCTTGCCTTGCAAGAAGGCATCCTACCTCATGGTTGTCTTGTTGTGAGTTGAAGGGGCGGAGTGAGACCCGCTAATTGTCTCATATCGGCTATTATTATTAGGATAGGTTAGTTTTGGTCCTAGTCTTTGTCACCTCTTTACTCGGGACGAGCAAAGGTTCGGTTTGGGGATATTTGATTTGACCATAATTGGCGCATATTTAGCCCCCGAATTACCATTGTTTCCATGCTTTTTAGTGCCTATTTGGGTCATTTCTTATCTTTAGTTCTTTGTTTTGCATATTCTTTGAGATTTTGATCCCTTGGTAGGAAAGGAGTAAGAATCTTGCATTTTCATGGCAAAACGAGGCTAAATTGATTGTATTCAATGACCAAGCATCAAGAAGAGACAAGACTAGAAGGCCTTTGTACATATCATAGTATAAGAACAATGTTGAGAAAGGATCCTTGCGTCCCCAAGGAAATCCCCAAGGAATTTATGAAGAAAAGGGAAGAAAAGAAGAAGAATTGACGCTGACCAACAATCCGAACGGATTGCAGACAATCCGTCCGTCCAGCCAGCACAATCCGAGCGTCCTTCCTTGGAATCCGCTCGGATTCCCCCTCAACAATCCGAGCGTCCCTCTCCCGAATCCGCTCGGATTGCACAGCCCAAATCCGGCCGTCCCGACTCTAATCCGCATGGATTCCTGCACAGCACGGATTTCATTCTTCAAGCTACGAAAAGAGAAGCCCTTCTCTCAGAAAATACCGGAGTCTCCTTGCTCAACTTAAAAAGTGTAATTACTAGTTTAGCCCTTAGTTAACCCTAATGCATCCTCCCTAATTTTCACTATAAATACCCCATTAGGCTAATTAGAGGAGCATGTTCTTCTTATCAATAATTAGTGTAGTTAATATCAATCAAATCTCTCTTCAATATTGTAATCAAGTATTAATCAAGTTTTAATCCAAGTTTTAGTTCTTTAATCTCTCTCTTGTTCTTCCTTTATTTTGGGTAATTGAAGATTATTTGGGTTATTATTAGGAGATTGACAACCTCTCAATCTAGGATTCAAGTACTTCTATTATTCTTGCTTTATTATTGGAATCATTAGTAGGTATAATCTCTTAATCCCTTTTTAATTATTGTTAATTACTTTCATTTATTCATCATGTTTCATATTGTTGGTATGATTGACAACCTTGCTAGCATGATCAACATGATAATGAGTGAGTAGTCTCTTAGCTAGGGTTTAATGGGTGATTAGGGGAAACCATCATGGGGAATGATTCATGCTTAAATCAATATGCTTTCATATCTTATTTGCTTGCTTGTTTTGATCTTAATACATGCACATGTTATATTTGATGAAATGCTAAGCCTATGAATCCTTGCATTTACTATCATCTTCTATCTTTTCAATGAGACTTGTAAGACATAACCCAACTCGAGTCTCATTAGACCATGCATGTGTTGAGTAGGAAAGATTAAGTCGACTTGTAGGTGTTGTACAATCTAATCGATTCGGGACCCAAACTTTCCTAGGATTGTAAGATATAACCCAACTCAATCCATCACAACAATAATTGCTTGCTTATAATTTGAGAACATGTTTGTATGATCATATCCCATGATTCCCCTATGATCCCATGACACCCTAGTGCCTTTAATCAATTGTTTACACCCCTTATTTTATTCATCTTGCTAGTTTATTTTCATTGCTATTTTAGTTTAGTGACCTTCTACACCAACTCAATTTGTGACACCCCTAGACACTACTAGTTACAATAGAATTCTCATTTCAATACCCGTCCCTTGGGATCCGACCTTTACTTGCCTCTTTACTAATTGTAGAGTTGTTTGTGAAGTATAAATTGTGTTTTGTATCGACCATTGACCAACGACCACATATACTTAATTGTGAACACGAAATGGCCTCGATCAAGCACACACATTTTACATTTTTATTTGTAAACTATGCCTTTCAAACTTGCAAATCTGACAACGAATATTACTAAGATAATAGTAATTATTCCGAGTCATGCAAATCATTTAATCACAAATAGGGTTTTAAACAACCTTTTTAACAACCAGGAGATGCCCCTTGGGTCGTCGTCTGACTCGCGCCTCAAGAGAGCGTCTGTTTTTATATTTCAAAACCTGGGCATGCCTTGTTCTCTCGCCTATTGGCTCGCGCCCCAATTGGGGTGCCTGGCACAATTCTGTTTTGTTTTTGGCACTTGTCTAGGACAATCCCGATTACGGTTAACCCGAATCTACATGGATCAGATTGATGAGTTAATACTCTTTTAAACATTTTAACATTTTCTTCTTCATCCTTTTATTCTGTCATTTTAATAATAAATGGATCGTGTTAAGCATCATAATCCGAATTTGATGAATGGATGTTTAATTCTCGTCTTCACATGCAAATCAACCGTAAATCCAACTCGACATCATTTTCTTCATATTTAGATAAACAAACCGACTTAGCAAATTCTCACATGTTAGGTTAAGCTTTTGGATGCGCATTCATGCATTTAAACAGTTTTATCAACTTTTGCACTTAAACAACCATGATCGATCAGTAGAGGCCGCTAATGCGGGCGGGATTGGGTGTTTAATTAAAGAGATTCCCAATACGTACCCTCACCCCTTACTTAGAACCTGTGGATAATGGATGGCCTTATCCTGTGTGTACGAGAGTCATTTTACTGATAGGATGCTAAAGGGGGACGAGCCCTTATCTTTAGTACCTATGGCAAGCACCGCTTTTTGCCTTGATTAACCTAGGTATAAAGTGGATTCGAACGGGTTCCAAGCATCCCAAAAATGCTTGGTAGCGACTTCGAACATCTCTGCATTATTTCGAGACCTTTACCGAGACGAAACCGACCGATCTAAAACGATCCGGTCGAAAGCATTTTTACGCCACCGAGCGTGGTTTTCAGACCGCTGCATGTCCATAGATTGGCTTGGCGTGGTGGTGGCCTATGTCCGCACTATGCAACGTGACTCGTACCCAGAATGATCTGGGCTTACCTGGTCGCGTAGATCAAGCACGTAGGCATTGATACACAAGAGCGTGGTCTTAGAATGCAAAGGGAGAAGAGAATGGCGGACACTCGCGTGAAAAATATGTGAGGCGGAGGCCTCTATTTATACTAATCACGAGAAGGAATTTAGGAAAAAGTCGGATTAGGAACGAAATCCGGAAAGAGTCGGGAAACTGGAGAAAAAACAGCCCAGGAAGAGGCGCAGCAGGAACTGCGACCTTTCCAAGAGGCGGAGCTCCCACTACGTCATCTCCTTAGGCCTTTCCTCCTCCACAAGGAAGATTTCCGCTGATTAAATTAGGAATTATAGAAGATGTATTCTTCCTTATTCCGTAAAGAAGATATTTTCGGTATTTAAATCATAAACAATAAATATTTAGGAATAAAACTCCAGAACATTCTAGAACATTTCGACTCGGCTTAAGACGATTTTTAGAAAATGGAAACGGTTTTTTTACCCGAACTCCAAATGTGCTCTAATTACTGTCAAAACGACCGTATCGGCACGTAGATGATGACCATGTGGTTGACTCGACTGTTTGAGCTATCACTTATCAACGAACTTACGAAATGTCATAAATCGCTCATCGTGATAAACATGTGGCCCAATCATCACTAGGTGGTTGGCAGAAGGTGTAGAAACGAGGTATCTACACTTATTTACTCCAAGTAATGTTTGTAATTTTAAAAAAGATCTCGAAAAATTTGTTAACGAGTGCAAAAAAAATTTGTGAAAGAGCTCGCTAAAAGATATTTACCAAATGTATATTGTGTATTACGATTGGTGCCAATAATCTTCTAATCGAAGAAATTTTGAAATCGACATGGCTTTTGATTAAAAAATGGAATTGACTCAAATATGGTCAACTTTCCATCATTTGTATGTTTTCATCTTGTTTAATTGAATAAGTGGCCATTTCATTATAACAACGTTAAAAAAAAAAAAAAAACATACATTCATTACATAACTATTTTGTCTCCATCACAGTACACTTAAGCATCTCTAACAGTCGATGCATCTTCGTCATTACATCTAATAACCTTAAACAATATATCTAATAATAGTAACATCTGTAACAGTACATATATGTATCTCCAATGCTACGTCTAAAAGTATTTCTTCCCGACGAGAATCATGTTTGTCGGTGCTTTCACCATTCTTCCGCCAATATTTCTTCCCGACGAAAATCATGTCTTGTCTATTGATGAGGGTTGAACCACCAAAAAGCGAAAGCTCACTAAAAGAAATAAAAACAAAATCGCGTAACTTGAAAATAACTATGCAACTGAAATACAATAACCGCCTATAAGTATTGAAATGACCATAAAAATACTATAAAATAACTGGATATTCTAGAGAAATAAAAGCATAGTTTTTTAGAATGGAATAACTAAGCAAATGAAATACAATAATCCAACTAATGCATTCAAATAACTGAACGAACACAATACAATAACCGGCTATCTCAAATAAATAATAATGTTCCCAAAAAATGAGAATACCTGCTCTGAAATAATATGTGGTCATTTTAATACTCATATACAAGTATTTCAATTTTTAATCCTCATACTCACGTATTTTAATGTTCATACACTACGCCAAATCTGGCCATCAATAACGAGTGTATCATAACGGTTTGATGCATATAGTAACAACACCTAGATTATCGTTTTCCAAATATTGGCGAAACCTAGACCGCGCTAATAAGAACAACGGTTTCCCTCCAAAACCATTGTTATTATAATGTAACAACGGCTATTTAACAAACCGTTGTCAAAATCATTTAACGGTTTTCAAAAACTCGTTATAGAATCACTCTTATCAACGGTTGTTAGATAACCGTTACCAGTTTAAGAAAACGGCATTTTGAAAACCGTTACTAAATTAACACCAGCGACGGTTTGTGGAACCTGTTGTTATGTTATAGCTATGGGTTTTTTTGTAACCGTTATTATTTTATATTATGAAATAACGGTTTTTCAATTCAACTGTTGTCAGTGTTTGATTAGATTTTTCAGTTTGACTAATGCATTCAAAACTTTATCAGGACTATAATAAATATTAAATTTGACCAATAATATTCAATTTGACCAAAATAATTCTATAAATATGTCTTCATAATGTTTTAGGTCCAAATCTAAATTATCAAACATTTACTCTTTAATTTCTCTCTAAATTTCTCTCTAAAAAAATATGGCTGGTGTATCGGAGCTAAAATCACATTCTCGTTACACACGGCTTTTTACTTGCATTCTCCATAATCTCCCGGTTCATTATGATGTGAATGGAAAGGGTTTAAACCCTAATTTTGGGTCGTTGACGCAAATACTTCATGACTCCGGTTTCAACGCAGTTAAAAAAGTGTACCCTGGGTCTACAAACAAACAAGGTTTTGTAGGCTTCGCTTTTATCGTGTTTGACGAAGCCAACAGCCATGATAGTTTTCGTCAGGCAAGAAAATTTGAGGCTAGATGTGCGGGGGAAGATACGGGGAAAGAGGACTTCTATTCGGAGGATAGACAACAAGGCCCTTATCTATGGGTTACGACCCATCTTGATCATCATTTGCTGAGAAATTACAGGAGGCATCACATTCTTGCCACAGTGCCTATGTCATGGGAGAAAGAGGCCATTCCACTTACGCTTCCCGGTGATAATGAATGGCCGATTTACGACTTGCTTGTTGGAGTATGTGTCATCAACAATAGTGCGATCACATATTATATCTCATAACAAGAATACAAAAGGGATGATTCAATATAATGTCAACTGATCAACATTAATCGGTAACGATTGGCTTACTAGAGTTTGACGCTATTGTCGTTTAATGGTGGTGATCAGTTGATCCCTTAAGGTCACACTTATAGGACAATTCCCTTAACTAATAAGTTAATTGATTGTATATCGATACAGATTAATTAAATCCTTAAATTGAACAAATTTTTTTAATGAGCGAGAGTTATATATCTTATTGTAATGTGATTAAATAAGATTCAATTTAGTAATTAATATGTTACATTATTAAAATTGATTAATGTTTATGAAACATTTAAGATAAGAGTGATTAGTTAGTTATAATTACAAGATATTGTAGATTATATTAACTAGACTTAATGTAACCCATTTTATATACATGTAATTGTGAATTACTTGTTAATTGTTAAATGTAATTTATTTGATTTAAAATAATATTTAATTAGTTAAATATGCATTTATATTTCTAATGACATGTTACTTGTCACATGTCATACCAAATTAAAAATGACAACTGACAAAGATAATATGGATGTCCATTTTAAGTGTTAGACCGATTTTTAAGGGTGATTAGTGGGGATTAATTTTGTTCTTATTTTATGCTTAACGACATAATGATGACACTAATGACATGCTTAACCCTAGGGTCCTACCCTAGTATTTTGGGTAAGACAAAAAGCAAAAAGGAAAAGCATTTTCCCTTCCCCATGCTTCTCAAAAGCTGGTCACCACCTCCCATATGAGGATATGTGATGTTCTCATTTTTATTCTTATCTTATCTTTATCTCTCACTCTTCCTCTCTCATAAAAATTGGTTTTTATGTTCAAATTTTGTTCTAAAAATCTAATAAAACTCAAGATTACTATTGTAGTAATAATATAAGTATTAGATTTGATATTTAAGGTAACTAGTAATATTATCTAGTTAATAATATTATTAGTGTTATGGGATAGTCTTGGGTGCAACTAAGAGGAGAGTTCCTAATATGAAACTTTGGTTTTTGGAGGATCATCATAATGTTATTGAGCTCAAGAACAATGTTAGGAAGGTGTCCTACCTTGTGCCCAAAAATTCGGTCCACCAATTATAAGGGTAAAACCGTTTTTCTCCTTATTTCATTTATTTACATATTGCATGTAACTAGATCTATTATTCTAAATTAGTGATTAATTTAGAAACGAATTAGAGGAGTCTAATTAGGGGTTTAAGAACCTAACAAATTGTATCAGAGCTTTGTTGTTGCATGCAAATCGTTTTTTTTTTTTGAGTTTTTTACGAGTTATTAGATGACTAAAATAAAAACCGGAAAATTTGTTTTTATATAGTATATGCACGAAGTTTTTCCATGCATGTATATATTTTGGTCCTAAAATATTTTAGGTCATTTTAGATGATTTATGGAATTTTATTGCTCACTTTTATAATTTATTGGATAATAATAATATTTTAGTGAGTATAATGGTTATTTAATAACTAAAAATAGTTATATGAAGTTTCTGGCCACAAAATTTTAATATGATCTCACATGCATATTTTACTTATTGTATGTAAGCTAAAAATAGCTAAAACAAAATTTATGGTATAACATTTTTCCCTAAAGTTGCACACATATTTAGAATATCATACGTGAAAATGGAAAAATTAATCTTGTTAATTTTTTATGTTTATTGATTTTTATGTGATAAAATCAATTAAAGGCAACTTTATTAGTCATGAAATTAAATTCAAAATTTTTTGGTTGGATTTATGTTTTTCTAGGATCTAGAAATTATTATAGTATGTTCAAAATTTTGATTTTGAATTTTTCATATTTTTTGTGATTAATTTGGAATTAAGTTGTAAAAACTATTATTTATACTATTTATTCATGAAATAAATTAAAAATGCTTTGTAAGTAATTTTTATTGAATTTATGGGATCTGGGTCATATTCCAGAATATATAAAATTTTGATTTCGAATTTTTCCAAATTTTTATGATTTCTTGGGAATTATTTCTTAATTGTTAAGATTAATAAGATTATAATGAGCAATAATGTTAAACCAAGTTAGATTATTGTCAAATCTTAGTGTAGACTAATATTTGAGTCCTAAGACAGTTAGGATAATTAAATTGGGATTAAATTTGATTTAGGAATTATTTTGGTGATTTTAATGAGTTAAAAGTCACGCATTTCCATAAAACCAAAGCGATATACGATATAATCTAGTAAGGCGATTTGGCAAATTTATTTTGCATGTTGAATACATATATAATGCTGCATATTTTTATAGATGTATGTCATTTAAATTTATGTAGTTTTGAATCATGTAATTTGTCTTAGTATGGTCTTAGTTTTTAATTGGTATTACCCGTAATGTAAGGGAATATCGATTTGGTTGTAATTTTAATGTGATTTCGCATCACCGTTTTGTAATTTAATAGATTTAAATTTTTATTACAAATGTATAATAAGTATAGCTATGTATTTTATTATTATTTTTGTAATTCCGTATTTTCCTAAAGATGGACCCATTCGGAAAGAAGTTCCAATAAAGACGGTGTTTCCTTGAGAGGCGTGTCACATGAAGTTCAAGGGATCAAAGGAGTTTGTTTCCGAATTGTAATAGATTTTTAGATTTTCTATTTTAGGAAAGGACATACTAGGAAATTGCTTTTCTTTACATGCTCTATTTTATATGTTTGCATGCATGCCAAATCGTCATAACATCACATGCATATCTTTTTATATCGAGTTCTCGACCTTGTCAATTATAATTATCGATAGATCACTAATTTAGTTCAGTTAAAAGAGATAGATAATAAATTGACAAGACTTTCACATTTTTAAAAAATTGAGACTTAGCCTTACCAAATAGTAGGAACTCATGAATCCCAATTTGATTAGGGGTACAATACGGTATTGAAATATTATATCGGGGTGCTTTCTTTTAACGTTGGGTAAGTAGGGTAATAAGATGTTATTACATTTCGAAATTTGGTTGATCTCAATGAAAGTATTAGAGGGACCGTTGTCCCAATAGGTTCGGGTTGAAGATGAACTTAATGTAATTTCATCGACCGAGAGTTCTAAGTGTAGAATCGGTTAAACGAGTTAACCCACCAAATTGTATTAGTGAACGTTGTAGAGAGACCGTTGTCCTGCAATCGAGCTAGTATGAATTTGGGTCTTGGAATCATTTATATAATTGGGTGGAGGTCATTATATAAATGTTATAACTTGCTAAAAGTTTTCGTATATTACGATGAATGTTAGTTTTCCCACTATTTCGTTGTTTAAATTTGTTCTATATCTTTGCTCCTTGACATATACGATGTCATTTCGATTTTAACTTATATCTCCATTAAACCACTATAGCTAAAGACAAATAGAATCTCTTTTCTAAAAGCCTCAATTGAAACATTGTAACACCCGCAATTTCCTAATATCATTTATTTTAATTTGTATTTATGAGATTTAAATTTTAATACTTATATTTATTATTATTTTTGTTGTTTAAATCGTTAATTAATTTTCGTTTTTAATCGAATTACAGTTCGATTTCTTTTTGATCGACTATTTATATAATGGCGTTTTATGATCAAATGTTAATATCATTTTTTAGCTCGATCTTACTTGTTGAGCTGAGTATATGAGCATTAGATAAGATATTTATTGATCTTATTTTATTCATTTCTTTTAATCCTTTTATTTTCCTTCCTCCTTTATTAATTTTCTACCAATTTTTTTTTTTTTGAGGAGGACTTTGTCAAACAACCCCTTTGACCAGTTTTGTTAAGGCTCTTATACGATAGTTGTTTCCCTTTTTTACTCATTTAGTTCCTCTTAAATCCTCTTTATTTGATCAACACTATTAGGTCATTTATTATCTAAAACAAATTACGAAAAAAAACCTACCTACTTTTCTCACAAGTGGCGTGAGAGTCATCGTTGAATTTCTTACGTAATAATTTTACGTACGTGCCTACCTTCCTACTTCTTTATTTCTAAATTCTACGTACGTGCTTACGTTCTTGCTTCTTTATTAACATCGATCTTCCTTCATCATCCGTTCATCCTATTCTATGGGTAATTATTGCCCTTAATCGTTTTTTTTTTGGGAAAATGTAAGCTTCCATTATATAAAAAGATACCCTATTACATCAATTTCAAGGATTAGTCACCATGACCATCCTACCATTACATATCTCATCTAGCCATGCCTGTGTGTTCCTATGCCTACTGCTAATTCGACATTGAACAACTCTTACAATCACCTCATTACAAACCAGACTCACTACCATCTCTGGCCTCATCATCAAACCATCGACTCTACTTCTATTCCTGCACCACCAGATCAAAGCCATAAAATTTGCTAGTATCATAGCCACCACCTTCTTCTTACAATTAGATCGAGTTCTCCAATGCAACCACCACGCAATACAATGCTGTCTAGGTAGCTCCACCTTGCACCACTGTGACAGTTTAGACCTGCAAAGCTCACTGTACTGACATTGAAAAAAAAATATGCTCATGATCTTCTTCCTCAACACCACACAAATAACACACATTAGACTGCACCACGCCAAACTTCTGTAAACGATCCTGAGTGAGCAGTTTCTGCTGGGCAATAATCCATACCAGAAAAGCATGTCTTGGAATCATCCATTTAATATTCACCCAAGGAACCCAGGGAAGCATAAGTCCACGAGGATTGAGCCATTCATAGCCTTGTTTGGCAGAGTACTCATGCCCCCCCTGACTGTGGAAAAGTAAAGGTTTCAAAATTTCTTTAACCTGGCATATTTTGCGCCAAGTCCAGCTACTATTCAGAGTAGGTACATAACTTTCCCATAGACTGCTCTTTATATAAACTGAATGTACCCATTTGACCCATAGGTGGTCAGCTTTGCTTTCAATCCACCATACGTACTTCCCAATGGCTGCAACATTCCAGTCATACAACTTCCTAATCCCAAGACCCCCCTGTTGCTTAGGTGTGCAAATTTTATCCCACGCAACCAAGGCAGGTCCATCCCTCTGTTCAGCTCCATGCCATAGAAAGCCTCTACAGACTGCCTCAATTTGTTTTAAAACTGTTTTAGGCAATATGAATATCCTTGCCCAATAAGAGTGAAGAGTGCTCAGAACAGCTTTTATGAGCACGAGCCTTCCAGCATAGGATAACTTTCTATTCCCAATACTCCTTATTCGATCAACAATTTTCTCCACTAAACAGTTACAATCCATCACAGACAACCTTTTAGAGGACACATTTATGCCAAGATACCTGAAAGGGACGTCCCCCTTCTTCATCCCTGTAACAGTCTCCACCTCCTTAATCAGACTAGGCTCCATCCCATTACAATAGAAGCTTGATTTATCCCTATTAAGATTCAGTCCAGATGCCTTAGAAAAATAGTCAAAAGCATTAATCATAAGCTCAATGCTCTTCCTATTTCCTTTGCAGAACATAATGAGATCGTCTGCAAAACACAAGTGTGATAAACCAATGCTTTTACATAGAGGATGAAACCTGAACTTATCATGTTGTTGAACAACCATCAAAATCCTACTCAGATACTCAATGCACAGAGTAAAAAGGAGAGGAGACAGTGGGTCTCCTTGCCTCAATCCTCGCTTTCCAGGGAAAAACCCAAACACCTCACCATTCATAGCAAGAGAGTAGGATGGTGTGGACACACATTGCATAATTAACTCAATGGTCTGTGCAGGGAAGCCAAGAGCACCCAACATATCATGAACAAATTCCCACTCCACTGAGTCATACGCCTTCTGCAAATCCAATTTCATGAGCATTCTAGGAGAGCATGCTTTTCTTTTATACAATCTGATCAAATCTTGGCAAATAAGAATGTTCCCTACAATATCCCTTCCTTTTATAAACGCACTTTGGGCAGGATTGATGATATCAGGTAGAATGTCCCTAAGCCTATTGCACACCACCTTAGCAAGGCACTTATAGATGGTGTTGCAACGGGCAATAGGACGGAATTGTTGCACAGTGTCAGGGATAGCAACCTTAGGAATGAGAGTAAGGATGGTATTGTTACATTGTTTCAGCATCCTCCCTTTGGTATAGACATCCCTAACAGCCCTACAAACATCAGTCCCAACTATATGCCAAGTATCTTTGAAGAACTGGCTACTGTACCCGTCAGGTCCAGGTGCCTTGTTCCCAGGAATATCAAACATAGCATCCTTTATCTCATTATCAGAAAGAGGTGCTAACAAACTCTCCCTGTGATCCTCAGTTAAACATTTCCCTTTTCTAACAATCACCTTATTCACAGGGCAAACCCCCTTAGAATCACCCAGCAATGACTTATAGAACTCCTCAAAAGCAGCTTGAATTTCATCATTAGAGTTACACACATTATGATGCATATCCTTTATCTGATAAACCCTATTCTGACTTCTTCTCTTCCTGATACTAGAGTGAAAATACGCAGTATTCTCATCACCATCAGCCACCCATGCCTCTTTAGCTTTCTGTTTCAAGTACATATTCCTAGCTTTCTGTAATTCCTCAAACTCAGAAGCACAGATTCTTTCAACCTGACACAGCTCTTCATTAAGAGGGTCCAAAATCAGATTGGTCTGAGCCTCCTTTAGAGCCAGTTCAGCAACATTAGTTAAATTCTCTATGTCACTAAAATGCTCTTTATTCAATTTTTTAAGCTCACCCTTAAGTTTCTTCAACCTGGTCACCACACGAAACATAGGGGTACCATTCACATCTTGACTCCAACCTGTTCTAACTACCTCCTCAAAATTCGTGGCCAAAGCCCACATATTAAAATACTTAAAAGCAGCATTCCGTCTAACCATTTGCATCTCAAAATTAATTAAGCAAGGGCAATGATCAAACAGTCCCTCTGGGAGGAAATTAGCAACACTATCAGGATACATATTGATCCAATCATCATTAATCAACACACGATCAATTCTGCTATAAATTTTACCACCATGCTCATGCTTATTATTCCAAGTATAAAATGACCCATTCCCTTTGAGATCATGTAAATTACACTCATGAATAACCTTAGCCATGGGCACAATCTCAGCTCTGGTAACATCAGCTCCTCCTATTCTTTCATTAGCATCCAGAACATTATTGAAGTCACCACAGGTAATCCAAGGCCCTGCAACACACCTATGGTACTTCCTAATACTATTCCATAAACCAGTTCTTTCATGAGCTTTATTAAACCCATAAACCAAGGTGATCCAAAAACTCCTACTCCTAAGTTTATCCTGGACCTCAGCATGTATAGTTTGGTCAGAAACATCCTGCACATCCACTATAAACATAGCAGGGTCCCAGATTAACCAAATTCTACCTCCTCTATGCATACTAGAATTGGTGCATATAGCCCAATCATCACATAAGCTAGTCTTAACTTTATTCCATCTACTACTTTTAATTTTAGTTTCAATTAACCCAAACAGTCCTACTTTATTATTATGCAAAAACCTTTTTATTTCATACTGTTTATTAGGACTATTCAAACCACGCACATTCCAAAAACCACAGCTACCCATTATCACCACCTAGCTTACTGCACTCCCCTTTTTCAACAATTCTAAGCCTTGTCTTTTGAATGGACTGAGTCAAAGCTTCCATAATAGACAACCCTCCTGGAGTAAAATTCCTCTTCCCACCAGAATCCTGCCTCATCAACCTAGTGAGAATCCTTCTAGGCATGGATTGATCCACAGTAGGTTTAACAATCACTGGTGTGACCAACCCAATCACAGGACTTGGTTGTTTCTGAGCAGGTTGCTGAACTGGCTTCTGAACAAGGTTCTGCATAGGCTTCTGGACTGGCTTCTGAAAACCCTTAGTCTGTGGTCGCCCATTTCCCACAGGAACCTGCGCTTGTTGCTGCACCTTAGGTTTTCAGACTTTCTTTGCCATAGGCCTTGCTTCCCCCTTCCTGCATTTCTCAGTAGCATGCCCAATCCCCTTGCACGAAGCACAAGAAATTGGGAGCCAGTCATAAACCACTTTGATAGTGTGAATCTTATCATTCTCATCTGTAAACACCAGCTCAGATGGGAAGACCTGACCCACATTAACCTCAACCATGGTTCGAGCATAACTCAGAAAATTCCTATGCTTAGTAGCATCATCACTCTTAACATAATTTCCCACCAAATTGCTAATCTTCTTTAAACAGTCCTCCCCCCAAAACTTAATATCCAAACCAAACATCTTAATCCAAATAGGAACACACTGAACATCATGCTTAATCAATTCCATGTCAGGTGTCCATTCTTTGACTATGACAGGTTTGTTATCAAATGTTAGGTGACCATTATTCGAACCGATTATTTGTTCCATTGTTTTAAATCGCACAATGAAAAGTCCATTCGGCATAAAAGCAATCTTATCAACTCCATAACCTTGCCAGACACGTTTAATAAAACCAGACAAAACAGAGCTAGGAGGGTTAGCACCTAGTATATAGCATATGACAGAGGTAGACCAGTAACCAATCTCACCCGCAACATCCTCTTTAGTAAGACGAAGCATGGGTTGAGCTGCAACTGGTTCCTCCACCACGTTCTCCTTCTCCGGTTCTGGTACAACCTCATGCTCCTCAGACTCAATAATGGATTCCAGGTCAGATTCAAAATCTTCAGAAGAGAATCTAAGATGTCGTGGGGTTTTCCCCTTATTAGGACGATAATCAACATTTTTTTGGGTTTTTTTTGATGAATTAGACGATGAAGAAGAAGGATTATTAGGTGTTTTCCTATTTCGAGCCATAGTTGCTTCAGAAATAAGCTAACGCAGAAATAGAGAATTTTCTCTCTCTAGTTTCTCTCTCATCCCTCTAAAAATTTGGCCACCTAAAAAATTACTATCAACTGAAGATGAATTATGATATTAAATTTATATATTTCGAATTTTTGTTATTAAGGGCATGACTCAGCATTTCATTAGTTATTGTTGAGTAGTTGCTTGTTTTTTATTACTATCATTGTTTTAATCAATTATGATATTAAATTTATATATTTCGAATTTTTGTTCTCATGGCATGAAAGTTTCTGATATTTAATTATATATCAAAATATATTTTATTTATGAATTTATCATATTTAGTATTGTTTTTATTAGATTTAATGTTGTTGTTATAATCGTAATATATCGATTTCAAGGGTTTTAAATTACCATGGTATAATTTAATATTTATGATTTTATTCTGGTCCTATGACAAATTTTAAGACTTAGGATCATAAAAGTATTGATCTTTTAATCTTATTAGTAATTATTATGATTTATACAATGTTTCAGCGGTTTTGATGTTTATTAGGAATTAATTCGTTTTTATTTTTATAATTCATGAAACCTATTTTATTAGCTCTTATAATTCATTATGGAATGATATAAATTTTGTTAAAAATTATTTTGGGTGGAATCATAATTTTAATAAATAAAATACAGTTCTGGCCGTTTTTGGAATACAATTTTGATAAATAGTATTTGCGATTTTTAGTTGCTGGGAAAATTATTTTTAGTGTTTTTACCTAATTACAGAATGTTAAAAATTTTCTTGGGAAGCGTTATGGTCAGAAACTATTTTTAATAATTGAAATGGTGTTTTGCGGTTTTTATGATAATCTGGTTTTTAATTCGGTTCATATATCAAATGAGCATATATTTTTACGAAATTTTACATGCTGGCCGTAGATGTCATAAACAATACTCACGTTAAATTTCATGAGTATCTAAGTTAAACTCGATTTTATAAAAATAAAACACTGTTTTGGTTAAACCGAGTAAAAAATGGTTTGACGTTAATTTATGAAGAAGGGTATTATGGTAATTTTTCATATGATTCCAGAATGTGTTAAGAGCCTGTTTTATAAGAAGTATTTGACTAAAACTATTTTGTCATTTTAAATACTGGATTAGTATTTAAAATGGGTTTACCCAAGTTGGTAATAAGATAATAACTTATATTTTCTAACTTGTTAAATGACATTATTTATAACATCATACATTACTATTTTCATAAGATTTCTATTTTGAGTAGATAATTACTCTAAGAAAGATTCTATTTATAAAAAGTTACTATTTTTGGAAGTTGCCTTCTTAGAAGGTTTCCTTTTAAAGGATTTGAACAATGAACACTTTTGAAGTGGTTTTGAATACTTATGGAACAGTTAGGTGTAAGGTTTAGAATAATAAACTTAGGATATGCTTAGTTTTTCCATTATCTATAGAACTGATGATTGTCATCGGTGGTCGTCTGGGAGTGTTGCACCCCGGGAGTTATGTACATACACTTAGACTAGGGCCTCTCACTGCGGAGTAAGATGCCGCCCTATTATGGTTGTGGAACCGCGGTACTTTAGCATAGTCCAAGTGAAAATCTAGACTAAGACACTAAGCTGGTTTTCCATAAGGAGTATTTGATATTGTATCTTATACTTTAATGTTTCTGGACTTAATTTTGACTTTCAATTGTTCAAATGCTTATTTATGTTTTTAACATTTTATATTGTATTGATGTTTCATATTTCAAGTAATTGTGGTTTTAGCATTTGCTTGTCTTTAACTTGAAGAAATGTAGCTGGGAAAACGCCTGATTTACTCCCCA
This sequence comes from Silene latifolia, assembly GCF_048544455.1. NCBI lineage: Eukaryota > Viridiplantae > Streptophyta > Magnoliopsida > Caryophyllales > Caryophyllaceae > Silene > Silene latifolia. The sequence continues at coordinate 384,737,247 of NC_133538.1, read as the reverse complement.
CTGATTATGGCTGTTATGTATATAACATGACAGTTATTTGTTTTGCAGTGATTCGAGGAGTGAGCTAGCGAGTAGTTGATCCTACTCTTTTTATTTTCGTTTCTTTTGGATTGTAGAACCCTGTTTTGGAGGTTTTAATTGTTAGCCCTTTTTAGCAAAAGTGGCAATTGTATCGACTACCTTTTCGGGAATATTTCCAGTGGATTCTATTTATTTTAATCCGAGTTTGGTTATTTAGTTTTATCATTGTGTATTTAATCCCATTCGACAGTGTTTCCGCCACTGTTTTGCACTAGATTTTATAGTGGATTACAGTTGGTATCAGAGCATACTGCTCCCGACGCTCACACTTTGATCTTTAGGCAAAAAGATTAATAAATGTCTGATTGAGTTAAAATGAGATAGAGAGAGATGGGTAAAAACAAATAAGAATTTGTTTGCTAGCTTATGTGTTTGTGTAACTCAATGGCTAGCATTGAATTTATGTCTCTTTTTTTTCCCGACAAAGAAGATGAAGGGACGAGGACATGGTACTGCAAGGAAGATGCATCAGTGGTTTCCAGTGCAAATTCAGTTTTGCCCGAGCTACATGTCAGATGACCAAGAGTAGACTCAAGTCTCAAAGTGGTATAGTAGATTAAAAGATTATTACACTGTGGATCCGTCAGATGGAGCGACCCAAGGCTGGAGTGTTTGTTTCTGAGTAAGAAGATGGAGTAACCCAGTGAACCCCCTTGCATCTTCGGAAGCCTGGAGATTCCTTCATTGTTCTCAAATCTTGATAGTTTGCGATCAAGGTTCCTCTTCTTTCACTCTTACAAATCTTCATTACCTATTCTGGTGAATGAATCCTTGTTTGTGATTCTTCCATTCTTGTTATTTATTCTCTTGAGATTCATTGGTTAGACTAACCATTTCCTTGTGAACTGTGATGGAAGTCAAGTGCGTTTGAGGTGTAGTGGAACTTTGTTACTTTTGGTTTGAGGGTAGTGAGTTTTACCTTGAATGCCTAATCTTGAAAGAGATTTTACTTATGGATTCACATAAATGTGTTAGGTTCATATACCTATTATTAGACATTTCTAATGGTGATCTAATTAACTTTTTAACTTTGTCACTAAAGATCTAGTGCATGCATAACATAAAAGGAGATAAAAGAAAAACAATGTTCCTTACATTGTATTTGTTTCGAAATTTTGGGCACAAATAAGGACAACTTCCTTATTTGTTCTTGAGCTTTAACTATAATGGATGATCCTCCAAAAATCTCAAATGTAGAGATTCTCCTCTTGTTGCACTCAAAACAATTACCCTTAATACTAATATTACTAATTAACTAGATTAATATATTAGTGATGCTTAATTATTCTAATAATATTTTTTTTACTACACTAGTAATAATATGATGTAGTATTAGAATTTAGATGAACAATTTTATAAGATCTAAAACTATTTTAGAGAGCGTTTAGAGATGTAATGAAGAATGATTAAAATTGCATGAGTCAAAATAAGAACATTTTTCTCTATATGGAAGAGGGGAGCCGGTTTGGAGGGTCATGATGGCCAATGCATGGCCTTCACCCTTTTGCTTTTTCTCTTCTCTAAGTCATAGGTGTGTAAGGCTAGCAAAATGTAATTATTGTGTTTTATTTTAACAATTAAAATAAAACACCCACTCACTCCAAAATCCACTAATTTTCGGTCCACCTATAAAATGGACATCCATTTTATGTTTGTCAATTTGTCATTTGTAATAAGGTAGGTCATGTGTCACACACCATGCCCATTGATATTTCAATGCATATTTTACCCTTAAATATCATTTTATAACAAATAAATTACTTGTGACAATTTAACTAGTAATACATGATTACAATTATTAAAATGGGTCATACAAATACAATTCACAATATTTTGCAATTATAATTAATCAATCATTCTTAATTCAATTGTTTCATAAAAAATAATCAATTTTAGTAATAAAAATCTTTTAATTACTAAAATGAATCTTATTTAATCAAATTACAATAAGATATAAATATTCTCACTCACAAATAAATTGTTCAATTTTTAAGGAGTTAATTAACTTGTATCAATATACAATTAATTAACTTATCAACTAAGGGAATTGTCCTATATGTGTGACCTTAAGGGATCAACTGATCACCACCGTCAAACGACAGTAATGTCAAACTCTAGTTAGTCAATCATTACCGATTAATGTTGATCAGTTGACTATATAAATGAATCATCCCATATGTATTCTTATCATGAGATTTGAACATGTGATCGCACTATTGTTGAGTACACTTACTCCAACAATCTCCCACTTGTCCGAGACAAGTGTGCGTCACCAATTCTCTTGTCCTATTACAAATTCCCACTCAATGCAAGCTGTCTTGCAGGTCGTGCTTGCATTTGATCATAACTTGAGTGGTTTCCTCGATCTGGAGAGTAACTGTCTTACCGAAATTATCTACCATAGATACCTTTCGAGCGTAGCCACGCATTTTAAGTTCACTACTCCTCGAGTGGCCCTGAGATTTCAAACAACCCTGACAAGGGGGTGGACAATTCCTATCGCACTATTCCCTTCGTATAGCCACGGTCCATCATGACCCAAAATACACCCATTTGACTTCAGTTACGACAGTCGTAGAGTATAAATCAAAGCCAGTCAGAAACTTGTGCTAACTTGGGCGAATAGTCTCTAGTCAAAAGAATTGACTCGTAAGAATACTATAGTAGCTCTCACCACGACCAGGCTTTATGAATTTCCAGAACTCTATAAGCGGTCACTGCCTGACAGAGTGTCTCATACAATCTGTCTATGTGATTGACTAGTCATCCCATATTGTTGGAATATGTGTCCTCAACAATAGTGCGATCACATGTTTAAATCTCATATTAAGAATACGTAAAGGGATGATTCATTAAATAGTCAATTGATCAACATTAATCGATAACGATTGGCTTGCTAGAGTTTGACGTTACTGTCGTGTTGACGGTTGTGATCAGTTGATCCCATAAGGTCACATCTAAAGGATGATGCCCTTATCAGTAAAGTTGATTAATTGTATGATGATACAAGTTAATCAATTTCTTAAAATTGAACAATTCATATGTGAGAGAGAATATTTATATCTTATTGTAATTGGATTAAATAAGATTTATTTTAGTAATGGAAATACTTTATTACTAAAATTGACTATTGTTTGTGAAACAATTGAGATAAGAATGAATGGTTAATTATAATTACAATATGTTGTGAATTTTAATATATGATCCATTTTATTTATGTGATCAAGTATCACTAGTCAATTTGTTATATGTGATTTAATTAATTTATAAAATGATATTTATTTGATAAATATGCATTAAATTAATTAATAACATGTAACATACTACATGTGACATATTGTCTGACAAATGACAAATTGACAAAATAAAATGGTAGTCCATTTTATACATATGGACCGAAATGAAGGTAGTAGTAGTGGATTGTGGTTGATTTATTTTATGAGATAAAATACTTGTAATCATACCTAGTCTAACTAGCTTACATACCTACACATTTAGATAAGAACAAACGGAAAAAGGGAAGGACCATATATTGGTCCTCTAACTCCCTAAAACCGGTACACCCTTCTTTATTTGGAGGATTTTTGTTCTATATTCATTCTCCTTGTGCATATTCATTCATACATATGCATACTTCTCTCTTACATTGTTCATCTTTCTCTAAAACTAGAGAAAGGATAATCTAATTGTTCAAAGATATTACTAATATTATTAATGTAATATATGAGTATTAGTAATCAATTTTAAGGTAGACTACTAAACAAATATCTAGCAAATATTATTTAGTCGAGATAAGGGCTAATCTTGGGTGCAATCAAGAGGAGAATCTCTACATTGGGATTTTGGAGAATCATCCTAATACTCATCATAGCTCAAGAACAAGTGAAGGTAGGAGACCTTACTTGTGCCCATAAATCCGAATATAACAATGTAAGAGACATTGTTTTCTTATTTAATCTCTTATTTTATTATGCATGCACTAGATCTAAAGAACACAAATTAAGAAGTTAATTAGTTCACTATTAGAAGAGTCTAATAATATGTATATGAACCTAACAAGTGGTATCAGAGCATAAGATGTTGCATGCATAATCGGTTTGGTTTTTCCGAGTTAAATGTAACTTAATTAAAACTAGAAATTTGTGATTTAAAAGAGTAAGTCACGAAATCATAATACATGTTATATATTCTGGTCCTAAAATATTTTTAGGTCTTTTTTATGATTTATGGTAATTTATTGCTCATTTTTATGATTTTTAGTGAAATAATTACATTTTTATGAGTAAAATAAACTTGTATTCCCTAAAATAAGTTAACCTTCACTACCGGACATGATTTTTTAGTATGACCTTACATGAATATTTTATGTATTGTATGTAAAGTTTCATATTAATGTGATTAATATTTCACGATTTATGATTTTTATGTGATAAAAATGGCATAAATGGAGGTTAAATGACTAAAAATGGTTAAACTTAGTTTCTGATCTTGAAAATTTTATATGTCCTCACATGAATATTTTACTTTTTATGTGTAAAATATCGTATTAATTTGATTAAAATGCATGATTTATGATTTTTATGAGATAAAAATGGATTAAAAAGATGTAATATGTTTAAATATAGTTAAACTTCGAACCAGGCCATGAGATTTTAATATTTTGTCACACGCATAATTTAAACACTGTAGGTAAATTTTTAGATGAAAGGATTTCATTTTGCAATATTTATGAATTTTTAGTGTAAAAATGGCATAAATAGTGACTATTTTAGCATAAATGGCTAAAACGAATTGCATGGCATGATAAAATTATTTTAGGTTGCTTTAATATCCCAATTATAAGATATAAAGTTGTAAAATTGATTGGATTAATTTTTATATACTTTAGATGTTTTATGAGATAAACCAATAAATTGCAACTTTATTTTCTCGAAATTAAATTCGAAAATTTTAACCATGATTTTTGACATTATGAGTGTCATGGAATTATTCCATAATGTTCAAGAATTTAAAATTCAAATATTGAAATTATTGTAATTTAATTTGGATTTATTTCATAAATGTTATGATTTTAAGGTCAAAATGAGCATAAAATTAAATCAAGTTGAATTATTGTCAAAAATTGATTGATGACTAATTTTTGAGTCCTAATAGTGTTAGGATAATTAACTTGAGCTTAAATTTGATTTAAGTATTGATTTGTGATTTTAATAAGTTATTATCACACATTTCCATAAAACCGGGTTATATAAACGATATAGGTTAAATAGGGCGATTTGGCACATAATTTGGCATGATAGATACATATTATAATGCTTCATATTTCAATTGTTGAATGTTTTTTATTTATATAATTTTGAATTATGTAATTTTATCTTAGTATGGCCTTAGTTTTAATTGATATTACCCGTAATGAAAGGGAATATTGTTTCGGTTGTAATTTAATGTGATCTCGTATCACTTTTATTTTTACTAGTTTTTCATATTACAAATGTATAATAGGAATAGCCTTGTATTTTTATTATTATTTGTAATCATGGAGTTTCTTCAAGACGGTGCCCTTTGGAAAAGCGTTCCGACAAAGACGGTGTTCTTGGGAGGCGTGCCACTTGAAGATTCAAGGGACCAAAGGAGTTGGTTTCCGAATATGTAATAGATTATTTGATTTTCTATTTTAGGAAGGCCATACTAGGAATTTATTATTATTGCTTTGCATTTATTTTAATATGTTGCATGCATTGCCAAATCGACATAACAACACATGCATATCATATCGAGTCATCGACCGTGTCAATTATAATTATCGTAGTTCACCGCTTTATTTCACTAAAAACGTGATAGATAATAAATTGACAAGACCTCTCACTAAATAATAATTGAGAATTAGCCTTACCAAATAGTAGAAACCATGAGTCCCAATTTCATAAGGAAGTAGGCTCGGCTCACCGGGGTGCTAAGCTTGTTACGTTGGGTAAGTGGGTAATAAAATTTTATTACATCGAAATTTGGATTGAGCTCAACGGAAGTATTCGTGACCGTAGTCGCATGTGTTCCGGGCTAAAGATAAATATTAAAGTAATTTTTATCGACCGAGAGTTTTAGAAGTAGAATCGATTAAAGAGTTAATCCACCGAATTATATTGATAAGGGATGAATCGGCTCACCCTTCCCGAGTTAATATGAATTTGGATCTCGGAATCATTTATAATAGTTGGGTAGAGGTCACTATATAAATGCTTAAAAATTGTTTAAAATGTTTACAAGTATTATTAAAACGATAGATGTTTATTATTTCCTTTCCGTTTTTGTAGTTATTTATTCGCAATGGTTTCATCTAATACTCTTACACTAATCACCATTAATTCACGGCTCCAATCATTCGATGAAAAGTGCTCCGAGTATGACCATGATACGATTAGAGAATTACGCATTGGCATTGGTCAGGATGGAAATCTTTGCTATTTTACCACTTCCATACTTCCCACTCTAATATTAATGCCCGCCTCTTTGGTAAGAAAATCTTGTGAAGAAAATCTCACTAAACCCAAGGCATCCTTGTTTGAAGAAACAAGGAGATTAAATAAAGTGGGAGTTCTAGCAAGAATGTTCTTGCAACTGAAAGGAGTAATGGTATTATTAAAGGAAAGGCAAACATGGGTAAGAAACCCAAACCTGATAATGAATTGCAAATGGATAGTGAGATTACCACAACCAAGACCAAGAAGGGTGCCCAATCTTACGCAGAATGTCATTATTGTAATGTCAAGGGCGATTGGAAGCGAAATTGCCCGAAGTATTTGGGAGATATTAAAGTTGTACTTCTTATTCCAGTTAGGGTTAAGGAGTGTGGAAGCACTTAGCAAGGGTAACATGGATCTCCAATTCGCAAATGGAACTAGAGTAGCCGCCATTTCAAAGGGAACTCTTGTGATTGCCTTAGCTAAGTAATTTTAATTGCATCTACATAATGGTGATTATGTACCCATTTTGTCTAAAACATTATTTCCATTTCTATGTTAGACATGAAAGGATTTATAATTTGCCATCAAAAACAATCGTTGTATTTTTGTTGAAAATAGGCATGGCTGTGAGCCAAGTCACTTATCTTAATGATATATATGTTTTAGACACTTCCAACTCAAGCAAAGATATCTATATAATACGATCCAAAAGACTCAAACAAGTAATCCAGATGTTTTATACATTTGGTATTGTTGATTAGGTCTCATAAATAAGAAACGCATTAAAAGGCTAGTGTTAACTAGATTTATTAAACCATTTGATTTTCAATCATATGGAATATGCGAATCTTGTCTCCTTTGCAATATAATTCGTACTTCTTTTAGTTGTAAAGGGACACGAGCAAGTGATTTGTTGGGACTAATACATGCCGATGTATGTGTTCCTATGACCATCACCGCAAGGGGAAATTATGACTACATTGTCACTTTTACCAATGATTTAAGTCGATATGAGTATGTTTACTTAATCAAAAATAAAGTGAAGCATTTGAGAAATTTAAAGAATTTCTAAATGACGTAGAGAACCAATTGAACAAAGTACTAAAGTATTACGATCCGATCGTAGTGGCAAAGATCTAAGTAATGAATTTGATTTATTAAATATGGATTATAACCTAGTGTCACTACCCATAAGATCAAACTAATATGAGTCGGTTTGAGCTATTGAACTCAATTTTGGGAATTTGCAATCCAAAACGGACAAGTAATTCTAAACGGATGGTCAACCATGAGATATCTGAAATAGAGAGTCTATTTAACATATGACATGGATCAGACTGGCATATTACATGAATCAAACTGCCATGATAGAGACGGTATTTTTATATGCTAGCACCTCAGTCTAGACAAACTTCAATTACTTCACCATATATGTTTGTAACTCACAAAGCTATCTCTTAAGAAGATAGATGTATTTCTAAGAGATAGAGTGGGAGTAAATTGGATCATCACAAACATGTCTTATAGTTAATGTGTTACTTTGTGAAAGTAATGGAATTATAATCTATAAAGATATAGTGGGATTATAGCACACATGTCTTATTGTTAAAATATTGCTTTTCGAAAGTAATGGTATTATGACCTTGTCCCAAATCGACCTTGTTACAAACGAGCCATAGCATTACAATCCAAAAATTGTTACTCAAGAGTAGATTTAGTTTAAGGCGAGGGTCTCCTTAATAGTAAATAGAACTTTAGAGTACCTAAGTGCATAGATTGACAGAAAGATGTTAATCAAGATAAATTATGTTAGGAATTACCGCATTTCATTTTAATGAAGAATGACAAATGATAATTAAAAATCCGCTTTTCTAAAATGGAAATTTAGAGAAGGATGTGTTTGGAACTCAAACCTTACATAAAGATCTAAGAATCCTAACATATTATGCGAAGCTTTCTTAAGTGATCCCAGAATATTCTTAAGCAAGCATTAAAGGATTATACTTTTCGTTCATGTGATAATTGAGAATGGTATCATTCACATGATTGAAGAATCATGTTTATACATGAAGTTAAGTGGGAGCTAGAGTTATTTTTCCCATGTCTCAATCATTCACATGATTGAGAGTAATGTACCAATGCTCTCTTCTGTCAAGAGTGATTGGGAGACTAGGAAAAGGTGCGATTTATTTTAGATTACCGAATCTATGTGAGAGAATATTGGCATGGAGTTGAGACTCTTATGATGATAAGATCTTTCTTATCTATTTAACATCAACAAGGTTGAGTAGGTTATTCATGTTGATGAAAGTGGAATTGCTATGATGGAGTCATAGTCGTTCACTGAACCTATTGAGTTGTTGTTTACATGAAGTTGATTTCCAATGTTTCCGCCATTGGAACGATCATGTATGCCAACAGACGCACATGTCATGATGTAACATATGCTTAGAGCATGATAAGTCAATAGCAAGTTAATTTGAATGATGGCTTGTAAAAGCCTTAAAGAACGTCCTTGAGATTCTTTAGAAGAACTAGGGATTCGTTCATCTGTTTGGATGATAAACTAAGTTGTGTGTTGAAGGGTTGCACAAACTTTAGTTTCCAAACCAATTAGGATTTGTTGAAATCCTAGGCCAATTTTATTGACTTAAGAGTAAGAGACTAGAGAAGTGTTTTAGTTTCGACCATTGTAAATTCTACAAATAGAATCTAAGTAAATTGTGATAAAATGGTCAACGTAGGGAATGAGAGTAGATTCCTCTACCAAAGACTTTATCACAAGTTATGTGATAACAGTGGGAGCATCTTTCAAGTTAAAGAGCCCAAGTCTGGTAAGAAGACTAGACATATACTTAGATAAATTCATGTTATTAGAAATAACATTGAAAAGAAGGAAATAACAATTAATAAAGTTGGATTATATGGATACATGGTATATCCACTTGCCAAGCTTTTATTGCATTTCAACAAGTGTAAAAGATACACTAAAGATTATAAGATATGAAGTAGTAATAGTGTATTGACTATTCATATATGATAATCGCATTTATCATTTGAGTTTTATTAAACTCGCCCATTACTTTGTTATATCCAAATGGGTTATTGAGACAAAATGAACCCCATTAAAGTGAACTGGATTGACATAGTATACGCCCCTGGTTACTTGAAGGAGGTGACGTCTCGAAGTGACTAGAGTGTGATGCGATTGATGACAAGTTCAAGTGCCATAGAGTCATGTGGGATGACTAGTCGATCACATAGGCAGACTTTATGGGACACTCTGTCGGGCAGTGACCGCTTATAGAGTTCTGGTAATTCATAAAGCCTGGTCGTGGCAAGAGCTGCTATAGTATTCTTATGGGTCAATTCTTTTGACTAGAGACTATTCGCCCAAGTTGGCACAAATTTTTGATTGGCTTTGATTTATGCTCTACGACTGTCGTAACTGAGGTCAAATAAGTATATTTTGGGTTATGACGAACTGTGGCTAAACGAAGAGAATAGTGCGATAGGAATTGTCCGCCCCCTTGTCAGGGTTATTTGAAATCTCAAGGCCACTCGAGGAGCAGTGAACTGAAAATGCGTGGCCACGCTCGGAAAGTATCTATGGTAGATAATTCCGGTCAAACAGTTACTCTCTAGATCGAGGAAACCACTCAAGATATGATCAAATGCAAGTACGACTTGCGAGACACCTTGCATTGAGTGGGAGATTGTAATAGGACAAGAGAATTGGTGACCTACACTTGTATCAGACAAGTGGGAGAGTGTTGGAATATGTGTCCTCAACAATAGTGTGATCACATGTTTAAATCTCATATTAAGAATACGTAAAGGGATGATTCATTAAATAGTCAACTGATCAACATTAATCGGTAACGATTGGCTTGCTAGAGTTTGACGTTACTGTCGTGTTGACGGTGGTGATCAGTTGATCCCTTAAGGTCACACCTAAAGGATGATGCCCTTATCAGTAAAGTTGATTAATTCTATGATGATAAAATTTAATCAATTCCTTAAAATTGAACAATTCATTTGTGAGAGAAAATATTTATACCTTATTGTAATTGGATTAAATAAGATTTATTTTAGTAATGGAAATACTTTATTATTATAATTGATTATTGTTTGTGAAACAATTGAGATAAGAATGAATGGTTAATTATAATTACAATATGTTGTGAATTATAATTATATGATCCATTTTATTTATGTGATCAAGTATCACTAATCAATTTGTTATATGTAATTTAATTAATTTAAAAAAATGATATTTATTTGATAAATATGCATTAAATTAATTAATAACATGTAACATACTACATGTGACATATTGTGTGACAAATGAAAAATTAACAAAATAAAATGGTAGTCCATTTTATACATATGGACCGAAATGAAGGTTGTAGTAGTGGATTGTGGTTGATTTATTTAATGAGATAAAATACTTGTAATCATACCTAGTCTAACTAGCTTACATGCCTACTGACACGCCTAAAATGTCGCACTAAAAGACGGCCAAATTAACAATTTATAACCACTAAACACACTAATTAGCACTAATTATAAAGTAGTAAAATAGCAAGCAAGGGATCGAACCCAAGAGAAGATGAGTTTTGCAATAGTGAAATTAAAAGAGTAATTAGAACAATTGTAAGGCAGTAACAACAATTATGTAAAAAGGGGGGGGGGGGGGTTGGTTCGGTTTTAATTGTAACAAGAGCAAGATAAATTCAAACAAGAGTGCAAGGCAAGCAATCAATCAAGAGCTTAAAGATGGAAATTAATCAATATTAAGAGAGACTTAAGCCGACCCAAAGTTTGGCACTTTAGTTGACAAAACCCCTCAATCAATTATTGTCCTATTAGTGAGATTAAATCTCTAAATTCCCTTAATTGGAAGTCAATCACAAGGAAATCACACTTAATAATTGACCCAACTTATCAATTCCTCTAGTGTAAATCACACACATAGATTCATTAACAAGAAGATGAAGCAATAGGAATCTAATAGGTGGAATTACTCACAATGAAATCACAATTAATGAGCAATTACAACTTAATCTCTCTAATGTTAACTAAACCAAGAAGAAATCACATTCATTAGTCTAACAAGAAGTTGTTGCAACATGGGATTACAAGGAAATCACACTTAATAAACACAACAACAATAAATTAAGGAACTTGGAAAGATTATGCAACAAGAAAATCACACTTAATCACAATAATCAAACAAGAATTCCAAAATTAAACAATTAAACACAAGAGATTAAGAACAATAATAATAATTAAGGAAAGATTAGGGAGTCTTACAACCAAAGATTAAGCCTTTGAGTCGAATTAAGAAGGGGAGATTAGTTCTCCATGATTAGATCTAAACCCAATTCAAAAGATGAAAATATTCCCAAATTACAACTTGATTAATTAAATGCTCAAAAGATCCTTAACCTATTTGCAAACATCCTATTTATATCTACCGTAACCTAATAATTATGGGCTTAATCAAATGAAAGGCCCGTAATACAAAACGCCATCAAACCCAGATTTCTCGCACGGTGCAAGTTCTGGAGCCTGGAAACTCGCACCGTGCGGCTTTGCTGCTGGAGTGCGTCTTTCTTTCGTTCTTCCTTTGATTCTTTGGAAGGCTTTCTTGTGGCATTTCTTCAAGCTTGTTCTTGGCTCTTCCTTGGACACTTCTCTCGATCTTTTGGCTTCTTAATCTTCACTTGAAATTATGCTAAATGGTGAAGCATATGGAATTGGCTAAATAACGTCAAAAATGTCAAAAACCGTCACCAAGTGCTACCAAATGAGCTCAAAATGGTGCCAAAATGTAGTAGAAATAGGAGCTCATCAAACACCCCACACTTAGCCCTTTGCTCGTCCCGAGCAAACTAGAATAAACCTAATCACCACCTAGGACAAGAAGTATGGGCATTCCTAATTCCCCTCTCTTCATCTCGCTCTCCCTACTTATATCGTCCCTCAACTAGCGCATGGTCACTCTTCTTCATAGCTTCAACAAGTGATTAAGTGACCCAAAATCCACCAATAAGAACCGCTCTTCTCTCACTCCCCCTCCTTATGTCATCCCTCTTCTAAGATGATCCTAAGTCCACAAATTCATCCATTCATCCTTTCCCAAAACTCAACACATCCTCCTTATTACTCCCCCTTATCACTCCACTTTGTTCACACAAGGCTACCATGGTCATCAAAGCCTCTCCTATCTATCAATTGGCAACCTCAAATACCTCTATTCTTCAACAATTCTACAATGACTCAACAACTCAACAACTCTAACACAACATCTTTAACAACGCATTATACAAGTCAACACAATCCCAACCACAAGTATGCCAAGCACTAGTAGCAAAGTAAGCTTTCGAATCCCCCTCCTAGCCTTGGCACACTACTATCCTACCCTTTCGGCATTCTAGAGCTCCGCCACTTATGTCACCAACTCCAAATGGAAGTAGTCATGTATGTGACATGATTTCAAGGTTTCAAAGAGGTCACAAGATTTTTCAATTTTTTTCCTAGTTCTCTCATTTTGCCTAAACCGCCCTTTCGGGTTTTCGGTTTAGCTCTTTTCCTCACCTCTACTCTCGTGACTCGTACTCTTTTCTTCATTTTGCCCGGAGCGCCCTTTCGGGTTTTCACTCCGGCCTCGACCACTTTCCCATTTTTGCCTAGGATGCCCTTTCGGGTTTTCATCCTAGCCGGGTTTTTCTTTTTCTTTTCGTTTTTTTTTTTTTTTTTTGAAATGAAATACAATGCATGGAATTGAATATATCACAATAAATACATGATACCAACTCATGCCCACCCCACACTTAAATCTTCACTTTGTCCCCAAAGTGTGAGGTGAACACCCTAAACTCACTCAAGAGTGTGAGCTTGAGGCACCTCCAAAGTCCGAAGGTCCTCCTCTTCTTCGTGATTCTCTTCTTCTTCTAAACCTAGCCATTTCGGCTCTTGTTTCCTCAACCTTAGTCGCATCATACCCTTGGTATTGGGTGGGGAATTGATGCATGAATTGAGCATTCATCGCGGCCACCATGTTAAAAGTTGCGTTTGAAGTATAACACATCTCTTCCAAATCGTCTTGATAATGGTGGTAGCGGTTTTCGGTGATTCCCCACCGAGCATTCTCCGTTAGTTGCATTTGGGAGAGGGTAGACTCAATGTTTGAGACACGGTTGGTGATGTTGGTTTGCCATGTGTTGAAGGCCGGGTAGTTGAATTGAGGGTCCGAAAAAGGATATTGTTGTTGTGTTTGTTGTGGCATTTGGGGAGGAGTGAAGTGAGGCTTATTATACGGGGCATTAGGCATGGGTTCATCAAATGGTGCATCATTATGAGGCATGTTACCAAAAGTCAAAGCCCCTCCACCCCCCCCCCCACTTGCCCGGTTGCTCTCCTCCCTCATCCTCTTCCGGCTCAACTACTTGGGGTCTATCAACCCAAAGGTACACAAAGGCATCGTCGGGGGGCATGTAGAAATCTTGTGCACTCCCCCAACCCAAGGGTGAGTGGAGGGGACAGGGTAGATACATGTAATGCTTGGAGTTTTGCCCACCCATGCACCAAATGACCAAGGGGACGACTTTGTCAACCACCTCAATCATGTGTGCGTGCTTCAAGTAATGGTAGTCTATGAGACCGCTACCATCAAGAGGATATGCATTGGGTGGAGATGGTACACCCGTCTTTTGCACAATCAATTCGATCATGCCCCCAATAAAAATGGTCCCTTTTGGATTCTTTTGTAGTTCAAGGCACCCACTCACAAACAAGTCCACCCAATCCGGTACTCCCCTCCCTTCCGGGATCATCGACCATAGACATTGAATTTGTTGATATTGCATTTTTGTTGGTTCGGTCATGACCAAAAAGTTGGTGTTTATATGACGGCTTAGGAGGCGCAAGACCGGGTTGGGGATGGTGGTATTCTTTGAGTTTCCATGACGTATATCTCCCGTAATATCGTTCCAAAAAGCACTCATCATTTTTTTGTTGAGATTTTCCTTAATGGGGGCTTTGGTGATATGTAGGGCCTCTCGTACCTCATCATATGTCAATCTATGGGAAAGGTGGCATGCCCGGAATTTGATCCCCGAGATTTTGTCCCTTCCCAATTTAACTTTTTCCAACGAATACAGAAACTCATAGGTAACACCCCTTCGGGTGGGTGCGGCAATTTGAATGTAGGCCTCAAGTCCGACCTTTTCTAATAGCATACGGGTTGTGGGAAGCATTCCCAACTCGGTAAGCAGGTTTTCATCAAGGAATTTAGTTTGTGCCACGGTTGACACCGAAGCAAAATTCTTCCAATTTGAGAGGGCCGTGTCTCGGAGGCCCTCCTTACCCGAGTATTCATTTGCATAAGAATCCAAGGCTCCCTTGGGTCCTTTTGAGGAAGAAGCCTCGGTAGCTTTACCCTTACCCATTGAGAACAATTAACTTTTCAGAAAACATAATTTTTTTTTTGGAAATGATTTGGGTGAGGCAAATGATCAAACACCTAATATGCACTACAAAAAATGATGTGCTAATTAGCTATTTGTTGGAGTAAAAACACCTCACAAGTTGAAAGATTGTTTAAGGACAACTTCAACACAATAAAACAACTAAATTTCGATTTTAAAGCACTTCAAATTCGAAATCTAGTAAACTAGAAATGACAAGGAGAAGAATAAGGTGTTATACCTCCCTTTGATCCTTGTTTGTGGTGTTTGTTGATGAATGCTAACGACAAATGCTTAAAGTCGTCCCTTCAATTCAATTTGCAACACAAAATCTTCAATTTCTTTAATTCTTCAAAACCCTAGGTCGAAAATGATGGTGGTTTCGTGAAGTTTCTGCAATTTACCTTGCCCAAATTGATGTTGGGAGATGAAAGTTGATAAAACTTGAAGGTAAATCGCTTGATTTTGATGATTTGAGAAGGTTTTGATGGGTGATTTTTAGGGATTTAGGGTTAGTGTGAAGAGGGAGTGTAGGTGTTAAAGGAATTGGGGAAGAACAATGAGGATTCTCGTGGAAAAAGAAGCTGAAATGCGTGATTCTACTAAAACTCGCACGGTGCGAGTTTGGCCCTCAGAAAAGTCGCACCGTGCGACTTTGCTGCTGGAAGTGGTTTTTTTGTTGCTTAATTCTCCACTCTAGCCAATTCTTTTACCCATCATTCTTCCTTATTTTCTTTCCACATACCCTTGAGTTGGTATCCTATCACTAAAACACACATTAAACTATCCTAACATGCTAAAAACATTAATGAAATTGCAAATGATTTAATTTATAATGCGAGAATTAAAGGATGCAATTAATTTAAACATGCAAAATGCAATATAAACAATGCACTGCGGAATTTAAATATGCAAGGGAAAGAAATATTTACAAACTTTTGCCGTTTATTTAACGTCGATGGCTCGACAAAGTTGCATCTTCATTAATTTGAGTAAATTGGATCAACAAGGTGGAGTGTTTTCACTTCACCCACTTCAATTCCTTCATGATAATGCTTAAGCCTTTGCCCATTCACTTTCAAAACTTTCCCGGATTTCAAGCACTTGATTTCAATTGCTCCATATGGGAAGACACAAACCACTTCATAAGGTCCCATCCACCTAGACCTCAATCTCCCGGAGAAAAGTCTAAGTCGATTTTGAAAGAGTAAGACTTTCTCTCCCACTTGGAACACTCTTCTTGAAATCATATTATCATGCCATGCTCTTGTTCTTGCCTTGTAAATGGAAGCATTCTAATAAGCATCATTCCGGATTTCTTCCAATTCTTGTAGTTGAAGTTTCCTATGAAGACCCGCTTCATCCATTTGCAAGTTGAACGACTTGACCGCCCAATAATCTCGATGTTCAACCTCCACGGGTAGATGATATGATTTCCCAAAAAGTAAGCGGTAAGGTGACATCCCGATTGCCGTTTTGTAAGCCGTGCGATAGGCCCACAAGGCATCATCCAACCTCAAGCTCCAATCCTTGCGGTCGGGATTCACCGTCTTCTCAAGGATAGCCTTAATCTCCCTATTAGAAACCTCAGCTTGACCGTTGGTTTGAGGGTGATAGGCGGTTGAGACTTTATGAAGTACCCCATACTTTTTGAGAAGAGCTCCAATGGCTTTGTTGCAAAAGTGAGTGCCACGGTCACTTATCAAGGCTTTCGGGAAACCAAACCGAGAGAAGATGTTGGTTTTGATGAATTCTCCAACCACCTTTGCATCATCGGTCTTGGTGGCTTTAGCCTCCACCCACTTGGAGACATAGTCCACCGCCAAAAGTATATAAATATTGCCACAAGATACGAAAAATGGTCCCATAAAGTCAATACCCCACACATCAAATATTTCACAATAGATCATGGGAGTTTGTGGCATTTCTCCTCTTTTTGAAATGTTGCCAAACCTTTGGCATCTATCACATGTCTTCACCATAGCATGAGCATCTCGGAATAATGTGGGCCAAAAGAAACCGCTTTCCAACACCTTTCTAGCCGTTTTCTTGGCTCCAAAATGCCCGCCACAAGCATACTCGTGACAAAACTTAAGAATTGGAAGGATTTTGGTATCCGGGACACATCTCCTAATAACTTGATCGGCACAAAATTTCCAAAGATATGGGTCGTCCCACACATAGTATTTGGCATCACTCTTGATCTTGTCCCGTTGAGAGCGAGAAAGACCCTTTGGAAACTCTTGTAAGACCAAAAAGTTGACTATATGTGCATACCATGGCTCAATGGATGACAATGCTAGGAGTGTGTCATCTGGAAAGGAAGCTTGTATTGCCGATTCAAAGATTTCTTGAGGCTTCTCTTGCACAATTCTACTTAGGTGATCCGCCACCGTGTTAGTTGTGCCCTTCTTGTCTTTGAGTTCAACATCAAACTCACTCAAAAGTAGCACCCATCTCATCAAACGGGGCTCGGACTCCTTCTTGTTCACCAAATGCCTTAAGGCGGCATGATCCGTGAAGTTGATGACCTTGGCTCCAAGAATATAAGGTCGAAATTTCTCTAAAGCAAACACCACCGCAAGGAATTCTTTCTCGGTGGTTGTATAATTTATTTGAGCCTCATTCATCATCGTCGACGCATATTGAATAACATGAGGTGCTATTCCTACCCTTTGGCCAAGTACCGCGCCAAGGGCATAATTGCTTGCATCCGACATTATCTCAAAAGTTTCACTCCAATTTGGAGGTTGAATTATAGGTGCCGAAATAAGCTTCTCCTTGAGCATATCAAAAGCTCCCTTGCATTCTTCACTCATGACAAATTCACAATCCTTTTGAAGTAGCTTGCATAGAGGAGCGGCAATCTTGGAGAAATCCTTAATAAAACGCCGGTAGAACCCGGCGTGACCTAGGAAAGATCTCACTTCACGCACATTAGTAGGATAAGGCAAGGTGCGAATGGTATCGACCTTTGCCTTATCAACCTCAATCCCCCTAGAGGAGATCACATGTCCCAAGACTATTCCTTCATCAACCATGAAATGACATTTCTCATGGTTGAGAACGAGGTTGGTATCAATACACCTTTGCAAGACCCAAGTAAGATGACTCAAACAATCCTCAAAAGATTGGCCATGAACGGTAAAATCGTCCATGAATACTTCAATAAAGTCCTCAACATGATCCGAAATGATACTCATCATGCACCTTTGGAACGTTCCCGGAGCATTACAAAGGCCAAAAGGCATCTTTCTATAGGCAAACGTTCCAAAGGGACATGTGAAGGTTGTTTTTGTTTGGTCCTCGGGTGCAATTGGGATTTGAAAATAACCCGAGTAGCCATCCAAAAAACAATAAAAAGCTTTTCCCGCTAATCTCTCCAACATTTTATCCATGAAGGGAAGCGGGAAGTGATCATTTCGGGTCACGGCATTGAGCCTACGGTAGTCGATACATACCCTCCACCCATTTTGAACTCGAGTGGGGGTCAAAACACCTTCATGATTCTCGACTACCGTTAGCCCGGATTTCTTTGGGACAACTTGGGTTGGACTAACCCATTGACTATCGGAGATAGGATAGATCATACCTACACGGAGGAGTTTGAGTACCTCTTTCTTCACAACATCCATCATTGGAGGATTCAAACGTCTTTGTGGTTGTCGGACGGGCTTTGCTTCATCTTCAAGAAGAATCCGGTGCATACATAAAGTGGGACTAATGCCTTTGATGTCGGCCATTGTCCACCCAATTGCTTCCTTATGTTGCTTAAGAACCCGGATGAGAGCCTCTTCTTGCTCCTTAGTAAGCTTGCTTGAAATAATTACCGGTAAAGTTTCTTCATTTCCTAGAAATGCATACTTCAAGTGGCTTGGTAAGGGCTTCAATTCAACAATAGGAGGCTTGACAATAGAGGGAACGGGTTTCTCTTTTTGTAGCTCTTCTAATAATTTGGAAGAAAGGAAGAAAATTTCCTGGACAGGGGACATCTCGCACGGTGCGAGAAATGGAGCTGGAAAACTCGCACCGTGCGAGTTCTCTGCTGCCTTCCGGATTTCTTCCTTTTCTTCCCATTCTTCCATTGGGGGATTTTCCTCTAGGTCCTTGATTGTTTCCTGCAAAGCATACCCCGTATCCTCTCCAACCAATCCATTAGTCAAAACAACATTTAATGCATCAACTTTGCACAATTCATACACGGTTTGCACAATTGGCTCAAAAATTTCAAGAAAACACAAAGATGAAGTCTCGGATGGGTATTTCATAGCCTCATGTATGCTATAATCAATATTTTCCCCCTCAAATTCCATTGTGAGGCGTCCACTAGATACATCAATCTTGGTGTTGGAAGTTCTAATGAAAGGCCTTCCCAACAAAATGGGAGTGGAGCCTTTCTCGGGTTCCATTTCAATCACATAGAAGTCGGCGCGGAAAAGCATTTCCCCCACCTTCACCAAGACATCCTCCACAACCCCTTTAAGATAGATATTGGACCTATCGGCCAAAGAAATGACCGTACGAGTTGGTTTCAAAGGCCCTAACTTGAGTGACTCATAAAGGTAATTGGGCAAGTCATTAATGGATGCACCTAAATCAAGCATAGCATGTTGACAATCCAAGTCACCAATTTTACAAGGAATAGTGAACATGCCTGGATCACTACATTTTTGTGGCAAACGTTTTTGAAAAATTGCCAACACATGTTCACTAGCCCTTACCTTTTTCATGCTTTTTGCCTTGTTGGTTCTCTTAGTAGTGCACAACTCTTTCAAAAAAATTTGCATGCTTGGGCACACTACTAAGAAGATCAAGGAGAGGAATGTATACCTCCACTTTACGAAAGATATCATAAAGGCTTGAAGTCTTCTTGTCAATTATCCTTGTATCAATCAAAGCACTTGGAAATGGAGCTTGTGGCTCATATTCCGGAAGTGGTTCATTCACCCTTAATTGTTGAGGTGTAGATGCTTCACCTTGTTCCACTACCACTTCAATTTCATCTTCAATCACATCCTCCACTTCATGAACAATAGGAAGTGGTATTGTCTTCTTAGGAGCCTTGGGTGCCTCTACCAACTCTCTACCATTCCTCAAAGAGACCGCTTTTGCTTGTTCCTTGTTGGGTGGAGGAATGGTGTGAGAAGGGAGACTCCCTCCTTGGTTGGGTTGGGAATTGAGTGTGGTGAGGATTTGACCAACTTGGGTCGCAAGGTTAACAAACCTAGAGTCGGTGAGTCGGTTTTGTTGAAGCACGGCATTTTGAAATTCCTTGGTATTTTGTAGCAAGACTTGGCTTTCTTTTTGCATTGTCATTTGATTCATAGCAAGTGTTTTCATCATCTCTTCCAAGGAATTTTGGGATTGGTTTTGATTTTGATTTGGCTTTTGAAATGAAGAGTTTGAAGCCCCTTTTTTATTTTGATTTTGGTTTTGATTTTGGTTTCCACCCCAACCCATATTTGGATGAGATTTCCACCCTTCATTGTAAGTGTTGGAATAGGGGTCAAACTTCCTAAACCCAATAGCCTTCACCGCTTCAATTGCCTCCTCCGTTTGCAAAGATGGACAACCATCGGTGGGATGAGTTGGGTCATTACAAAGACCACAAAATTTCACATGAGAAGCACTCCCACCTCCTTTTGTAAGTTCCTTGACCAAATTGGTAAGAAAGTCAACTTTCTCCTCCATATGGTTGGAGCCTTGCCTTGAAGAGAATGTTCCACTTGCCTTCTTAATTCTCCTCCCAAATTTCCTAGAGCTTCCTACCAATCTTTCAATCAAGTCATTTGCTTCTAGGACCGACATATATTCAATCCCTCCTTGAGTAGCGGCTTTAATCATTCTAGCATCATCCTCAAGTAAACCACCACAAAAGTTCAAGAGAAGGTCGTGGTCGGTATACCCATGGTATGGGCAACTAGCAAGAAGTTGTTTAAACCTCTCCCAATACTCATACAAGTTCTCCTCATCCATTTGTTCAACATTACTTATTTCTTTCTTCAATTGAGAGGAGAGACTAGCGGGAAAATACTTTTCTAAGAAAGCCTTCTTCATTTGATTCCAAGTGGTGATGCTACCGGTAGGGAGATAATAAAGCCAATCATTTGCCGCGTCCTTGAGTGAGAAAGGGAAGGCCCTTAGTTGAAGTTGCTCATCGGTAACCCCATTTGGCTTCATGCTTGAGCAAACCACATGAAATTTGTTGAGATGCTTGTTGGGATCTTCCGTGCTAAGCCCATGGAATTGGGGCAATTGGTGAATGAGCCCGGACTTCAATTCAAAGGTGGCATTTTCCGCCAAGGCCGGAAAGGAGATACACAAGGGCACTTGTGTGAGATCCGGGGCGGTAAGTTCTTTAATGGTTTTAGGCCTTGGTGGATTCTCGTGTTCACGATCACCCATGATGATTTGTATGGGTATGGGTTGTTCAAAAGGGATGTTGTTATCTTCTCTTTGGTCTTGTTGAAAATCGGGATCAATTTCTTCAATAACCGGGTTGTCTCTTCTAATACCTCCTCCTATCCAAGCAAGTGATCTTTGAATCTCCGGATTGAATGGAAAAAGTGGTTCACTTGAATTCCTAGTATTGACCATAAACAACTCTACACAAGAGCACACAATCAAAAAGTTCACACAAGTGATGAACAAGACACTAACAACAAGAAACAAAGAGTAACTAAAACAACTATTCTAAAACACAAATAACACACTAGCAAAACCGTTACCTTCCCCGGCAACGGTGCCAAAATTTGACACGCCTAAAATGTCGCACTAAAAGACAGCCAAATTAACAATTTATATACCACTAAACACACTAATTAGCACTAATTATAAAGTAATAAAATAGCAAGCAAGGGATCGAACCCAAGAGAAGATGGGTTTTGCAATAGTGAAATTAAAAGAGTAATTAGAACAATTGTAAGGAAGTAACAACAATTATGTAAAAAGGGGGGGGGGTTGGTTTGGTTTTAATTGTAACAAGAGCAAGACAAATTCAAACAAGAGTGCAAGGCAAGCAATCAATCAAGAGTTTAAAGATGGAAATTAATCAATATTAAGAGAGACTTAACCCGACCCAAAGTTTGGCACTTTAGTTGACAAAACCCCTCAATCAATCCTTCTAATCATTATTATTGTCCTATTAGTGAGATTAAATCTCCAAATTCCCTTAATTGGAAGTCAATCACAAGGAAATCACACTTAATAATTGACCCAACTTATCAATTCCTCTAGTGGAAATCACACACATAGATTCATTAACAAGAAGATGAAGCAATAGGAATCTAATAGGTGGAATTACTCACAATGAAATCACAATTAATGAGCAATTATAACTTAATCTCTCTAATGTTAATTAAACCAAGAAGAAATCACATTCATTAGTCTAATAACAAGTTGTTGCAACATGGGATTACAAGGAAATCACACTTAATAAACCCAACAACAATAAATTAAGGAACTTGGAAAGATTATGCAACAAGGAAATCACACTTAATCACAATAATCAAACAAGAATTCCAAAATTAAACAATTAAACACAAGAGATTAAGAACAATAATAATAATTAAGGAAAGATTAGGGAGTCTTACAACCAAAGATTAAGTCTTTGAGTCGGATTAAGAAGGGGAGATTAGTTCTCCATGATTAGATCTAAACCCAGTTCAAAAGATGAAAATATTCCCAAATTACAACTTGATTAATTAAAGTGCTCAAAAGATCCTTAACCTATTTGCAAACATCCTATTTATATCTACCGTAACCTAATAATTATGGGCTTAATCAAAGGTAAGGCCCGTAATACAAAACGCCATCAAACGCCATCAAACCCAGATTTCTTGCACGGTGCGAGTTCTGGTGCCTGAAAACTCGCACCGTGCGGCTTTGCTGCTTGAGTGCGTCTTTCTTTCGTTCTTCCTTTGATCCTTTGGAAGGCTTTCTTGTGTCATTTATTCAAGCTTGTTCTTGTCTCTTCCTTGGACACTTCTCTCGATCTTTTGGCTTCTTAATCTTCACTTGAAATTATGCTAAATGGTGAAGCATATGGAATTGGCTAAATAACGTCAAAAACGTCAAAAACCGTCACCAAGTGCTACCAAATGAGCTCAAAATGGTGCCAAAATGTAGTAGAAATAGGAGCTCATCACCTACACATTTAGATAAGAATAAAAGGAAAAAGGGAAGGACCATATATTGGTCCTCTAACTCCCCAAAACCGGTACACCCTTCTTTATTTGGAGGATTTTTGTTCTTTATTCATTCTCCTTATGCATATTCATTCATACACATGCATACTTCTCTTTTACATTGTTCATCTTTCTCTAAAACTAGAGAAATGATAATCTAATTTTTCAAAGATATTACTAATATTATTAATGTAAGATATGAGTATTAGTAATCAATTTTAAGGTAGACTACTAAACAAATATCTAGCAAATATTATTTAGTAGAGATAAGAGCTAATCTTGGGTGCAATCAAGAGGAGAATCTCTACATTGGGATTTTGGTGGATCATCCTAATACTCATAATAGCTCAAGAACAAGTGAAGGTAGGAGACCTTACTTGTGCCCATAAATCCGAATATAACAATGTAAGGGACATTGTTTTCTTATTTAATCTCTTATTTTGTTATGCATGCACTAGATCTAAAGAACACAAATTAAGAAGTTAATTAGTTCATTATTAGAAAAGTCTAATAATAGGTATATGAACCTAATAATAAGTATATGAACCTAACACATATGACCCTATCGCACTTGAACTTGCCATCAATCGCATCACACTCTAGTTACTTTCGAGACGTCACCTCCTATAAGTAACCAGGGGCACATACTATGTCAATCCAGTTCACTTTAATGGGGTTCAATATTGTCTCAACAACCCATTTGGATATAACAAAGTAATGAATGAGTTTAAAAAAACTCGAACGATAAATGCGATTATCATATATGAATAGTCAATACCTTATTACTACTTCATATCTTATAATCTATAGTGTACATTTTACACTAGTTAAATTGCAATAAAAGCTTGGTGAGTGGATATACCATGTATCCATACAGTCCAACTTTATGAATTGCTATTTCCTTTTATTCAATGTTATTTCTAATGAATGAATTTATCTAAGTAGGTGTCTAGCCTTCTTACTAGACTTGGGCTCTTATACTTGGAAGATGATCCCACTGTTATCATATAACTTATGATAAAGTCTTTGGTAGAGGGATCTACTCTCACTCCCTATGTTGACCATCTTATCACAATGTACTTAGATTCTGTTTGTAGAACTAGCAATGGTGGAAACTAAAACATTTT
Organism: Silene latifolia; assembly: GCF_048544455.1. Lineage (NCBI taxonomy): Eukaryota > Viridiplantae > Streptophyta > Magnoliopsida > Caryophyllales > Caryophyllaceae > Silene > Silene latifolia. The sequence goes on along the minus strand of NC_133538.1, from coordinate 384,712,918 downwards.
TCTAGTCATTTACTCCTAAGTCAATAAAATCAGCCTAGGATTTCGATAAATCCTTATAGGTTTGGAAACTAGAGTTTGTGTAACCTTTCAACACACAATTTAGTATGAATATCCAAACATAAGAACGAATCCTCAATTCTCCTCAAGAATTTTAATGGATGTTCTTGAAGGTTTTCTAATGACCTTCATTTAAATTAACTTGTTATTGACTTATCATGCTCTAAGCATATGATTCATCAGGGCATGTGCATATAATGGCATACATGATCGTTGTAATGGCGGAAACATTAGCAATTGATTTCATGTAATCAACAACTTATTAGGTTCAGTGAATGACTATGACTCTATCATAGTAATTCCACTTCCGTCAATATGAATAACCTACTCAACCTTGTTGATATTAAACAGATAAAGAATCTCATCAATACAAGATACTTATCTAAGTGCCAATCTAAAATTCCCTATATCATAATAGATTTGGAATTTTTTTAGAATGGATTATGTTTTCTGTCATCGAGAATTGAAAAAACAAAACACTCCTTCATGGATGGTAGTGTTAGCATGACATTAAAATGAAAGACAATTTCTCCCACTGAACTTCATGCCTAAACATGGCAATTTTGACTCCCACTCAAATTCATGTATACACATGGCTTCTCGACAACTCGAGCGAAACCATTTTCTTATCACATGATTAAAACGATGATTCCAACTTCTTGATGCTTGCTTAAGACCGTAGAGGATCTCTTAACTTTGCATACCACGTTAGGATTCTTAGGATCTACAAAACCTTCGGGTTATGTCATGAACACATCCTCCTCTAAATACCCATTTAGGAAGGCGGTTTTGATATCCATTTGCCATATTTCATAATCATGAAATGCGTCAATCGCCAACATGATCCGAATTAATCTAAGCATAGCTACGGGGGCAAAAGTTTCATCACAGTGTAAATCATGAACTTGAGTGAAACCTTTTGCAACTAACCTTGCTTTCTAGACATCATCATGTCTATCTATACCATTCTTTACCTTAAAGATCCATTTTCATTGAAGAGGTCTCACATCTTTAGGCAAATCAACCAAGTCCCACACTTGGTTCTCATGGATAGAATTTATTTCGAATTGCATGGCTTCTAGCCATAGCTTTAAGTTGGGACTAGAAAGAGTCGCTTCATAGGTTACAGGTTCGTTACTTTCTAAAAGTAACACGTCATAATCACCACCCATTTCGACAATACCTACGTATCTATCAGGTTGGCGATTGACTCTACCTAACCTCCTAAACCAAGGAGGAAACAATAAATGAATTGGATGATGAAGGAACGTCTTCTTGTGTCTCTTTTCCAGTTTGTGGTTTTTGAACTTTGTTAAGTTCTTCAAATTTTCTTCCACTCTGTCTCCTAGAAATGAATTCCAAATCTAGGAAGACAGCCTTACAAGCCACAAACACTTTGTTCTCATGACGGTTGTAGAAGTAATATCCACGGGATTGCTTCGGTTAACCTACAAAGACACATTTTTCAGACTTTGGTGCTGGCTTATCGATAGATTTTTTCTTAACATAAGAGCTTCGCAACCCCAAATTCTTAAGTATGACAAGTTAGGAAACCTTCCTTTCCATATCTCATATGAAGTCTTTTCGGCGGCTGTAGTTGGGCTTTGGTTTAATGATCGAATAGCCGTTTGGATTGCAAATCCCCAAAACGAATTTGGTAAATCCGTTTGACTCATCATGGATCGAACCATATCTAGTAAGGTTCGATTCCACCTTTCGACCACATCATTGAGTTGTTGTGTGCCAGGTGGAGTAAGTTGCGACACGATGCCACAATATTTCAAGTGAGACTCAAATTCATTACTTAGATATTCACCACCGCGATTGGATCACAATGTTTTAATCTTCTTGTTCAATTAGTTCTCTACTTAACTTTGGAATTCCCTGAATTTCTCAAATGCTTTACTTTTATATTTGATTTATTAAACATATCCATATCTACTTAAATCATTGGTAAAAGAGACGAAGTAGTCATAATTTCCCCTAGCGGTGATACTCATTGGACAACATACATCGGTATGTATTAGTCCCAATAAATCACTTGCTCGTGTTCCTTTACCACTAAAGGGAGCACGAATCATATTGCCAAGGAGACAAGATTCGCATATTCCATATGATTGGAAATCAAATGGTCCAATAATTCCAGTCGACATTAGCCTTTTAATGCGTTTCTCGTTTATGTAACCTAATCGACAATGCCAAATGTACGATTCATTTGGGTCACTTGTTCTGAGTCTTTTGGATTGTATGTTATAGATATCTTTGGTTAAGTTTGAAGTGTCTAAAACATAAATACCATTAATAGAAGTGGCTTGGCTCACGGCCAAGTCATTTTTAGACAAAATACAACGATTGCTTTTGATGGCAAAAGAAAAATCCTTCCATGTCTAACATAGAAACGGAAATAATGTTTTTAGACAAAGTGGGTACATAATAACAATTATGTAGATGTAATTTAAAATCACTTAGATAAGGCAATCACATAGGCTCCCTTTGAAATACGGCTACTCTAGATCCATTTCCTAATCGGAGATCCACGTCACCCTAACTAAGTGCTTCCACACTACTTAACCCCGACTGGAGTAACAAGTCCAGCTTTGATATCTCCCAAATACTTGGGGCAATTTCGCTTCCAATGGCACATGACATTACAATAATAACATTTATCGTACGATTGGGAACCCTTATTGGTTTTGGTTGTGGTAGTCCCACTATCCGCTTCCATTCCATAATTGGGTTTGGGTTTCTCCCCCTTCTTTGCCTTTCTTTCAAAATTACCATTTCTCCCTTTAGTTACAAGGACATTCTTGCTAGAACTCCCACTCAATTTCTTATTTCTCCTTGATTTTACAAACAAGGATGCCATGGAATTAGTGAGATTATCTTCACAAGATTCTCTTACCAAAGAGGTGGGCATGAATATGGAAGTGGGAGGTGTGGAAGTGGTATGGTAGCAAATATTTTCATCCTCACCAATGCCAAAGCGTAGTTCTCTAGTCGTTTCATTGTCATAAATGGAGCATTTTTCCTCAAATGATTGGAGCCATGAATCAATGGTGATCGGTGTACAAGAATTAGATGAATCCATTGCGGAAAAATAACTACAAAACGGATATGAAGGAAATTAATTAACATCGTCATAATACTTGTAAACATTAAGACAAGTATAGCATTTATATTGTGACATTTACCCAACTATAATAAATGATTCCGAGACCCAAAATTCATATTAAATTGGATGTGATCTAACGGGCCCTCTACACCTTTACTAATATAACTTGGTGGGTTAACCCTCTTAACCGATTCTACAATTAGAACTCTCGGTCGATGAATTTACGTTAAGTTCATCTCTAGCCTGAACCTATTGCGGCTACGGTCGCAAAATACCTTCGTTGAGATCAACCAAACTTTCGAAGTGTAATAACTATTTATTACCCCACTTACCCAACGTCAATTGAAGTACCCCGAAAAATCGTATTGTACCCCATATGAAATTGAGATTCATGGGCTCCTACTATTTGGTAAGGCTAAGTCTCAATCTTTTAAAAGTAAAGGTCTTGTCAATTTATTATCTATCAATTTTAAGTGAGCTAAAAGTCGAATTATCGATAATCATAATTGACACGGTCGAAGACTCGATATGATATGCATGTGTTGTTATGGTGATTTGGCAATGCATGCAACATATTAAAAGAAATGCATAGCAAATAATAAATTCCTAGTATGGCCTTCCTAAAATAGAAAATCAAATAATCTATTACAAATTCGAAAACCAACTTTTTTGGTCCCTTGAATCTTCAAGTGGCACGCTTCCCAAAAGCACCGTCTTCGTTGGAACGCCTTTCCGAATGGCACCGTCTTGAAGGAACTCCGGAATTACAAATAATAATAAAATACATAGCTATTCCTATTATACATTTGTAATATGAAAACTAGTAAAAATAAAAGTGATACGAGATCACATTAAATTACAACCGAATCAATATCCCCTTACATTACGGGTAATATTGATTAAAACTAAGGCCATACTAAGATAAAATTACATAATTCAAAATTACATAAATAAAAATATGACATTCAACAATGAAATATGCAGCATTATAATATGTATCTAACATGCCAAGTTATGAGCCAAATTGCCCTATTTAGCTTATATCGTACATATAACCCGGTTTTATGGAAATTCGCGATATTTAACTTATTAAAATCGCTAAATAATACTAAAATCTAATTTTAGTCCAAGTTAATTATCCTTACTCTCTTAGGGCTCAAAAATCAGTCATTACTCAATTTTTGACAATAATTCAACTTGATGTAATATTTATGCTCATTTTAGACCCTAAAATCATAACTTTTATGAAATAAATGCAAATTAAATTACAATAATTTCAAATTTTGAATTTTAAATTTTTGAAAATTCTGGAATATATCCATGACACTCATAATGTCAAAAATCATGGTTAAAACTTTTGAATTTATTTCGAGAAAAATGTAGTTATGATTTATCGGTTTTATCATATAAAATATCTAAAGTATATAAAAATTAATCTAATCAATTTTTCAACTTTATATCTGATAAGTGAAATATAAATACAACCTAAAATATTTTTCTCATGCCATGTAATTTGTTTTAGCTATTTTTGCTAAAATAGTCACTATTTATGTCATTTTTACACTAAAAATTCATAAATCATGCAAAATGAATCAAGTTCATCTTAAATTTTACACAAAGTGAATAAAATGTGCATGTGACAACATATTAAAATTTAATGGCATGTTTCGAAGTTTAACTAATTTTAACCATTTTACCTCCATTTATTACATTTTTATCTCATAAAAATCATAAATCGTGCAAAATAAATCAAATTTATACGAAATTTTACATACAATAAGTAAAATATGCATGTGAGGTCATATAAAAATCTCAAGAGTCTTACTTGCATAGTAGATGGCATGTAACACCTTATCCTTTCGCTGTCCTAAAATAGCTCTGACTGCATAGTCACTGGCGTCGCACATAATCTCAAAAGGAAGGCTCCAATCCGGAGATCGGAGTATGGGAGCTGAGATAAGAGCTTGTTTAATCCTGTCGAAGGACTTAACACACTCATCAGTAAACACAAAAGGTGTATCTTTATGAAGTAGCCGAGTTAGAGGTTGAGCAATTTTAGAGAAATCCTTAATAAAGCGGCGATAGAACCCTGCATGACCAAGAAAACTACGCACACTTTTAACATTAACCGAGTACGGGAGTTGCTCAATTACCTCAACCTTACCTTTGTCCACTTGAATACCCTTACCTGACACCAAGTGACCGAGCACCACCCCTTCAGTAACCATGAAGTGGCACTTCTCCCAGTTGAGAACAAGGTTGCTCTCCTCACAGCGCTGCAAAACTTTAGTCAAGTTTCTCAAGCAAACATCAAAATCAGTACCATACACACTGAAATCATACATAAAGACTTCCATAATAGACTCTATGTAATCAGAAAATATGGCCATCATACAACGCTGAAAAGTAGCAGGAGCGTTACATAAACCAAAGGGCATCCTCCTATAAGCATATACACCATATGGACATGTGAAAGTGGTCTTTTCCTGATCGCCAGGATGAATGGGTATCTGAAAGAAACCGGAGTAGCCATCTAGGTAACAGAAATAACTATGACATGCTAATCTCTCTAACATTTGGTTAATGTAAGGAAGTAGGAAGTGGTCTTTCTTAGTGGCAGTGTTCAACTTCCTATAGTCAATGCACATCCTCCACCCTGTAACAAGTCCAGTAGCAATCAATTCATTCTTATCATTCTTTACTATTGTAGTACCTCCCTTCTTAGGTACAACTTGGACAGGACTGACCCATTTAGAATCAGATATAGAGAAGATAATACCAGCATCAAGTAATTTCTGTACCTATTTTCTTACCATCTCCTGCATTGGAGGATTTATTCGTCTCTGACCTTGTGCACTAGGCTTGTGGCCTTCTTCCAAATGAATACGGTGCATACAAAAATCAGGATTAATACCCTTCAGATCATCAATGCTATACCCAATGGCCTTTTTATGAGTTTTCAAAACAGTCAACAAAGCAGATAGTTGACCTTCAGTTAGGCTAGCATTGATAATCACTGGGTTCATTTCACAGTCATCAAGAAATTCATACTTAAGATGAGAGGGTGTGGGATTTATCTGTATGCATCCCTTTAAATATAAGGACTATAACGAATTAATCATGATGAAAGCATATCATAAAATAAATTGCATAAACAAAAAGGGTAAAGATATGACGAAATAACCTTCGGTCCTAGCTAATTCGGCCTATGAAAAATATCGCAATGATATTCTTCTATCAGTTGCACCCAAGATGCTCCGAGAAAAGCCCTTTGATTTTGCTAGAATCGATTCCTAAATTTTCTGAAAAATTTTAGGTTATTTTTGTGTTTTTTCTGATGAGAGGAGGCAAGAAGCAGTGAAAAATTAGGTTAAGATTATTAGGGTAGAACAATAAGCTCCCTCTTCCTCTTATTCTAACCGAAAAAGAGGAGTGAATGGGGAGATATTTTTACCCTCCTAATTTTCGGCCCAATGCTAACCGAAATAAGAGAGATTCATTTCTCTTTTTTCGGTTTTTCCAAAAATGTATAAAATGTGTTAAATTGTCATCTAGTGAGGATCGAACCCATGACCTCTTAGTTTGAGTACCCTCACTATTACCACTACGACACATTCATCTTGTTGATATTAAATATAACCGATTACATTTAATTACGAATTAACAGATTAATTCGTCCAAGCTAACATTACATACATTTAATTAAATATAACTTATTATATTCAATTTACGAATTGACAGTTAATTCGTCTCAACTAATATTATTTAATCTTCATTAAATAATTGTCTCATCAACATATTGACTAACTGTTTAGTCATATAAGGCATCAATGTGATTATATTTCTATAACCACATCTCTCAAACACATCCTATAGGTGTGACCTTTTGGGACCAGTTGATCACCGCCATCTGTATGATAATAACGTCAAACTTTCTACCAAGCCAACCGTTATTAGGTAATCGTTAATCAACTGATTAAAATACGAAGTATACCCTTGTGAACCTTTAAGAGATTTATTAATGTTATCACACTAATTTGTGGAGGACACAAGCTCCAACAAACTCCCACTTGTCCTCACAAGTGTATGTGCGATAACCGATTCTCATATCCTAAAATTTCTCCCACTCAATGTAAAACAATTTGCAAATCCGTATTCACAAAGGTTGTATTTTACAAGCGATCATCATCAAGAGTGGTTTCCCCGACTAGAGAGTAACTTAACTGATAAACGAATCATCATTCGAGCATGGCCATGCATTTCAGTTACAACTCCTCGAGTGGCCCTGAGAAATAACTATACCTGATAAAGGTTGGATATTTTCCTCAACTCGAATTCTCTGAGATGTAAGCACGTATGAAATGACCCGAAAAAATCTACTTAGCCTCCGATTACGGCAGACCGTGAGAAAGAAACCAAAGTCACCCAAAAGCTGCCTTAATCTCAAGAGACAGTCGATAGTCAAAAGAATCGACTCTAGGAACACAATGGATGTCCTATCCATGACCTGGCACCAAATGTTTTTAAACATTTAGGACTCCATTACGTTGTCACAAAAAGTTGTCCTACGAGGTATCGTTATAATCTCGCATCTGTGATCGATCAGTCAACCGTTTGACTTATGGCTCGTTGAACCCACCATCAATCGACTGCAGAATATAATAGCCGGAGTTATCATCTCACATTGACGATTACGGACCAAAACAAATATAATGTAATTCAGTTCACTTTGTGGCGTTCAATGTTGTCAGTATAATCCACATGAAAAACAAAATATTATAAAAACAATGAAGTTATAAATAGTTTATGAAAAAGATAACGTATCAAATTCATAATCAACTACTATAACTCAGGTACACGTTTAATTCTCATGGAAATAATGTGCCCTCCATGCTTATCATATTTCAAAGGCTCAGTAGTAGAATCTGCTACAACTTCCTGTTTGGAACTATTCCAGTTGACCGCAGCACCATTAAGAGTAACAACGAATCTAGACTAAGATTTCTAATCATCTCGATCCGTTTGGAAGCTAGCATCTGCATAACCGATTGCACATACCTTAGTAACTCCTCCATAAGTCAATACCCTATCCTTACTCCTCCGTAGGTACTTGAGGATATTTTTAACAGTTATCCAATGTGTTTCACCTGGATTCTTTTGGTACCGACTCGTCATACTCAATGCATATGCCACGTCTGGACGTGTGCATATCATGGCATACATGATTGATCCTATTGCAGATGCATAAGAAACACGACTCATGCGCTCAATCCCTTCGGGCGTCGTGGGTGATCGAGACTTGCTCAATCGCATCCCAGGCACGTCATTGGAAGGTTCCCCTTCTTGGAGTTGGTCATGCTGAACCTCTCAAGAATCTTATCCAAATAAGACTCGTGACTAAGTGATAACGTCCATCGTGATCTATCTCGGTAGATACGGATTCCCAAAATGCGTTGTGCCTCACCCAGATCTTTCATCTGGAAATGGTTCTTCAACCATCCTTTAACCGAAGATAGGAGAGGAATGTCATTTCCAATCAAGAGTATGTCATCGACATACAATATCAAGAATACAATCTTACTCCCACATGACTTGGTATATAAGCATGGTTCCTCGACCGATCGAGTAAAACCATACTCTTTTATCACCTGGTCGAAACGATGATTCCAACTCCGAGAAGCTTGCTTAAGTCCATAAATGGAACGCTTAAGCTTGCATACTTTCTTAGGATGTTCAGGATCTATGAAACCTTCGGGTTGCACTATGTACAACTCTTCCTCCAAATAACCGTTTAAGAAGGCGGTTTTTACATCCATTTGCCAAATTTCATAGTCATGAAAGGCGGCAATCGCTAAGATTGTCCGAATGGAACGTAGCATGACTACAGGTGCAAAAATCTCATCATAATGCAATCCGTGCACTTGAGTAAAACCTTTTACCACTAGTCGTGCCTTATAGGTATCTGGTTGCGCGTCTACAGAATGCTTTATTTTGTAAAGCCATTTGCACTGTAGAGGTTTTACCTTATTAGGTAAATCAACTAGATTTCATACGTTATTCTCATACATGGAGTCCATCTCGGATTGCAAGGCTTTGAGCCATAGCTTTGAGTCGGAACAGGTCATGGCACCTTTATAGGTAGCGGGTTTATTACTCTCCAGGAGTAAAACGTCATTCTCCTCGACCATACCAATGTATCTGTCCGGAGGATTAGAGACTCTACCCGACCTCCTAGGTTCCTCAGGAATATTAACCCTATCATCAGTTGAAGGAACAACTTCCTCTATCTGTTCCTCGGTTGTTGGTTCTGGAACCTCCGACAGCTCGAAGGTTCTATTACTTGTCTTGTTCTCGAGAAATTCTTTCTCTAAGAACGTCGCACTAGCCACAACAAAAACTCGATGTTCGGTAGGCGAATAGAAATAATGACCAAATGTTCCTTTTGGATAACCTATAAAGTATGTCTTGACCGATCGCGGGCCGAGCTTATCCTCGTGTCTCCACTTGACATAAGCCTCGCAGCCCAAAACCCGAATAAAGGACAAGTTAGGGACCGTTCCCCTCCACATTTCATATGGAGTCTTGTCGACAGCTTTAGTCGGACTTCGGTTAAGTATAAGAGCAGCTGACAAAAGAGCATAACCCCATAATGAATCAGGCACTACCATGTGACTCATCATGGATCGAACCATATCCAGTAAGGTTCGATTTCTTCATTCGGACACACCATTTAATTGAGGTGTTCCAGGTGGAGTTAACTGTAGTACGATTCCACAGTCTTTAAGGTGTTGATAAAACTCATTTGAAAGATATTCGCCACCCCGATCTGAACGGAGTGCTTTAACCTTTCTACCCAGTTGGTTCTGAACCCTGTTCTGGTATTCCTTGAATTTCTTAAAGGACTCACTTTTATGTTTCATTAAGTAGACATATCCGTATCTACTCAATCGTCCGTGAAAGTGATAAAATATCTATAGCCATCTCTAGCGGTAATTGACATAGGTCCACAAACATCAGTATGTATGAGTCCTAATAGGTCACTAGCGCGCATTCAAACACCTTTGAAGGAAATTCGAGTCATATTGCCAATGAGACATGATTCACACGTGCCATATGTAGAAAATTCAAATGCGGGAATAGTCCCATTATCGACGAGTTTCTTTACGCGTTTCTCATTTATGTGTCCCATTCGACAATGCCATAGATAGGTTTGATCTTTGTCACCAGCCGATAACCGATGACGATTTATAATAAAATCGCGTCATATACATTTAGCATTTTCGAGTCGGACCACGAGTTAAAATAAAGAGGAAGTGAAAGCCCTCTTCCCCATGGGGTACTCGGTTTGGCCGAACCAAGAGAACAAAAGGAGAGCTTTCTCTCCTTTTGTAACCTAATTCATTTTGAAAGAAAAATTAGGGTTTTTGAGAACATTTTTCTCTCAATAACCTAGATCTCACATCTAGCAAAACTCACACAAAACTCTCTCAATATTGCAAGGCAATTAGAGAGTACATTCTAGCACAAGGGCATAGTCTCAGACGGTCTTGGGTGCATCGATTAGGAGGAAATCTACGTTGATTTCTATCTTAGGCCGAATTCTCTAGGACCCGAGGTTAATTCTTATGCTTTATCGTTTTCTCTTGTAATTTTGTTTTATGACAATTATCACATGTAAAATTTGCGTTATAGTCCTAAATTTTAAGGGTTTTATACGGATATTACCCCACAAGTGGTATCAGAGCGAGGCCACGTAAATTTTTCTTTGTGATTTTCATCAAACGAATTCGAATCGATAAATTTGTGCATTGAAAACCGTGCGGCAGCAGCTATTTTTTTTTGTCTCGGCAGATTATTTTTTTTTGGGCTGCTGCGTTTTTTTGTCTTGGAAACCGTGCTATACGGTTTATGTATGATCAGACGATCTTTTGTTATCGATTTGTTCTTTGCATATTGTTATTTTAAACGATAATTATTGCAATATGTTAAAGTTATATCAATTGTAGTTTCAATTCTATACGGATTAGTTTATTTGCAATTGGTTTTATCAAATCGATTTTTTGTTTGGGACTGTTGTAGTCTCGGTTTTGCTGCTGGAAAATAAAAAGAAAAAAAAAATTTTGCTGTTTTAGTCACGGTTCAACCGTGAAAAAGAAAAAAAAAATTCGTGTTTTTTTTTTCGGCCATGTTTTATGCATAATACGGATTTTATGCATTCGCTTGATAGTGAAACGGTTCACTCACGTACCATTTAGTTATTTTAAAGCGATTTTAAAGTAACGGATTGTAATGAATTAAAATTAAGTTGATTAAAGCGGTTTTGTCACATAATTTTAATTATCATTGGTGGTTTGGATAAATTTAACATAATTACGGTATTATGTCACGAATAATTTTTATTTTAGTTGATGCATTTTTATTTATCGTTACTGTCGAATGCTTTGAATGTTTAAATTGCGTATTTAATTTTTACAAACGGTTGTAACTTAGTGTGGCCTTAGTAGAACGTGTTACCGTAATGATGGAACACGGCCTTGGTTGTATTTTGAGATCTTGTATCTCCGTTTTGGTTTTTTTTTCTTTGTAATTACAGTTTTTATTTAGAACGTAAATAGGTTTATATTTTGTAAATTTTAATTGTAATTTTGAGAAGACCAAAGATGGAGACCGGATGCTCACTCCCGCTGCTTGGACAAATATGGAACATCAAGACAAGCTTCTAGGGTCCAACGGTGGATTCCAAAGTTGTATTATGTTCTTTTTACTAGGATAGGCCACACTAGGAATTTTTATTTACGTTTTGCATTCTTTTATTTATTTTATCGTAACGATAGATCGCATCATATTCCGCCTAAAAACAAAACCACCTAATAATTGCATGAAAACTGACTCATATAGAGGTCACGCGTTAGTTTTCTTTGATATACAGATATCACACGTTTTAATTAAGCCATCACCTAAGTCAATTCATTCACGCAATGCTAGTTTTTCGTTCACTTAAAATGAATTAAAACTAAGTTGATGGGATCTTCCTCGTATAAACAAAAATTGAGAACAGTCTTTATAGGTCAAACTCCAATGAATCCCTTCTTCGTCGGTAGGCATAATATGACCCCTTCTACGTCGGGTAAGTTGGAACTGATTGACCTATTTTATCTCAACACTATGGTCACTCGTACGATCCTGTGATTATGGTGGACTATAGATAGGATTTACGGAAATCTATCGACCAAGAGTTCTAACGATAGAACTAGCTAAACAGTTGGCTTATCAATTTACGGAAATTGAGTCTTGGGATCACTTGTATTATTCTTGAGGGAGATCAATTATGCAAGTGCAATGAATCTACACGATTAAAATGAATTTTTAATAGACTTAAATCACCTCGATGAGTTGCTTATTTCGTTTTGTTTTTCCTTTCTTTTTCAGTGTAGATCACGATCACTTAAACTACTAATAACAAAATGGCTGGCCGTGCTGACGACCAAATGCCAAGTGCCACATTGGACCGTGAGTCCTGGCTTCGGATCTTCATGAATCAGATGAATCAGTCAACTCGACTGAAGAATGATGGATCAAACTTCGCGGACTGGGAGGCGGCATTACGGAATGCTGCCGCAGCTGACGGGAAGCTCAAATTTCTGACAGAGCCCATCCCGTCAAACCCATGTCCCACGGCTGGAGCTAACGAGATCGCCAAGTATAACGATTTCGTCATGGAAGCGGGTGCGATTAAAAACGTACTCATTTTTGCAATGGAATCCAATTTGCAGAAACGCTTCATAGCCCAGGGTGCAAACAAGATTTTCACCACGCTCACTAAGGAATTCTCGAAAGCACCGAGAATCGTGACCTATGAGCATACCACTCGCTCCTTTGATGCGAGACTCCAGAAGGGCCAACCGGTTAGCCCACACATTCTCAGCATGATTGAGAATGTCGAGAGAGTGGAGGCGCTTGATTGTAAAATCAGCGAGAACATCGTGATTGACCGCATGCTTCATTCACTCCACGATGGTTTTGCGCTCTTTAGAGCGAATTACTATATGAATGATTTGAATAAAAGTCCTCATGAACTACACTCCCTACTCGTACAGACCGAGAAGGATATGAAGTTCAGTGGGAGCTTGAAACAGGATGTTCTCATTGTGTCAAACAAGGGCAAGGGTAAGGGCAAAGCTCAGGCAGACCTAGCGGTAGGTAAACCGAAGTTTAAGAAGTCGGGATCAGGTAAGAGTGGGCCTGGTGAGGCAAGCAACTCATCAGGCGCGACAAAGAGCAAGACCGAAAACATGGAATGCCATCACTGCCACAAGACTGGGCATTGGAGGCGTACATGTCCTGTTTACCATGAGGATATAAAAGCAGGTCGCGTTAAACCTGTTGGTATGTCTTCTTCCTCTTCTACTTTTATTCATATGATTGAGATTAACCACGCAAGTTACGGAACTTGGGTACTAGATACTGGTTGTGGTTCTCATCTGTGTAATCATGTGCAGGGGCTCCGAAACATCGAACCCCTCGTAAAGGGTGAGGTGGACTGCGTGTCGGGAATGGAGCACGAGTGGCTGCCGTCTCGAGGGGAACATACGTGATCCAGCTTCCTAGCGGATTTGAGTTATTTTTATATAACTGCTATTATGTACCCAGTCTTTCTAAAAACATTATTTCATTTTCTGCACTTGACAAACTTGGTTTTTCATTTGTAATAGAGAATAATACTTGCATTTTCTCATTACACGATATGATTTATGGCAAGGCAGTCTCCATGAACGGAATTTATGTTTTAGATCAGAGGACCGAAATATTACACGTAATGAATAAGAAGTTAAAGGTTGGTGACAAAGATCAAACGTATCTTTGGCAATCGCCGTATGGGACACATTAATGAGAAACGCGTAAAACAAGCTCATAAAGAATGGAGCTATCTCGGCCTTTGATTTTCAATCATTTGGCACGTGTGAATCATGTCTCATTGGTAAGATGACTCGAATTTCCTTCAAAGGTGTTGGAATGCGCATTTCTTTGACCTATTAGGACTCATACATACGGATGTGTGTGGATCTATGTCAATCACTGCACGAGAAGGCTATAGGTATTTCATCACTTTCACGGATGATTTAAGTAGATATGGCTATGTCTACTTAATGAAGCACAAAAGTGAATCCTTTGAGAAATTCAAGGAATACAGAATCGGGTACATGAACCTCTTTGGGTAGAAAGATTAAAACACCGCGCTCGGCACCGTGGTGGCGAGTATCTTTCTCACGAGTTTGATCAACACCTCAAAGACTGTGGGATTGCCTTGCAGTTAACTCCACCTAGAACACCTCAGTTGAATGGTGTGTCCGAACGGAGAAATCGAACACTACTTGATATGGTTCGATCTATGATGAGTCAAACCGTGTTGCCTGACTTATTATGGGGTTATGCTCTTCTGTCAGCTGCTCTAATACTTAACCGAAGTCCGTCTAAAGCTGTTGACAAGACTCCATATGAACTATGGAAGGGAACGGTCCCCAACTTGTCCTTTATACGGGTTTGGGGCTGCGAGGCTTATGTCAAGTGGAGACACGAGGATAAGCTCGGCCCGCGATCGGTCAAGACATACTTTATAGGTTATCGTAAAGGAACACTTGGTCATTACTTTTATTCGCCGACCGAACAACGTGTATTTGTTGCGGCTAGTGCGACATTCTTAGAGAAGGAGTTTCTCGAGAATGCAAAGAGTGATAGAACCTTCGAGCTGTCGGAGATTCCAGAACCAAATACCGAGCAACCATTGGAGGAATCAGTTCCTTCAATCCCGGCTGCGGTTAATATTCCTGAGGAACCTAGGAGGTCGGGAAGAATCTCTATTCCTCCGGACAGATATATTGGTATAGTCGAGGAACATGACATAGATGACATTCTACTCTTAACGAGTAGTGAACCCGCAACCTATAAAGGTGCCATGACTAGTTCCGACTCAAAGCTATGGCTTGAGGCCATGCAATCCGAGATGGACTCCATGTATGAGAACAACGTAGGGGATCTTGTTGACTTACCTGCTAAGGTTTGTCCCCTTCAATGCAAATGGCTTTACAAGATAAAGCATTCTGTGGAAGGTCAACAAGATATCTATAAAGCACGACTAGTTGCTAAAGGTTTCACCCAAGTGCCAGGTTTGCACTACGATGAAATTTTGGCACCCGTAGTCATGCTGCGTTCCATTTGGATTATCTTAGCGATTGCCGCTTTTCATGACTATGAAATTTGGCAGATGGATGTGAAAACCGCCTTCTTAAACGGTTATTTGGAGGAAGAGTTGTACATGGTACAACCCGAAGGTTTCATCGATCCAGAACATCCTAAGAAAGTGTGCAAGCTTAAGCGTTCCATCTATGGACTTAAGCAAGCTTCTAGGAGTTGGAATCATCGTTTCGACCAAGTGATAAAAGAAAATGGATTTACTCGATCGGTCGAGGAACCATTGTCTATACATCAAGTCGAGTGGGAGCAAGATTGTCTTCCTAATATTGTATGTCGATTACATACTCCTGATTGGGAATGACATACCTCTCTTAACTTCGGTAAAAGTATGGTTGAAGAACCATTTCCAGATGAAAGATCTGGGTGAGGCACAAAGAATTTTGGGCATCCGTATCTATCGAGATAGATCACGTCGGATGTTATCTCTCGATCGGGAGTCTTACATAGACAAGATCCTAGAGAGATTCAGCATGACTAACTCCAAAAAGGGGTTTCTTCCTATGGCTCCAGGGGTGCATTTGAGCAAGTCTCAGGCACCAGAGACACCGGAAGAGAAAGAGCGCATGACACGGATTCCTTATGCCTCGGCTATAGGATCAATCATGTATGCCATGATATGCACACGTCCGGACGTGGCATATGCATTGAGTATGACAAGTCGATTCCAACATCATCCAGGTGAATCACATTGGATGGCTGTCAAGAACATTCTTAAGTACCTACGGAGGACTAAAGCTTGGGCATTGACTTATGGAGGCGAACAAAAGCTATGTGCAACCAGTTCTGTGAGATGCTAGCTTCCAAACGGATCGAGATGACTCAAAATCTCGATGCTGGATTCGTTTTTACTCTTAATGGCGCTGCATCGGTGGAAGAGTTCCAAACAAAGTGTTACAAACAGATTCTACGACCGAGTCCGAGTACTATGCCGCGTCGAAGGCCGCAAAGGAAGCGATATGGATGCGTCAATTCTTACAAGGACTATCGTGCCTAGTTCGAATGACCCGATCACCATCTATTGCGACAATAGAGGTGCCATCTTCCAAGCTAAGGAGCCTAAGTCTAGCAACAAGTCTAGACATGTACAACGGAAAGCTCATCTAATCCGAGATTACGTGGAGCAAAAGGAGGTAGTGATAGAAAAGATTGCTCTGAGATGATAACATAGCAGATCCTCTCACTAAACCATTACGACAAGATAAGCATGAAGGGCATGTTAATTCCATGGGAATTAAACGTGTTCCTGAGTTGTAGTACTCTTTTATGGATTAGATTCATTCTCTTTTGTACTCTAGACGACATCATCGTTTTGATATTTATATATTCTGTTTTTCATGTGGATTTGTACGACAATTTCGAACACCAGAAAGTGAACTGAACAAACATTATATTTTTGGTCCTTAATTGCCCACGTGAGCTGATAACTCTGGCAATTATTTTGTGACGTTGGTTGATGGTGGGTTCAACGAGCCATAAGTCAAAAGGTTGTGACCAATCACGAGGCGATTTATACGGATATCTCGTAGGACACAATTGTGACATCGACGTGGAGTCCTAAATGTTTTATAACATTCGGTGCCAGGTCGTGGATAGGACCTCCATGGTGATTCTAAGAGTCGATTCTTTTGACTATCGATTGTCTCTTGAGGCGAGGCGATTTTGGGTGACTTTGGTTTCTTTCTCACGGTCATCCGTAACAGGGGCCAAGTAGATTTTTTTCTGGGTCATTTCATGCTGTGCTTAGATCGGAAGGAGTCGAGTTGAAGGAAATATTCAGCCTTTATCAGGTACTCGATATTTCTCAGGGCCACCCGAGGAGCTGTAACTAAAATGCATGGCCATGCTCGAATACGAATTCGTTTTATCAGTTAAGTTACTCTCTAGTCGGGGAAACCACTCTTGATACAGATCGATTGTAAAATACGACCTTTGCGGATCCGGATCTGCAAATTGTTTTACATTGAGTGGGAGAAATTTTAAATGAATATGAGAATCGGTTATCGCACATACACTTGTACGGACAAGTGGGAGTTTGTTGGAGTTGTGTCCTCCAGTTAGTGCGGATAACGTTATTACACATACACTTGTACGGACAAGTGGGAGCTTGTTGGGGCTGGTGTCCTCTACAGTTAGTGCAATAACATTTAAATCTCTAAAAGGATCAAAGGGTATACTTTTGTATTATTATCAGTTGGTCCACGTTTATCAATAACGGTTGGCTTGCTAGATAAGTTTGACGTTATTGTCATACAGATGGCGGTGATCAACTGGTCCCTAAAAGTCACACCTATAGGATACGTTTGAGAGATGTGACGGTATGAAAATACAGTCATGTTGATGCCTAATATGACTAAGCAGTTAGTCGGAGTTATTGACTAATAATTAGTCAAACGCGATGTTGAGATATTTTATTTAATACGGATTAAATAATAATGGCTAAGGCGAATTGCGATTAATTAATTCGTAAATTAAATATAAACGATTATATTTGATTAATGTATATTGAATAAATTAATTATACAATATTGTCATTATCGGACATGTATTATTATATCGACTAATTCATGTTACTAGACGATATTTTAATAACCGATAACCGATGACGATTTATAATAAAATCGCGTCATATACATTTAGCATTTTGAGTCGGACCACGAGTTAAAATAAAGAGGAAGTGAAAGCCCACTTCCCCATGGGGTACTCGGTTTGGCCGAACCAAGAGAACAAAAGGAGAGCTTTCTCTCCTTTTGTAACCTAATTCATTTTGAAAGAAAAATTAGGGTTTTTGAGAACATTTTTCTCTCAATAACCTAGATCTCACATCTAGCAAAACTCACACAAAACTCTCTCAATATTGCAAGGCAATTAGAGAGTACATTCTAGCACAAGGGCATAGTCTCAGACGGTCTTGGGTGCATCGATTAGGAGGAAATCTACGTTGATTTCTATCTTAGGCCGAATTCTCTAGGACCCGAGGTTAATTCTTATGCTTTATCGTTTTTTCTTGTAATTTTGTTTTATGACAATTATCACATGTAAAATTTGCATTATAGTCCTAAATTTTAAGGGTTTTATACGGATATTACCCCACACCTTGGACCCGAGAAGCTTGTCTTGATGTTCCATCTTGATCCATGTAGCGGGAGTGAGCTCCAACCTCCATCTTTAGTCTTCTTTGAAATTACAATAAATAAAATTACATAATAAACCTATTTATTACAATCTAATTTCAAAAACCCAAAACTAAAGAAATAAAAAAAGGAGATTCGAGATCTCATAATTACATAAAAATTATGTTTCCTTCATTACGAAAACATAATTTGACTAAGGCCACACTAAGTATTACAAATTACAACCGATTGCAAAAATACGTAAATTAAACCATTCAAACGATTCATTCAACTAAATAAAATGCATCAACTAAAAAAAATTAAACATGCAAGACATAATTCTTTAATTATGTAGATTAATTTTATCCAAACCACCCATTTAAATTATCAAATTAAGTGACAATTCCTCAATTAATCACATTAATTTCAATCTTAATTCATATTAAACTTGTAATATGAATTTAATCCGTCAAAATTTTAAACTGCTTTAAAATGATTAGGTATTCATGAATTATGAACCGCTTCACAATAATTAATTGGCCACAACAAACCCAAAAAAAAAAATTTCTTTAAAATTTATCTCGGTAAAAACCGAAACAACCAAAAGAAAACTTTTCTCGATTTTACAGCTAAAACCGAAAAAAAAACAAAATTTTTTTTTTTTTTTAAATCTGTCCAGCACGAGAACAGTAACATAAACCAAAAAAATTTTTTTTTTTACTTTTCTCTCGGCTGGATAGACAAAACAACAAAAACAGCCCGTTTTTATTTCTTTCTTCTTGCGGTTTTTCTGTAAAAACCATAACAAAACAAAAACAAAAATTTTTTATTTTGGCCACTGTGAACAGTAACCACGTGAACAGTAGCAGGAAAAAAATTTTCTTTTCTCGGATGCTTTTCAAATCGGCATAAACAAAAACAACCGTAAACAACTTTAATCGGTTTTTCAGGAGAAACCGAAAGGAAAAAACAGAAATTTTTTTTTTTTAAAGTACTGTTCATCCGTGAACAGTGACGGAAACGAATAAAAAAAATTTCACGGCTCAAAAAAAAATCCAACCGATTACCTTTTTTTTTTCGCAAACCCTAATTATTGTTTACAAACTATTTTATGAAAATCATCAAAATTAAAATTCGTGGCCTTGGCTCTGATACCACTTCTGGGATTATCTGTATGCATTCCTTTAAATATAAGGACTATAACGAATTAATCATGATGAAAGCATGTCATAAAATAAATTGCATAAACAAAAAGGGTAAAGAGATGACGAAATAACCTTCGGTCCTAGCTAATTCGGCCTATGAACAATATCGCAATGATATTCTCCTATCAGTTGCACCCAAGATGCTCCGAGAAAAGCCCTTTGATTTTGCTAGAATCGATTCCTAAATTTTCTGAAAAATTTTAGGTTATTTTTGTGTTTTTCCTGATGAGAGGAGGCAAGAAGCAGTGAAAAATTAGGTTAGGATTATTAGGGTAGAACAATGAGCTCCCTCTTCCTCTTATTCTAACCGAAAAAGAGGAGTGAATGGGGAGATATTTTTACCCTCCTAATTTTCGGCCCAATGCTAACCGAAATAAGAGAGATCCATTTCTCTTTTTTCGGTTTTTCCAAAAATGTATAAAATGTGTTAAATTGTCATCTAGTGAGGATCGAACTCATGACCTCTTGGTTTGAGTACCCTCACTATTACCACTATGACACATTCATCTTGTTGATATTAAATATAACCGATTACATTTAATTACGAATTAACAGATTAATGCGTCCAAGCTAACATTACATACATTTAATTAAATATAACTTATTATATTCAATTTACGAATTGATAGTTAATTCGTCTCAACTAATATTATTTAATCTTCATTAAATAATTGTCTCATCAACACATTGACTAACTGTTTAGTCATATAAGACATCAATGTGATTATATTTCTATAACCACATCTCTCAAACACATCCTATAGGTGTGACCTTTAGGGACCAGTTGATCATCGCCATCTGTATGATAATAACTTCAAACTTTCTAGCAAGCCAACCGCTATTAGGTAATCGTTAATCAACTGATTAAAATACAAAGTATACCCTTGTGAACCTTTAAGAGATTTATTAATGTTATCACACTAATTTGTGGAAGACACAAGCTCCAACAGAGGGAAGGGGCTTTAGTTCAGGTTTCTTTACCTCAGTTACCTTAGGTGCGGTACCCAAACTATATACCTTTTGATGGGGGCATTCCTCTCCAGTTAGAAGCTTCTCAATCCGATGAACTTCTGGACTCCATGAACCCGTCTGATCAGCTGAATCCGTGACTAGGGCAATCTCCATAGGATCCCTGTCCAAACACATAGGAAGACACTCATCAATAGTAAAATCAACAACATCTATACTATGACAAGTCTCTTCTATCATGGGATGTTTTAACGCTTTTTCCAAGTTAAAGACAATCGTATCATTCCCCACAACTAGAGTCAATCTCCCTTGCCTAACATCTGTAACCGCCCCCGCAGTGTGTAGGAACGGTCTGCCCAAAATGATAGGGATTTGGTTATCCTCAGCCATGTCCAAGACAACGAAATCAACGGGGATGAAAAATTTCCCAATACGAACGGGAACATCCTCCAACACCCCCAGTGGGTGTTTAACAGATCTATCGGCCATCTGTAGTGTCATATTAGTAACCGTCAACTGACCCATATTTAGTTTCTTACAAATAGAATAAGGCATAACGCTGACGCTAGCTCCTAAATCACAAAGAGCTTTACTAATAGCAAGATGACCAATATGACAAGGGATAGAAAAACTTCCTGGGTCCTTTAATTTAGGTAGTGAATTGATTGGCAACATGGCACTGCACTTCTGAGTGTAAGCAATAGTTTCCACCGCATCAGAGGATCTCTTCCTTGTCAAAATCTCCTTCATGAACTTTGCATAATCCGGCACTTGAGTAATTAATTCGTTAAAGGGAACACTTACCTGTAGATTCTTCACGACCTCCATAAACTTACCGAACTGCTTGTCCAGCTTGGATTTTTGTTGCCGATGAGGAAAAGGTAGTGCGATAGTAATGGGCTCGGCTTGCTTAACCTTAGAATCAAGTTTTGAAACACCGTCGTCTGTCAAGGTGGTGCCTCGATCGAGCCCTGACTTGACTCGATCGAGCACATTGGTTCCTCGATCGAGCCTGGGCTGACTCGATCGAGGAACGCCAGCAGGTTCAGCTTTGTCGTTCTTTTTGCTTTTATCATCAGCTCATGTTTCAACTTCGTCAGGTTCTTTCTCATCATCACTAAGCTCCAAATTACCCAATCCCTTGGGATGCATGAAAGTTACCTCAGCATCAGCAGTGGGCACATCATTATCAAGGCTCTGTAGGTCAGGATTTGCATATGTGGTACCGCTCCTCAGCTGAATAACATTTGCTTACTCGTGAGCATGTTTACATTGAGGAGGAAGACCCCCGGCCTGTTTTTATGGATTTTGAAGTGCCATCTGAGCCACCTGGTTATCTAGCATTGTATTGTGGGCAATCAGCTCAGAAATTTGAGCCGTCTGCTTCTGCTGCATTGACAAAGTTTGTTGCAAAAGATTGCGCAACTCTGCCATCTCATTGTTTGGAGCTTGTTGAGGAGTTTGTTGAGGAGGTTGTTGATATGGATTGTTAAACTGCTGGCCTCCTTGATTTTGTCTTTGATATCCCCCTAGTGGTTGATTACCACGATTGTTGGGAGGGATATAAGTATTCTTTTGTGGTTGCAGCTGCTGTGGGTTTTGCACATTCTGACTAGACCATTGAAGGAATGGATGCTCCTTCGTTCTTTCATTATAAAAGTTGGAGAAAGGTGTACCTTGTGCACCATGTCTGTAAGCCTGAAAGGCATTAACCTGCTCCAATGTGCTCAAACAATCAGCTGCACTGTGACCGTCTAACCCACATCTAGCACAAGACTCCTCAAGTTGCTGACTCATAGCATGAACTCTCTCCTTACTACCCAATGATTGGGTAGTCTTTATCTCGGTAATCTGAGCATAAATAGTCTCTAACTGTGCCGCAAGAGCACAATCAACACCAGTTCCTCGCGTGTTTCCCCTAGGATTTTCATACCTGGTAGTATGGGTGGCAATCTGATCAATTAACTTCCACACGGCATCATCATTGGTGTTGTCTTGAAACCTCCCATTAGCATAAGCATCCAAAAGGGCACGATGATCGTCATACAACCCGTTATAAAACTGGTTGCAAAGAAACCATTTAGGGAAACCATGATGGGGAACTGATCGGACCAAACCTTTGAAGCGAATCTAAGCTTCATTCAAATCTTCAGTAGCTCCTTGCTTGAAACTAGTGATCTGACTTCGTAATGCATTAGTCTTCTGAGGCGGGAAGTACCTCTTGTAGAAAGTAAGAGCAAAGGTATTCCAATCTGTAACTCCTTCACCCTCCATATCCAAGTCTCTTAACCACTCAGCAGCTCCATCTTTCAGAGAGAAAGGAAAGAGCACCTGCTTTATCTGATCTTGTGTCACTCCAGCTGTTAAAGGAATAAAATAGCAATAAGTGACAAATTTCTCCATATGTGTCGCAGGATCCTCAGCAGCTGCCCCTCCAAATAAGTTTCGTTCCACCAAATTGATGTAAGATGGCCGAATCTCAAAAGTGCCATTGTCAGTAGTGGGCAGCTTAAATCCTTGTGGGATAGAAGCTAAGGTCGGCTCAGAATGACTGGCTAGAGTAGGCATGATGGTAGTCTCGGGAATAAGAGTTTCGACAGGGATCTCGGACTCGGAATTTTCGTCCTCTGTGTAGGACTGATCGGCCGACTGTTCTAAGCTCGCCGTCTTAATGTCAAGTATACTCAAGTCTTCTACTTGACCCACTTCTTGATTAAATTTTCGTCTGTAGCGAAAAGTCTTCTCTGGTTCAGGATCAAAAGGAATAATCTCGGACCTATTAGACCTGGGCATACACGGAACTAACAAGAAAAGTGTGAGAACGGTCTCAAGGAACCAGGTTCCTTGAGACAAAGAGACAAAATAAACAGAAACAAACTAAACAATTGTTGCCTCCTCGGCAACGGTGCCAAATTTGATATGGCTAAAGTCGTATCATCAAATCAAAATAAAACTATCTCAAAACTAACAAGAATAGCTAGTGGTAAGACAAGTATCGAATCCATAGGGAGGCGGTAATAGTCAGTCTGTAAATATTTAAATTGTATAAAGGTAACCGTTTTCTTGGAGGTTTGTTTTGTTTGTTATCTAACCAACTAATTGCGAGTAATTAAAAGGATTTAAAACAATGATATTAAAAGTCTAGGATTTCCGGTTCACTAGGTAAATTATATGGGGTCTCTTAATCAATTGCTAGATCTATCAAGTTGTCTAAGGTCATAAGATCGGTCGATTCTATTATGCCCTTTAGATCGATTCTAACATGTGGTTGCTATAATTAGATACAATCTATTTGATTATCGCAGCCTACATTAATTCTAACCCGGTCGGTGAAAGGATTAATTCGCTACACTAATTAATAACTCAGGCCTAAGTTAATTAACTAGAATAAGAACAATAATCAAACGACAACTTATATGATTTCTCTAGCAATTAATCAATTTCCCTTTTTTAATTAACCTAGATCCCCTTCATCCTAGATGAGGGATTTAGCTACTCATGACTAAAGCAACAACAACAATAATAATTATTGAAGGCATGATTGGAAACATGGAATAAGAACAATAATTGAATAACATAAAATTGAATGATTAATTGTTGAAGAAAGATTAGTACCGTGGCAAGGAAAGATTAAAGCTAGAGGGAGTATTCAGCCGTTCTAAGCAAAATAAAAGCATAACCTAATAATCCCGTACGAGTTTCTAATTTATAATACAAATAACTATTTTAGGAAAATCCGGAAATAAA
Organism: Silene latifolia; assembly: GCF_048544455.1. Taxonomy (NCBI): domain Eukaryota; kingdom Viridiplantae; phylum Streptophyta; class Magnoliopsida; order Caryophyllales; family Caryophyllaceae; genus Silene; species Silene latifolia. The sequence continues at coordinate 384,688,466 of NC_133538.1, read as the reverse complement.
TCTGCCAGAGAGGTTCCTCGATCGAGCCTGAGGTGACTCGATCGAGGACGATTACTCGATCGAGGAACCAGCTTCACAAATGATTTCTTCGTTTCTTTCACTTCTAGCCTTCATGCAACCTCGTTCCTCGTGTCATGCTCCGTGTATTCCACTATGCCATGCCCGCTATGCTCATCTTAACTTGATTATCCTCGTAATGCGTCATTTCTGCATTAAAACATAAAATAGCGGCAGTATCGACAATTCACTGAAATAAGGCATATAAATGATATAAAGGCACAAAACGGTATATAAAATGGTATGAAAGGAGCTATAAAAGTATATATAAAAGCGATACATCACTCCCCTTTTAAATGACTCTTCCACATTGCAGAAAATTGTAAATTTACAACTATCTTACACTTTACTTATTTGTCTATAATTGTACTCCCTCCGTAATTATATGACGTTCCCATTTGACTTTTTGCAGTCATTTAGGTGACACTTTGACCACGTTTCTATTAAAAATATTTTTATGAAACATTTTTTTGTAGCAAATGGAAATAACTTTATATCTTATCCTAATTTTTCATAGTTTTTTTAAATGTTTAGGGTCAAAGCTTGCAAACTTTAAACTTAAAAAGTCAAATGGGAACATTATATAATTATAGAGGGAGTAGTTCTGATGACTTGTGACCCCACATCTTTTCTCTAATTTCATTTTCCTCCACATATAAACCTGGCAAGGTTGACCCGGCCCGACACCCAAACAGAGTTCCTGGACCTGAATTTACTTTACCTTAAATGACTCGACTAAATTTGTAGTTCTTATGTCTTGTAACCCGCCATCATTTATTTCAGGCTTTCAATTTTGAACTATACTTTTAGATTAAACTCTTCATAAAAGCTGTTTTAATAGATTAGGGGCGTTTTGATATTTTACGTATATACATAAACGCTTTCAATGTTATCTTGAATGCTTCTATACACGCCCGTGCAACTTTGCACGGGTATTAAGTTAGTTTAAAATATAAGACGTAACTTTTTTTACTATGCAATTTGTATTCCAATAAGTACCATGAAATCAAAATTGAAATTCTAATAAACGGCTGGTTTATTTTATAACTTTATATAGAATAGAATGGATATAGATAGATACTTAGATAGTCAGATTTGTTTGGAAATGTAGAGCATGTTTGACCTAAATTGTTAAAAATGAATTTTTGTTTCTTAAGCTTAATTTTCAAGAAGTGTTTTTCCAAACTAAAAGCACCAAGGGCAAAAAATTGAATTTTGAGCTTTTTAGAAACTCTTTTCAACTTGTAAATAATTGTGTTTGGCCAATTTGTTTTTTTCTGGCCAAAAAATACTTTAGAAAACTAGGCCAAACAATATGCTTATAGATTGACTTGTTCTTCAAGTGCTGATATTTAACATATGGTTATCCATATTTAATAGAAGTAGTAGATTTTACGGCCTTAGGCCCTGTTCTTTCAGCCTTATTTTCAGCTCACTTTAGTTCAGCTCAATTCAGTTCAGTTCAACTCAAGTCAGTTCAATTCAATCGGTACTTTATTCTTGCACCTAATTAGGATTGCTGGTGATTCGTGGTGGCTACCTAACTAATCACTCAAAATAGTATAATTATTAGTATTCATATTATTATTAGTACATAATAATAATAATAATAATAATAATAATAATAATAATAATAGTAATAGTCATTATTATTATTATTATTATTATTATTACCATTGTTATTACCATTGTTATTATTATTATTATTATTATTATTACTATTATTATATTTCAATTATTATTAATTATTTTATTAATTATTATTATTATTATTATTATTATTATTATTTATAATTTTTTATTAATATTTCAGTTCAGCTCAGCTCAGTTTAGTTCCATTCAGTTTAGTTTAGTTCAACTTCATTAAGTTAAGTTCAGTTCAGTTCAACTTAGCTCCATTCAGTTTAGTTCAGCTCTAAAAAGTCAGAAAGAATGGGATCTAAATTGACTATATATGGTGTTTAGGAATCAGGTTCATAGAATAGAATAGTGGTGAAAACAATTGCAATAGTTGAGAAAGTCTCAACTTTCAACCTTGAATTCATTTTGGAGTTGCCCCTCAAGATTGGAATAAATGAATGTAGACGCGAAAAGGGTAGAGTTACACCAGGTGTATGAGGGCTCTGATACACCACCAATGAAAACGCGCCACATGTCAAACTTAAAGAATCTGATTTATTCTAATTAATCCATTGATTCCTTCATTAATTACCCTCCCTAATTAATGTCCTTGGTATGGCCATATATTTTATTAATTAAAAAAAAAACTTCTCTCCTAATTTTTATTTAACTCTTATTTATTATTAATATTTTTGTGTATTTCAATATTTATGTATGCATTTGTATACCATATATTCATACCGAGGCGGATACATTAATTAATATGTTATATTTGTACAGCATATACGATATTAATTGTATACATTTTTATACTGTATATTTCGTAATTTTGTATCTCAGCTTCGTATTTATTATTTATCTTTGTAATATATTTTGTATAATTATTTTCGCTGATTATTTTTTATATGTATTTTTCGTTTTAATTTATTATTGAATATATTTGAGTTCTGTATTTCAAGGTTTTTTTATTATTATTATTATTGATAAATTGTTTTTGCATTTTATAAGGCACTGTTTTCACATTATATTTTTTTTGTATAATTTCATAATATTAAGTATGAAATTAGTGAGTTAAATAAAAAAAATTAAAAATTTAATTTTTAATTTTCTTAAAAAAAATTTATTGGACATAATTATTTAATAAAAAAAAAATTTTAAAAATGTTAATAATAAAAATTTGTTGGACATAATTATTTATGGTACAACTATTTTTATTTAAATACCTTTTTTTTACAAAAAGTACACAGAAAAAACTTGTTAATAAAACGTACCGCAACAAGGTTCGAACCTTAGACGCCTGGTTAGAAAATTATGTATCTTACCAACTGTGCTACACGAATTATTTGCTGATAATCTATAAGTTGTTATTTTTATTTTGTAATCATTAAGAAAATGAAAGGTCGTTAGGGTTTTCCCCACCTAACTTGTATTTGCCGGTAAACCATGCATTGATTGTTTTTTTTTTTTTTAGGGAAATATTGTATTATAAATATAGTCATTCCCTCCAATTTTTAATTCATCCAAAGTACATCTTCCCTACTAAATTAATTTAACTATCCTAAAGTGAAATAACAAAAATGTCGGAAGAGAGGAAAGGCCATGCAAGAGACATTGTTTGTACGAGGTTGTTCATGAGAGAAATAATCAAGCAAGTTGGTCCTACAAATGTCCAAAATGCTTTAACGAGAGCTAGTCCGGGTTACCATGGAAATACTTTCCTTGTCGATTTATTTGAGGAGGAATTTAATATGCTTAATTGGGGTAAATTTGAACTCGACAAAATGTATTAGAAAAAAATTGACGATGGGATAGAGATGTTAGCTACCCCTAACGTTGATTCCTCCATTGTTAGGGTGGAGGAGGAAGAGGAGGACGAAGCACTGGAGGTGATTGAGGTTATAGCAACCCCTCCTAAGCCGAAGAACTCCTGTAAAGCTATGGGGAAATCGCCATGCACAAAAACCCCCGACATCCTCTCTTCAAAGATGTCCAAGAAGAGGTTCGGGAGGACTCGTCCAAGAAGGCTCAATTCTAAGAAACTTAGATTTGATTCTTGTGTTGGTTGTAGTCATTAGGTTTAGTTTTTAAATTTTGTTTGTTGTTTTTTTTCCCTTTGTATCGTCCTTTTTAATATTAATGAAAGTAATTTTCTTCTCATATTACCATTCATTTAATTTAATTGTCCTTATAAATTAAAAAAAAAAATATAAACCAAAAAGGGTGACTGTTATCATACTCGATAAAATGGAATTAAAAGAAAAATAGTGTAACTCTTACTATTCTCCATAATATTGAATTATTAACGTTTGTCTTCCCTATGCATCTTAATTTATTTTACAAAATTCGAAAAGGCAAGTAGATAAAAATTATTAATGACCAATTATATTATTAAAAATAATAGTAAATAATATATATCTTAATTTATTTACATGTTTTTAAATAATTGAAAGTAAATATTTTATGTAATTCGTAGAATAAAGTAACATATTAATGCTGAAACATATTTTTATCCATACAGAAATTATATTAGTCAAATTAGAATGTAAAATGTTAGTTTTATTAAGTTACAATATTAAAATATAAATTATATTATTGAAAACATAATATAAATATACAGTTACATTAATAAAGTAACATATTAATATAATAAATGAATATAAAAAACAAGTTTTAAAATATTAAAATATTAAAAAAACAGTTAAATTGATATTAAAATATAAGTTTTTATTTGTTATGAAATAAAAAACAGCAGTTAAATTGATATTAAAATATAAGTTTTTATTTGTTATGAAATAAAAAACAACAGTTAAGAAATGATTGGTTTTACTGTTACTTAATTTGTTTTGTTTATTAAGTGAAAATATTAAAATAGAAATTATGTTTTTGAAAATATAATACAAATGTTCTACATAGCTCGTCGCGTTGATGTTCATCCAAATTTTAGACCATCATGGATTGGTTAAAATATATTTTTAGGGTTTTAAGGGTTTTTTAGGGGTTTAGGGTTTGTAGGGTTTATTTGGGATTTAGAGTTTATTTGGGGTTTAGGGTTTCTAGGTTTTTTAGGAGTTTTGGGTTTATAAGGTTTATTTGTGGGTTTAGGGTTTTTATCCATATGTACGATCGTATGTGTAATACGTAAGGTTAAGACGTAAATTTAAGACCTAAGGTTAAGATGTTATTCTAGTTATGGTTTAAGATCTTATCAATCGTATGTTGTTATAATTAGTTCATTGTCCCGATCAACAGTGTAGTACTAATTTTAGCAACGTTTGATCAATATGAGTTTATATATGATCGGAACACAAGACTTGATTAAGATACCTATGTCTTATGGTTTAAGATGTTATCGATCGTGCATTGCTATTGAGTAATCATAGCAATATATGATCAATACGAGTTTAGATACCTATGTCTTATGGTTTAAGATGTTATTGATCGAACGTTGCTATTGACTAATCATAGCAATATACAATGAATACGAGTTTAGATACCTATGTCTTATGGTTTAAGATGTTATCGATCGAACGTTGCTATTGACTAATCATAGCAATATACAATCAATATGAGTTTAGATAGCTATGTCTTATGGTTTAAGATGTTATAGATCGTACATTGCTATTGACTAATCATATCAATGTACGATCAATACGGGTTTAAATACCTATGTTTAAGATGTTATAGATCGTACTTTGCTATTAACTAATCATAGCAATGTACGATGAATACGGGTGTAGATACCTATGTCTCGGGACGTAAGACATAAATTTAAGACCTAAGTTAAGTTGTTATCAATCGTATGTTGCTATAATTAGTTAATTATTCCGATCAACAGTGTAGGACTAATTTTAACAAGTTTCCAAGACTTAAGATGAGATTGTACGTTGCTATCGACTAATCGTTGCAACGTATGATCAATAGGATTGTACGAATTTTTTTGGCGGGAAAAGGACAATTTTGGGTTAAAACAACATAAAAAGTGATGGTACTTAATAGTTAGTCGTGGCCGTTCAGTTGTCAATAAAATATTAGATGATATTCCACATTAAATCGTGGTCGTTCATCCTATAAGTGACCAATCACAAATAAAGCCACGGATTAGTAAATATTACAACCTTTATAAGCATTTTTTTTTGTTATCATATCAACTAAAACATAATCACAGTCTCTCTCTAACTTCTCTCAATAATACTTGTTTTCATCTCTTCTCTATTTATTCAACTTTTCTCTCTCTCTCTCTCTCTCTCTCTCTCTCTCTCTCTCTCTCTCTCTCTCTCTCTCTCTCTCTCTCTCTCTCTCTCTCTCTCTCTCTCTCTCTCTCTCTCTCTCTCTTTTCTCTCAATAATACCTTTAATATTCTTAATTTTAATTTAATCCTTATTTTTGTATACGTCAAGATGGAAAACGGGCCGTTGATGTTGTTAAGAGATCAATCAGAGGTAAACAAGCTTTGGTGGATGAGCTCTGTGTGACGGAGTTGGAGCATGTTTCGAGGATGAAATCCCTTATGGAACGCCTCAACCGTTGGCATGAAAGAGGTGTCAAAGATTTTGACAAATCACTCGAATCCCTCATACAATCCTTCATAAGTGACTATCAAAGGACATACGATTTCAGGAAGGACTTGTAGAGGGAGGTCGGGGCCTTAGAGGCTATTTTGCCTTTATTATCTTCGAAATTAGTTTTATTTTTTTTCCTTCATATTGTAACCTTTACTTTAGTTTTAGTTTTTATTAATTTAGTTTTCCTTAATATTGTAATCTTTATTTTCCTTAATATTGTAATCTTTAATTATTCTTAAAATTGTTATTTTCCTTAATATTGTAATCTTAGAAAATTCTGTCTTTTAGTATTCCTTAATTTTTCTTAATATTTTTATTTTCCTTAATATTTAAATCTTTAATTTAAATTGTTCATTTCATTATTCTTTTTGTGTTGTGTTTTGTCAAATCAATTTTAACGGTTCAAGTATACAAGTCAAAGAGATGGAATAGAAAAAAAGTACATAAATGAAAAATACTAGAAGTCCACATTTTATAAAATTTAAATTTTATACAAATTAAAAACTTACAAACCGAGATGAATACCCAAATAGGAAAAATTGTGGATTTGGGTACAACATCCATACATACATACTAAATTAATTTGAAAAAAAATTAACAATAACATTTCTAGGGAGTCATTCTCTTCCATGAGAATGATCCTATTCTTCTTTATTTTTTGGAGGTCTTATATAGCAGATGCATAATCTGCATGCAACTTCAACTGTTCCTTCTCCGACAAGACGTCATGACTAATACCCATCTCCCGAATCTTATCAAGGTAGTCGTTGATCTTCGTCTATAAATCGTGTAAGCGGCGGATATAGTATTTGTTCCTCTCGATGTGTATCATTGTTAAGCGAATGTTCTTATCCATTTTATGAAAGAAGTTTGGAGTTTAAAGATTTAGAGTTGTTTAGAGCTTAGGATTTTAAGAGATGGAGAAGGAAAATAGAAATGAATGGGAAACGGTTAGTTGAGAAACTAGGGTTTGCATTTAGTGAATGTGTATTTATAGATGAGATAATGAAACAACATATGTCCTTTCAATTGCCACGAATTTTATTTTAATTAATAAATTGAAATTAATAAATTTTGTTGAAGGAGTTGTAAGTTGTTTTTAAATAAATATGTTTAGGAAATGACATTTTGTCCTTCAATATTCCAATACAATGAGTACTTCTTTAATTAATTTAATAATATGAAATTGTGTCCTTTAAAATTCTTTAATCGATTTTTTTATTTATGTAAATAGAAATTATCGATTTTTTTTACTTATATGATAACGTTACTTTTTTAATCTCTTATATGATAACGTTACTTTTTTAATTTTATCTCGTTATATCTTAACCAAATAATTACCAAATTTATAGAAAAGTTTTTAAATTCTGAAATTGTTTACGTAAGATATATTTAATCTAAATTGTTCAAGTAAGATAAATTTAATTAAAATTAAATAAAAACAAATGCTAGTAATCATAACAATTCTTGAATATTATTTGATCGAATTAAACATTTTACACAAGAAAGCACCACAGGTGACTTGGAATTACGCCAGTTCTAATGATATAATCCCTCTCCATCTCCCAATAGTTCCTCCATTCACCTTCTACGTCGCAATCATCAATCTCATAATAATCTAGAATAGCTTTAATGTCGAGTACGACAGTTGCTGCTTCAGAAGTAAGTTGGATACGCCCTGTAGACAATTTAGATGTCATTTTCCTTGTAAGAGGCCTTCTTGGCCTAGGAACGACTGGGTAAGTGTCACAACCAGGTAAAAAACCCAACCTAGCGCCTGCAAGATCAATAAATTTATGACGATTGATCATCACCCTTTCCATGAACTCCTCCCCAATTAAGAACGTCGGATCTCAACTGAGCAACTTGTCATAGCTATCTAGGGTTGTTACAAATGAGGGGTCGCAATATAGTGACGGCAAGACACCCATAATCTTAATATTTGAAAGATTTTGTAGTTGAAAAAAAAAAGTACAGTATGACTAAATCGTAGGGTTTTATAGGGAGTGTGGATAATCGTAGGATTAGGTTGGCGGGAAGTTTTTCAACAAAGTTCCTTTAAATTAAAATTAATTAAAAGTAAATTAGGGAGAAAACCTTCAAACTTCCACCGTAAATAGTAGGTTTTATTTTTAAAATTAAAAATAATTAAAAATAAAATATGAGTAAAAACTAAAAATAATTAAAAGTAAATTGAGATTAACCTTCCAACTTCCACCGTAAATAGTAGGTTTTATTTTTAAAATTAAAAATAATTAAAAATTAAATATGAGTAAAAATTAAAAATAATTAAAAGTAAATTGAGATTAACCTTTCAACTTCCACAGTCAAAGTTATCATCAACTCCATCAGCTTCATCTTCTCAAAACAACCTTCATCATTTTAAAATGTCGAATAGTTTTGATTTAAATGCTTTGTATATCGAGGAGGAGGGAGAAAACGAAATCATTGACGAGAATGACACATCCACTGAATTGTTACGACATGCAGCACATGTTCTGGAAGGTAATGAAGACAATCAACCAGCTATTGAGCCTACGGTTGGTGCGGATTTTGATTCAGGGGAACAGTTTGCCGCTTTCTGTTATACTTACGCTTATAAAATGGGGTTTGAACTTCATGTTCGTAGTAGCCAGCTTTTGGCTCCCTTCAAGGAGCAGGGGCTACGTCGAAACGGAGTTGGGGATAAAGAACCACGATTCCACATAATGAACAAGATTAGGCTTATGTGTTAAGAGGGCAATACGACGAAGAAAAGCTCGTGTATAACACCATGTAAAATGTATATATTTGGAAAATTAAATCATGACACTGGGAAATTTGTAATCTGTACTTGTGATTTGGTACATAATCACGATTTGAATCCTGAAGTTAGCCGGCATGTAGTCAATTATAGGCACATAAGCGAATATTTCAAGACCAGGTTGATGTTGAACGACAGAGCTGGCATACCAATTACCCGGAACTTCAACACATTAGTTAGGGATGTTGAAGGGATTCATAATCTACATTTCAATGGGCAGGACGCAAGAAACTTCATCAATAGCGAACGTCGCAAAAGTAGGTTTTGTGGTGATGCTAAAGAGGTCTTAAATTATTTCGAGGGCTTAAAAGCGCGGAATCCAGATTTTTACTACGTTGTTGAAAGGGACGCGGATAATAAGCTGTTGAACATTTTCTGGTCTGATGCACGATGTCATGCCATGTACAAGGCTTTTAGTGACCCATCGTCGTTCGATAGTACATTCCTAAGCAACAGGTACCAGATGCCTTTCTGTCCATTCGTTGGAGTTAATCATCATGGAAGTACAATATTATATGCAGCGGCTTTAATTTCATACGACGACACCGAGTCATTCGAGTTGGTGTTTGAGAAGTGGATGGAATGTATGGGGAGAGCTCCGATCGCCTTAATAACTGATCAATGTAAAGCAATGGAGGGGGCAATCAAGAAAGTGTTCCCGGAGACTAAACATATATTATGCCTTTGGCATATTCTTAAAAACGCTGATAAGAATTTAAAAGACCACCCACAATTTCCTCAGATTGACAGAGATTTGTGTATGCTTGTGCACAAGAGTATCACGGAGGAGGAACTGCAAGATATGTGGGACGATTTCATGGAAAAATACAACTTGCGACGCAACAAATGGTTGAGGGGTGCATGGGATATGAGATAGCGGTGGATGCCTGTTTTTTGGAAAGACACTTTCTGTGCTGGTATGTCTTCTACTCAGAGGAGTGAACAAACAAACAGATTTATTAAAACGTACATGAGCATAGAAACCGGCCTGATGCAATTCATTAAGCAGTACGAGGATGCCATAGAGAAAAAGGTGGAGGACGAGAAAGTCAATAACGCCAAAGACATTAAGAGCCCACTTAAATGGGATCCCATGATATTATTCGAGGATATCTTTAGTAAGGTCTAGACAAACAGTAAATTCGGAGAGGTGAAAACTGAGGTATATGGTTGTATAAGCACCAACGTCGAAAATCTTCCAAATAGTTTGGGTTTCATCAAGAGGTTTAGGGCCACATCAAAAGTGACAGAAGCATTTTGGAAGAAAGATCGAAGAAGTTTTGAAATGAGTATTGACACAATCACTGGTGAGTATAAATGTGGTTGTAAGATGTTTGAATTTAGAGGGATCTTATGTCGCCATATCATGAAGTGTCTTGATGTGTTGGACGTAAAAGCTATCCTAGACAAATACATATTGGATCGCTGGCGCAAGGATTTGGTTAGAGGATACGAAAATATTCGAGTTGGGTACTACAACCCGGATGAGTCTAACGTGTTAAAAGGTCTCTTAAGATAACGGTAAAAAATAATTACATTAAGAGGTTGGCTATGCGAAGTGAAGAGTCTTCTGCCATTTATAATAGCAGAACCGATGAACTAATCAAAGAGTTGGAGGCTCATGTTGGGATACAGTCTATAGATTCATTTGCGGCAGGTGGAGTTTCCTCAAAAATGTGGGGTCGTAGGAGACTACGACCTAGGGAGACTATCATAAACACACCTCAACAAGAAGGTGACATTAGAGACCCCCCCCCCCCCCCCGACAAGCGAGGGAATGGCAGAAGACGTATTGTAAGACAGACAAAGAGAAGGAGAAAGGCAAATGATGAGGATCCGACGACCACTATACGCTCCCCCCAAATACGAACCTAACCCGACATGTTGCAACGATGATGCTTCATCCTTTATGAGTGGCTTTAGTGGTACACAAAATACTCCACGTTTTACAGCGTCACAAAATACTCCGACGTTCTCCCAATCACAACAGACTCCACAATTTAGGTCACAATATTCAAATTCTCAATATTCTCAATATACTAATTATAGTCATAGGTTGTAAATAGGAATTATGAATTTTTTTTTGTATATCATTTGACTTCTTTAAACAAATAATGTATGATCAATCAAAATTAATGACTATTTTTCTTAATTCATTTTCACAATATTGAGTTTATGTCTTCAAGTATTAGAATAGCATTCGGTTAACTTGTGCAAAATTATGCCAAAAACAAAAAGAAAAACCCACAAGAGGATTTGAACACGAGACACTTAGTAAGGAAAGCATCAACTAAACCACTGCACCCACTAACTTATACTGTCATATGTCCAGTCCTATATATATATATATATATAGGTCCTTTTAACTTCCCGTCATGGATATTACAAATACTTCGTATAACTTAAAAAAATAAAATATTAATCAATTTAATTAAAATTTTAAAATAATGTGTATAAAAAAAGACATAACTTATTCATACCCACATAAGCAAAAAAAAAAGTACAATGAAAATTAATCATAAAATAAATTTAATTTAAAATTTAAAATTTTAATAAAAAAAATAATTTAAACAAATTAAATATTAAAACCAGTGTGTATAAAACATAACATTACGCAAAAAAAAATTACAACGAAATTTAGATATAATTTAAAATAATAAATGTTAAACAAAATTTAAATATAAGACAAAAGAAAAGGTATTATATGAAAAAATATTAATTGAAAAAAAAATTAAAAAAAAATTAACGCAAATAATGTATTTTCGTAAATATATAAACATACATATAAGGAATAATCATACCGTATAAAGAAATTAATACAGTACGTATATTAAACCGTAGCCTATACAGGACTGTGTACATATATTAGAGGTATACATAAATATACGAAATATTAAAGGTATACACAAATACTAAAAATAATAAAAGGTATTAGTAATAAATAAGAGTTAAATAAAAATTAGGAGAGAAGTTTTTTTTAATTAATAAAATATATGGCAATACCGAGAACATTAATTAAGGGGGGTAATTAATGAAGGAATCAAGGGATTAATTAGATTAAATTAGATTCTTTGAGTTGGACAAGTGGTGCGTTATTATTGGTGGTGTGTGAGGGCATCATACACCTGGTGTAACTCTATCATCTTCCATGTAGACGTGTAAGTCAGTACAATATGGGAATTACCATATTCTAAAGATACGCTATTAAAAGAAGGTATTTTAGCAGATAAATATTTAGGAATCTCAAAGTTAGCTGTGAAAGGTGATAATTTATGTGTCATTAACTCAATTCGTAGTTCTTGGCAAATTCCGTGAAATTTCTAATATTATCAAGCATGTGAAATTAGACCTTCATTTCTTTTGTGAAATGATAATTAAATATTGCTTTCATGAAACCAATGTGGTTGCTGACTTTATGGCTTCTATTGGACATTCATGTCCAACTCTTTCGAGATGGTTTGAAAGCCGGTTGCTTCAACTTAACTCATTCATTCGAAAGGATGCGATAGGTTGGTTCTAGCCCAAAGGATCAGATCAACCTAGTTTTCTTACCTTAAAAAAAACGCTATTAACACAATGCTTAATTCAATAAAAACGACAAGTCTTACTTCAGTCGGAGTATCCGTCTAAAATCTTAGAACGGGTTAAATACTACCCCATAGTGGTAATAAAGACCATACTCTTGGCATTTACTAGGCAACTTGCCATGTATTTGACCTGTTAAGAATTTGTGCATTATAAATAAAAAAATATTTGGAATCCTCAATCTAAAAGTCGTCCTAATTGGAACGAATTTTTAAAATAATGTTCAAAGTATTTTTCGTTTTGGGTTGGTTTTGAAACAATTTGTCAAAATGGTGTCCACGTAGGCTTGTGTTTTCGAAACCTGAAACACGCAATAAACACACCATCACCAATGGCGTGTTTATAGTGAGTATGAAAAGGCAGAATTATTTTGACCAGGGGCGGATCCAGGAATCAAATGTACGTTGGGCTAGAAAATTTTGCTTGTCGATACAAATTTTTTATTCTGAGATATTATATATCAAAGGCTTGAAGTTGATAATTATACTCGTTTTATCCCTTACTACTCGTATTATATACCTATCTAATTCATTTTCGTAATAGATGAGTCAATAATTCTAAATTATGATTTCGAAACTTTATCAACATTACTTAAATACTTAGAAGCTAATTAACAGTATATATAACTATTCTAGTTATGTTACCGATAAATCGTTAAAGTAATAAGCATACATCAACGGAATTTTTGGATAATATGAGTTTCATAAACCAAGGAAAGTTAAAAAAAATCATGTCAAACAATAAAAGTACAACAACAACAACAACATCAGAGCCTTAATCCCAAAATGATTGGGGTCGGCTGACATGAATCATCCTTTAAAACCGTCAATGGGTGAACGCACAACTCAAAATGCGAATAGAAAAGGTAAAATGAAAAACAAAAGGGAGAGTAAAAATGTAATGCAAGAGCAAGGTAAACTTAAAGGTTTTAAAATCGAATAACGGATTTCTTTTATAAAAACTTAAAATTTAAATCGAGAGAAAGGATTAAAAGGATTTTGAAAACCGAAATAGAATTAGGGATCCGGAATGCCTTAAAAGTAAACCAAGTAAAAAATATAAGAAAGTGGTTGGTAAAAAATGTAATAAAGGGGAGAAGAACAAATAAATAAATTTTTAAATTAAATAAAAACACTAAATATGTCGAAAAACCATCAAATACTAAAAATCCACATGTATCCTTTCCCTCCATTGTGCCCTCTCCGTCACCATACTCTCCTCAAGCCCAAGAAATCTCATATCGTGCTCTATCACTCTCAACCATGTCTGTCTCGGTCTTCCTCTACCTCTAGGGACCGGACCTTTTCTGTTCTCCAAGTCTCCAGTCTCCTAACTGGTGCGTCCATAGGTCTCCTTCTCACATGGTCAAACCATCTTAGTCGGTTTTCCATCATCTTGTCCTCTATTGGCGCCACTTTTACCTTTTCCCTAATCACCTCATTCCTTAATCGATCTTTCCTTGTATGTCCGTCCACACATCCACCTCAACATACGCATCTCTGCCACACTCATCTTTTGAATGTGACAATGCTTCACGGCCCAACACTCGGAACCGTAAAGTAAGGCAGGCCTAATTGCCATGCGATAAAATTTTCCCTTTAATCTTTGGGGCATATCTTTATCGCATAAAAACCCTGAAACACTCTTCCATTTCAACCATCCCGCTTTAATTCTATGAGCCATATCTCCATCTAACTCCCCATTTTTTGAATAAGAAAAGTACACCTAAAATAATTTGTGTATCTTATATAAATAAGGGAATTTTTGTACACCTATAAATAACACAGAATCTCATTGAAGACGGTGATATCCGTAACAAGCTTGTGACGGATACCATTTCCTCTCACAAAATACCCATGAGAGGTGAGTGGGGAAGCACATGAGGGATGCCCCCACCTTGTCCTCTCTCCCTTTTTGTGAGGGGTCTTCAGCTTGTGACGGGATTATCCCGTCACAAGCAAGACGCTTTGTATAAATAATGGGTGTATATAAAGTAGTTTAAAACATTAAACAGTTAGTTTTGCTGAAGACGGGTCGGAACAAGTGACGGGTAATGCCACTCACAAAACGGATAGGGGGGACAAGGTGGGGGCACCCCATGTGCTTCCCTCTCTCCTCTATTTGGGTCATTTGTGAGATAAAATGGTATCCGTCACTCCAAAGTGACGGATACGTGTCGTCTTCAATGAGATTTTGTGAACATTAAAACCCAAAGGAAGAAAAATAAAATAAAACACGTAAAATAATTATAGCAAAATTTCTTGGATGTAATGGGATTCGAAACCCCACTTCCGACATATAACAAGAATGCTTTACCACCAATCCAGCCAAAGACTCATGGCTTTCAATCACAGTGAAGAATTATTAATCTTTTTTCTCTTAGAAAACAGGTTGGGCTCCAGCCCATATAGCCAATGGGCTGGAATAATCTGGATCCGCCCCTGATTTTGACGTAAACAACTAAATACGCCATTGTCGATGGCCACGCCATTGATAGTGGCATGTCATGCGCTATAAAATCTGAATCAAACAAGTCACGGAGACTTTTTTTCTTTTGACCAAAGCATACCTCTTTTTCACTGCTATTTTAATATTGATTTTCTCGTTCCTCTTCCCAACCTTTTCTTCCTTCTTCAACCTTTGCATCATCAATTCATCATATCTTCTTCATCGTTTGCTTGATCCATCATATACTCTTCGTCATAACATGAGTTAGAAATACGCTTGTACTACCGGCAGCGGCGGCGACAAAGATGAAAATCTATTCGGCTAATGGAGGTGGTTTCGATTACAGTCGACGAACTATTGGGTAGGAGAGGAGTATCTCAGTGGCAACTAAGGACCGTTTGTGGTGGTGCGAAACTGCAAATTTGCAATGGCTATGATGAGTCTAATTGTTGAATCGACTTATTTGGAGTGCTCATGATGATGAGGGACGAAGCAATGGTTGGGGGAGTTACCGAAGCTCAGTTGGTGTGGGTGTAACTCGTGTTAGGTAGCAGTGGTGGTCTGAGAATGATGATTGGGATAGTGGGGTTTTATTTGCTTGGAATTTTAGGGGTGTTGAACTCCAGGTAAAGGGCAAACACACGCCACCCCTACTGGCGTGTATACTCTCATACCCACGCCATTCGAAACGGCGTGTTTACGTCAAAAAAATTTCCTCCCAGAATTTCAATGTTGCACCAAACACGACATTGCTAATGGCGTGTTGCTCCCATGTTGTAGGTTCATGAAAAACCCGAGCCTACGTAGACACCATTTTGACAAATGGTTTCAAAACCAACCCAAAAGGTCAAATATTTTATTTTTAAGCATTATTTTAAAAAAATCATCCTAATTGTAGGGTTAAAATTTCTGTAACTTCAGAATGAGGCAAAAATTTACAAAAGAAATGTTGGGTCTTTAATGTAAAGAAAGCTACATAAGCAATCTAAATGCTCACGGATTTTGAAACTAGATCTTAATTATCGGGTTACGAGTTTACTGTCAGCTGATATCTACAAATATTACCCCATCTTTGAGGCTTCGAGAAGCTGAGGACCAGACCGAGGACCACTAAGTTAGCCATGGTGCCATAATCAATATGCAATGCATGTTTGTCTTCGTTCCAGTGTCGCAACAAACATTAGGGTACAAATGTACAATTATCTTTACAGACTTGGAAAAATAAAAGATAGAGAAACTTCAAAGTCATCCTAGCACCGCTAATGGAGCATAATGTGTGAACCTGAAATCCAAAACGAGACATATAAAGGTCACTAAACCCTGAACCCTGACCATCGAGAACAAGCGAATGCACACTTGACAGGGAAGTAGAAGACATCAGAAAAAATACAAGTGAATCCAACTTGCAGTATTGGCATTTAGTAAAAGAAAGACACTATTCACCAACTAGTTGACTAGACTACTACTTTATGCACCCCACAATTAAATCACATGAAGTCATCACTTCTCAACCTAGCAAGTTTGTTCAACACTACCATTTCTCATCTTAAAAGCCAACCAAGTGTTATTATGGCTGTCCCTACACTGTGATCAGCAATGGAGGTCAAGTATGTCCATGACAGTGTCTCAAGGGCTCCGAGAATAAAGGCGGTCGAACGTACACAATGTTACTCCATGTTAACAACGCTGAGAGTTTTTGCTGAAAATGGTTACATTGTGCAGTCAAAAATATTCTTGAAACAAAAGCATTAGGCCTTGTTTGGATAGAAAAAAAGGAGGGAAAAGAAGGGAAGGGAGGAGGAGGGAAGAGAAGGGAAGGGAAGGGGAGGGAGAATGGAGGAGATGATTTTCCCTTCAAATCTTGCCTATGTTGGTGGGGAAATAATTTGCCTTGTAGGAGGGAAATGAGGGATCCATTTTACCTCCCATCCAAATCCCTCTACCTTCATTTTGCTAACCAAACTATGGATTTCACATCCTTCCAATTTCCTCCCCTCACTTTCCCTCCAAACACACCCTTAGGGTGTGTTTGGATAGCGAAAGTGGAGGGAAAGGGAGGGGAGGGGGAAGAGAAAGGGAGGTAAGGGAAGGGGAGGGCAAATGGGGAGTGGGTGTTTGGATACAATTCCTTTCAAATCTTGCTTATTATGGAGAGATTTTCATTTGCCTTGAAAGAGGGAAATTGGATCCCTCCAAATCTCTCCCCCTCCATTTCCCTCCACCCTTATTTGCTATCCAAACAATGGATTTTAAATACCCTACTCCCCCTCCTTTTCTTTTCCCTCCAAATCACTCAATCCAAACACACCATTAAGGTGATTGCTGGACTCTAGAGGTGTGCTTATCCATTGCACAGTGGGGATGAACAACAATAGGGTATGTTTGGATAGCAAAAGTGGAGGGAAGGGAAGGGGAGGGAAGGGAAAGGGAGAGAAGGGAAGGGGAGGGGGAATGGGGTGTGGGTGTTGGGATACAATTTCCCTCCAAATCTTACCTATTGTGATAGGAAAGATTTTGATTAGGCTTGGAGGAGAGAAATTGAATCCCTCCAAATCTCTCCCCCTCTATTTCCCTCCACCTTTATTTGTTATCCAAACAAGGGATTTTAAATCCTCTACTCTCTCTCCCTTTGTTTTCTTTCCAAATCTCTCAATCCAAAGGAGGATATAAAATGGATAAGCACACCTCTAGGGTGTGTTTGGATTGAGGTATTTGGAAGGGAAAAGAAAGGGAGGGAGAGTAGGGGATTTAAAATCCCTTGATTGGATAGGAAATGAGGGTGGAGGGAAATAGAGGGGAGAGATTTGGAGGGATCCGATTTCCCTCCTCCAAGCCTAATCAAAATCTTTCCACAATAGGCAAGATTTGGAGGGAAATTGTATCCAAACAACCACACTCCATTACCCCTCCCCTTCCCTTCTCTCCCTTCCCCTTCCCTCCTCCCCCCTCCCCTCCCTTTCTCTCCACTTTTGTTATCCAAACATACCCCTAGAGTCCAGAAATCAAGAAATGTGTCATCATCATCGATGATAATCCGACTCCTAATTGCCTTATGAACAAAAAATCTATATGCACAAAGGACACGAGAAAATAGTCTCTTCGCAAAAACAAAGAGCAACAAATGAATCTCATCCTGTATGCTATATGACCTGGATACGTGACTTTGGCAAAGTGTACGAGAGATAGTCCTTCCACACCGACAAGTGACCACGCCACAGCACACTCATTCCAACAAAACATGATACTACATTTTAGGACGACATTTCCTAAACTGAATACAAAAAAGCTGTGTTGAGCACACATTCATATTCAACACTTTAAACTGAATAAGAGTAACATAGCCCATATGCCAACCAAGGTTAATAGAACAACATAACGTAATAATACCAACCTCAACATAAACCCGAAGGCAGGCTAATAAAAGTTACTTAAACAGCTTAATGTCAAAACCTGTACACAGGATAGACAGTAGGTACAGTTGAACAAGCCTCAAACAAATAAGAAGAAACAAATGAGTATTCAAGTGACCAACACACAATCAACTACACCGTACAAAACAGCACAGTGGCATACAATTGTCGAGGAAGACATCTCCTAAACTAACCACAATGTCGAAATAAGAGTAAACAGGAAATGCACCACAAAATAATAAATAACGAAAAGCATGAAATGAATATCAATTAACACTTCTTTGTCTGAAATGCACACCTTGAGACTTTCACTGACCACCACCGCTATTGCCACCATCACTCGGTATCCTTCTCAAAGCACACGCAGTTAAATTTTTACGGAACAAGACGCCAAAATTGATCCTAAACATCGAACCACGACCATGGTTCCTCCCAGGGCCCACCACA
Source organism: Silene latifolia (assembly GCF_048544455.1). Classification (NCBI taxonomy): domain Eukaryota; kingdom Viridiplantae; phylum Streptophyta; class Magnoliopsida; order Caryophyllales; family Caryophyllaceae; genus Silene; species Silene latifolia. The sequence continues at coordinate 384,669,534 of NC_133538.1, read as the reverse complement.
ACCGGGGCAATCTCAGGCACATCAGGAACATCCTCCTGACCACCATCACCACCACCGTCACTCGCACTAGCATCAGCCGGTTCAATCTCATCAGCATCCAAATTAACAATCAATGACTCCCTCTTGACCCTCAACCAATCCACAATCTCCCTGGTCACCTCCTTACACTTCTTAACCTTGATCTTAACTAAATTCGGACACCCCCACGCAAGCGCCTCCAATCCATTATCCGAAATAGGACAACTTTTTATACAGAACTTTTTCAACGCCAAACACTTGGAAGCAATACACGACAACGCAACATCCCCAATCGTCTCACTACTACAAAGCGCTAACCTCTCCAAACCCTTACAATTCCCCGAAATCACCCCTAAACTCAACGTAGTTGGATTAATCCCAATCAAAACCAACTCCTGCAAATTTCCACAATTCTTCCCTAACGCACTCAACCCTTCATCCCCAATCCTATTAGTCCTCCACCCATCAATATGCACCTTCCTCAACAACTTACACCGTTCAGCCACCGCCACAATTCCCGTATTCGTGCACTCCGGCGTCTTCACGAGATGCAGTATCTCCAAATTCAAACAACTTGATATCGCTGTCAATCCTACATCTGTCACCTGGATTCTCTCCAAATGTACCTCCACCATACTACTATTACCATTTCCATTTCCATTACGATTCGTAGCTAGGGTTTGAAGAACAACATCCCAATCACCTAAACACCTAATCAATTTAAGCGTCTTCAAATTCTTCGCTCCAACAATCAACGGTGCGAATAATTGACCGTTATACAGCTCCTTAAGACAAATACTTTTCAACGACAACGCGGCAACGCCAGGCTGGATTGTCTCAACATCCACCTCAGCATCACCGCCACCATTATCATTATTATTGTTATTGTTATTAATGCCACGTAAGCGCTTAATCGAGATTTCCTCGAGATTAGCGCAATGGCGAAAAACAGCATTAAGTCCAGCAGCTCCGAACACGCAGGAGCCGCAGGACAACTTCCGAAGATACCGACAATTCACGGCGAAAGCCGCAACTCCATCGTCAGTAATCTCACGGCATCCACGCAGCTTGAGGCGCGTGAGATTACGACAACGAAGAGAAATAAGAACGAGTGCTTCATCGGAGAGACTGATAGACCGGCGGTCGGACCGGAGAGCGAGTTTAGTAACGGAGTCAAACCGGGAGAAGAGCGAGGGTAAAACCGGAAGGATTTCTGACGTGGCGTTAAGAGAGAGACGATGACGATTTTGCCCCTCGACGATTAACCAACGTTTGCAGACTAAAGAGCAGTGTTTGCGGTCGGCGCAGGGTAGGGATAGGAATATTATTGCTAGGCATTCGTCTGGGATTGATGACGTGGCGTCGATGTGGACGGTGGTGAGGTCCATGGTGGATGAATCTGGAGCCGTTGGATAAGGTGGTGGTTGTGGTGGTGGGGATGAGATCGTGGCCGTTGATTTAGTTGTTGACGGGATGGTTAAGAATCGCTTGGTCAAGGAGCGTAAGCGCGTGGAGTGTGTTGGGCGAGTTGACTCGGAGATGGAGGATGATTGGCCCATAATGGGAGTGAATGGTGAGATGCACGCGCCGTTGAAGGAGGTGGGTGTGGGGAAATGAATGAAAATGGAGGAAATGGAAGAAAGGAGGAAATGTGCCGTTGTTGATAATCCGGAATTTTTGGGGAAGTAACTTATTACTCCGTCCATTCAACTCTGGTATGTTTTTATTTTTATTTGGTTTTTCTTATTTATACCCTTGTATTTTTGCATTTTCTTAGTTATACCCCTTCATTTCTGTAATCCCCATCTATACCCCTCTACTTCTCAATTATTCTCAAACATAACCGTACAATCTTTTTCCGTCATTTTGTCCGTCAGTTCTTCTATCAGTTATCTTCATTCTCTAGTCTCAACTCTCTACCATTACACCACCTCATCTCCTTCCTTCAACCTCTATATCTAATACCACATGCCCCTAATTAGAACCACGCAGCAACCAAATATCCACCATAACTAATGTACCAACTGTTGGAGTAAACGATGCAGTAACAATGAAAAGCAAGAAAAAACAGAAGAGATATAACCCGATTCGTAGTGCCGTGGTAAGGGAGCCACTGCCTTGAAAACTATATTCCGGTACGACCGTGGTGGCGATCAACTAGTGCCGGTAGTTCCCCAAGGATAACACTACAGTCTCCACTCAGTTTCGCCCACTCGGAACTGTGAGACTTGGAACGAAAATAATTATCATTACCCAGAATTATAAGAAGAGAAGAGGAGAAAGAAGAGAGGAGAGTGATTGTTTTTTATGTGTTTATTGTGACGATAGGGCTCCAATTTATAGCAAAATAAGAGCAGTTAGAGGAGCCTAAATAGCTTCCTAAAACCGAGCAGTCAAGGACTGAAAGTGGGGAGAAAGAATCGCACCCACTAACAGTCACAAAGACTGATTAAAAACCGCACATGCCAAATGAACTTAGACAGTTCAGAAACACACAAAACGAAAAACAAAGGACAAAAGGGAGCATTTGGCCCGCACCGCAGGTGCTCTACCCAAACCCAAACCCAAACCCATGCCCGAGCTCGAGCCGGGCCAGGCCGGCGCGCGCGCGTGTGTGTTTGGACCCAAACCCACAGGCCCAATAACCACCACAAAAGCCTCCTTGGTCCAATCTCTTAACCATACAAAGGAGGAAGGATATATAAACAAGTGAAACTTGTTGTTTCCCACCGATGTGGGACAACAAAACAAGATTTTGCCTTCTTCTTCTTAGGCATTATATCCAACAATCCCCCACTAATGGCTAAGAGAAAACAGAAGGAAAGAAAACTGGGTAAAGGAAGGATTGGATACTTAGGTATCAATATCTTTCGATTTGAATTGACACTTTAGTGAAATGAGGAAACAACTTACTTACAGCGAGAGAATATCTTGCAATTTGAATTCCTAGCTGAGCTTCGGTCGATACCCCCCGCAACACATATCATACCTTCAGATTAAGATCGTTCCGCGAAAGTACAACGCGCTCTTTTTTAGAGCTATGCGTTTACCTCGGTACTAATAGATGTGTTCAGAAGACTTCACATAGTCTAATGATCGCTACACCTACGCAGGTGACTCAAGTGCTTCTCAATAGCACTTCTCACATGAGTCATTAAGAACCAAAGTCCAACCTGGTGTATGATCCATCAAGTGCGTCACAAAAGCACCACCATAAAGGCCATGAATCATACAACGCCAAAGGAATAAAAGCTTTAGACCTAGTCAAGTCTCACTCTTGACCTAAGGACTTAAGCCCCATTCCCCTCGACGTATCAACGACTAGTCTCCTAGCCAACCCTTTAGTAAAGGGATCAGCAAGATTGTTTTCGGACTTCACATAGTCCAAAGCAATCACTCCATTGTCTTGGAGTTGTCTAACTGCAGCGTGCCTTATTCGAATATGTCTCTTTTTCGAATTGTAGACACTATTCTTTGCAACACCAATAGCAGCCTGCGAGTCACAGTGCAGGGAGACCGGTGTTAGCCGTCCGCCCCACACTGGTATATCAGCTAGAAGGTTTTTCAACCATTCAGCCTCTTGTCCTGCCAACTCAAGAGCTATGAACTTAGATTCCATGGTAGAGCGTGCGATACAAGTCTGTTTAGAGGACTTCCACGATATAGCACCTCCACCCATGGTAAAGACATAACCACTAGTAGAACAAATCTCATCGTTACCTGCAACCCAGTTTGCATCACAATATCCTTCTAACACAGCAGGAAATTTACCATAATGCAAACATAAGTCAACTGTTCCTTTTAGGTATTTTAGTAAACGACGAAGAGCATTCCAGTGTTCATTACTAGGGTTATGTGTTTAACGACTCAGTCTACTAACCGCATAAGTAATATCTGGTCGAGTACAGTTCATTAAGAACATCACACTACCTAGGATTTTAGCATACTCTTCTTGGGAAACACACTTGCCCAAGTTTTTACACAATGGTATACTAGGGTCATAGGGTGTTCTAACAGGCACATCATTAAAACAGTTAAACTTTCTCAACATAATGAGATTGACTTAGACATATTCCATTGGGGTTTCGGATGACCGTAACTCCTAGGATAACATCAGCTTCTCCTAAGTCCTTCATCTCAAATTGTGATGACAAAAATTCTTTGGTTCTAAGTATCACCTCCAAATTATAACCAAGTATTAACATGTCATCAACATATAGGCATATAATTACACAATCAGATCCCATCATTTTTGAATAAACACATGAATCAGAATTGTTAACCACATAACCATTACTTATCAAAGTGTTGTTAAATTTCTCATACCACTGTTTAGGTGCTTGTTTCAGTCCGTAGAGAGACTTGTTCAGTTTACACACTTTACTCTCTTGACCCTCAATCACAAAACCTTCAGGTTGGGACATATAGATCTCTTCCCTTAGTTCACCATTCAAAAAAGCAGTTTTAACATCTGTTAGGCCTGGAAATCCGCAGACCTTCCTGGTCAGTATCTCACCTGAACCTGACTACCAGGCTGTCAGGGTGTCAGGCTATCAGGGCACTTGAAGATAGGCGCCAGGCCATGGAGAGGACAACGGTCAAAATATCAGGACGATATTAGACCATATACGCGTATAATAAAGGAATTATATACGCGGGATTAAATGTGAAGATTACGCAGTAAAAGCAGTAATTAAGGGAGGAATAATTAGCAATTACTACTGGCAATTATGGAGAATATTCTGCCTTTAATGACCAGATCAAGCAGCCGTTCAAGATGGAAGACTATATAAGGAACGCTTTGAAGATATAGGAAGCATCTCATTCATACGCAAGAAGAAGCATATACAACACTTAGAGAAATACAAAGATTGTTATTATCACATAATTATTCTCCCAAATTACATAGTGAAATCCTCTCCTGGCTTGGTGCCCGTGGTTTTTTCCCATTCAAGGGTTTTCCACGTACAAAATTGTTTGTTTTGTTGTTGTTGTTATTTCATTTACGACTTATTATTGTACCCTGACGACCTGACTAACAGACTACCTAGAGCTAGTTAACCCTACACAGTTTTACCCTGACCTAATTTCGCCTTGTGCAAAATTCACACAAAACAATTGGTGCCTACCGTGGGGCATCTAGCTCTTTAAATCCTTTTTTCTTATCTTACAAAAAACTCAAAAAACCCATAAAAATGGCCCAATCCACCATTGAAGAACAATTGAATGCAGCTCTCCAAAAAATCGCTGAGTTGGAAAGCCTGAAAGAAAAAGTGGCCCAAACTGAAGCAGAAATCCTGCAATTGAAAGAATCTGAGTCGGGCCTGAAGCAAAAATTAGAAAAAACCCAAGGGGCAGGCTCTAGATTCCAACCAGGAACCCCGTTTTCATCAATCATTAAGAACATTGATTTTTCCAGCTTTGGGAGCCCAAGTATTCTTGAAGTCATTAATGTAGATGGTGATGATGAACCAAAAGATAATGATAAAGAGAAACCTGATGAATCTGCAGCAGCCATCATGATGGCAGTAGTTCAGGAGATCAAGAAACTCAACGAAAAATTCGATAAGATACCAGAAGTACCTGCCAGCATGGAAGAATCCGCCCCTGATAGCTATGCTGACTCGCCTTTCATAGACGAAATAGCAAAAGTAGACCTACCAAAAAAGTTCACTATTCCATCCATGAGGGTCTATGATGGAACCACGGATCCACAAAATCATGTGGCTCTTTACAAGCGAGAAGATCTTTGGCTGCATCTATTCCAAAATGAGTCAGACAAGTTTGCATGTGCAAAGGATTTGGAACGACCATGACTGGCCCTGCCCTGCAATGGTACATCAACCTGCCAACTGGCAGTATCCATTCCTTTGCCAACCTGATCAATAGTTTCAACCAGCAGTTTGCAAGTAGCAGGGAGTTGGAAAAGCGATCCAGTGACATTTACTGAGTTACACAGAAGCCTGATGAAACTCTCAGGACATTCCTTGCAAGATTCAACAAAGAGAAAGTGTCTATACCCAGGTGTGACGTTGGAACAGCAGTGGAGGCATTCAGACAGGGGTTACTACCATACAGTGACCTATACAGCGAACTCACTAAGTATCCCTGCCACACCTTCGAAGATGTTCAGGCCAAGACTCTTGCTTTCATCAGGCTGGAAGAAGATAAAAGCTACAAACTTGGAGCACCAAGTAGATCGAAGGACCATGAAAGAGGCAATAGGAAAAGCAACAGGGGGAACAATTACAGACCTACCTTATATTCCAGGCCAGACCAGTCAGAAATCAACCTGGCCCATGAGTATCAAGGTAAGGCTAAAGTTTATCCATATATCTCCGAACATAACTTCACTGTTGATATTGCAGGACTAATCCAGAGACTCGACAACATGGGATCAGCTGTTAGATGGCCCAAGAAGTCCGAGAATCCAAATCCCAGAAGAGACAACTCAAAATGGTGCGAATTTTACATGGATATTGGACACACCACGGATGATTGTTTCACCCTGAGAAAGGAGGTAGCCTACCTGTTAAAGTCAGGGTACTTAAAAGACCTGATCAAGACTAAGGGTAGGAACGCAAATCAGGATAAAGAAAACCAAGAGCACAAGCAGGATCGTAGTCTCCCTCCACCACCACCAATCTATGAAGTAAAATTCATATCTCGAGGTTCGGAAATTTGCGGCCTGACAAGTTCAGCAGCAAAGAAGATAGCCAGGACACCAACGACTGTGTCACCCTACAAGCCGAATCTAGTCCCTACAATCACTTTCAATGATTGTGACCTGGTGGGTATCCCTGATGTTCATCATGATGGCCTGGTCATTTCTATGCAGATTGGAACAGCGACGGTCAGAAGGATCCTGGTAGATGGAGGCAGCTCAGTGAACCTGATTATGCTTTACGTACTGAAAACCATGAAGATAAACGAGGATCAAATCACCAAGAGATCCAGCGTCCTAGTAGGATTCAACGGTGAAACAAGGAGCACCTTAGGAGAAATCCACCTCCCAACCTACGTGGAAGGAGTCTCATCCTATGAGAAGTTTGGAGTCCTTGACTGCCTGTCATCCTACAATGCCATCCTGGGCAGACCCTGGATTCACAATGTCAAGGCCGTACCATCAACCTATCACCAGTGCATCAAGATACCAACAGACTGGGGCATAGCCACAATCAAAGGGGATCACAAGACAACCCAGGAATGCTACACAGCAGGTTTGAAGCCTTCCAAGGCAGGTAAGTCCCTGGCATAGCAATTACAGTACCCTGTCAGGAGTACTTATGTGGCACCTCCCAGAATGGAAACAGATCAGGTAATCCTAGACCCTGAGCACCCTGACATGTATGTTTTGATAGGATCTGATGCACCAGATAGTGTCAGGCCCGAACTGGTAAAATTCCTTAAAAATAAATCATCTTGGTTTGCTTGGTCACATTTTGATATGACTGGAATTAGCGCTGATATTATTACTCATAAGCTCAATGTTGACCCATATTTTAAGCCTGTACAGCAGAAAAGGCGCAAATTTGCAGCTGAAAGAAACACCATAATAAATGAGGAAGTAGAAAAACTCTTGGATATGGGGATGATCAGGGAAGTAATGTACCCTGAATGGCTGGCTATCGTGGTTGTTGTGCAGAAAAAGAATGGGAAGTGGAGAGTCTGTGTAGACTACATTGACCTAAACAAAGCCTGTCCTAAAGAACCATTCCCCCTGCCTCATATTGATGCCATGGTAGACGCCACAGCAGGCCATGAGATGCTAACATTCATGGATGCTTCCAGCGGATTCAATCAGATAAAGATGTACCCTGCTGACCAGGAGAGTACTGCATTCATTACAGACCGAGGCATATACTGTTACACTGCCATGCCTTTTGGCCTGAAGAATGCAAGGGCAACGTACCAGCGCCTGGTCAACATGATGTTTAAAGACCAGATAGGTGACATCATGAAAGTATACATAGACGACATGGTGGTGAAATCCAAGAACGCAGAAGACCATGTGAAGCATCTAGAAATAGCATTTGAGATATTAGAAAAGTATAACATGAAGTTAAACCCCGCAAAGTGCCACTTTGGAGTCTCTGCAGGCAAATTTCTTGGATATATGGTCACAAAGAGAGGCATAGAAGCCAGTCCTGAACAGATAAAGGCTATCCTGAAACTACAGTCACCCAAGTCTGTCAAGGATATCCAAAAATTGGCAGGCCGGGTGGCTGCCCTGAACCGCTTTATATCAAGATCCTCTGAAAGATGCAAAACATTTTATTATCTCCTCAGGAAAAATAAACAATTCCAGTGGACGGATGAGCATAAGGCAGCTTTTCAGGATCTAAAATCATATTTATCATCTCCACCCTTACTGGCTAAGCCAGAAAAAGGAGAACCTTTGTCAGTATACCTATCTCATCACGACACAAGAAGTCATCGTATGATCCTGGTGAAAGAACAGACGGCAAAGCAACATCTAGTCTACTATGTAAGTAAAAGCCTGCTAGATGCTGAGTTGAGGTATGGACTACTTGAAAAATATGTTTTAGCTTTAATTATGTCATGTACCAAGTTGAGACCTTATTTTGAAAGTCACCCCATTATAGTCAGGACCAACCTACCCATAAAATCTGTCCTGCGCAAATCTGAACTTTCAGGCAGGATGGCCAAATGGTCAGTACAGATTAGCACATATGACATCTCTTTTGAACCCAGGGCAGCGATCAAATCGCAAGCCCTAGCAGACTTTGTGGCTGATTTTAGCCCTAACCTGGAACCGGACCTAATAAAAGAAGTCAATCAACTAGAAAATAAAACCCCATACTAGGAATGGACCCTATTCATAGATGGAGCATCCAACGCCAGGGGGACAAGGTTAGGACTAGTACTTAAATCACCACAGGGAGACGTAATAGCTCAGGCTTTGAGTTGTGAATTCAAAGCTACCAACAATGAAGCAGAATACGAAGCCCTGATAGCAGGCTTAAAGGTATGTCTAGACCTCGGTGTTCAAAACCTAAAGGTAAAAACTGATTCACTCCTAATTGTCAATCAAATAAAGGGAATTTATACGGCTAAGGATGCAAAAATGATTTCATATCTAGAATATGCAAAAAACCTTACCGCTAAATTTGCTTTATTTGTCATAGATCAAATATCAAGAGACCTGAATACCCAGGCTGATGCTCTGGCTAGCCTAGGTTCAAATTTCACCCCTACTGTTTTTGACAAGATACCAATTGTGCACTTATTAGAGCCAACCATCAACAAACCTAAACAGGCTAATCCTGTCAATCAGGACAATAACTCTTGGACTAAACCCTATTATGATTAGTTTTTCCGAGGAATACTGCCTCAGGGAAGACATGAGGTAAGGGCTTTTAAAATTAGAGCTTCAACTTATGCTATCATCAATAACACCCTGTTCAAGAGATCGCAGACTGGACTCTACCTGAGATGCTTGGAGCATGACGAAGCCAAACTGGTACTTCAAGAAATACATGATGGACATTGTGGCAACCACAAAGGAGGAAAGAGCCTGGCAAGCAAAGTTCTCAGGACAGGCTACTACTGGCATACACTGAGGGCTGATTGCCTAGAATACTCTTCAAAATGCGAAGCCTGCCAAATTCATACACCAATCATACATCAGCCATCTGAACTCCTTCATTCAATTTCCGCACCATGGCCATTTATAAAGTGGGGCATGGATATTGTGGGAAAACTGCCTGTAGCTCTAGGGCAAAAAGTCTTCACATTAGCCATGACTGATTACTTCTCCAAATGGATTGAGGCTGACTCTTTCAGGCAAGTAACTGAAAAAGAAGTAATATCCTTCATCAGGACAAACATTATTTGCAGATATGGGATCCCATCAGAAATAGTATGTGACAACGGAACTCAGATCGTTGGGAAAAGAACCCAAGGATTTTGTCAAGAATGGAATATCAACCTGGTAACATCAACCCCTGGATATCCAAAAGCTAATGGCCAGGCGGAATCAAGCAACAAGGTAGTCATAAGCTGCCTAAAAAAGAAGCTGAAAAGAAGACGAGGTAGATGGGCTGAAGAACTTCCATTAGTTCTATGGGCAGACAGGACAACTCCAAAAACTGCAACAGGACAAACACCTTATTCCTTGGTGTATGGCTGTGAAGCTGTCATTCCTGCGGAAGTACGAGTACCAACATCTAGATGCAGCCTGAACAACGTTGAAGCAAACAAAGACCTGATGCAAGACAACTTGGTCCTGGCAGAAGAATTAAGAGACGCTGCTAAAATCAGGATGGCATCATATCAACAAGCAGTCGCCAGGACTTACAACAAAAACGTCAGGATCAGGGTCTTTAAAGAAGGAGACCTTGTCCTACGCAAAGTATTTCCAAATAAAAAAGAAAAATCAGAAGGCAAACTGGCTCCCACATAGGAAGGCCCTTACTTAATAGATTCAATTGTTGGACAAGGAGCATACAGGCTCCAAACACTAGAAGGGGAAATGATCCCAAGATCCTGGAATGTAACTCATTTAAAACTATTCCATATGTAAAGATCAGGCTACAATCAGGTATAAATTCAATCACTACTCAACCCAACATGCTATGTGATGAACTACATGTTTTACATGCCTTATCTGTATTTTATACCTGTTCAACTAACCCATATATTTATTTTTGAATCCTGAACAATTATACATAATAAAAGATTATATGCATAAATATTCAGGATTGAGGGCTACTCTACTGTACATTCCTGAAACAAAAATTCTGCACTTAACCGTGCCTAACGAGTTTGTAACCACCACCAGATACAGTAAAGAGTCAGGACCAATCAGGCATGAAATAATTGCCTGACCTAACTAGGTTTACTGCCACAGATTACAACCGGCTGGACGCAACAAGACAGGTGCAAGGGTGTTTTATCCCGACCATCAGTCTAAATGCCCTCCTGACAGGCCGAATACCAAGCCCTCCGGCTAGGCAGGGGACATAAGCCCTCTTGACAGGCCGGATTTCCCACCCCTTCAACCACTATAGCAAAGAAAACTATACTTGGTTGAAATTTTCATGACAAATTAAAACGAAAATAATGTGCAGGTTATTCAAGAAGAATAATGTGCAGATCATGCAAACGAAATACTTGACAGGCCCAACAGGATGAAACTCAAAAATCAAGCAAAGTCGAAAGTGAAACCAGCCAAAAAGAGGCTATCATGCCTATATTAATAAAAACCTTTACCCCCTGGGGCGAAGGTGCCAAAATATTCATAAAGGCCAGGGAGAGTCCCCTTGACCCAAAACAGGAAAATAAAAATAAATGTTTGCCCAGGGATATCCCCCCTGGATGGGCCAAAATACCAACTGAGAAATAAAATATATTACTGCTTCTCCTTAGAAGCAGCAGCATCAACAACCTGCTCCCCACTCTTAGCCGGCTCAGCTTCAACGTCCGGCTCCCCCGGGGAGTCGACCTCCTGTTCATTCTCCAAATTATGCAGTCGGGATACTTTGAAGCAAAGCAAAAGCCATCTCACCGTGCGGGGTCCCATTTGGCCCTGGCCTCGACAGGCTCTAACATAGCAGCCGCCCTCCCTTTGATATAGAAATAGAGGGAAGCATCATCCAGCTTGAACTCCAAGTCATCCCTCTCTTGCCTGAGCTCCTCATTCCTATCCAAGGCCTCCGCTGACCGCTTGCTTGAAACCACCTCGGTCTTAGCAACATCCTCTCACCGCACCCTGGTCAAGTCGGCGGCTTTAGCGACCAGTAGCCGTCGTGCAAAATCTAGCTCAGATTTTAGTCTATCATAATCGATCCCATCGAGATCAATTCTCGCTACAAAGAAGTAGCCGATAGGCATTATGGAGACAGTTGCGGCACACGACCAAAAAAAGAGAAAAATATGAGTAATTTATACCAACAATAGAAAACTACCAAAACAAAACACATTTAGAAACCATGCCAACATACCTCCCTCACAAAGCTAGAGCACCGCCCAAGAGGTCGATGAATGATCCATCAAGCAATCGCCGAGTAGCAGTCTCAACAGGTCAAGGGTAAGCATGACATCCGATTTAGAGGTCGCATAGTCCCGATCTTCACCCTAGCGACCTCCATATTATCCAACCTGGCTCTCACCTCCCGACCAGGGGCGAAACATCAACATCTTCAATTCTCCTTTTTTGGGTCGTTGAACTTGTTTCAAGCAGGGGACAGACCCTTGGCAAAGACATCAGGCGCTCGGTCAAGTCAATAACGAGTTCGGTTTCCCGCTTCCCTGGGGACCTTCCTCCTTAATCTTAGCCAGCCTGGCTGAGAGGTCAGCCATACCAAACCTGGCAAGGAGAATAGACAACCTGGTGGCTGCAACACGAAATGCTGTATCAGCAATACAAACCAAACATTATCAGGAAGCCCAGGTAAAAAGAAATAAAAGATCAAGATGGACTTACTGCCTGAAGTAGTGGCACTAGCAGCCCCTGAAGCTTTAGCCGCTCTGGGAGCACCGTCAGCCTTCAAACAGCGTGGAAGGTGACCAACCCCACAACAGAGAGGTCAGGACCTCTCCAAAGGAGGAATAGCAAGGAAAGTAGAAACATTAGGAGTGAGATATTCAGTTTCAGTAACCCACTCATCAACTGCACACATAGGAGGTATGATTTATTATAAATTTCATTTAATTTCCACTAACAGATAAAACATGCAGGGCAAAGAAAGAAACCAAAAGACTCACCAGCCACGCAGGCCTCATGATTTAAATACGCCACGTCAGGACCCACAAAATTGGTCCTGACAAACATGTAGCCAGCAGCCCAACCCTTATCATGGCCCTTTGTCCAAGTTACTCGAGAAGAGGAGTAGTAGACGCCCGCCCTTAAAACTTATATGGCCGTGGGATCGTTTGTTTTAACAAAGCATAACAGGTCTTCAAATCGTCAAGAGAAAAAGAAATATTGTGTTTTTTTACAGAGGTTCTCAATAGAACATACAACCTTCCACACCATTGGCATTAATTGATAAGATGGAACACCGATTTCTTTAATAACCTCAACCATAAGAGGAGAAAAAGGAAGCTTACAGCCTGCCCTGAAGGCCCAGTCATGGATGTAGAACCAACCAGGACAAGCCCGGTCGATCCCGATAGGAGAATCCTCGGGATCGGACTTGACAAAGATCGCAGGATGATCCCCTTATCCTTCAAAATCTTCTCGAACTCAGGCTTCAAACGGTTTGCAGGAGACTGATCCTCATTTAAAGCCTTCGTAGGCTTGAATTGAAAAGCACCATGAGATATTGAGATCATCTCCAATGAAGGATCACTCGCCTTATCTACTATGGGAGATGCAGCAGCAAAAGAAGCAGGTAAGATTTCAGAAGAAATTTCCTCAGGATTCTGAGGAGGAGGAGTTGCAGGAACCGCTGCCCTGGTAGATTTTTCTTTGCAGCCATTATTTAAAAGATTATGGAAGATTGATTAAAGATTGAGGGAGTTGGGAATTAAGAAAACTGAAGAAAAAGATTGTTAAAAGAAGATAAGAAGAAATTGCGTTGATGAGTTCAAATTAATGAAGCACACAAGTATTTATAGTGAAAAAGATTAGGATTTCAGCCGCAAAATCATTAAGGCAAGTTGCAGTAAATAACCACGCGTCAGCAATTGCAGTAAAAGAGCCATTACAGGAAACTAATCAGGAAAAACTTAACCGTTGCGTAATCTTACCAATAATAAAGTTATCTCCTCGTTTTTTCGTCCTCGCACACTGCAAATGAGGAGATAAGGGGCAATTGTTAAGCCTGGAAATCCGCAGACCTTCCTGGTCAGTATCTCACCTGAACATGACTACCAGGCTGTCAGGCTATCAGGGCACTTGAAGATAGGCGCCAGTCCATGGAGAGGACAACGGTCAAAATATCAGGACGATATTAGACCATATATGCGTATAATAAAGGAATTATATACGCGGCATTAAATGTGAAGATTACGCAGTAAAAGCAGTAATTAAGGGAGGAATAATTAGCAATTACTACTGGCAATTATGGAGAATATTCTGCCTTTAATGACCAGATCAAGCAGCCGGTCAAGATGGAAGACTATATAAGGAACGCTTTGAAGATATAGGAAGCATCTTATTCATACGCAAGAAGAAGCATATACAACACTTAGAGAAATACAAAGATTGTTATTATCACATAATTATTCTCCCAAATTACATAGTGAAATCCTCTTCTGGCTTGGTGCCCGTGGTTTTCTCCCATTCAAGGGTTTTCCACGTATAAAATTGTTTGTTTTGTTGTTGTTGTTATTTCATTTACGACTTATTATTGTACCCTGACGACCTGACTAACAGACTACCTAGAGCTAGTTAACCCTACACAGTTTTACCCTGACCTGATTTCGCCTTGTGCAAAATCCACACAAAACAACATCCATCTGATGTATAATAAGGTTATGAATAGCAGCTAAGGCGACAAGAGTCCTAATAGTCAAAATTTTGGTCACAGGAGAGTAAGTATCAAAATAAACAATACCCTTCTTTTGTGTAAAGCCTCTAACTACAAGTCTAGCTTTGAACCTCTCTATTGTACCGCCAGGTCTCATTTTCTTTTTAAAGATCCATTTACTTGTAATGGGTTTACTACCTTTAGGTAAATCAGTCAACTCCCAAGTCTGATTTGACACAATAGAGTCAAGTTCACTTTTAATAGCATCTTTCCAAAAATTAGCGTCAATGAATTTCATTGCCTCACTATACGTTTTGGGTCATCTTCTATTAAAAAAGCTGAAACAAATTCATCACTAGCACAAACAGTGTATCCATGTTCAGACAGCAAAGTTGAAACAAAATCCGCTCCAAAGTTCTTTGGACATCTAGGTCTCTTAGTCCTTATAGGTTCAACAACATGATCAATAGAAGAGCTACTACTAGCATGTGAAGAGATATCAACAGATGTAATAGGTAAACTAGGAGGTGAATCAACATTCTTCTGTAATGGAAAAACATGCTCAAAAAACACAGCATCTCTAGCTTCAGATATAGAACGATCACTTAAAGACATGAATCTATAAGCAGGACTATTTTGAGCATAACCTATAAAAACACAGTCATAGGTCTTTGATCCAACGGTAGGTCTCCTAAAGTCTGGTAAACCCACTTTAGCCAAACACCCCCATACCTTAAGATAACTCAGGTTAGGAGGATAGCCCTTCCACATCTCGTAGGGTGTCTTGTCAAGTTTCTTATGAGGTACACGGTTAAGAATGTGACAAGCCAATAGAATTGCTTCCCCCCACATATCGTCAGATAGGCCAGAACTTAAAAGCATAGCATTCATCATCTCTTTTAAGGTTCTATTTTTCCGTTCAGCTACACCGTTAGACTTGGGTAAGTAAGGTGGACTAGTCTCATGTATTAAACCGTTAACAGCACAAAAGTCGGCTAGATAACTAGATTTATACTCACCACCTCTATCAGACCTTACCCTTTTAATTTTTCTGTCGAGTTGATTTTTGACTTCATTTTTAAAGTTTATAAACGATTGTTCTGCTTCATCTTTAGTCTTAAGCAGATAGACACGGGTGTACCTTGAACAGTCGTCTATAAAGGTGACATAAAAATTCTTTCCACCTCTACTTGCCACATTTTTGAAGTCAGCTAGATCGGTGTGAATTAACTCAAGAAGACTCGTATTCCTAGTTGTGACTGGTTTACTAGGTTTCTTTGTGAATTTAGCCTCAACACAGCTAGCACATTTAGATAATGCTTGACTCGTCAAACTTGGAATTAAACTCATAGTTCTAAGTTTTTTAATCTAGTCAACATTCACATGACCTAATCTACCATGCCAAACATCAATAGACTCAGCAATAGAAGCAGAAGTAGATGCAATATTATTAAAAACTGAATCAGTGTTCAATACAAAAAGACCCCCGGAAAGATAACCCTTGCCCACAAATTCCCCATTACGCGAAATTATAACCTTGTCAGCCTCAAAAACAAGTTTCAAACCATCTTTGTTCAATAACGCACCAGACACGAGGTTTCGACGCAATAAGGGATCAAATAAAACATTGGTGAGAGCAAGTGTTTTCCCCGAGGTGAGTTTGAGAAAGATCTTGCCTTTGCCTGTGATAATTGCAGATGAAGAATTACCCATGTAGACGCATTCCCCATCAACTACCTCCTTCAACTCAGCAAATAATTGTGGGAAATAATCTGTATACTTCCCTTAAACTAGAAGGATTATAACGAATTTAACAATGATGATTAAAGGTCATAAACGAAATACATAAACAAAGTATAAGGATTTAGAATTAACCTTCGGTCCTAGCAAATATGGCTTAAGAACAATATCAAAATTGATATTCACCTATTAGTTGCACCCAAGACGATATGAGATATGCCCTTTGATTATGCTAGAATCGATCTCAAATTTTCTGTAAAATTTAGTTGTTTTTGTGTTCTTGTGATGAGAGAGAGGAGGAAAGGTCAAGAAAAAGCATTAGGGTAGAAATAATTCTCTCCTTTTCTTTTTATACAGACCGAAACTTGGAGTCAATTAGGAAAGAAAAATTCTTTCTAATTTTCGGCCAAGCTAACCGAAATAAGGAGTGAATCCTCCTTATTTTTGGTCTTTCCAAAAATATATAATATGTGTTGAATTGTCATCTAGTGAGGATCGAACCCATGACCTCTTGGTATGTGTACCCCCACTATTACCACTATGACACATTCATCTTGTTGATATTAAATACAACTGATTATATTTAATTACGAATTAACAGATTAATTCGTCCAAGCTAACATTATATATATTTAATTAAATATAACTTATTATATTTAATTTACGAATTGACATTGATGATTAATTGTCTCAACTAATATTATTTAATTTTCATTAAATAATTATCTCATCAACACATCGACTAACTTTTTAGTCATTTTGGGCATCAATGTGATTATATTTCTATAACCACATTTCTCAAACACATACTATAGGTGTGACCTTTAGGGACCAGTTGATCACCGCCATCTGTATGATAATAACGTCAAACTTTCTAGCAAGCCAACCGTTATTAGGTAAACGTTAATCAACTGATTAAATATACGAAGTATACCCTTGTGATCCTGTAAGAGATTTACAAATGTTATTACACTAATTTGTGGAGGACACAAGCTCCAACAAACTCCCACTTGTCCTCACAAGTGTATGTGCGATAACCGATTCTCATATCCTATAAAATTTCTCCCACTCAATGTAAAACAATTTGCCAATCCGAATGCACAAAGGTCGTATTTTACAAGCGATCAATATCAAGAGTGGTTTCCCCGACTAGAGAGTAACTTAACTGATAAACGAATCAACATTCGAGCATGGCCATGCATTTCAGTTACAACTCCTCGAGTGGCCCTTAGAAATAACTATACCTGATAAGGGTTGGATATTTTCCTCAACTCAAATCCTGCAGATGTAAGCACAATATGAAATGACCCAGAAAAAATCTACTTAGCCCCAGTTACGGTAGACCGTGAGAAAGAAACCAAAGTCACCCAAAAATTGCCTTAATCTCAAGAGACAGTTGATAGTCAAAAGAATCGACTCTAGGAACACAATGGATGTCCTATCCACGACCTGCCACCGAATGTTATTAAACATTTAGGACTTCATTACGTTGTCACAAAAAGTTGTCCTACAAGGTATCGTCATAATCTCGTATCTGTGATCGATTAGTCAACCGTTTAACTTATGACTCGTTGAACCCACCATCAATCGACTGCACAATATAATAGCCGGAGTTATCAGCTCACATTGGCGATTACGGACCCAAACAAATATAATGTAATTCAGTTCACTTTGTGGCGTTCAATGCTATCAGTACAAACCACATGAAAAACAAAATATTATATATATAAAACGATGAAGTTATAAATAGTATATGAAAAAAATAATGTATCAAATCCATAATCAAGTACTACAACTCAGGAACATGTTTAATTCCCATGGAGTTAACATGCCCTACATGCTTATCATAATTCAATGGTTTGGTGAGAGGATCCGCGATGTTATCATCCGTCGCAATCTTGTCAATCACTATCTCTTCTTGCTCCACGTAATCACGGATCAGGTGAGCCTTCCGAAGTACATGTCTAGATTTGTTGCTAGACTTTAGCTCCTTAGCCTGGAAGATGGCACCTCTATTATCACAATAGATGGTGATCGGGTCATTCGAACTAGGAACTACCGAAAGCCCTTGTAAGAATTGACGCATCCATATCGCTTCCTTTCTGCCTCCGAAGCGGCATAGTACTCGGATTGATAGTAGAATCTGCTACAACACTGTTTGGAACTCTTCCGGTGACCGCAAAGCACCATTAAGAGTGAAGACGAACCCGGATCGAGATTTTGAATCATCTCGATCCGTTTGGAAGCTAGCATCTGCAGAATCGGTTGCGATAGCTTAGTATCGCCTCCATAAGTCAATACCCAATCCTTAGTCCTCCGTAGGTACTTGAGGATATTTTTGACTGCTATCCAGTGTGTTTCACCTGGAGTCTTTTGGTACCGACTCGTCATACTCAATGCATATGCCACGTCTGGGCGTGTGCATATCATGACATACATGATCGATCCTATTGCAGATACATAAGGAACACGACTCATGCGCTCTATCTCTTCAGGCGTCGTGGGTGACTGAGACTTGCTCAACTGCATCCCAGTCGTCATTGGAAGGTTCCCCTTCTTGGAGTTGGTCATCCTGAACCTCTCAAGAACCTTATCCAAATAAGACTCCTGACTAAGTGATAACGTCCGTCGTGATCTATCTCGGTAGATACGGATTCCCAATATACGCTGTGCCTCACCCAGATCTTTCATCTGGAAATGGTTCTTCAACCATTCTTTAACCGAAAATAGGAGAGGAATGTCATTCCCAATCAAGAGCATGTCATCGACATACAATATCAAGAATACAATCTTGCTCCCACTCGACTTGATATACAAGCATGGTTCTTCGACCGATCGAGTGAAACCATACTCTTTTATCACTTGGTCGAAACGATGATTCCAACTCCGAGAAGCTTGCTTAAGTCCATAAATGGAACGCTTAAGCTTGCATACTTTCTTAGGATGCTTAGGATCTATGAAACCTTCGGGTTGCACCATGTACAACTCTTCCTCCAAATAACCGTTTAAGAAGGCGGTTTTCACATCCATTTGCCAAATTTCATAATCATGAAATGCGGCAATCGCTAAGATTATCCTAATGGAACGTAGCATGACTACAGGTGCAAAAATCTCATCATAATGCAATCCTTGCACTTGAGTGAAACCTTTTGCCACTAGTCGTGCCTTATAGATATCTGGTTGCGCGTCTACAGAACGCTTTATTTTGTAAAGCCATTTGCGCTGTAGAGGTTTTACCTTATTAGGTAAATCAACTAGATCCCATACGTTATTCTCATACATGAAGTCCATCTCGGATTGCATGGCTTCGAGCCATAACTTTGAGTCGGAAGAGGCCATAGCACCTTTATAGGTTGCGGGTTCATTACTTTCTAGAAGTAAAACGTCATTCTCCTCGACCATACCAATGTATCTGTCCGGAGGATGAGAGTCTCTACCCGACCTCCTAGGTTCCTCAAGAATATTAACCGTATCATCAGTTGGAGGTACAGCTTCCTCCATCCGTTCTCGATTGTTGGTTTGGAATCTCCGATACTCGAAGGTTCTATTACTCGTCTTGTTCTCGAGAAATTCTTTCTCTAAGAACGTCGCACTAGCCGCAACAAAAACTCGATGTTCGGTAGGCGAATAGAAGTAATGACCAAATGTTCCTTTTGGATAACCTATAAAGTATGTCTTGACCGTTCGCGGGCCGAGCTTATCCTCGTGTCTCAACTTGACATAAGCCTCGCAGCCCCAAACCCGAATAAAGGACAAGTTGGGTACCATTCCCTTCCACATTTCATATGGAGTCTTGTCGCTTGACTTTAGACGGACTTCGGTTAAGTATAAGAGCGGTGACAAAAAGAGCAAAACCCCATAATGAATCAGCACTACCGTGTGACTCATCATGGATCGAACCATATCAAGTAAGGTTCGATTTCTCGTTTCGGACACACCATTCAATTGAGGTGTTCCGGTGGAGTTAATCGCAAAATGATTCCATGTCTTTCGGTGTTGATCAAACTCATTTGAAAGATATTCGCCACCCCGATCTGAACGGAGTGCTTTAATCTTTCTACCCAGTTGGTTTTGTACCCTGTTCTGGTATTCCTTGAATTTCTCAAAAGACTCACTTTTATGCTTCATTAAGTAGACATATCCGTATCTACTTAAATCGTTCGTGAAAGTGATAAAATATCTATAGCCATCTCTAGCGGTAATTGACATAGGTCCACAAACATCAGTATGTATGAGTCCTAATAGGTCACTAGCGCGCATTCCTACACCTTTGAAGGAAATTCGAGTCATCTTGCCAATGAGACATGATTCACAAGTGCCATATGTAGAAAATTCGAATGCGGGAATAGTCTCATTATCGACGAGTTTCTTTACACGTTTCTCATTTATGTGTCCCATTCTACAATGCCATAGATAGGTTTGATCTTTGTCACCAACCTTTAATTTCTTATTATTCACGTGTAATACTTCCGTGGTTTGATCTAAGATGTAAATTCCATTCATGGAAACTGCTTTGCCATAAATCATTTCATTAAAAGAGAAAATACAACTATTATCCTTTATTGAAAATGTAAAACCGTCTTTAGCAAGTACGGAAATAGAAATAATATTCTTAGATAAACTGGGTACATAGTAACAGTTATTTAAAGATAACTCAAAACCACTAGGGAGTTGGATTACATATGTTCCCTTCGAGGCAGCAGCAACTCGTGCTCCATTCCCGACTCGCAGGTCCACATCACCTTTTTCGAGAGGTATGATGTTCTTTAGGCCCTGCAAATGATTACACAGATGAGAACCACAACCAGTATCTAGTACCCAAGTTCCGAAACTTGCATGGTTAATCTCAATCATATGAATATAAGATGACATACCAACAGGAACGACGCGGCCTGCCTTGATGTCCTCACGGTAGACGGGACAGTTCCTCCTCCAATGTCTAGTCTTGTGACAATGGTGGTACTTTATATCACCGCCCTTGCTCTTTGTCTTGCCCTGTGAGCCACTAGTCTCACCAGGCGCACTCTTACCGTTTCCTGGCTTCTTAAACTTTGGCTTACCTACAGCTAGGTCGCCATGAGCCTTGCCCTTACCTTTACCTTTGTAAATCGTGAGAACATCCTGCTTCACGCTCCCACTTAATTTCATATCCTTCTCGGTCTGTACGAGAAGGGAGTGTAGCTCATGAGGATTCCTTTTCAAGTCATTCATATAGTAGTTCGCCCTGAAAAGGGCAAAACCATTGTGAAGAGAATGAAGCATTCGGTCAATGACAATGCTCTCACTGATTTTACAGTTTAGTGCCTCCAGCTTCTCGACATTCTCAATCATGTGAAGAATGTGTGGGCTAACCGAAAGCCCTTCTGACGTTTCGTATCAAAGAAGCGACAGGTATGCTCATATGTAACGATTCTCGGTGCCTTTGAGAACTCATTAGTGAGCGTGGTGAAAATCTTGTTTGCACCTTGGGCAATGAAGCGTCTCTGCAAATTGGTTTCCATTACAAAGATGAGTACGTTCTTTATCGCACCCACTTCCATAACGAAATCACTATAAGCGAGTGACTCGTTGACTCCTCCATTTGGGCCTGGGTTGACCGGTATTGGCTCAGTTAAATACCTGAGCTTACCGTCAGCAGTGGCAGCATTCCATAGTGCCGCCTCCCAGTCCGCAAAATTGGACCCATCATTCTTCAGTCGAGTGGTCTGATTCATTTGGTCCATAAACATTTTTAGCCAGGACGAACGATCTAGTGTGGCACTAGGCATTGGGATTGTGTTATTTCCAGCCATTTGTTGTAACAGTATTATTGATAATAAACGTGTTCTACACTGCGAAAGAAGAATAAAATAATAAGCATGTGCATCGTTTTAATTTTAAGTCTAATGAGCTAATGTCATAATGCGAAGACTCAAAAACATTTATACAATTGACCTCCCTCAAGAATTATATAAATGACCCCAAGACTCAATTCTCTGTGAATTGATAAGCTAACCTTTTAGCTAATTCTACCGTTAGAATTCTTGGTCGATAAATTTCTGTAAATACTATCTTTAGTCCATCATAATCACGAGAAACTCTTCGGACTATGATGTTGAGTTAAACTAAGTCAACACAACTACTTACCCAACGTAGAAGGGGTCATATTAGGCCTACCGACGAAGAAGGGATTCATAGATGTTTGCCCTTATAATGACTAATTTCAATTTCCGTTGTTTTAGAGGAAGATCCCATCAACTTTATTTAAATTCATTTTAAGTGAACTATAATCTAGCATGCGAGAATGATTAAAATAAGGTGATGGCTTAAAGACTTTGACATCTGCATGTCCATGAAAACTAACATACAACCTATATGAATCAATTTTCATGCATTTTAGTAGTAGGTGGTTTGGTTTTAGGCGGAATATGATGCAATTACAAACATGTGAATGAAAAGCAATAAAATGAAAAACGTAAAAAAAACAGTAAAGTCCTAGTGTGGCCTATCCTATCAAAATGAACAATAAATACAAGTTTGGAATCCATCCTTGGACCCGAGAAGCTTGTCTTGATGTTCCATCTTGATCCATGTAGCGGGAGTGAGCTTGAATCTTCATCTTTAGTCTTCTTTTAAATTACAATAAATAAAATTACATAATTGACCTATTTATTACATTCTAATTTCAAAACCCAAAACTAAAATAAAGGAGATTCGAGATCTCATAATTACATAAAAATCATGTTTCCTTCATTACGAAAACATAATTTTACTAAGGCCATACTAAGTATTACAAATTACAACCGATTGCAAAAATAAATACGTAAATAAAATTCATTCATTCGATTCATTCAACAAAATTAAAAGCATCAACTAAAATAAATTAAACATACATAACACAATACATTAATTATGTTGATTAATTTATCCAAACCACCTATTTAAATTAAATTAAGTGACAATTCCGCAATTTAATCACATTAAACTTGTAATATGAATTCTATCCGTCAAAATTTTAAACTGCTTTAAAATAACTCGGTATCTTTAAATTGTGAACCGATTCACAATAACTAATTAGTCAAAACAAAACAAAACAAAAGCTCCTTTTTTATTTGTACACGGCTGGAAAAAAAACAATTTTTTTTTTTTTTTAAATTCCAGCTCAAACACGGCTGAAGAAAAAAAACAGCCCCTTATGTTATTTTTTCGGCAATTAGGTAAAACAAAAGAAACTTACCATATTTCTTTTTTCTCGGCAATATGGCAAAAAAACAAGAAAACAAAACTTTCCCTTTTTTTTTCTCTCTTTCTCGGTTTAGCAAAAAAAAACAAAATTAATTTTTTTTTTTTATACGGCAAACCCTAAAAACGTCCTCCCCTTTTTTTTTTCTTTCTTTTGCGGCAATATGCCCTAAAACAAGATTTGATGACTAAATTGTTTACCTTTGCTATTAGAACATGATTTAGCATATGAAATAATAAACATGATTAATTTATATGCCAAAAACTATATAGCAAAAACAATCTTTTTATCATAAACATGACGATTCCATTTAATTTTAACTTAATGTGCATTAAATCAAAAACTATCAATTCTTCATATGATAATTTTAACTGATTATAAACTATAATATGAAAAATAAAATGGAAAAATATCATCAAACTAAAAGAACATAAAAACGGCAGAAGAAAAAAAAACAAATCGGCACAAAAAAAATTTTGCCGAACCAAAAAATTCGAAACCCTAAAATTTTTTTTCGAAAATTCTCATTGTTCACATACAAATTTATGAAAATCATCAAGATTAAAATCGTGGCCTAGTGCTCTGATACCACTTGTGGGAAATAATCTGTATACTTCCCTTAAACTAGAAGGATTATAACGAATTTAACAATGATGATTAAAGGTCATAAACGAAATACATAAACAAAGTATAAGGATTTAGAATTAACCTTCGGTCCTAGCAAATATGGCCTAAGAACAATATCAAAATTGATATTCATCTATTAGTTGCACCCAAGACGATATGAGATATGCCCTTTGATTATTCTAGAATCGATCTCAAATTTTCTGTAAAATTTAGTTGTTTTTGTGTTCTTGTGATGAGAGAGAGGAGGCAAGGTCAAGAAAAAGCATTAGGGTAGAAATAATTCTCTCCCTTTCTTTTTATACAGACCGAAACTTGGAGTCAATTAGGAAAGAAAAATTCTTTCTAATTTTCGGCCAAGCTAACCGAAATAAGGAGTGAATCCTCCTTATTTTTGGTCTTTCCAAAAATATATAATATGTGTTGTATTGTCATCTAGTGAGGATCGAACCCATGACCTCTTGGTATGTGTACCCTCATTATTACCACTATGACACATTCATCTTGTTGATATTAAATACAACTGATTATATTTAATTACGAATTAACAGATTAATTCGTCCAAGCTAACATTATATATATTTAATTAAATATAACTTATTATATTTAATTTACGAATTGACAGTTAATTCGTCTCAACTAATATTATTTAATTTTCATTAAATAATTATCTCATCAACACATCGACTAACTTTTTAGTCATTTTGGGCATCAATGTGATTATATTTCTATAACCACATTTCTCAAACACATCCTATAGGTGTGACCTTTAGGGACCGATTGATCACCACCATTCGTATGATAATAACGTCAAACTTTCTAGCAAGCCAACCGTTATTAGGTAAACGTTAATCAACTGATTAAATATACGAAGTATACCCTTGTGATCCTGTAAGAGATTTACAAATGTTATCACACTAATTTGTGGAGGACACAAGCTCCAACAATAATCCCTTATCAGCAGAGAGATGCCTGGAAGCGCCAGTATCCAGGACCCATTCAGCAACATTACCCACCAGATTAGCTTCCACAACCACAAAGAAAGAATGACATCATCATCCACAAAGCAATATTGGCTTCAGTATTTTTCTTTTCAAATTACCGGTAGGCTTTGTGACCGATTTTCCCCGACATAGCAAATAATGGGACCCTTTGGTTTCGAATCTTAGCAACAGTTTGGTATGCTTCCCCTGGACCATTCTTCTTAGTGGACCCTGGTTCTTACCCTAACCAACCTTGGCCTTACCCTTACCCTTGAACTTCTCAAAATTGGACGGACCACCGGACTCAACCAGCATTAACTTTAAAGAAAAGAAGCATTCACGTAAAGACTAACAGGTTGGTCTTTAAGGCGATTTGCCTCTTCGGTCCTCATGTGTCCTACTAGTTCTTGGAGAGACAGGTCTTTTTTCTTATGCTTAAGGTGGTTCTTATAGTCAGACCAGGAGGGAGGAAATTTCTCTAGCAATACATTAGCCACAAAAGTATCATCTAGTTTCATACCCTCATTCACGACATCAGCACAAAGGTTCTCGTAGACATGAACTTGTTCCATGATGGGTTTCCCGTCAGCCATCTGAAATTACAGCCACTTACCCACAACATATTTCTTTTTCCTCGCATCATCAGCCCCATACTTGGCCTCTAAGGACTCCCATATCAGTTTGGAAGACTTATGAACCATAAATAGGTCAAAAAGGGTGTCAGTCATGTTGTTTAGAAGTTGGCATCTAACAAGTTTATTGTCCTTATCAAATTTCTTAATATCCTCTTCGTTTGACTTAACATCAGATTTAGCAGGGGGGTGTTCTCTACAGTCTTAGTAAGGAGTAGGCGGGTCACTAAACAACACATAATCAATTTCCAGTTGTTCGAAAAACATTAATAGTTTTTGTGACCAACGCTTATAGTTATGACCGTCTAGTTTTTCAAGTTTAGTCAAATCAGGAAGAGTTTTTGCTAAAACAGACGACATTGTTACAACAATTAACAACAACAGATATATAGTTTTCAAATTGTTGGAGTAAACGATGCAGTAACAATGAAAAGCAAGAAAAAACAGAAGAGATATAACCCGATTTGCAGTGCCGTGGTAAGGGAGCCACTGCCTTGAAAACTATATTCCGGTACGACCGTGGTGGCGATCAGCTAGTGCCGGTAGTTCCCCAAGGATAACACTACAGTCTCCACTCAGTTTCGCCCACTCGGAACAGTGAGACTTGGAACGAAAATAATTAACATTACCCAGAATTATAAGAAGAGAAGAGGAGAAAGAAGAGAGGAGAGTGATTGTTTTTTGTATGTTTACTGTGACGATAGGGCTCCTATTATTAGCAAAATAAGAGCAGTTAGAGGAGCTTAAACAGCTTCCTAAAACCGAGCAGTCAAGGACTAAAAGTGGGGAGAAAGAATCGCACCTACTAACAGTCACAAAGACTGATTAAAAACCGCACATGCCAAATGAACTTAGACAGTTCAGAAACACACAAAACCAAAAACAAAGGACAAAAGGGGGTCTTTGGCCCGCACCGCAGGTGCTCTACCCAAACCCAAACCTGAGCCCAAACTCGAGCCGGGCCGGGCCGGCGCGCGCACGTGTGTGTGTTTGGACCCAAACCCACAGGCCCAATAACCACCACAAAAGCCTCCTTGGTCCAATCTCTTAACCATACAAAGGAGGAAGGATATATAAACAAGTGAAACTTGTTGTTTCCCACTGATGTGGGACAACAAAATAAGATTTTGCCTTCTTCTTCTTAGGCATTATATCCAACACCAACTTCTCCAATCTTTACACCACACCATATTTGAGTGATCGATTTGAGACCATTTTCAATGAAATATCCGGAGTTTTTTACGTTTAAATTGGACGAATTTCTGGGTTCATTATGTTCCACTATATTACAAATTTAGGGCAATTTTCTGGTAGCTAAGGCTTTAAATTGCATTCGAATTTCTAATGAAATTTAAGGTGGTCCTGCTACTTCTTATCTATTTGAATTAATCGTCAGATAAGGCCGTCCTATACTCCTATGTTGAATTTGATTTCGGCTTCTGGGTTGTTATAACTTGAATTTTGCTATTTCGAGTCCTTTTGAAAATGTTGAGCCAACTTAGCGGCTTATTTAGCTCAATCATAGCGTGAAATTGGATGTTTTTCTCTGCTAAGATTTGGAGTGGTATTGAATTGGGAAAGTTGAGATTCATCCCAATTATAAAGTTGATGTTTGAATCAAGAGTGGTCTATGCCTTCCTATTGTGTTCCAGTTGCTATTTGTGATATTGGAAATGGAACTAATCTGATTTCTGTAAAATGAGTTTGATATCCAAATTTGCACAACCGTTAAAACTAACGGTTCAATTGACAGAAATTTCTTGTAAGGTTACAATTGAGAATAAGTGAGAAAATACAGGGGTATATGTGGGGATTAAAAATAGGTGAGGGTATAAGTGAGAAAACGTAAAAACACGAGGGTACAAATGAGAAAAACCCTTCTTCTTTTGTACACTATTCATAAGTAAGAAGAATCTTCTCATTTACTCCCAATATATAAGATAAAATATATTTATGTGGATCTTGTTTTATCCGTCTTTAGGAGTACAATAAAAGTATTAAATTTTTTAATTTTTAAAACAGTGTAGCTAAATATATTTACGATGTAAAACGTGCGTTGACAAACGTGAAAAAAGAAATGTACCATTTGGAGTTGAATGGAGGGAGTATTATTTATTTCTGATTTTTTGTTTTATTTATTGTTTTGGGATTGGGAAGAATAAATGGAGGAGGAGAATAGATCCTGTTCAAGTAAGGTGTAAATTGTAGCGGAACAACTTAGTTTAGACTCTGTTTGGTAAATGGTATATTGGTCAAATTTCAGCATAACGGAGATGTTTAGCATGTTTGACTTACGAATATGTTATTTAGAGCGTTTGGTTAATGGCATATTGAAATAGCATATTGGGGTCCAATATGCTATTTTGCAATATGCTGCTCCTACTAGCATATTAGGTTAGTGGATTAGAAAGAAAAAAATATTGTCTTATTTACCCCCTAAAAAAATACTAAACTTCCTTTTATATATTTAATAAATAATTTATTCATATCCTTATTTGTCATTTTACAAAGAATCTAAACAATCTGCTAATCTAAAACTATCAATTACCAAACACCTCTAAAACAATTCTGCTAAATAAATCTGCTAGTCAAACCCGCTAAATCATTATGCTAGTCAAATCTGTTTTCTAAATCTGCTTCTACTAATATTAATCCGTTGTTTACCAAACATGGCCTATGTTTATGTGTGATGTGAATTATGGGATGGTTTTAGTAGTAGAACATGATGATTTAGGAGGAAGAAGAAAGATTGGGTCAATACTCGAGATTTGCGAAGTTTAGAGGAGCCAAACTTTGCTAAATCAATGGTCAAAATATTGTAAATGGAAATGGATCAAGTTGGTCTACAAAAAGGAAAGCGGAGAAAGAAAGTTGAGTCAATGGTGAAATATTGGATTCTCATGTTTGTTTTTTATTGGTATTGTTGGAGTACTAGTTGGGAAGTCCGTGCGATGTATGTAGCTCCCATTATGATTATGTACAAAATATATACCTAAATTGATTAAATAGTAGTCAAACTATGTTGAATCATTGATGAAATAAAATTGCGTGGTTGGTGTAGTTGATCACAACCACTTATTAGTGCTTACCATAAAAATTTTGCCAATCACTAGTAATCATATCAGTGTGATTGTTTGTCTCTGGTTCTCGAGGCGTGTCCTCGGCTAAGTGGGGTCACTTGCGGGAGTGGCTTCACGCCCTAGTTTCACCCTTCGTGGAACCCGCCACGGAAGGGGATGTGCACATTAATGGACATGGTTATCGCTCATTATGAGGAGCGGGGATTTGGTGGGTACAGCTGCGGTCCCCCACTGGCAGGGCTGGTCCAGTGGACAGTCGGTGATTGAGATTGTTGGGATTGGTGTGATTGTGTGTGTGTGACGGTTAAGCTGTCTGTTTATCTTATTGTTGATATATTGAGTTGTGTGATTAGTATTGACCCGTTTAAATGTTTTAAAAACTGTGGTGATCCATTCGGGGGTGGTGAGCAGTTATTGAGCAGGTATGGTATGACGCGTATGGGATAGCTGGGATGAGTCATCACGTGGCAGTTAGAAGTCTTCCGTTGTGTCAGACGATGTTTTATAGCTTTAATAGTTTTAGCAGTAGACCGTCTAAGAGTCTTGTATTTCTTTTTATCAGTTTGGTATTGCTATGTAATCACTTTAAACTTTATTTTCTTTTAAAGTTGTTTCGTTATTGTCTTATGAATATCATGCCTCGGGTAACCGAGATGGTGGCATCCTTATACCTGAGTGGTCCTGGTAAGGCACTTGGAGTATGGGGGTGTTACACTATCGTCCGTTTCGCTTCATCGATTTCCTCCCTTGTCGGGGACCTTCGGTTATCGTCAGTTACGTCACTCATCCTGCATCATTGGAAGTATGAAACTTTTTGCATTATAAAAAGATGTTTAAAATATTTCAACCAAATTAAAAGCAAACCAAAGCAGAAGAAAGAGAATTACCTTTTCTGCAGCATCGAGTTTAGTGTAGACAGATAAGAAAAATATACATGAAAGAAAAATAAAGAATAGAAAAATAAGAAATTGCCATTTTGCAGAGGAGATAAAGTTTTTTTTTGGAATGGACTTTTTCAGTGTGTTTGTTTTTTTACTCGAAATAGCAGTATTTATAGGGGCTTGGGGAATAGAAACAGTTTTTCTGTAATAAAGTATAGAAAGATAAGAAATTACCTGTCTACCAACAAAAAAAAAGATAAGAAATTACCTTTTGCAGAGGAGATGCAGAGTTTTTTCTGGAATACAAACAGTTTTTCTGTACTTATTCAGTGTGTGTGTGTTTTTTTTTTTACCACGCAATAGCAGTATTTATAGGGGTTTGGGGAATACAGACAGTTTTCCTGTAAATTAGTAGATTAGGTTAGGTAACTGTTTTTAATAAAAACTGAAAAGTGGAACTGCTTTTTATAAATATTACTAATCTGTTATTATTCAACTATTATTGTAGTGTGTAAATGCAGTTTTATTTTGTGGGTGGTTTGTGGAAAAACAGTCAGATAATAATAACAAAAAAAAATTAAAGTAACTAGTATTAATTCTCATATAATGTAGATCTCACTTTATTATCTAGAAGAAACATTTTAGGTTAAAATGTAATTCAAACAATGACAAATAGTAAAAGTCTTTGACATTTTTAGGCGAGGTCTTCATCGTAGCCGCTGTCTTTTGCGTCTCTTTTGTCTTTGTTAGTTCATGCATCTAATTCATATTCCTGCAATGTTTGCTTAGTACTTTAGCAGCTACATTAATAGCAGAATAAAAGAGAATAACATTAATAGCAGTAGAATAATAATTAGAGCAAATTTAGCAAAACTACTATGTTATTGCGAGACTATCCATTTCTACGAAGAATGTCCGTTTTCTATTCAAAAATAACAACACATTAATAGCAGATAAGCGGAAGAGAATAAACAACAAAGTTAAAACAGTAATAGCGAGTAACAGGAATAATAGGGGAATAAAAGAGAATAAGAGGATAACATTAGAATAATAGGAGAGTAATAGTTCGATTCATACCTCTTCAATTTCGATTCTTCTTCATCATCGTCATCGAAGGGGGACTTTCAAAGAAATGGAAGGTTACAAGTTCTCTTGTTGTGGTTCACCCACTTCTTGCGATTTACCGCATCTTCGCTTCCTCTTTTGTGGCTTGCTCTTGGCCTTTTCTTTCGACGACCTCAATATTTTAACACTGCCCTTATTCTTGGCCTTGTTTGGCGGTCGAAGGTCAATATCATTTGAAGCTGTGATGCCAAGAAGAGCCTCGATTTTTCGGTTTTTAGTTTTTGATTCAATTGGTCTGTGATGTTCTCCCGAACTATGTCGGGTTTTTCAGATTTCTTCATCTTTTAACCGTATCATAATCGTCCATCACCCCGACGATTGCATAAATCTCGACCAAACCTTTGACATCTCGGCTTTCTTGATGTCACTTCATCAATGTCTTCTATCACCTTTCCATTTTCATCTCGGACAATTGGCTTGTAGGATTTCTTTGTCCATCGAGCAAGGACATAAGGCTCGGGTATCCGTGTACCGCCTACCATTCCACACCCACAAAGTATATGCCGCTGACAATGCCATGCCTCTCAAACAGCTTACATGCACATTTGCTCTGGTTAGTTTTGGTGTTAAATTCCACTCGGAAGTTTCGTGCTTGATCCATCACGAACGTCACGGTACTCCACGTCCCTACGTTGTCAAATTCCCAACCCCATGCCGCATATCGCATGTTTGACTTCGTTGCTCAAAGTCCGCAAAGATAGGATGTGTGTAGACAAGTGAGGCATGCATCTCTACCTTCATCGGCCCTATTTTCTCGAGCATACTATGCTCGTTGGCGTTGTCCAACCTCCTTTGTGAATGCCTCTGTTGTTCTATTGCGGAATTGTACCTCATCCAGAACTCGACAAGGGTTCCAAAGTGGCTTTCAAAGCGCTTGAAATAGCTGTTTGAACTTTCGGATCTCTAGGTTGTCCATGAGAAACAACCTAAAGGCGGATCCCGAAAGTAAGTCGGTATCCACTTTTGTCTTATTGCAAATACATACTTCAACCACCGGTTGCTTTGCATACCATGGGCTTCAATAACAGATTTCCCAGCCCGTTCAAATTCTTCCGCTCGAGGTCGACATCCCACACAACGGCATTTATGTCGGTCATAAATTCCGTGTCATTGCAGATTGCCCTTCCCACCTTCTCTCGGCATTTTTCGCATGATATGCCACATGCGCACTTTGTGCACGAGAATGCTTGAAGACATTTGGGCACGCCTTTTTAATTCCGGGCATCGGTCCGTAATTACACACCGAGGTTTCTTTCCGCCTATTTTCGAGGAATTTTTTAAAAATCCACTCAAATGAATCCTGACTCTCGAAGTCAAGTAACCCAGCTGCAAAAGTTACCGTCTTCTTGTTGTGGTCTACTCCGGTGAAGGGAGTAAACACCATGAAATATTTGTTTGTCCCATAAGTAGGGTCAAACGAGATCGTGTCTCCATATAACTTGTAGTTGTTTATCCCTTCCTTATCACCCCAAATAACCTTCGTCAAGCATTTGTTCTCATCCTGATCATAAGCAAAATAGAACCCGTTTGTTTCAAACAAAGATTTTGAAATGCCCAATGAACATTTTAGCATCCTTATCCCCAATGTAACACTTGATATTTCGTTTGAATTTTTGAAGTCTAGCAAAGAGGCACCGATATTCTGATAACCATTTGAGTATTCCTTGAGAATTTTGAAGCTCAATGTTGGACCTATGTTGAGCTTAGTATGATCAATAATGGTCCTCTTAATGTAGTCATGGACGTCCCTTGAGAGCTTTTGGAACTCTCTGTTTTTAACAGAGTAAAGAGAGTG
The DNA here is from genome assembly GCF_048544455.1 of Silene latifolia. NCBI lineage: Eukaryota > Viridiplantae > Streptophyta > Magnoliopsida > Caryophyllales > Caryophyllaceae > Silene > Silene latifolia. The sequence goes on along the minus strand of NC_133538.1, from coordinate 384,636,996 downwards.
ATTGTGAACGTCTACAAAGACGTCCACAATATATCCAGCCGGCCTGTCGTCGGTTTTTTCACAAGTTCTCAACCTCATGTGCGCCTTGCAGCCACACCTTGTCAGAGCATGCTTCTTTGGCTGTCTAATTCTTCGCTCTTTGTTCTCTGTTATACTCAAATTACCAGCTTCGTGATTTGTTGCTTGAAGTCGCAGTTTTCTTTTCATATCCCTATACCCCTGTCTGTTACAGACCAGTGATTTGACGCTGACGCCTCCCTTATACTTCGCATTTGTGTACCTTCTCACATCAAATCCGCAAGCCAATGCATATATGTTGTAGAACTGTACTGCATCGTCCAAGGTAAGAAAGAACATGCCACGTTTAGGCGTAAAATCACTCTCAGCGCCTCCTTACCTTTCGCTTTCGCACCCCGGGTGTACTTTGAATGAAGAGTTGGAACAAACTCATCGTTTTCTTCGTCTGAACAGGTTGGGCTGGTGAATATATTGTTATTAGAAGAATCCCCAATAGCTAAGACTGCATTGTCTTCAACAATAGAGACAGTAGAAAGATCTGAGACAATAAATTATTATAATGAGTACAGTCAGTGGACAACAAAATGACAATAACATCACAATAACAGTAGCATGGGGGAGAGATCAACATTGCAATAATGTGACAATAAGAGTATGATAACAGCAGCTGGGAAACAGACGACAATCAATAACATCAGAATAATAGTAAATGTGTTTTTCTTATGCTACTCTCTTATCAGCGGTATATTTTCATGCTAGTGCACCATAATATCACAACAATAGGACCATAATATCAGAATAACAGTACAATAATATCATCATGTTTCTCTACTTTTTACAATAATAGTACAGTAATATCAGAATAACAGTACAATAATATCATCATATTTCTTCTACTATTTACAATAATAGTACAATAATATCAGAATAACAGTACAATAATATCATCATGTTTCTCTACTTTTTACAATAATAGTACAATAATATCAGAATAACGGTACTCTTTTTCTACTCTAATACAAGATAGACAATACAATAATATCAGAATAACAGCTGAGAAACAGATAAAATTCAATAACAGTATTTTGAACAACTGTTGATAAAGAGAGATAAGAATCAATAACAGTATTATAAACTACAGCCGAGAAACAGAGAATAATCATTATTACTGTTTCCATATTTCTTGTCGAGTTGTTTTCTTCGCTACAATTGTTGTTAATATCGTTGTCCATCTTTTATACCGAAACAAGAAATCAAGTATTCAATTCAATTAAAATCAACGAATTTCACGATTTTTACATTAATTACAAAAATACGATTGAATACACTAAAAATCAACGAACTTACATTACCTGTAATTCGATTGCAGCTAAAAATGAACGAATTTGTGTAATCTTATTAGATTTTTTTATGAGATTTCTATAGGCGGCGTTCTGATTTGTGTGTTTCTGTGTTTCTGATTTGTAGAGAGATGTAGAGAGAGAGAGAGAGAGAATATCGTTTGAATGAAGTTTCTGTTTTCATGTTTCAGCGCTTTCGTATTTTTCGATTTTTCCTTTTTTTTTCTAATTTATCATTTAATCTCAGCCCTTGATTTCTTTTAATCTCAGCCCTTGATTTCTCCAACTCACAACTCACCATAAGACCCCAACTCACGAGATCCCGCCTATATATATATATATATATATATATATATATATATATATATATATATATATATATATATATATATATATATATATATATTCAGAAAACAAGGGACTTCAATGTAATTAAATAAATCTATACAAATTAATTATACTCTATAGTTTTAAATCGATTAGCATTGTGCGATGGACCTAGTCAAGGGACTTCAATGTAAATATTATATAATTTTGATTGAAGTATAAATTTAGAGAATACCGGAATATGATGATTTTCCTTAAAATAAACATGCACCACTTATGATATTAATTATCATAAAAATGTTAATTATTTAACATACACAAATATAATATAAGTATATTATATTTTGGATACAATTAAAAATAAATAAATCAAGCTAGATTTCCAAAAAATATAATATTTCATAATTATTTTAATTTGATTTAATGCATATATATAATATATATAAATATATAAGCCTCTTAAACTTGCATGCCTAAATAGTAAAAGTAATTATGTTTGTAGTGAAAAGAATTGTACTAACATTAGATATAGTAATATGTCAGTAATAACTCATTCGTATATATAGTCAAAGTTAAAATATTAGCAGCGAGCAGGAGTAGTAAAAGTAATAGAAGTAACAAAGAGAGTAGTGAAATTATCAATATTTAGTGAAGGTTTTAGGGTTCTAAGAAATTCTAAGCAATGGCTAAGAGTAAAATACTAATCATCATAATAATCATAGTAAAATCAATACTAACAATCAAAAAAATACAATTTCTGATTCAATAGCTAATAGTCCTACAGATCTAGTACTAAATAATATGAGTAATTCAAATAATGATCTGCAGAATGAGAATAGGGTTGATCCTGTGCAACAAGAAATTGATAATTATCGCCGGGAGGTTAATGAAGTGCTACAAAGTAAAGATCATGTTGAGGTTGCAGATGAGTCTGAAGAAGACTGGCAGGAGGTCTCTCCACGGGGTAAGAGGAAATATTCGGCTGGTAAACTTGATTCGATTGCTGAAGAACAACCCGAGGTGAGTTCTTTTAAACTAAGATTACAGCTAGAGGACGTTAAGGAAGAGATTGACTACTGGAAGCAAGCTTTGTATGGGTATGTATTACGGGCCAATCCGCCGGAGAGGTATTGGATGGTTTTTTAAGGCGTACCTGGCATGCTTATGAGGTACCTAAGATTTCATTTCTCCCCAATGGTTTGTTTGTGGTTCATTTTGCTAAGGCTGAGCACTTGAAATTGGTTTTAAAAAATGTTATATTTCTGTTTATTGAAAACCCCTAATCCTTCGAGCCTGGGATCCGAATGATTTCAAAAGTTAAGGTCAAATCTATTCCTGTTTGAGTTAAATTTGTGGGGTTAGACCTTAAGTTCTGGGGTTCTAAATGCTTGGAGAAACTAGCTTCATTGGTAGGTAAATTTGTGCGTATTGATGAACTGACTGTGGAAAAAACTTTACTGGGGTTTGCCAGAGTTTTGGTTGAGGTTAAGATTGATAAAAATTTTCCCACTAGGATTGAATTTGAGGATGAAGTGGGTAAGGAAGTTCATGTTGCAGTGGAATATGATTGGTTGCCTATTATATGTACCAAATGTAAAGGAGTGGACATAATGCTGCAATGTGTAGGAGGAAGAAGTTCTTTCTTCAGAAGCCTGTGGTGAGAGCTAAACCAAGGCAAGAGTGGATACCTAAGGCAAAGCCTAGTGAGGAGGTTCCTGTGATTAATCAGGTTAACTTCCCTGAGTTGGGGGGACAGTTAAGAGGTAAGCAGAAGGATCATGGGGGTGAGATTACTACAACTCCAGCAGTTGTTAATCCTTCTATAACTGTTACTTCTATTATTACCCCAATGGCTACCTATCAGCGATCCATATTCACACTTGCAAAAGTAGTTACCCGTATCACCAGACATGAATCTAGACTTCAGGGGTCTAAGGAAGGAGATTTCATGGTTGGCTTCAATACTGAAATGGCAGGTTGTGCTGAATTGGTTGATAAAGGGGATGAGGGGTCTCTCTGAATCCCAATGATTAATTTTAGAGTTTGGAACATTAGGGCTCTAAATAGTTTTAATAAACAGAAGGATGTGAAGTGGTTCCTCCATTAGCATGATCTCTTCTATTTGGACTCCTTGAGACTAGAGTCAAAGCTCAGTCTCAAAATAAAGTAGCAGATAATGTGTGCTATGGGTGGGAGTACATTACTAATATAACTTGTCATCATGGTGGAAGGATATGATTGTTATGAAAGGATCATTTGGTGTTTGTGGATATTATTGAAATGGATGCCTAATATATTCATACTAGAATAAAAGATGTTTTGTCCATATTTTGCGTAGGGCTGGAAATATGACCATGGTAGAATAGTATGTGGGTTAACTAGTATTATCCTATTTTGATGTATCATAATCGTACTTTAGGCAGAATTGATTATAATAAAAGTAGTGCAAATAAGGTAAATAATACGACAAAGGAATTTGTACGTGGAAAACCCTTTAATGGGAAAAAACCACGGGCACCAAGCCAGGAGAAGATTTCACTGTGATTTAAGAGGATTATAATATCACGAGCACAAAGTATAATGTTCTCTCTAAGTATTATAATAGTCTTGCTTGCAATGTGATAAGTTGTGTTGTGTATGCCTTGTCTTGACAAATGATCTTCAAATGCTCCTTATATAGCCAAGCTGAATGGCTGCCAAATCTTTGTACTTAATGCTGAATATTCCTCCTTAATTGTTGTCTTTATTGCGCATTAATGCCTATTAATGCTCCTTCTTTATGAACAAATCTTCCTCTTAATGACCATATTTATGTTGTAGAAATCTTATATATAATTATCCATGACTTGGTCAAATGTTGACCTTACACTTGACCTTTGTCCTCTTCGGCTTGGTGCCTGTCTTCTTGTACCCTGATGGCTTGACGTCCTGACACCCTGATTGTTAGGCCAGGGTTGAACTTGATCTTGAAGATGATGCGGGAGTCCAGGCTTATCAACTGGTGCCAAACTTGGACTACCCTAACTAACCTGCCCTGATCGTCAGGCCAGGATAGAATTCTATCCTGTCAGTAGTGCGAAATTTCAGGCCCAACAAAAAATAAGGTTAATAATAGATTATTTTATGCAACTTTTATCTATGGTTTCAATATAATTGAGGATAAAACCTCTTTATGGCAAAATCTTATCAGAATAAAAGTTCAAGACCCTTGGATTGTGCTGGGAGATTTTAATGCTGTCATGTATGCCAATGAGAGGATTGGTTGGTTAGTTAAGGATGAGGAAATGGTTCCCTTTCAAGATACAGCAGCTGAGTGTGAGTTACAGGATCTGAAAACATATGAGGCTTTTTTTACTTGGAACAATAAGCAACCAAGTGAGACTACAGTTTTTAGCAGAATTGATAGGGTCCTGGTTAATGAGTGTTGGTTAAATGCTTGGTCAGTTTATTATGCACAATTTAATGCTGAGGGGGAGTTTGATCATTGTCCTTGTATATTTTCTTCAGCTGGGCATACAGAGGTCAAGAAAAGGTCCTTCAAATTCTTTAACATGTGGTGTAGCGCTCCTGAGTACCAATAGATTGTTCAAGATCCTTGGAACCTTAAGATTTATGGAATTGCTATGTTTAGGGTGTCCAAGAAGCTTAAACTGATGAAAAATGGTTTGAAAAAATTGAATGGCTCATTATTTTCAGATTTTGAGAGGAATGCTGATATTGCTTATAAGATTATGATTGGAACCCAGCAAGATCTTCAGAAGGATCCTTATAATAAGCAACTAATGGATGTGGAAAAGCAAACAAGAGAATCATATAATCTTTTAGCTTCTGCTAGGGAGGAATTCCTCAGACAGAAGGCTAAATATGATTGGGCTAAAGACGGGAATGTTAATTCTGCTATGTTCCATCAAGTGATTAGGAAAAGACAATTACATAACAAGGTTCTGCATATTCAAGATGTTGCATGTGTTGAATGTAAGGATCCTGAGGATATCTTAAATGCTTTTGTTGGATATTATCAGCAGCTCCTAGGAAGTAGTGTAGGTTTTGATGATATACTTCAGCATGTAGTAGGGAGTGGTGCTAAAGTAGACTGCAAACAATAGGATGCCATGTGTAGAATCCAAATAGAAGGGGAAGTCAAGAGTACTATCTTCTCCATTCCAGATGAAAAGAACCCTAGACCAGAGGGTTTTACAAGTAAATTTTTTAAAGATGGTTGGAGTACTGTCAAGGGTGAAGTGTGTGAAGTCGTGACTGATTTTTTCATCTTTGGAAAGTTGTTAAAGCAGGTTAACTCTACAAATATTATCCTCATACCAAAAGTTGATGATCCAAAAACTGTTAAGGAATTTAGGCCTATTGCATGCTGCAATATAATATATAAGATTATCTCCAAATTGCTGTGTGAGAGAATTGCTGACTCCTTGCCTAATATTATTAATCTTGCTCAAAGTGCGAGTATCCTAGGAAATATTTTGATAAATCAATATTTGGTGAGACTTTACACTAGGAAGAGTGCTTCCCCTAGGTGTTTGATGAAAATAGACCTTAAAAAGGCCTATGATTCTATTGAATGGAAGTGTGTGAAGCAGATGCTGCATGGTCTTAATTATCCTCCTAAGTTGATTGAGAACTTATTATGCAATGCATAAGTACTAATTCTTTTTCTATAGGATTGAATGGGCAGAATCATGGTTACTTTAAAGGAGAGATGCGTCTTAGACAAGGAGATCCAATATCTCCATTGATCTTTACTATTTGTCTGGAATATTTGTCTAGGTTGATTGAGAAGAGTTCTGCATTACCCAGGTTCAAGTTTCATCCTCTCTCTTGTAATACCTGGATATTTTTGGACCCACAAAGGAACCTTGGGATACGTGAGAGGACCCTCGGGTTTGATGAGTCTACTCGGGAGTGAATTATGACTATAAAGTGAACTGAGTATAACCTATACTAGACTTAGTGGAGTTGTTATGTCCGCCTATAGAAGGGTCATCATAAAACTATCATAACTTGAGATCTAGACATGTTATTAATGCGATTCTAATTGGAGTTGATAGCTTGTTCTCTTACGATTCCAACGGTAGGTCACACGCCCGTAATGACCAAGAAATGAGTGAAATATGACTTTTTTACGAAAATTGGTCATTGTTGAGAATTGCTTTGTAATGAGACCGAGTGGATTGAACACTCGACCGAGTGAGGGTCACTCGATCGAGTGGACTCGGCACTCAACAGAGTGGACTCAGCACTCGATCAATTGCACTCTGGGCAGACGGGTTTTAAACCCGCAAACCTTCTTTCTCCTATTTCATTTCTATCTTCTTCCTTATCTCTCCAAACTCTCTCCCGTCTCTCTAAAACCCTCACAAACACCATATTAGGGGATTCAAGCTTGGATTAGAGGATTTCTCACCTTCTCCTTCATCCTTTCACCTTGTAAGTTGAAATCTACCCTTTTTCTAGTCTTATGAACCCTAACTTTTGGGGGTTTTAATTAGGTTGATTAATTAGTAATTATTTTTAATACAAGGGTAATTAGTGGGTAATAATAAGGGATTTTGTATTGTATTATAATATAGGGTGATTTGTGATAGTTATTATGTGATTTATGTAGGATAAGACGGTTTTATGAGATGGATACTTGGTGATTTCGACTAGCTTATAGATTATGATAAAAGGTAGGTTAATCCTACTCGATTTCAATAAGTTTGGATGGTTGCATGTGTTATTAGTATGTTGTCATTGCATTATAACATGATTGTTGTGGTTAGTCATTGGTGGTCTCATGTTGTTGTTGAGAATCTATGGTAACATGATAATGAGTAATTAATGTTTGTTGATAACTGAGGATTTGGGTGAGTCTCATATGTGTTGGTGATGCATTATATATTGGATTGTGATGACTCGAGAAGTCGGTATTTGACATATAAAGTGTTATCTTGCAATTATTATGTTTGTCATGTGTATTGGAGGATATGACGGCTTGTGACTGATTGGTTGTTGTTGAGGACACGGAAGGCGGTTGGGAGACCATATTCCGCTTGGATCGCCTCTTGAAGCTTCCCACTCTAATAGGGATGTGCACATTAATGACTTGAGTTACGGAGGGACTCGTGTGGTTGAGGCACGACGTCTGGCAGGGGATCTGGTTGGCTTCCGGACCCGGTACGTCTGGGCCTGTCCCGGTACCTTTGTGTGAGTTATGGTGTCGTGGGCGTGTCCCTGGCACCGGTGGTTATAGGTACATCTGGGCGTGTCTCGGTACCGATGTGGTTGTGGGTACGTCTAGGCATGTCCTAGTACCGGCGTGGTGATTGTATAATCGCGTCTCATTCATATCATTGGCATGTTGTATATTATTTATCATGTCGTGTCTTATGTTTATTTATTGAAACTGACGTGTTGTGTGTGTGTGTGTAATTGTCACCTATTTCCGGGGTGGCCCGTTTCAATCCATATGATATTTCTGATCATATGGAGAGCAGGTTAAGTACGGGTTATCTTTGATAGCACGTGGGAGACGGGACGAGCCTTGATGGCATCCGAGTCGAGAATAGTTCGCTAGGAGATTATAGTTGGCATGAGTTGTACTTTCCTTCGTTTATTAATTTATGGTTTGTAATCACTAAACTTGTTATTTATATAAAGAGTTTCTTAATTGTAATTCCAATTTCACTGCCTCGGGAAACCGAGATGGTAACATCTCCCAATTACCTTGGCCGGGTAAGAAGGGGGTGTTACGAAGTGGTATTAGAGCGATGATTTTGGAACCTAAACCAATGAACCAAAATGAATCTGGGAGTGTTAAATAAAATGAACCCGACATGAGTACAATAGGAGCTCGACTTTGGATAAGTAGGCGCCCTCATATCAAAACTAGTGTCTATTGTCTCGATTGGTCACTACGTGGGAGGTTGTGAGTATGGGTGAACGCTATGTGGAACGTTGTATGGTTGCATGAATATGTGATTAGTATCAAGTTTCTTGTATGATATAGTTGTTTCCAATGATGTGTGAGTGTATGGAAGTCGAATGCTTGGATTGATGTGAGTAGCATGTTTGAGAATGGTTAGCATGTGTTTGTATACGGATAATGACTTCGCTCTTTAAATTTACACCGCATGTTAATTAAATGCCTACGAGTGTTATCGCTAGCGTATGGTTAGTAATGGATGGTGGTAGGGTAACTACTAGTGCTACGGTAGTGTACCAAAGCCGGTAAGTGGGATGACGTATGGACTAACTCGGGTGCGTCACCGATAGCATGTGGACTCCCGAACCTTTCCTTATTGTTGCGGGGATACTATCTTTTGAATTCAATCGGAAATTCCTACCTATAGTGAATTACTCAACCGAGTGCGAGCTCACACTCGATCGAGTAAGGAGCACTCGACCGAGTGGACCGGGCACTCGACCGAGTGGAGAGATTTCCAGAACTCAAAAATTTCTGGAAACGGGGCACTCGATCGAGTGGACCGGGCACTCGACCGAGTGAAATTCCACTCGACTGAGTGGACTCGGCACTCGACTGAGTGGACTCGGCACTCGACCGAGTGCCTACACGGGTAGAGTATTTCGTGTAAAAACACCTTTTTACACAATCTTATCTTCTTTATTTCATCTTCTACCTCATAATATTCAACATCAAAAATCTTCTAAAATTAAATCCAGAACCCCATTTTTGTGATTTATCATTTGGGTCGAGTTTTCTACTTTATTTTTCCGTCTCAAATCTCCTCTTAACTAGCAATGTAAGTAGACCATCTTTCCTCTTGTTTTCCCCATTTTAATTTATTGATCTACATTAATTTGTCCAAGATTTGTTAATTATTTACATGTTTTTGCTTAATTCATAGTAGTAAATAGCTTTCTACACTATTGTTATCGCTAAATATCAAAATTTTATGTCAATTTTGTCACATAAAATGAAGAACACGAAAATGGTGTTCTTGAGCTTATAAATTGATTTTTGGTCCTTGTTGTTGGGTTTAGTTGACCAACAAAGGCCTAAACTTTGTGGTTAGTGATAGATCTTGTCTTTCATGTGGAAATTTCATCTTAAAAGTTCATCTTAAATTTTCATAATATGGGGAAACCATGCCCAAATTTTGACTTTTCATAAGTGAAACTTGGTTTAATTGTTTTATAAGACTACTATCTTCACTAGTAATGTGATAGATTGTCTTAAAAATAAAGATTTTATCATCGATTTGGCCCAAAATTTTGAACTAAGCGAGAATATGAACAATTTTGATTTCATCATAAACATGGCTTAGTGGTATTGTAAGACTATAATTTTATTGGGAATTGCTATAAAATGGTTCGAATCAAAATTTCTCCGTTTTAAAGGTTGACAAATTTCCCGAAAAGGTTGTGACAAGTATACATAAGCTTTGATTTTACGCTTGTAACATACTTCACTTACTCCTTATTGTCCTAATCTTTGATTATAATGTCTTGTGAAGTTGTTCATAAAAAATTTATCCGTCTTAAATTTTCAAAAATGGGTAGTATACCTACCCGGATTCTGATTTTTACAAAGTTAGGTTTTATCCTAATTGATTCTTAATGCTTTGAACTTGGCTTATAGTGACATGTGCCATCTTATATCTGCTTATTCCGTATTGAAGTTTTAATATAATAATTCACCTTTTAGTCAAGTTTGAGTAAATTTGCATAATATGGAAGGGCATTTTACAAAGTTGGTAAAGTTGCTAGAGTTGAGTTTGAAATTGCATCATTTTACAAAGTTCATCATATTTCAAGTGTGCTATTAAGACAAGTTTGTGGTTTGATTAAAATACAAAGGAAGCCATGCCGTAATTTCTTTAATTCCATTCTTCGGGTTAAGTAAACTTCATCTCAATGACAAGCTCGTGTCAAGGGTTTATTTTAAAGTGTCGGTCATTGATTTGAGCGTTGGGAAAATTTTCTATCCATTCTAAGTTATTTGATCTCCTACCACTTCCGTATCCGTTCCGGATTGTTTTAATTCTCATCACTCCTACCCGAAAGTTGCATGTGAAATAGTTCCGCGGCATGCTGAAGCCATTAAGGACCGCAAGGAGCAACCAAGCAGTGGAAGCTCGCCAAGAGCAGGTGGTATCTCCGGTAACTGCACCCCCGAGACCTCCAGGCATTGAGTTTGTGTATGAGCCCAATAGAATAATTTTCTCACCCTAGCCCTTAAGCATAGGTCTCCGACAAGATGTGTGAAATTGGATATAGTCATCGAGTTTAAGAATTTGGGAAACCTAGGAAGGTATGCTAGCCTATGAAATGTTTTGAGTTGAGTGAGTTGATCATGAGATATAACCTATAAATAATGAGTGGAGTGTGACCAAGGTTGGATATTTAGCGGCTATTCGGACTCGTAGTTAGTGGACTGAATTTGAAGGACATGTAAGAGTGATCCTTAGTGAGAAGGACTCGAGTATTTTGGTTAACATATGTTTGAGTCGGGATTTGTGGAATGATGAGGGAATAGTGAGGTACCGAAGAGTTTAAAAAGGAGAGTGATAGCATGAGTTGCTAATAGTGGTTGAGAGAGAGCATTAAAACGAGAAACGAGTTGGGAATTTTGCAAGTTTTATAATCCGACATTCAATAAGGAATTTGTTACAAGTTTCGGGTGAACCCTTATGAGGAGGTCGTGTTATTGGCCGTGACGTAAGAGGGATGAGTTTGAGTTTTAATAATTGGTATATATAATGGTGGAGTTGGTTTTACCAAGCTTGCTTGGTTTTCGCGGTTATGAGAGTAAGAGTGTGCTACGTAATACGTGTGGGTTTAATCATGTTTTTAAGAGATTTGACCACTTGTGTTATATAGTATGACACTTAAACTAAGTGTGTATGCATGAAGTGTGAAAGTAGTTGGGTGAGACTCCAGCCTATGAGTGATAGTATAAGATGTTGTTTGTAAAGTCGTCTTTTAATTGTTACGCGAAACATTCATGGTATGCAAGGTAACCTCGTTGTAGCGTTTGTTTTGGTGATAATGTTGTTATTATCCCTTGAGAATAATGGGTTTTTAGGGTCGTGTTCACGACATAGTATAAGGTGTTATGTATATCAATGTGACTATTGAGGGGCGTTTGGTTAGAGAAAGGGAAAGGGAAAGGATATCAGAAAGGGTAAGAGGGGGGAAAGGTAAGGGATTACCTAAAACTTAACTAGTTGTTTGGTTACATCAACAAAGGGATATAAATATATAATGGTCCACCCTCTCTCACTCCTACCACTAACACACACCACCGCAACAACTACTTATCTACTCAAAAATGGCTGCAGCCATCGTCTCCCCACCCTAGTGCGTTGCCCCACCTGACACTATCACCCACTTGCCGTCGTTGCCCCACACCTACCCCAACATCCCAACCGTCACTCTTCACCCTAAAAAAACCCTCATTTACCCTCAAAATCCCCTTCCCCAGCCCCCAAAAACACTAGGATCTTGTGGTGTTCCGGCGGTCTGGGGCAATGAGGTGGACAGTGGGCTGCCGGCGGTCTAGCCGGGGGTACTTGGGGACAATATTGGTGGGTTGTGGTTTATTTTTATGTGTGGGTGGTGGTTTAGGTGGGGTGGCTATGGTGGCGGCGATGGTGGTGGTGGTGGTGGTGGCGGTGGCGTCGTGATGGTGGTGGCGATAGCGTCCTAGCGGTGCTTTGGTGGTGGCTGGTGTGATGGTAGTCGCAAGTATGGTGGTAGACTGGTAGGTGAATAAGGTGATTGAAGGGTAACAAGGGTAATGAAATCTCATACCTTGGGGGTGGGTGTAAGGAATTAGATGGATTGAGGGGTAAAGAAAGGAATTTCTTTCCCTTTGTTTGTGTCAAATAAACGCCAACAAAGGAAATCCCTTTCGGTTTCTTATAGACCCCCAACCAAATGCCCATGACTATTGTGTCGCACTACGGTGCGGTTGTTGGTGACGGTATGGTGATACCATCGTCGGTGGTGAGGGAGGAAATGGAACGGTTGCGAAAAGAACCATGAAATAGTATGTTTGTATCGGTAGTGTGTCTCAAACATTTTATCTTAATTATGTAGTAATGATTGCCATAAGGCCAAGAGTTTGTTTTAAATTCGGTTATTCGATAGTGTATTCGTCACCATTGGGATCTATTAGCATTTGTGTCATGAAATAGGAAAGTTTGGAACCGAGTTGAGAACGAAAACCTTCTACTCAGGTGACACTCGACCGAGTGCACCATGCAGTTGACCGAGTGGTCGCCTACTCGGCCGAGTGGCCTCCTACACTCGACCGAGTGGTCTGCTTTGACCTTCGTTTTGTCAATACTCGACCAAATATTGGGTGTATACCCTTACTTTCACTGTTTATATTGGTTGGTTTGTGTCGGATGAACATGATGACCTCACGTGGGTGAGACCTTATGCATTGTTTACGTTTGACCATATTATGTGGCTTTTACTACTTAAAAGTGAAATTTAAATGAAAATTGTTAATTTAGCATAAGTAATTCGATGATAAAAATGATGTGACAATTGTGTGTGGTGCACGTTAATTGCCATGAGTTCATTCTGTCATGATAACACTGTCTATGTTGTGTGAAGTTTTGTCATGATGTGTGTGTCGTATAATAATCTTGAATGCATAATCGGAGTTGTATGACACTAGTAACGGAAGTATTTATGATGGACGAAAACGGATGTGGAAACACATGTGTGATCATGTGGTGGATTTGACGCAGTAAATGCGTGGCATGGCGTGCGAAAATGGAAATATTAAAAATGATTGAGTCACATAATGAGTAACTTTGGCATTACTTGATTGTTTCAGGGAGTCCGCAGATTTGTGATTTGATGTGCATACATGTGAGTGTATGAGATTTGATGTAATATATACGAGTCATACCGTGTGATAGATATGTATACATATAACCAACATAAGTTGGGAGTTATTTAGGGGTTAGAGATCGGAACCGTGGATTTGACTTTGTGCTTTGACCTTTGGGGGCTTGTAGAGTGGAAGTTATATCGATGAAATTACGATTATATGAGATTTTATTACAGATTTGCAATAAGTAAGAAAGAATGATGAACCCGGAAGATAGTCATTTTTGGAATTGGGTAACGAGCGTATGAGAGCACGTTGTGAAGTTTGAAAATTGAACTTCGGGACAAAGTTCTCTTTTAGGGGGAGTTAATGTAATAATTCGGATATTAAGGAAAGAAAGAGTACGACACATTAGGAAGTAATGAGAATTGAGCAAAGAACCTTAGAGATAAGTACGATAAACATGTGTGGTTAATAAGAGTGATAACGATAATAAGAATCTTGACGGACTTTATGATAGAGTAAAATGGAGAGAGTACATGAGAACCGGTGATGAGACTTGAGAAAAGATTGTGGAATAATTGTGAAAAGAGAGAGTGAGGCGAACATCGGGGACGAAGATCATTTTAGGGGGGGGGGAGATTGTAATACCTGGATATTTTGGGACCCGCAAAGGAACCTTGGGATGCGTGAGAGGACCCTCATATTTGATGAGTCTACTCGGGAGTGAATTATGACTATAAAGTGGACCGAGTATAACCTATACTAGACTTAGTGGAGTTGTTATAATGCCCGCCTATAGAAGGGTCGTCTTAAAACTGTCATAACCTGAGATCTAGACATGGTATTTATGTGATTCCAATTGGAGGTTATAGCTTGTTCTCTTACAATTCCAACGGTAGGTCACACGCCCAAATTGTAACACTACGGATTTTCTTTGGTGACTACTCGACCGAGTAGAGCCTACTCGGCCGAGTAGTGCTGCTGTTGTGAGTTATTTTGGTTCTGCCGATGAATACTCGGCCGAGTATAGTGAATACTCGACCGAGTAGAGGATACTCGGCCGAGTATAACTTTACTCGGCCGAGTATTCGGTCTGGCGAGTATTATTTTGACGGTTTGATTAGGGAGTGTTTAAAATTATTTTATATCGCGCGTCAGTTTTCAAAACATCATTTCAACTTCATCATTTCTACGTTAACCCTAATCTCTCCCTAATCACTCCCTAATCATCCCATAGCCTTGTTGTTTGTGAAAGCTTCGGACTCCTTGCGTATAATTCCTCATCCTACTGTTGGTAAGTTCTAATTATATGTTGTTTGTATTCGTTGGGGTTACTGTACAATTACGGAATTAGGAATATGGGGTTGTGCAATGTGTAATTGTGTGATATGATTATGGTATAGGAGAAGACTTCGTAGAGGAGCCTTTCTGATTGTTCGAGTTCATTCCACTATTGATTGCTAAGGTAGGGTTTCCCTACTCAATTTACTGTTCTTTATAAGACATGTTTGATATGATTATTGTTATCTGTTGATCATCGGAGTATGGAGATTGTTGTGACGATGTTGGTGTGAGGGGATTGAGATGGCTGTGATGTCATGTGATTGTGATTGTGGTGGAATCACTTGCGGGAGTGGCTTCACATCCTAGTTCGCCCTCCGTGGAACCCGCCACGGGAGGGGATGTGCACATTAAGGGACAGGGATTGTTGTCGCTCGTTGAGGAGCTGGACTAGGTGGGATCGGCTGCGGTCACCCACTGGCGGCGAGGGTTTTTGTTGCGATGGGTAACTGGCAGGGCTACACACTTTGGTGTGTAGTCGATTCTTGTGGGAGATTGGATGATTGGGCATTGGTGATGATCGGTTGATTTCTCTGTTTGTTTGTCTTAATATTTGAGTATCTCGACCCCGTTGTTGTTTGTGGAATCTGCGGTGATCCATTCGGGGATGGTGAGCAGCTTGACAGTGTATTGCTAGTGTGAGCTTGGGGACTGTCTTGGGAAATTTGCCATCACGAGTCATAGCATCACATCTCGAGTCTTAGTTGGATTTCTTTTATTGTCGGACTATGAAGTTGTATTTTGTTAAAAAAGAATTTGAGTTTGGATGTTGTAAACTTTATACTTTACAAGACTTTAATAAATGTGCTCGATTCGACGCTTTTGATATGTACTAACCTCGGGCAACCGAGATGGTAACACACTTTCATGGTAGGATGGTCCTGGTAAGGCACCTTGGTATGAGGGGGTGTTACAAAGTGGTATCAGAGCCGAAGATTCCGGCACCTAAACAAATGAATTTAATGAACCTAGGGAGTCTAAATAAAATGAACCCGGGGAGAGTTGTTTGGAGCTACCGCAAAGACTCGGGAGACGTCCCGGAGTCGCAAATTGGCCCTCACTAACTCGAGCCGGTAACATGGGGAAGTGTGATGAGAGTTAGGTTTTGTATGCATATGTATGTGAAGATGCATGTTGGTAATAGATGATAGTTGAAGGTGTGTGTTGAGAGAGTTGTAAATGTGGTGATGGAAAAATGGAGGATGTGACGGGTGTGTGAATGTTTGTCATGTTGGAGTTAGCATATGCATGATTTGTATGCTCATATGATTATAACGTGGCATTAAAGTTCTTGATATTTGAATTGTAGGCTGATGTGAATTTTTTTTTTAATTGGCATTAAAGTCCTTGATGTTATATGTTTGCTGTGGGAATAGTGAGCATGATAGAGAACTTTATACTCGTATACCGTCTCTACTCTCGTGACTCGGCCGAGCAGGCGGTGCACTCGACCGAGTAGGGAGCACTTGGCCGAGTAACCAAGCACTCGACCGAGTATTGTTTGGCGTGTGATTACCGTAGCTCATCAGTATGTGATAACTCGACCGAGTAAGAAGTATACTCGACCGAGTAGTGGCTACTCGGCCGAGTGTTGTTTTACTCGACCGAGTGTTGTTTTTGGGTTTTTGACGTACGCTTCTGGAGTCGAATACTCGACCGAGTATCTAAGATACTCGACCGAGTAGTCGTTACTCGACCGAGTATGGTTGTATACTCGGCCGAGTGTTCTTTTGGCGGAAAGTTATTACTTTTTTGAGTTGTAGGCTTTTGTGTTTACGTTCCGTGTTTCTTGTCAGTTCAGTATGTCGCCCAAAAGAACTCCCGCGCAGATCCAAGCTTCGGATATGACCCTTGATGAGGTTGCTCGTATGATTGAGCAACAAGAGGCTCTCCTTGAAGCTCTCAAAAATGTGGGAAAGGGGAACGAGAAGTCGATGGATGCAACTCAGCTCAGCATCATCATTGCTCGCTTCAACCCTCCCACATATGACGGGGTAGGTGAACCAAAGCTACTCGAGAAGTGGCACCGTGAGATTGAAGCTCTCATGGAAATGGTTAAGTGCCCCGAGGACATGATTGTTGAGCAGGTAGTGTACTACCTAAGAGGTGAGGCTGCAGTTTGGTGGCAAAATGTCAAGGAAGATGCTAGAGCTTATTACCAGGCGGAAGGAGTTATTCCTTGGTCTGGGTTGAAGAGTGCTATGAGAGAGCAGTTTGTGCCGGAGCATATCCGACACAAGATGAGATCTGACTTTGATTCCTTCACCATGACTGAGGAGATGACGGTCACTGACTACTATCATCGGTTTTTGGAGCTATCTCGTTATGTTGAAGACATGCAGATAGGACAGAGAGGTTTGGCTCTCCGTTTTGAGAGGGGTTTATCTGCTAAGATAGTGAGTCGTATGCCACCGGTGGGGTTGCTACCGACCTCAAGGAAGTGTACCCGAGAGCGGGTCAAGCCGAGAGAATGGTAGATCTCTCAAGAGAGATCGATGAGAGGGCTCACTTCTTGAAAAGAGGAAGGCCGATGGTGAAAACAACGACGGTCGGCCAACAAGAAAGGGAACTTTAACCATGCTAAGGCTTTTTCGGGGGAGCCTGGTTTTTCGGGAGGATCTCGTGGGTCGGGGAAAGAATGGAGGTCGGAGTGTAAGTGACAACTCTAACCTTACATGCTTCAACTGTGGTGGTATAGGCTACAAAAGACGGGAATGCACGAGCTACAAGCCCTAAGACCGGTTCGAGGGGCTCGGTCGGGAATTTTTCTCGGGGCCGACTCGAGTTTTGCTAGTAACCGACCGGGAGGTTCATGGGGCAACAGAGGTGGACAGGGCAACCAGGGCGGTTACAACCGCGGTGGTGGTGGATCTTATCGGCGCGAGTAACAATAGCACCACTCGGATTCTAGCAGCCAAGCCAAGTACCTCCAATGCTTGATTCGGTCAGTGGAGGAGGAAAAACAAAGGGAAAGCTTTTCATGATGGACAAGCGGGAAGCACGGGATGATGCTCATGTAGTTACAGGTACCTTTCTTGTTCATAATGTACCGTCCTTTGTTTTGTTTGATTAGGGCTACACATTCTTTTGTGTCTAAGAGTCATACCGTGTCTATGGGTTTGGGAAAGTTTGAGGTTGTTAAAGATGATGTATTCATACCCTCGGGGAGTCCGTGTCGTGTCTCAAGTCGTATAAGGGAGTATCCATGGTAGTTGGGGGGTAGATTTACCGGTGAGACTGTTAGAGTTTCCTATGGATGGGTTCGAGGTGATTGTCGGGATGGATTGGCCGGGTAAGTATGATGCCAAGATAGATTGTCGGCAAAAGAGGGTGTCCTTAAAGGGTCCCGAGGGTGTTAGGGTGTCCTATAGAGGGTTTGTGGTAAAGCCTAAGTGTAGGTTCATAGCTGTGATGACTTTAAAGTCATGTTTGAGGAAGAAGTGTCCCTTGATTCTTTGTCATGTGAGAGATCACCGAGTAGAGCCACCGAAGCCTTCCGAGATATTTGTGGTGAGAGAGTTTGAAGATGTTTTTCCTGAAGAGATACCGAGTTTGCCTCCCAAGAGGGATGTTGATTTCAGTGTGGAGCTTAAGCTGGGAACGGGTCCTATATCTAAAGCATCATACCGTATGGCACCTAAAGAGTTGGCAAAGTTGAAAAAGCAGATACATGAGTTGCTAGGCAAGGGTTACATCAGGCCTAGTGTGTCACCGTGGGGAGCTCCAGTTCTTTTTCTAAAGAAGAAAGATGGGAGTATGCGATCGTGCATTGATTACGAGAGCTCAATCGTGTCACGATTAAGAACAAGTATCCGTCGCCGAGGATTGATGACTTGTTTGATCAGCTAAGTGGAGCAGGTGTGTTTTCCAAGATTGATCTGAGGTCGGGATATCACCAGCTGAGGATAGCAGATGAGGATATTCCTAAAACAGCGTTCCGATCTCGATATGGTCATTACGAGTACGTGGTGATGCCTTTTGGGTTGACCAATGCGCCAGCAGCTTTTATGGATTTGATGAATCGGATCTTTACACCGTTTTTGGATAGGTTTTTGATTGTTTTCATCGACGATATCTTAGTCTATTCTAAGACTAAGGAAGAGCATGAGGAGCACTTGAGGATAGTCCTGCAGACCTTGAGAGAAAATCAGCTTTATGCCAAGCTATCCAAATGCGAGTTCTGGTTAGAGGAAGTGGCTTTTCTGGGCCATGTAATATCTAAGAAGGGGGTCTCTGTGGATCCTAGTAAGATTGAGGCCGTTACCAAGTGGGAATCGCCGAAGAATGTTGCTGAGATTCGGAGTTTCTTAGGCCTTGCCGGCTACTACAGGAGATTTGTGAAAGATTTCTCTACCATAGCGCGGCCTATGACATCCTTGATGAGGAAGGAAGTCAGATTTGTCTGGGATGAGAGTTGTGAGACGGCGTTTCAGACCTTAAAGGAACGCTTGACCACAGCTCCTATCCTAGAATTGCCAGAGGGTTGTGAGAACTTTGAGGTATATACCGACGCTTCAAAGAATGGTCTTGGTTGTGTTTTGATGCAGGGAGGGAAAGTCATAGCGTATGCTTCGAGACAGCTAAAGCAATATGAGGAGAACTACCCTACTCATGATCTGGAGCTGGGTGCAGTTGTGTTCGCTCTTAAGATTTGGAGACACTACCTCTATGGAGCAACTTTTAAGGTGTTCTCTGATCATAAGAGTCTAAAGTACATCTACACTCAGAAGGAGCTTA
Source organism: Silene latifolia (assembly GCF_048544455.1). Classification (NCBI taxonomy): domain Eukaryota; kingdom Viridiplantae; phylum Streptophyta; class Magnoliopsida; order Caryophyllales; family Caryophyllaceae; genus Silene; species Silene latifolia. The sequence continues at coordinate 384,617,424 of NC_133538.1, read as the reverse complement.
ACATGCGACAGAGACGGTGGATGGAGCTGATTGGGGATTATGATATGGAGATCATCTATCACGAGGGTAAGGCTAATGTTGTTGCAGATGCACTGAGTAGGAAGAGCGTTCATTCGCTATGCATGCCTATGTCCTTCTTTGAAGTTGAGGGATGAGATGTCTAGGTTGGGGATCTTTATGATTCGAGAGGGGGATACCGTCGGGGATTTGACGATCGAGCCAGAGTTGTATGCGAACATCAAGAGTAAGCAGGAGCTTGATCCTAAGATTCAGGAGTGGAAGTCAAGGGTAGAGAGTGGAACGGTTCCCAGGTTTTCTATCCACCCAGATGGGAATGTTCGTTTTGATGGGAGATGGTGTGTTCCTGAGGATGCAGAGTTGCGGAGAGTGATCTTGACGGAGGCTCATTGCACTCCCTATTCGGATTCATAGGGTGGTGACAAGTCGTATAGAGACCTTAAGAAGACTTTTTGGTGGCCAAACATGAAGAGAGATGTAGCTGAGTTTGTAGCCGGATGTTTGACTGTTGTCAAAAGGTCAAGGGTGAACAAAGGAGACCACAAGGTAAGATTCGGTCTTTGGATGTACCAGTGGAAGTGGGAGTCGATCTCCATGGACTTCATTGTGGGGTTACCTAGGTCATAACAAGGTAACAACATGATTTGGGTGATTGTAGATCGGTTAACCAAGTCAGCCCATTTCGTTCCCATGAAAGATACTTGGTCTAAGATGCAGCTGGCATTGGGTTACAGGAGGCATGTGGTTCGGTTACATGGTATACCTAAGGATATCGTTTCTGATCGTGATGCGAGGTTCATATCCAAGTTTTGGCAAGAGCTGCAAGAGCTGATGGGTACAACTTTAAAGATGAGTACAGCTTTTCATCCGGCAACCGATGGTCAGACGGAACGGACCATCAAGACCTTAGAGGACATGTTGAGGGCATGTGTTATGGAGTTTGGGGGCAGTTGGGAAGACAGGCTTGATCTGATTGAGTTTTCCTACAATAACAGTTATCATACAAGCGTGGGGATGGCACCTTTTGAAGCTTTGTATGGCCGGAAATGCCGAAGTCCAGTTTGTTGGGATGATAGTTCCGAGGCGGTGGTTTTAGGGGCCACAACTGGTTCAAGATATGGTTGAGCAAGTCCATTAATTCGGCAAAAGATGCGAGCGACTCAAGATCGTCGGAAGAGCTACGCCGACTTGCACCGCAAGGACATTGAGTTTACGGTAGGTGACAAGGTTCTTTTAAAAGTGTCACCTATGCGAGGTGTTATGAGGTTTGGGAAAAAGGGTAAGCTAAGCCAAAAGTTTATAGGTCCTTATGAGATTTTGGACCGTGTTGGCGAGGTAGCCTACAGGTTAGCGTTACCACCAGCTTTGGATAGAGTGCACAATGTTTTTCATGTATCCCAACTTCGGAAGTATGTGAGCGACCCGTCGCATATCCTTGAAATGGAGAACATCGAGCTTGATGAGTCCTTGTCCTACGCCGAGATTCCTAAGGAGATTCTTGATCGCAAGGTTCGTAAGACCCGGAATGGTTAGACAGTCTTACTCAAGGTCCTTTGGTCTAATCATAATGTGGAGGAAGCCACATGGGAACCCGAGGAAGCTATGCGAGAACGTTTTCCTAACCTTTTTTATCAGGTATGTTTGGTTACGGGGACGTAATCGTTGTCTTTTAAGGGGGTAGGAGATGGTCGCGGTCGTGTTTTGTTTTGTTTGTTGTTTTGCTTTGAGTCGGGGTAATGATTTTTGTGGTGACTTGTATAGTTCCTTAGTGTTGTTATATGGGGTTAGTATAGTCTTGTGGCGTAGTGTAGTGCTTTGTTTTATAGTAGAGTGTGAACTTCGGGACGAAGTTCTTTTTAAGGGGGGAAGATTGTAACACTACGGATTTTCTTTGGTGACTACTCGACCGAGTAGAGCCTACTCGGCCGAGTAGTCTTCTTTGTTGTGAGTTGTTTTGGTTGCGATGAATACTCGGCCGAGTATAGTGAATACTCGACCGAGTAGAGGATACTCAACCGAGTATAACTTTACTCGACCGAGTATTCGGTCAGCGAGTATTATTTTGACGGTTTGATTAGGGAGTGTTTAAAATTATTTTATATCGCGTCGTTTTCAAAACATCATTTCAACTTCATCATTTCTACGTTAACCCTAATCTCTCCCTAATCACTCCCTAATCATCCCATAGCCTTGTTGTTTGTGAAAGCTTCGGAGTCCTTGCGTATAATTCCTCATCCTACTGTTGGTAAGTTCTAATTATATGTTGTTTGTATTCGTTGGGGTTACTGTACAATTACGGAATTAGGAATATGGGGTTGTGCAATGTGTAATTGTGTGATATGATTATGGTATAGGAGAAGACTTCGTAGAGGAGCCTTTCTGATTGTTCGAGTTCATTCCACTATTGATTGCTAAGGTAGGGTTTCCCTACTCAATTTACTGTTCTTTATAAGACATGTTTGATGTGATTATTGTTATCTGTTGATCATCGGAGTATGGAGATTGTTGTGACGATGTTGGTGTGAGGGGATTGAGATGGTTGTGATGTCATGTGATTGTGATTGTGGTGGAGTCACTTGCGGGAGTGGCTTCACACCCTAGTTCGCCCTCCGTGGAACCCGCCACGCGAGGGGATGTGCACATTAAGGGACAGGGATTGTTGTCGCTCGTTGAGGAGCTGGACTAGGTGGGATCGGCTGCGGTCACCCACTGGCGGCGAGGGTTACTGTTGCGATGGGTAACTGGCGGGGCTACACACTTTGGTGTGTAGTCTGCCATTCTGTGTGGGAGATTGGATGATTGGGCATTGGTGATGATCAGTTGATTTCTCTGTTTGTTTGTCTTAATATTTGAGTAATACTGACCCCATTGTTGTTTGTGGAATCTGCGGTGATCCATTCGGGGATGGTGAGCAGGCTTGACAGGTATTGCTAGTGTGAGCTTGGGGACTGTCTTGGGAAATTTGCCATCACGAGTCATAGCATCACCGTCTGAGTCTTAGTTGGATTTCTTTTATTGTCAGACTATGAAGTTGTATTTTGTTAAAACAGAATTTGAGTTTGGATGTTGTAAACTTTATACTTTACAGTACTTTAATAAATGTGCTCAGTTCAGACGCTTTCGATATGTACTAACCTCGGGCAACCGAGATGGTAGCACACTTTCATGGTAGGGTGGTCCTGGTAAGGCACCTTGGTATGAGGGGGTGTTACACAAATGACCAAGAAACGAGTGAAATATGACTGTTTTACGAAAATTGGTCATTGTTGAGAACTGCGTTGCACTCGACCGAGTGAATTGAACACTCGACCGAGTGAGGGTCACTCGATCGAGTGGACTCGGCACTCAACCGAATGTTCGTCACTCGACCGGGTGGACTCGGCACTCGATCGAGTGCACTCTGGGCAGATAGGTTTTAAACCCGCAAACCTCCCTTCTCCTATTTCATTTCTATCTTCTTCCTTATCTCTCCAAACTCTCTCCCTTCTCTCTAAAATCTCACAAACACCATATTAGGGGATTCAAACTTGGATTAGAGGATTTCTCACCTTCTCCTTCATCCTTTCACCTTCTAAGTTGAGATCTACCCTTTTTCTAGTCTTATGAACTCTAACTTTTGGGGGTTTTTTATTGGGTTGATTAATTAGTAATTATTGTTAATATATAGGTAATTAGGGGGTAATAATAAGGGGTTTTGCATTGTATTATAGTATAGGGTGATTTGTGATAGTTATTATGTGACTTATGTAGCATGAGATAGTTTTATAAGATGAATACTTGGTGATTTCGATTAGCTTATGGATTATGCTAAAAGGTAGGTTAATCCTACTCGGTTTCAATAAGTTTGGATGGTTGCATGTGTCATTAGTATGTTGTCATTGCATTATAACATGATTGTTGTGGTTAGTCATTGGTGGTCTCATGTTGTTGTTGTTGAGAATCCATGGTAACATGATAATGAGTAATTAATGTTTGTTGGTAATTAAGGATTTGGGTGAGTCTCATATGTGCTGGTGATGCATTATAACGTTATATTGGATTGTGATAACTCGAGGACTTGGTATTTGACATATAAAGTAGTATCTTGCATTTATTATGTTTGTCATGTGTATTGGAGGATATGACGGCTTGTGATTGATTGATTGTTGTTGAGGAGATGGAAGGCGGTTGGGAGACCATCTTCCGCTTGGATCTCCTCTTGGAGCTTCCCAGTCCAAGAGGGATGTGCACATTAATGACTTGTGTTACGGAGGGACTCGTGAGGTTGAGGTACGACGTATGGCAGGGGATCCGGTTAGCTTCCGGGCCCGGTACGTCTGGGCGTGTCCCGGTACCTTTGTGTGAGTTCTGATGTCGTGGGCGTGTCCCTGACAGCGGTGGTTGTAGGTACGTCTGGGCGTGTCCCGGTACCGATGTGGTTATGGGTACGTCTGGGCGAGTCCCGGTACCGGCATGGTGATAATATAATCGTGTCTCATTCATATCATTGGCATGTTGCATATTATTTATCATGTCGTGTCTAATGTTTTTTTATTGAAACTGACGTGTTGTGTGTCTGTGTAATTGTCACCTATTTCTGGGGTGGCCTGTGTCGATCCATATGATATTTCCGATCATATGGGGAGCAGGTTAAGTACAGGTTATCTTTGATATCACGTGGGAGACGGGACAAGCCTTGATGACATCCGAGTCGAGTATAGTTGGCTAGAAGAGTATAGTTGTCATGAGTTGTACTTTCCTTCGTTTATTAGTTTATGATTTGTAATCACTAAACTTGTTATTTATATAAAAAGTTTCTTAATTGTAATTTCGATTTCACTGCCTCGGGAAACCGAGATGGTAACATCTCCCAATTACTTTGGCCGGGTAAGAAGGAGGTGATACATCTGCAGAAGCCTAAAGGTAACCCACCTTATGTTTGCTGATGACTTACTAATTTTTTGCAAAGGGGACCTTAGATCTGTTACTATTCTTATGGAAACTTTCAAGGTCTTCTCTAATGCTACTGGCTTGAATATTAGCAATGAGAAATCTGATATATATCTTAATGGTGTCACACAAGAGGAGGAGAATGACATTTTAAGAACAACTGGATTCAAGAAAGGTACTCTTCCTTTTAAGTATTTGGGTGTTTGCATTTCTCATTAACGATTGTCCAGGATAGATTGCAACATTATTGTGGATAAGATGATAGCTAGGATAAAAGGGTGGAACAAGATGAAGTTGTCTTATTCTGGCAGGCTTGTGCTTGTTAAATCTGTTTTAGCTACTCTCCATACTTACTGGTCTCAGCTGTTTGTACTACCTATGGGAGTGATGGATAGGATCCAAGCCTTGTGTAGGAATTTTCTATGGGAAGGTGAGGATACATACTCTAAAGCTCCTCTTGCTGCTTGGAATGTTGTCTGTAAGGGCAAGAAGCTTGGGGGACTGTCTCTAATTGATAGCAGGAGCTGGAATGTAGCAGCTATAGAAAAATTGGCCTGGTGGATCTTAACTAAAAAGGACCATGATCTCTGGATTAAATGGGTGGATAACATTTATCTGAAAGGGAGGAACTGGTTGTCTTATGAACCATCTGTTAATAGCTCTTGGGCATGGAGGATAGTTTGTGAGGTGAAGAATAAGTTTAAAGAAGCTTATGGTACTGGGTTATGGCAAGGGAATGATGATCAGTATACTATAGCTAAAGGATATACTTGGTTTACTCAAAATACATATCAGCGGGTTAATTGGTATGGCATGACCTGGAATAGGTATAATGTCCCTAAGCATTGCTTTATTTTATGGTTGATGCATAAAGAAAGACTCTTGACTTCGGATAGACTGATGAAAATGGGTATATGCTTGCAGAATGTGTGCTATCTCTGTGGTGTGCATGCAGAGTCTCATAAACACTTGACAGAAGAATGCCTATACACAAAATCTTGTTGTCATATATTGCAGGAGTGGATTGGGGAAGAGGTTACAGGTTTGCAAGCTGGGGTGGTGATACTTAAAGAAAGAAAACATTCATTATTGGTGCGAATGCTGAAGAGTACTGCAATTGTAGGGCTTTATTATCATGTGTGGATGGTAAGGAACTCTTGTAAAGTCCATTGGTATATGATCAGGCCAGAGATGCTAATTCAGGAGATCAAGAAAGAGTTGAAATTCCGATTTCAAGCTATATTTGAGGGGCATCTGAAGACATCTGAGTTGGAGTGGTGTAGAAAGCACATACTTTTGTAATTTTATTTCTATGTAGTTGTTTATGCTTTGAGATGTCGGCAAGTTTAATGGCAGGACTGGTTGTAATGGTGACTGATCATTTTGATTAATATAATTCTCACATTTCCACTAAAAAAAAAAAAGTTATTAATATTAATGCAGCTGTAGTGAAAGTAACAATAATTACGGTGAAAGTAACAGTAGTAATAACGAATGTAATAAAAGTAACAATACTAACAACAAAAGAAAGTATATATGAACAATTAGATAACCAATTGATTTAAATAAAATATTAATAGCGGGAGAAGTGACTTTGTCTAATAATTTTTTTAAGACATGTTATAGAAAAATACTAGTTTTAACCCGTGCAAAATTACACGGGATTGCTTATTACACTTGTTTTAAATATTGTTTGGCTAAATTACAAAATATTAAAAACGGAATTCCATAAAATTATATTCTAAAATTATAGTGTGTTAGATAATTCCATATACACACATTCTCATTGAAAACGGACACTATCCGTCACAAGCTGAAATCGGATAGTGCCCTCTCACAATATGCAAGTGACACTATCCATGGGGTGCTCCATTTCCCTCTCACTTGCCCTCCCACGTGCCATATTGTGAGAGGGCACTATCCGTCTTCAACTAATGACGAATACTGCGCGTCACAAGCAAGACGCTTTGAATTCCATAAACTTGTTACAAATATTGTAAAGTTTCTTTTGTCATGGCATATCAATTTCTTTATAAATTGGTTTGCTTTAATACCATTTGAATATTAATTATAGAGAAAAAAATTATACAGTAACGTATATATGTCTTATACAATAGTAATATGGTAGAGAGTATAATATAGATAATGCCTAATAGATAAGAACTACTCTTCCTTAAGACGAAAGTATCTATCATAACAATAAAATGGGTCAAATATTATTCATTGTACATATAGGATAAACCTTTTACTTTTTCCTATATATTCTGCTTTTGTCTTATTCTAACTATTTGACATGTGTTAAATTTATAACATATGCACCCGTCTTAAATGAGAATTATGCATTTTTATAGGACAAATATCATCTCACATGTTTATATAAGACAAACCTTTTACTTTTCCTAAACATTATGCATTTATGCTTTTGCGTTTTGTCTTATACATCACACATGGAGTATTTAGCATGTCTTATGTTTAAGACCAAAACATATCTTAAATTTAAGATGGAAAATATCTGTATTAAATTAAAATTGCCGCTATCTAATAGGCCCTAAATTTGCCATAAAACGGCCCATTAGCCATTTCCCACCCAACCTACCACCACCTCAAGTCCTCAAGACCTCAACCCATTCTACTTGAAAAGCTGTTCAGTTCACATAACAAATTAGAGACAAATTAACAACCCTAACTCTCACACTCCTAGTCTTTATCCACACCGCCTCTCGCTAGACATATTTTCATTTCTTCCTTCAAAACTAAAAGCTATTCCATATTAAACATCTCTCATTAATTTATTTTTACTGCCCCTCTCTTATAAATTCTTCTCAAAACTAAACTTAATTTTTCAATTAATTAAATTTCAATAATTTTATTAACACCTCCATATGCATGTCGAGGATCCACGCTTGTACCCCTGGTTGTCGACAAAGGTGATAGTTACTGGTGATTTAGTTTTTTATATTATATTTGCTCAAATATAATTATCTTTTTTCATAATTGTTTTTTTAAAAAGTCCAGATTTTAAATTGTTTGTAAGTGTATTTCTATTCTCAAATCTACCTCATACAAATTTTCTTGTTTAGCAAATCTTTTACTTCTTTTAATAATTTTTGTTTTTAAAATTTTTCTGTGGTGTATTAATTTATGTGGTGTGTGAATTATTAATTTAAAAGAATAATTTGATGAATAGTTTGATCAAATTATTATTCTCTTTAATTGTGCGATTTCTTTCTCCAGGATATGATATCGCTCGGACGGAATTCATCATAGTTGTTTATTAAATATTAATTTTTTTAGTTGTTTCACATTATGTAGTTAAATTGAAATTTTGTGTGATTAATTGGATAAGTCAGATTATTTTTCTGATTAATTTATCGGATTAATTGTTTAACACTAAGATTAGTCCGCGTTTTTTGTTGCATTAACAGATCTGGGCACTTGCGGTATAATTCATTATAAAAAAATTTATTGTACTTTATTATTATTGTTATTGTAATTTATTATTGTGTAAAAGTTTAGACTGAACTATTCTTGATTTAAATTATTTATTCATATTTACGTATAAAACCTAAGCGTAAATATTCACGTACAAAATGGTTTTTCTAGAAATTAAATCCGGATTCTTTGCGGCGAGTCTCACCTTTACTGTTTTTTTTTTAAAAAAAGGTTGAATGTGGTGACGTGGACTAAAGAGGAGGGGTTAAATGTTCTTCTATTTATTAAGATAAGATAAGATATTAATGATAAATTTATGCAATTTAAAGTAGTTTTATTTAATTGAAAATAAATTTTAATGTTAAATAGATGTAGCTCGGACGGAGCGGACACCAATAAAGTCTATGCCTAATACTATACCTAATGAAGTCTATGCCTAATACTATACCTAATGAAGTCTATGCCTAAATCTACGACCTACTGATCGAATAAGTTTCTATGATGACCTGATTCATATTTTTTTTTTTTTTTTTTTCTGTTTTGTTTGATCGATCGATGTCCTCTCTTTATTGGTTTTTATCTTTATCTATCTTATACGGAGTATAGAAAGTCTCTATTTTGCTGCCAAAAAAAAGAAAGTCTCTATTTCAATACTAAGTACTCCCTCTGTTTTTTTATATATGACTTTCTCACATTTCGAGACACTGCCTTCTCTCTTCAATATCTCTTAAAATATAAGACTAAATATTATGATATGTATACTCATATGAAAGAGTTTTTCGTAAGGAATTTAATGGTACCATTTTTATATTTTTCTAACAAATATATTTTTGTAAATATTAAAGTCAAAGGCTTACCTCGTAAATACAAAATGTCATATATAAAGAAATGGAGGGAGTATATCTTTAGATGTCTGTAGTATAATCGTTTTTGCCGTCCTTGGAATACTAACAACTACTCCCACCGTTCCAGTGATATGTTTACACTTTCTTTATTTCTTCCTCACACAATAAAGGAAATGTAAACATATCACTAGAACAAAAAAAAAGTAGCTAACTTATTCATTATTCTTTGCCAAATTAGTCACATACCCGACATTAGTAATCGCTCTCTTTTATCTTTCATGTTGTCTCTCTCCCCCTCTTTATTTCACTTGATTTCGAGCTCTTAGAGCATCCACAATGGTAAGCTAGTTGCTACTAGCTTACCATTGTCACATAAGATTTTCAAGCTACAACATTTTTAAGCTAGAAACTACTACAATGGTAAGCTACTAGTGTTGTGGCTTAGATGGGCCCATATGCACAACAACATTTTTGAAAATGCAATTGTACTTCATGCCTATTTCCACGTGTATTAGTTTAGTTGGCAGATTTTTTTGTAGGACCATTTGAGCTACTAGCTCCATGGAGCTAATTGCTCAATTTAAGCTAGTTCAATGGGCGTTCTCCAATGGTTAAGCAAGTAGCTTGAAATTTTTTTTATTTGCAAGCAAGTCATTTTGGGTAACCATTGGAGATAAATATAATTACATGTAATTTATCTGCTCCTCATCATCCAGGTGAATAATGAAAGAACCATTATGCAACCACATGCGTATACTCCCTTCCCTGCTTTGAATAATTGCATTTTCATAGACAGGAAACATAAGATTCATCCAGCCCTTATGCATACCAGATAAGTCTCTCATGTATGAAACACTTATAGAACTCATTTCTCCTAACAACTCCATACTTGCAGCAACTATCGGTAAACTGATGAAGGTCACAACCCAAAATTTATCACAAGGTCCACCCGGGTCAAATACGAAAGAGGTAAATGTCATAGTCATAAGAATGGTGTGATAACTTGTTAGATGGTTCCAGACACATATCAAACTAGAAATTCTCAACCATAGAAGTAAACCCATGTCATTTCCCACCTCCTCAAAAACACCCTTGTAGCATACCATATCAAAACCCAAATGGACAAGTCCAAAGAGGAGGTTAGTGATTTCAAGTTTATTGGAAGCCGAGCCTTGAAAAGTAGTACTGACCATGTGAGCATGAAAATTAATAACGCGGTTGATGGTTATCCTTAAATCATGCATGATGGTGTCATATAGCAAACAATAAGCATCAGCATGCTCACCCATGTAACAGTCATTGTCCTCAAGGACCAAAGTCGAAGCAAAAATGATCATAGAATATGTGGAGATAGAAAGTAACAGTAGCTTCACAAACCAATCATCCAACACCATCATAGATATTTGACCCACACAAAATGCAAAACCCCTGGATCAAAAATATAGGAAAGGAGCACAAAGCAAATGTTTGTCTTAGTAGCATTGTATTTAGACCATAATCCTAGATGGCAGTGGCGGATGCAGGATTTGACTAAAGGGGGGGCACACCCAAAAAAAAAAAATTGCGAACAACTTTTATAAATTAAAATTTTTTCATCGACAATACATAATAATATAATCGTAAAGAAAAAATATATCAACAAACCCTAAACGGCTAAACCAAATACCAACAAGCCCTAAACGGCTAAACCAAATACCAACGGCTAAACGGCTAAACCAAATACCATCAGGGAAGTTTATAAGCCTCTTACCACCAGACCAAGAGCATCATCATGCCAAAAATAGGCGCTCTAAATATGTAAACATAGATTTTTTTTTTCCGTCACGTGAGGGCACGTGCCCTCACTTCCCCCCCCCCCCCCAAAAATCCGCCGCTGCTAGATGGTTGAGCAATTTCCCACTACATTTCCCACCAGTATCTTCCTCACCCCTTAAAACACCCTTGTCCTCAAGGGTGATGGCGAGAAATAATTTTGGCACACCACTTTCAAGTATTCCAGGGTCAAAAGACACAAAAATCCAAGCAGTATTTGGGTGAATATCACGCTCAAGTATTCCGACATATTTCCCATTCACCAATATCATAAAAACGCAGCTACTAGAATGACTTGAAATAAGCATATCTGAGCACTTACAGAACTTTAATGTTGGCTGCTTGGTAACATCTCCTGTAAAGTAAGGAACTTTCTTTATTTGGTCTACCAATGCAAACTGAGTATATGATCGATACTTGTCCCGACTATGTACTTCCTTGTAGTTCACATGTGCTTTCCATCCACTTATCATCCCCAAAAGCTTTGCACAAGGACCTATCTCTATTTCATTTATGTGCAAAAATGAAGCACCGGGATCAAAAACCAGCACATGGGAGCATATCAATCCAAGCGACGTATTCCAAGCTGAACCTTTAAAGCCCATAAGCTTCCAAAACCAACTAAGGGTATACACATTATCCACTTCAATTAAAGGGGAGAAGGACTTACATACCACCTGGTTGAGGGTCTGCATCCAAGTGTTTTCATGGGTAAGTACTAATTTGGACCCATATTCTAGTTTGGGTATTCCATCGAACAAATTGTGTGCGGTCATTAATCGGACTTCATCAATTCTATTACCCTCATCTTCATTTGTGGACATTAGAACTTCACTGAGAATTATCACTGGATCAGACATTTTAGCAAACAGTTTGTGTGCAGTTGACAATAGGACTTCGGTAGACAAAATCAGATCAACTTGCACAATTTGAACTTGATTTAGGAGATTCCAAGTACTGGTTCTTAACAATGGGACTTGATTTAAGTGAGAAATTGGTTCAGGAATTTTGTCGAACACCTGGTGTGCATCTGCCATTTCTTCATTTTCTTGTGCGATTTTTGCAGCTTGAGCCATTTCTAAAAGGAAGTCTGGTACAGGCATCTTATTAAGCAGGTTGTGGGTCGTCCGTACGTCATCCGACACAATTTCGTCAAGTTTTGACTTACTAACACCATTTACACCAGGTTGGAATTTGTTAAAATCATTCAATAGACTATGATCATCACCAATCACTGCCACAACAAGTACACTTGTTGTGCGTCAAGTGTAGTATAAACGGCGCTCGAACTACTAGTTATTGGCGATCTTATCTGCTCATTCTTGTCGAGATGGACAGTAGAGGTTGGGAGATGATTACCGGATAATTTGATTGAGTCACCGGGAACGTAACGAGGAGTGAACCATGGTAACTTACTAATATCGATTTCCCCTTGAGCATACTTTCTTAAAAGCGAGTTCTTCGATAGCTACGGCCAATTTGTGAATTTCCACCTTGAGAGAAGCAACGTCGTCGGAAAGGGCCATAAATGTCGATCAGAATATTTATTTTTATTTTTTTTAATATGACACAGGCGGGAGGAAAGCTGGCTCTGATAACCATTGTTACATATATTGGGAGAACCACCACAAAAGCTAGCTCAAAGGGTGGTAGAGCCCAATTATATATAAATTCACATAAGTCTCTTTCATGACCAATGTGGGACATTTGCAATGGATCGTATCATTTCACCACGCTCCGCATCCAGGCGCCCTCGCCCGCTGGCTTTGCGCTAGAACCTTCTAACCCCGGGCGAACACTGCTATGTCGGGGTCACCAACAGCGGGTTGTGCGCTAGAACTTTCTTTCTAGCCCCGGGCCAAACACTGCAATACCGGCGTCACCTCCTAGGGCACGGGGACGCAGAAGGGTGGTGGTTAGCTCTGATACCAAATGATACGATCTAAATTTAAGACGAAAATAAAAAGGATAGAAAATGTGATTGTTCAATCAAAGATTGATAGGTCACCCAATTTAACAGAATTGTGGTGTAATTAACACCTAGATTTTATTAACCAAATGAGATAAATCTCGTACATCATTCATAAAATTCATTAATTGCTCATTATAACTTACTAATGCCCTTTTATAGGCTATATGCCTTGGGGAATAATAAATCAAAGATCTAAATTACTAAACTACCCTCCTTGATATTTTTGGTGTGTATGTGGAGCCTCAAATGTTGGGGAGCTTGGTGCAACAATGAGAAGCCTCATATGAGGAAAGATAGTGTATATGGGGAGCTCAATTTCCACCTTTGCGGATGCTCTCAATACTTGATTTCCATCACATTATTTTTTATTCGATTTGATTCGCATTTCAGTTAAGAGCATCGTAATGATTCAACTCCTCAATTTTTACTATTACCTCCGTTTTTTAATGATGTTCCCACTTTTTGAATATATGTGAGAAATATTTTAATTAATTAAATGGGAACATTATAAAGATATAAAGGAGTATTTTTTTTATATATTATTGTAGATTAAGATATTCTTTTAGGTTAAGTCGGTGTAAAACCGTCTAACAATTATAAATTCTTATCTAGGACGAAAATATCCGTCTTAAATCTTAAGACGGATTAAATAAATACGAAATAGCATGACAATTTACCTAGAAAATGCCAAAAAAATTTATCACTATTATCACAATGTGCTAATAATTGAATATATTTTATAAATAAAATTGATACTCCGTCTTAAATAACTATAACTTGTTAACGAAAATCATAAAATAGACACGAAGATATCCTAAACGAGATATGTAATCTAACACGTCAACTATAACTCTAGGCACTAACAAAATTCAATTACAAGCATACATTTCTTTTATCAAATCATTGACGAATGCATATATGTAATCATTAACTTGGTAATCTCTAAACTAATTTGTCTCGGTCATTTTTCTATTTTTGGGTGTTTCAGTCAATTATTGTTCTTTTATTTTAAGAATGAACTTGATGAGCGATTTCATTATTCAAACTCAATTTATTCCATTTGTCATTTAGTAATTTACCTCCTATTAGGCGAGATATTAGGCTTTCAATTAGCACAAAATCTCATTGAAGACGGCACGTATCCGTCACTTTGGAGTGACGGATACAATTTCCTCTCACAAATGACCCAAATAGAGGAGAGAGGGAAGCACATGGGGGTGCCCCCACCTTGTCCCCCTCAATCCGTTTTGTGAGTGGCATTACCCGTCATTTGCTCCGACCCGTCTTCAGCAAGACTAACTGTTCAATTAGCAAGATATTGTGTAATACCCGGTATTTTAATATGATATTATATTAGGCCGAGTTACCAGCTGGGTCGTGTAGTGTATTTGTGACTCGGGTAACTATGCGACTCGGGTTTTAATTAATCTAACTAGGCTAGGCCCGTATCGTCTTAATAGCACCTATTCTATACGTATAACTCATCTAACCAAACCCTAATCTCCCTATCACCATATTCACTTTAACCATGAGAAAAGAGAGAAAAGAGAGAAGAGGGAGCCGTGTGTGTGAAGAACTCGTGAGGCATTGCGAGGCGATTCTCAGCCTATTCTCATCCTATTTCGTAAGTAGACTATCCTATTACCTCTTTATTCAATTATTAGCATAATTATAGTAGTATTGGAATAATTTTTGTAACCCTAGAAATTGGTTTAGGGGTTTTGATTATAAATTGTATGAGATAAATGAATAAAATAGTTACAGCAATTTACAGATTCGTTGGTCTGTGTTATTTGAGTGTTTTACCTGTCTTAAATTCGTCGGATGCAAAAAGTTAAAGAAGAGACTCATGTTTATTCCAAGCCTAGTTTATGCCTGTGAAAATTGGTAGCATTTCACCGTGTAGTTTTTCCTGAATAAATTATTTGTGAACGTCTATCTAAAAAGTCTGCGAATCAGTATAGGCTAAAAGATTACTTCTAAAACATAATTTAGATATTGAATTGGTACTGGGTCTTTTTCATATATTTAATTTAAAGCGTTTAGATGAGTTAGGCGTTGGTTTTACTTAAAAATCATTTGTCAAACTCGTTTTATGAGTCTTTACTTTTTATGCGACGAATTATGTCAGCCTTTGGAAATCAGTCTGGAAACCATCGATATGTTTGGATTTGGGAAAAGTATATGAGATAAGAACTGTAGATTAGAGTGTTATGGTTCCAACCCAATTGGCCTCGCATCGATTTAATTTTCCTAAAATTAGTTATGTATTTTATAGCAAGTCTGTCCGGTTCTGGAAAATAAGAAAAGTCGAATTTGCCCTAAAAGTTAAGGTTTCTATTGAGTTATGATGAGTCTTGTTTAGGTGCATGATTAATTGATAAAATGGGTTAAGTTTCTTGTCGGTTTAGTAATCGTATGCTATTAATATTAGGTGGTGATTTCCGAGTCGAGTATTTCGATTTCTTTGGATTAAATTCTTATTGCTATATATCGAGAGGGCGAGTTTGTTGTGGAATATTACTGAGCACCGACTATTTGACTGCAGTACTGAGGTAGGGGAATACACTGATTGAGTTCTTACGATTATAAAGAGTTGGCATGTTCGGTGATTATATGACATATCTGATTATCTTATTTATCTTGTTGAGCATTATTGTTTCATACGTTTCATACATTGCATTTGCATCGGAGTTGGAGTTGGAGGAGATGAGATTATTGCGATTAAGGCCCAGGCGGGTTCTGCAGAACTTGCCCTGGTGTCCTCAAATTCTATTTAGCTGGTATATCGACGACGGTCGATTGATATAGTCTGCCGGGGATCGGTATGGTGGGCGTTCGGGGATGTGTGTGATGGAGTTGAGATTGGAGGATCATATCATTGCATTCTTTATTATATCGTATTACCTACTCAACCTCGCGGTTGACCCTGTGTATTCGTGTACGCCTGTGATGATCCATTTACTGGGGAGCAGATTGACAGGTTGTTGAGACATACAGAACTGGCAGGGGAGCGAGCATGGATCACCTGACTTAGAGCTAGCCCATTTTTATTTCATTTTAGCTATCAGACTTATTTTCAGTTTTGAGACATGTTCCATTTGAGTTGTAAACATTTATAACTTTCTATTTAAAGTACTGTTTATTTTTCCTTTGTTATCTACTGCCTCGGGTTTCCAAGATGGTAACACCCTTCTTTATATGAGGAGTCCTAGTCCAAGCCCTTAAATAAATGGGGGTGTTACATATTGTTAGGTTGTTTTGGTAACAAATTGGATTCCATATCATTTGTGATATGATCCTCCTAAATTGATGCTTAGTATTTGTACCTATAAATTGCCTAATGTTAATCAATAAGAATGACACACAATTACAAAATCTCTTCTACTGTTATCATGCTCACTGTTATCATGGTATCGAGCCACGTTTTTTTCTTCTAAAAAAAACACAACAACAATTCCTTCAAAATCTAAGACAGTCGTTTTCTTGCCATGACAACTGGTGAAGATGCCTCGCAGTCCCAATTATCCACTTAAAAAAATCGACCCTCTTTCCCCATTCTTTCTCGGATCTGGGGATATTCCGGTTATCAAAATTTCTCAAGTACAACTAAACAGTCATAAATATAATGATTGGAGTCGTTCGATGCGAATGTCTCTTAAATCCCGTCGTAAGTTTGAATTTTGCGACGGTTCTATTAAGAAACCAACTGATGAATTCATGGTTGGACAATGGGAGGTTGTCAATTGTACCATTGTTCAATGGCTTCAGAATACAATTGACCCATCCGTGCTCGAAAGCGTCCCTTATGTCGAGGATACCGCGGTCGTATGGGAAGATTTGGAGGAGCGTTTTGCCGTGGTTGATGGTACGTCGATCCATTCTCTCAAAACTGAGCTTGGTGAATGTAAGCAACGAAAAGGTATGTTTGTTACTGAATACTATGGTAAATTGAAGTCGCTATGGGATGCCTTTACCATATACGAACTCCCGATTGCGTGCAAGTGTGGCCGCTGCACTTGTGATATCGCTTCTCAAGCGATTAAACGACTTGATAATGAACGCCTCCACCAATTCTTTATGGGACTTGACCGTAGCCTATATGGGACACTTCACAATCAACAGTTTCAACTTGACCCTTTACCCACCCTCAATCGCGGCTACCACGCTATGTTACAGGTTGAACGCCTACTTATTGACGCTTCTTTGTCTTCTGACGTTACTGATGTTGTGGCGTATGCCGTTCCTGGGGCATCACGCACTCCTACTGATTGGAAGGCGTTGCGTGAGAAATAAAAAATGGAGCGACGCAAATTGTTTTGTACTCATATGTACAATTAATGGGCATGACATAAAGTCTTGTTTTATTAAGGTTAATAAATTCCCGGATTGGTGGGGTAGTCGGCCCCGTACTGTGGCTGAGTTGCGTCGTAGCAAGGGTAGTGGGGCTCGTTCAAACACGGGTACGGCAGAGTCTGAGACTCACGGTGATGGTCTTGTCCATGCCAACGTTGCTCATACGGCTACTTCTTTCGTTCCCTCCGATCGGTTGTCTGGTACGTTTATTTCTTGGATTGTAGATACCGGTGCTTCTAAGAGCATCCACAATGGTAAGCTAGTTGGTACTAGCTTACCTTTGCCACATCATTTTTTTGAGCAACAACAATTTCAAGCTATAAGTTACTCCAATGGTGAAGCCAATTTAGTATTAGCTTGATGAGACCTAACTAACACACTTTTCTATTAATTTATTTAATTCTTAATTTCTAAATAAAAAATAAAAACTTTATAAAAGAGACAACTTTTTTCTATTGGTTATATTTTTCTTGTGGGTCCATTTAAGCAAGTAGCTCCATGGAGCTACTAGCTTGAAATTATTTGAGCAAAGCTAATCTATGTGTACAACTCCAATGGTTGAGCTACTAGCTTACAATTTCTAAAAATTGCAATCAAGTCCTTTTTTCCAACCATTGGAGATGCTCTAACCATGTTACAAGTGACTTGTATTTATTTACTGATAACATGGTGATTCCTCCGAAGCCGGTAGGGCTGCCTAATGGGAAACGAATTATGGCCTCAAAGAGGGGGACTATTTGCGTTAACAGTAAAATAATTCTTCGACGGGTTTTATTCGTTCCACATTTGACTTTTAATTTAATTTCCGTATCCCAATTGACAGCTGATAACGACTATGTTTTACAATTTACTAAAGATTGTTGTCTTATACAAGACCGTTCCTCGAGGATGATGATTGGAGTAGACGAGCTCCGGGATGGACTGTTTTTACTGCATTCGGGGAACCCGACTTCTTCGGTGAACACGGTTGGAACGGTTGGGGCTTACGAACTGTGTCATCGACGGCTCGGTCATCCAGGGGCTAATTGTTGGAATAAGTGTCCCTGACAATAATGCGATCACATTGTTGATCATATTGAGATCACATGTTTAAATCTCATATTAAGAATACATGAGGGAAAGTTATACTTCTTAGTCAACTGGTCCACACATATCGGTAATGATTGGCTGACTAGAGTTTGACATTACTGTCGTACGACGGTGGTGACCAGTTGATCCCCTAAGGTCATACCTATAGGATAATGCTCTTAATTGATTATTTAATTAATCGTATGTCGATATTGGTTAATTAAATTCCTTAATATTGACGAGTGATTTTGTGAGTAAAATTACGTGTCTTATTGTAATTTGATTAAATAAGATTCGGTCTAAGTAATCGAATTGTTTTATTGCTTAGATTAAATTATTGTTTATGAAACAATTAAAATATAGAATGAATTGCCTATTATAAATATAAGAAGTTGTGATTTATAATACTATGACCCATTTAAAGTAATTGTAATTGTGAATTACTAAGTTAATTTTGTATGTGATTTATTTCATTTATTTAATGATTTTTTAATTAGTTAAAAATGCATTATTTAAATTACATGTTCTAGTAACATGACCAATTGTCACACTATACAATTTTACATTGACAAACTTAAAATGGACCCTCATTATATGGGTGCCGTGTGACATAAGAGAGGAATGGGTTTGTGTGCCTTAAAATGTTTATGTTAGTGGGTAACATAATGATTGACCCTAAAAATAGGTTTGCATGCCTACCACTTATTGAGAAGAGAAACAACAAAAGTTGTTGGGCACTCTAACCCTTCCAAAAACCAGTGCCCTCCCCCCATGAGGCACTCAAGTAGTGTGCTCTTCTATTATTCATTCATTCTACAACACAAATAACATATGTGACATTTTGAGAGTGTGTCAAAATAACTCTATACTTTGAGAAAGAAAAAAAGAGCAAAAATCTCACAAAACTCTTCCTCTTGACCGAAATATTTAAGATCTATAATACAATTATTTTGTGTCAATTTTAAGGTAGTTTACATTAATACTAGTCTAATATTAATTTAAACTATTAAGGGTATCATCTTGGTACAATCTTTAGGGAGAGATTCTATACTTGAATCTTGTTCATCCATAAGGAAAGCTCAAGAATTAAGTAAGGTAGGTGACCTTACTAGTGCCCAAATATCCGAAATATCAAATGTAAGGATCCGATTTTCTCCTTACTCTTGTATTTGTTTTGCATGCATAAGATCTTGAATTAATTTTATGACTAAATTAATTATTCACATATTCAATATGTAAAGTAATAAGATTAATGAATCCCAACAAGTGGTATCAGAGCACAAGGTTGTTGCATGCAAAATCGGGTTTGTTTTTCCGAGTTATAAATTAGTTAACAAATAAAACTTGTTATTTAGAATTTATGAAGATAAATCACGAAAAAAAATTTGCATGTTAAAAGTTTCTGGTCCTAAATGGATTTTAGGTCATATAAGATGATTTATGGATTTTATTGTTCATTATATATATTATTGGCATTAAAATGTGATTTTATATGAGAAAAATGTCAATTTTGGACGAAAAATAGTTAAACTTCGAATTTTTCAGTGATTTTTGAATATGATTTCAGAAATATAATCTACAGGTAGCATGTTAAATTTAGTGTAAAATAAAGTCATTTTGCATAAAATATGAATTTTATAAGTTAAAGTTGAATTTAAAAGGGTTATGAGGTTAATATGAGTTAAATTTTGAATCTGGTCATGAAAATTTAATATATTGTCACATGCATTTTTACTCAGTGTGTGTAAAATTTTTAGATGGATTGAACTCCTTTTGCATGATTTATGAATTTTTAAGTAAAAATTCAATAAATAGTGACTTAAATTAGCCTATAATGCTAAAACATATTTCATGACTTAAGAAAAACGTCTAATGTTGCTTATTTATCCCACTTTTCATATCTAAAAGTGAAAAGTTGATTAAATTATTTCTCTTATGCTTTAATGATTTTATTTGTCAAATTCGATAAACCGCAACGATGTTTTTCTCGAAAGATTTTCAAAATTTTTAACCTAAGTTTTGAATATTATGAATTTCATGAAATTATTCCAGAATGTTCAAGAATTTAAATTTCAAAATTTGAAATTATTTGAAATTATTTTAATTTAATTTGGGATTTTTTATATATATTTTGAGTCCAAATGAACAATATTAAAAATTCAAGTTGATTTATTGTCGAAATTTTTGTGAAAACTAAATTTTGAGTCCTAAAAGGTTAGGATAATTAACTTGAACATAAATGTGATTTATGAAATGTTTCATGATTTTAATAGTTAATAATCATTCAAATCCATAAAACCGAGAAAAATATACGATATTAGCCCTTTAAAGGCGATTTGGCATAAAATTAAGCATGTTCATACATATTTTAATGCTGCATTTTATTTATGATTGTCATATTTTTTATTTATATAATCTTTGAATTATGTAATTTTACTTAGTATGGCCTTAGTTTTTAATTGGTATTACCAGGAATGTATGGGAATATCGATTCGGTTGTAATTATTGTGATCTCGTATCACCATTTTATAATTTAATAGATTTAATTTTTATTACAAATGTATAATAGGAAATTATGTAATTTTTAATTATTACTTGTAATTCCGGAGATCCTTGAAGACGGTGCCATTAGGAAAGGCGTTCCGACAAGACCGTGTAGCCTTGGAATACGTGCCAAGTGAAGTTCAAGGGACCAATGGAGTTGGTTTCCGAATTTGTAATAGTTAATTAAATTTTCTTTTTAGGATGGTCATACTAGGATTTTATGTTTTATGTTTTGCATTTATTTACATGTTTGCATGCGTCGCTAAATCGCCATAACTAAACATGCATTTTATTTTATCGAGTCATCGACCGTGTCAATTATAATTATCGTAGTTCACTGCTTTAGTTCACTTAAAACGTGATAGATAATAAATTGACAAGACCTCTCACTAAATAATAATTGAGAATTAGCCTTACCAAATAGTAGAAACCATGAATCCCAATTTCATAAGGAAGTAGGCTCGGCTCACCGGGGTGCTAAACTTGTTACGTTGGGTAAGTGGGTAATAAAATGTTGTTACATTGAAATTTGGATTGAGCTCAACGGAAGTATTCGTGACCGTAGTCGCATGTGTTCCGGGCTAAAGATAAATATTAGAGTAATTTTATCGACCGAGAGTTCTAGAAGTAGAATCGATTAAAGAGTTAATCCACCGAGTTATATTGATAAGGGATGAATTGCCTCACCGTGCCCGAGTTAATATGAATTTGGATCTCAGGATCATTTATAATATTTGGGTGGAGGTCACTATATAAATGTTTAAAACTTGTTTAAAATGTTTACAAGTATTTTCAAAACAATAGATGTTTATTAATTCCTTCATTTTTATTTTGTAGTCAAATTTGTTTTCTCTATTGCAATGGCAACTCCAAATTCAAACGCAACCACTAGCTCAAACACTCTCACCAATGTTTCATGGCTCGGATCCTTCATGGATCGTTGTAAATTAGAAAAGAATGGGTCAAATTTCGCCGATTGGGACGCGCAACTTCGCTTGGCCGCGGAGGGTGACGACAAGCTTCGTTACCTTACCGAGGCCTCTTCCGCTGCACCTACCGCTAGGTCTACCCCCGCCGCTAGGCAAGCCTATTAGACTTACCAAAAGGAGTCGGCCGCGATAAAAAATGTGTTGATCTTCTCTATGGAGGCCGAACTCCAAAGGAGTGCTATAAAGATTAGCACCGCGTATTAGATCTATACGAAGCTTGTGACCATGTTTTCACAAGCTCTGAGGATCATTCAATATGAAGCGACTTCCGCATTCTTTGATCTCAACATCAAGGAGGGCCAAAACGTTAGCCCTCATGTGCTCAAGTTGATGGAGCATGTTGAGACCTTGAAAATGCAAAAGGTAGAGATTCCCGAGGAACTCATCATTGTTCGAATTCTTCATTTCTTGAACAAGGTTAAAGCATATGTCCAATTCAGGGTGAATTTTAATATGCAAAACTTGAAAGTATTCCTCGATGAATTGCACAAAATGCTTGTGCAAGCCGAGAGGGACATATGGGGCTAAATGCTAGCACCACCAAGGATGTGCTCAATATTAATCAAAAGAGCAAAGGGAATTTCAAGAAAGGTGGTCACAAGGGAAAGAAGCAAACTCCCTACAAGAACAAAGGAAAGGCTTGTGAAGCTAGCTCCTCAAAGCCCAAAAAGGGTGCCCCCTCCGGGGACAAATGCCACTATTGTAATGGTGTTGGGCATTGGAAGAGGAATTGTCCTAAGTACCTAGGCGACATCAAAGCTGGAAAAGTTATTCCAGTAGGTAAATAACTATCCCTATGTTTTTATGTTTCGATCTCAACTTTGCTATTTTGATACAAGTTGTGATGATTACCCCTTTTTTATTGTAATTAGGGCATCCTAGCAAGGACAAGGGCAAAGAAAATCAAGCCTAGAAGATCTTGATGGAAGCTAGATGTAGCCGCCCATGGTGCTAGATCGATGGAAGCTTGGCTTTATTTTGTCTTTATTTTTATGTTGTATTTTGAAATTTTTTAGAACTATTTTGATTTCCTCATTCGACTTGAAAATTTGGTTGTTTCCTTAAACAATGGTTGTATTTTGGATATTGGTGACTTGGTTTCCAACCCAAGTCACTTATTTTATCGTATCGTTTGTTCTAAAATTTGTCATCATACACTACTTACTTTCAGAAACATAAGAATATCGACTTAAATTGATCAAATAGACAATTATAATGGTTGAGTCATTATATGTCCATAAGCTATGAATTAGATTCTCCTTATGCATTTGTGACCAAATTGTCACAACTTACTTATATAAGATCAATTTTGAAATTATGATTGAGTTGATGAAATCACACAAGGGAACGTTGCCAACCTTTTTCGATACACCTATCAAAATTAAATCACCTAGTCTATATTATCCTTTTAATGTGTCTCGATTAAATCACTATTAAGTTATTTTGTGGCTCAAAAGCTATCTTTGAAGAAAAAGGGCATTTTTCCTAAAGATAGAGTGGGAGTGAATTTAGCCACAAACTCTTCGCATAGAGGAGACCAAAAGAAGATGTTCTTGAGGAAACTACGTGAGGAGACCAAAAGAAGATGTTCTTGAGGAAACTACATGAGGAGACCAAAAGAAGATGTTCTTGGATTGTAAGAGAAAGACTCTAGAGGGATATAACTAGAGATTTTAATATTCGACATTTTACTTAAAGAGCCTTATGAAACTAAAATGATATCTATGCAAGTAAATGGATTTATTTGGGATTGTTGAAACCAATCCAAGGTAAATAAATATTTATAATTAAATGTTGCATAGAGTGGCATGTAAATGTCTACAAAATCTAAGTTAAGTGTTAACTATACTAAAGACTCAAAATCATTGCTATACTTTATTATGAAATAAGTAAGTTATTAAGACCACTTTCCAAAATGGGTATTTTGAAAGGGATATGTGAATGACATATATGGTTTTAACTAACACTTTGAATAGCAATGATTATTTCAATTCATAAAATGTTTCGAATGAGTTGTCAAAAACGAAACATGTGGAATTCAGTGGGAGTCGGTGATAGTCATGTTTAGACATGAAGTTTAGTGGGAGAAACATCCTTCATGAATTGCATAACATATTACTCATTGGGAATGATGAGCATATACTGGCTTTTATAAAGAAGTATTTAGGTTTTCAATTCTGGATGATATCGGACATCATGTGGATCTATTAAAACATGGGATGTTGGATTGGTACTTAGATAGGTATCTTATGTTGATAATAATCCTTCATCTTAAGAGATTAACCAGTTAAGTAGGTTATTCATGTCGATGAATATAGAATTACCATGTTAGAGTCATGGTTATTTATCGAACCTAAGAACTGTTGTTTACATAATTCGATAACCAATGTTTCCGCCATTGGTATAGTCATGTAATGCCATTATACACATGTCCTAGATAAATTAAATGCTTAGAGCATGATATTGATAACAAGTTAACCCATATGAGAGTCATTGGTAAGCCTCAAGGAACCGTAATGAAATCTCAAGGAGAACTAATGTTCTGTTCTGGAATTGGGAAGGATACTTAGTTGTGTGTTAAGAGGTTACACAAACTCAAGTTTCCGAACTCATTTGGATTTGTGAAAATCCTAGGCAATTATTGACATAAGGAGTAAGAGACTAGAAAAGTGTATTTTATTGTCATCCATTGAAAAATTCTACGAAATGACCTAAGTACTTTGTGATTAGGTGATGAACTTCAAAACTATAAATAGTGTTGTCCACCGAAACCCACATCACAAGTTATGTGATAACAGTAAGAGCTTCTTTCAAGTTAAAGAACCTAAGTCTAGTATGAAGTCTAGACATGTACTTAGTAAATCTCATGCTATAAAGGATAACATGAAATTGAAGGATATCGCAATTCACTAAGTTTGAACACTTGATCACATGGTATGATCACAAGCTAAACTTTTATTGCGTTACACAAGTGCATGAGTACGCTTATGATTATAAGACATATAATAGTAATATGGTATTGACTACTTATGTGTGATAATCACATTTATTGTTTGAGTTATTGTTAACTCATTCTGTACTTTGTTACAACATAATGGGATTGTTGAGACAATATTGAACCCCATTAAAGCGAACTAGATTAACATAGTATTCGTCCCTAGTTACTTACATGAAGTGACATCTCGAAAGTAACTATAGTGTGATGCGATTGATGGCAAGTTCAAGTGCCATAGAGTCATAAGAGATGACTAGTCGATCACATAGGCAGACTGTGAGGGACACTCTGTCGGGCTAATGACTGCTTATAGAGTTCTGGCAAATTTATATTGCCTAATCGTGGCGAGAGCTACTATGGTATTCTTATGAGTCGATTCTTTGACTAATGACTATTAGCCCAAGGTGGCATAGTTTAAGAGTAACTTTGATTTATGTTTCTACGACCTTCGTAAATGGGGTCAAATGGGCTTATTTTGGGTTATGATGAGTTGTGGCTAGTCGAAGGGAATAGTGCGATAGGAATTGTCCACCCCCTTGTCAGGGTTAAAACAATATCTCAGGGCCACTCGAGGAGTAATGAACTGGAAATGCGTGGCCACGCTCGGAAGGTATCTACGGTAGATGATTCCGGTCAATCAGTTATTCTCCAGATCGAGGAAACCACTCTCGATGCGATCACTTGCAAGTACGACCTGAAAGACACCTTGCATTGAGTGGGAGATAGTAATAGGACAAGAGAATTGGTGACGCACACTTGTCGAGGACAAGTGGGAGATTGTTGGAGTAAGTGTCCCCGACAATAATGCGATCACATTGTTGATCATATTGAGATCACATGTTTAAATCTCATATTAAGAATACATGAGGGAAAGTTATAATTCTTAGCCAACTGGTCCACACATATCGGTAATGATTGGCTTACTAGAGTTTGACATTACTGTCGTACGACGGTGGTGACCAGTTGATCCCCTAAGGTCATACCTATAGGATAATGCTCTTAATTGATTATTTAATTAATCGTATGCCGATACTGGTTAATTAAATTCCTTAATATTGACGAGTGATTTTGTGAGTAAAATTACGTGTCTTATTGTAATTTGATTAAATAAGATTCGGTCTAAGTAATCGAATTGTTTTATTGCTTAGATTAAATTATTGTTGATGAAACAATTAAAATATAGAATGAATTGCCTATTATAAATATAAGAAGTTGTGATTTATAATACTATGACCCATTTAAAGTAATTGTAATTGTGAATTACTAAGTTAATTTTGTATGTGATTTATTTCATTTATTTAATGATTTTTTAATTAGTTAAAAATGCATTATTTAAATTACATGTTCTAGTAACATGACCAATTGTCACACTATACAATTTTACATTGACAAACTTAAAATGGACCCTCATTATATGGGTGCCGTGTGACATAAGAGAGGAAGGGGTTTGTGTGCCTTAAAATGTTTATGTTAGTGGGTAACATAATGATTGACCCTAAAAATAGGTTTGCATGCCTACCACTCATTGAGAAGAGAAACAACAAAAGTTGTTGGGCACTCTAACCCTTCCAAAAACCGGTGCCCTCCCCCATGAGGCACTCAAGTAGTATGCTCTTCTATTATTCATTCATTCTACAACACAAATAACATATGTGACATTTTGAGAGTGTGTCAAAATAACTCTATACTTTAAGAAAGAAAAAGAGAGCAAAAATCTCACAAAACTCTTCCTCTTGACCGAAATATTCAAGAGCTATAATACAATTATTTTGTGTCAATTTTAAGGTAGTTTACATTAATACTAGTCTAATATTAATTTAAACTATTAAGGGTATCATCTTGGTACAATCTTTAGGGAGCGATTCTATACTTGAATCTTGTTCATCCATAAGGAAAGCTCAAGAACTAAGTAAGGTAGGTGACCTTACTAGTGCCCAAATATCCGAAATATCAAATGTAAGGATCCGATGTTCTCCTTACTCTTGTATTTGTTTTGCATGCATAAGATCTTGAATTAATTTTATGACTAAATTAATTATTCACATATTCAATATGTAAAGTAATGAGATTAATGAATCCCAACACTAATGTGGTTAAATTTATTCCTTTAGATCAACCTATTTCATTCAATAAAAACTCGGTATGTGACGTGTGCCACCTTACTAAACAAACTCGTGCTGCTTCAATTTAAGCGACAATATTGCTTTTGAAATTTTTAATTTGATACATTGTGATCTTTGGGGACCATATTTCACTTCTTCTACTTGTGATGCTAAATATTTCCTGACTATTGTGGATGATTTCTCTCGCTTTGTTTGGGCATATTTACTTCTACGAGCATGTTTATGCATTTTTCTTATCCATGGTCCAGACACAATTTTCTAAATAGGTGAAGGTACGCAGTGACAATGGGAAAGAGTTTAATTGTATGGCGGAATATTTTTTGCAGCAGGGCATACAATTTCAAACCTCTTGCGTTGGCACGCCTCAAAAAAATGGGCGTGTTGAACGTAAGTATCGTCACATTCTTAATGTGGCACGGGCTTTGCTTTTTCAGGGTAACCTTCTAAAGCGGTTTTGGGGTGAGTGCATTCTTACCGCTGCTTATTTAATTAGCCGTACGCCTTCCGCTCTCCTTAATCTTAAAACACCTTACGAGATCTTATTGGGTGTTCCTCCTTCTTACTTAAATTTACGGGTTTTGGTTTTCTCTTCTTTGTCCATAACCAAAAGACTCAGGGTGATAAATTTGAACCACGTAGTCGGAAGTGTGTTTTTCTCTGATATCCACACAATAAGAAAGGGTGGAAGGTTTATCATCTTGAGACGGAAGCTATTATTATTTTTCCCGATGTTGTTTTCTATGAGGATTCATTTCCTTTTAATGATTCGGTAATTCAGGCGAGATACTAGAGCCTCCAATTTTTGCCACTGATGACGAGTCTATCTCTCACACCCCACCTTCCTCGCCTGATGCTAATATCACTGAACCCCGTAACGACACAAATGTGGAAGAGCCTTCTTCTGCCGTCAAAGACACTAATGTCGAAACGCCCTCTTCTGCCGTCGATGAGCCCTCACATAACGTCGAAGGGCCCCCTAATGCCCCTGATCTTGGTCGAGGTCATCGACTAAAATTCCCTAATTCAAGGTTGCAAGGATATGTTCTTGAGACAACTAGCAGTCCATCCTCTCCCAGCTCACCAAGTTCTTTCTCATCTCCCTCAGGTACTCCCTATACTTTAGCCAATTATATCAATTGTCATAATTTTTCTATTCGACACAGATATTTTCTCGCAGCCATAACCGCAGATATTGAACCTCCTTCTTTCAAAGTTGCGATCTGTGATGATGGGTGGTGTCGGGCTATGCAAGAAGAGATCGATGCTCTTGAACATAACGGGACATGGGAATTAACTGATCTGCCACCCGATAAAAAGGCTATCGGGTGTTGTTGGGTCTATAAGATCAAATACAAATCGAATGGCTCTATTGAACGGTTAAAAGCTCGCCTCGTTGTCTTTGGCAATCATCAAATCGAAGGCCTTGACTATGGGGAAACGTTTGCTCCCATTGTTAAAATGGTCACCATACGCACTTTCCTTGCTGTTGCGGCCATCAAGAAATGGGAATTACATCAGATGAATGTACATAATGCTTTTTTACATGGAGATTTGAACGAGGAAGTGTATATGAAGCTCCCTCCGGTTTTTAGTCGCGGTCATGATAGCAAGATAGAGGGGAGAGAATTGCATAAAGAAATGTTATTATTGATGATGTAATTCTGATTCAATACATTGATTTATATATAATAAACCCTACTAGCATAAACCTTAGACGATAGCCGGCCCTAATATCCTAATACCCTCCCGCAATCGTAAAGGCAGTACATAATACGAACTTTACGATTGGAGAATGTTGGAATATGTGTCCTCCGACAATAATGTGATCACAATTGTCGATCATGATGATCACATGTTTAAGTCTCATTTTAAGAATACATGTGGGATGTAATATTTTACAGTCAACTGGTCCACACATATCGGTAATGATTGGCTGACTAGAGTTTGACATTACTGTCGTGCGACGGTGGTGATCAGTTGATCCCCTTAGGTCATACCTAAAGGGTAACACTCTTAATTGAATATTTAATTGGTCGTATGATGATACGAGTCAATTAAATTGCTTAAAATTGACAGACGATTTTGGAAGTAATATTTACGTGTCTCGTTGTAATTTGATTAAATTAGACACGGTCTAAGTAATCGAATTGTTTTATTGCTTAGATGAAATTATTGTTCACGGAAACAATTGAAACTGAATGAATGATTTATTATAAATACAAGATGTTGTAAATTATAATTGGTAAAGCATTTTGGTACAAGTAATTGTGAATTACTAAGTCGATTTTGTACATGACGTATTTTATTAATACGTTGATTTTTAATACGTTAAAAATACATGACAATTTTACATGACTTGTGACATGTGACAAATTGATAAATTGACAATGATAAAATGGAATCCATTTTATCTTAGGTGGACCGAAATGTAGGGTGTATTAGGCTAAAATATTGTGTTGATTATTTTAAGTGGAAAGCATAATCATTAACCTAATAGATAGCCATGCAAACCTAGTTGTTTTTGTGAAGAGCACCTTGATCATGCATTGACCATTACCACCCCACCCCACCCGGTTTTGTCATTGAGAAAAGCCAAGGGTTTTTTCTCTATAATTTACCTAATATACACTACATGCAACACTAGTGTATTATTCATTCTTGCACATCTAAAAATATAGAGTTTTAGAGATAATATTACTCCTTCTTCTCCCTTCTCTTAATCGAAAATAAGAGACCAAATTCAATATTTTTGGGTCAATTTTATTTAGATTAATATTGTTCTAGTATTAATAATATTAAACTTTTAAGGGGTTACTTTGGGTATTCATCTTTGGGAGAGATTCTACCCTTGAATCTTTGTTCATCCATATTAGGAGAGCTCAAGAACAAGTAAGAAGGTGATCTTACTTGTGCCCTTTGATCCGAAATTTTATTGTAAGGAAAAACGATTTCTTCTCTATATTTACTTACGTTTGCATGCATAAGATTTAAATTAATTTTATGACTAAATTAAATTGAAACATATATGAATATGTTGAGTATAATGAGATATAGATTTCTAACAGAGAAATACAAATAAAAAAGAATATAAAAAAAATGAAATCTTCAATCCTCATCTTCTTCGATCTTCATTAATCTTCTTCGTCTTAAAAGGTAGGTAATAAACGAGTATAAGACTCGTTAAAATTTATTCGAACAAGAACGTTAAGTTTTCGAACTTGTCGAATATGAGTTAATATGCAGGATCACTAATCGAACCTAACAAATATCAATAAAACGGAAAACTATCGGTCAATTTCACGATCTGGAGAACGTTAAACTTTTCGAACTCCAAATAAATAAATTTAGGTACCACCTTGAACAAATTTTGATGAATTTTAATTAAAATTTCAAAGATAAAGAAAAGACGTTTAAGTCTCCACCCACATAGAAATTAGAGGAATTGGAAATAGCTCCTTATGGCTTTGTCCCTGATTTCCCACGACAACAACTTCGTATTGTCAAATTCTTGTTCTTTTTTTTTGGAAGAAAAATTATTGTGATTTTTCTAAATGATTGGAAATCCTACCGGTGGGCACCATGAATTATTACCCACCGGCAAGAAAGCGGAAGCATATTTAGAGACCTATGATACCATGTTTAGATAGAGGGGAAAGAATTGTATAAGGAAATGTTATTATTGATGATGTAATTCTGATTCAATACATTGGTTTTTATATAATAAACCCTACTAGCATAAACCCTAGATGATAGCCGCCCCTAATGGGCCTAATATCCTATTAGCTCTCCTCTTTCCTTTGTTTTGTGCCAAAACCTAAGGACAACAATTGATCGGGATGAAGGGAGTAGGTACTAGTCCGTAATCAGTAAGCGACCAGCAAAGTAGTAGACATATTGTCTGCGTAACATCTAGAAAAGGTTCATATGTAAGATCATCATGTTGGGACATTACCGTTTTGATTGCCCTCATAAAATGTTTTTTTTTTTTTTTGACAGCAGTAAAGATAGGTTTATTTACATACAAATAGTACGACTCTCAGACTCGAAGTCGTAGATTCGTACAACATTATTGAAAATAAAATTACAACTTCAATTAAACAAGTACGATAGATGAGATGTCGGGTAACAGCAACATTGGTGGAGAACGGTAGCTTGGACTTGAAGTTCATTATGCACGGCATCCATAAAGCACGAGACTCCCAAAGACCATCGGGATATTTTCTCTAACAAGTGACGGGAACAAGATGCACTTACGCCACTAGGACGTAGAAAGGGAAAGGCGAAAACAAGCCGAACAAACTTGCCTCCAAAGGAGAAAAATCTCCTACATCCTGAATAACCAACCTGATAGACAAAACACCAAAGACCAAAGTAGCCGCGCCAGCAGATGGATCAATACACAAATTGCCCCTCGACCAAACACATGCCCAAAAACACCGGGGACCATCCTAGGATGCATCCAACATAGACCGGACACCACCTCATCCCGTCATTATTCTTATGATAGATTATAATTAGGGACAACAAAATAAACAACAGATAAAGGGACTACATTGGAATTGTTAAATAACTACCCCATCCAACCCACCCAACACCATAGACCAACGCGTACCCACACAATCCAACCGACACAACCACACAAATAAACACACTACAACCAACTAGTGTCCAAGACAACCGGGATCAGCACCCAAAACAAAAGACAGAAACAAACCAACATAACCTCCAGCTCCACCCACAACAAAAAAAGACGGACCGAGCCACAATCTAAACCCGAACAGACCGACGGTGCCAAAAGGTGCCCAACAAGACAGACCCAACAAACACATCCTCAGAAAAACGCAACAGACCAGCAAACACCAAAAAAATCAACAAAGGACACCCATTTCACCAAGAGAATCCTCCCAGGACCACCGCCTTGCATGCAAAAGCCAACCTACACTAACACAAGAGACACACGGGACAAAGGACCGAAAGATGGGGGAAATGGGGGGATCACCAATCGGTCCCAAACCGACCCGAAGAGCAATGCTCATAGACACGAAACAAGGACGAAAGACCGATAGATTGGGAAATGGGGGGATCACCTATCGGTCCCTAACCGACCCGATGAGCTATGCTCATGGGCACCACCAGCACAACACAGACCGAACACGTAGATGTCAGAAAATCCGACAGAAAACTTGAGACATACCAGGGGTGGGGGGGGGGGGGGGGAAAGGGGATCACCCCTGGGTTGCATGCAAGGTCATCAGTGACAGGACGAGGAATCGTAGGGACAGTAACCCAAGGTTACAGCGACAAACACAGAACAAATCGACTTACAGAAGGAGATCGACCAGAAATGAACACCTCCAAAGAGAAAAAAACCGACGATGGGAACTCAGGGATCGACGACGACAACGACGGCTGAAAACGAATTAAAAAGACCGAAGCAAGGACCACACAAAGGGCAGGAAGAAGGAGGGAGGCCGAAAAGCTCACCGATCGAAGCAACGAACCGGAAAAAGCCAGATCCCGGGAAAAAATGGACATAAATTGGTTTAAAAGTGTGTTAATCTATAAGGAAGTGAGGGTTCACCGGAAATGGGCTAAGAAAGCCACATCTCCGGCGAAAGGATTGAAGGAGAGGGAGAGAAGATGGGTGGGTGGCGGCTGAAGTGGAGCAAAAGCTAGGTTTTTTTGGGAATTTTCAGAGAGAAAAGTTAGAGAGAGGATTTAGAGAGAGAGCGATAATCGTTCTTGGTTTAACTTTTTAAAGTGCCCTCACCCCGGCCCAAACCGGGTCGGGAGTGGTTAATTATGATAGCTCACCAGGCTGTGTACATGGCCTACAGATTAACACGGGTCCTTTATAGCGTATTTTATCCTCACTCATACGCATCCCGGGAATCTTCCCAAGAGGTCACCCATCCTAAAACTACTCCCAGCCAAGCACGCTTAACTTTGGAGTTCTTTCGCATGGATGACCATAAAAGAAAGTGCACTTTGTTGATATGAGTAGTACTTTCAATCTCTTTAAGCATTAGTCATTTAAGCCTATCAATGGACCTCTTCAATCACCGTGGGGTGTTACAATCACCCCCACTTGAAGAACGCAACGTCCTCGTTGCGCCTGGGAGCATAACCGCTAACCCAGAATCCTCCCCCGCTAGGTGGGTGATCACAATGGCTGTGTACATGGCCCACAGATCAACAAGGGTCCTTTATAGCATATTTTATCCTCACTCATACGCATCCCGGGAACCTTCCCAGGAGGTTACCCATCCTAAGACTACTCCCAGCCAAGCACGCTTAACTTTGGAGTTCTTTCTCATGGATGACCATAAAAGAAAGTGCACTTTGTTGATATGAGTAGTGCTTTCAATCCCTTTAAGCACTAGTCATTTAAGCCTATCAATGGACCTCTTCAATCACCGTGGGGTATTACAGTAACAACCACGGTAGAGCACAGTTGTTTCACATATCACACGTTCCTCCAGACTCCTAAAATGTATAGTTGGATATTTGTACACAAATTTGCCGGGGAGTAAGCACAGTTATGCATATTTGCCTCGTGTGTATTTCTTCAAATTGCACATGCTCCCAAATAATCACCATTCACCTTATTTGTCCCTAACCTCAACTCATCAACTACAAAACATCATCATCACTTATATCGAATTTACTTGATTACTTGTTTTATTATAAACAAAGAATTCAGTTATTTCGGCCGCAATTGAATGTTTGTATGTGAACACTAGCTTCGTTAGTATATCACGTCAACATGACAAGCTGACGTGTTTTTTTTCACTTTCCCTGTTCTTTGGGTTTTTTTTCACCATGTCTGCTTTACCATATCAAGCTGGACCACTTATTTCTCTTCCCCTAAATATTAGAGTCAACCTTTTTTATATTAATTTTAATCTATCTCTTGCTGGCTTTTTCGTTGACCAAAGACGTTTCGACTTAGCTCGTGTCCAGCATAATATTAATCTTTTTTGGACTACTCGCGAAGCTGTCAAGATTCACTTTATGAAGCCTTATTTCGTCTTCGAGTTTTCGCATCCTGCCGACTTTGAGTACTTTTCGCTACTCCGCTTTATTAATGTTGAAGGCAGTATCTTGGTGTTCCGTAATATTGCTTGGGATTCCATTCTTAAGAATATGAACTTCACTTCTGTCCCTATTTGGATTCGTGTTCATGGTCTCCCTCTTCAATTTCTTCATCCCTCTGTCGCCAGTCACCTTCTTCAGCATGTGGGTGAGGTTATTGAAGAAGAACACATTGGTCCCGGGCTTCCCTCACGTCCTTTTGTTTGAGTTCGGGTTTGGGTGGATCTTAATCAACCTCTTATTCCAGGCTGTTATATCCCTCTTTCAGGGGACCGAGTTCAATGGGTTTCTTTTGGTTATGAGGGCGTTTTCCGCTTCTGTCGTAGGTGTGGAACTGTGGGTCATAAAAGATCATTCTGTAATCTTTCTAACGCCCGTGCCACTGCTAAGCTTGAACATTGACTTCAGGGCCTTCACTTATCAGGTTTTCAGGTTATTTATGGTCCGACTGCTACACCACTTTTCTCAAATGTTATCAAGGGCCTCCAATCCTCTTTCTCCAATTTAAATACTCATGTTAATTCCACTCCGAATCGGCCTGTTAATCGAGAGGATTCCTCTTCTTCATCATCTTCAGGTTTGGGTGATTTCTCGCCTTCATCAAGTGACGGATCCGGCCATAACAATTCTCCCCCTCCTGTTTTTGGTTCAACTCTTGCGGGTGAGCCGGATCATACTGCTTATGTTGACCCTCGCCATAACGAGCACGACACTCATAATCCGAATATTGTTATGAGATCCGCTCCAATTGTTTCAAATAATACACCTGCAAATGTTCCTAATGGTGATTTACCTCGAGCGGGTTTTCGCATCCGGGCTCCAGAACCGCCTGAAGATGTCTCAGTTAATTTTCACCAAATTGCGGATGACCCTCTGCCTAATGATGCTATTCCTGCTCATTTGGTTAATCCAAGACAGGTTATATTCCAACCCTCCTCCTCTTTGGACGCTTTTAATACCAATTGTTGCGACATTACTTCTGGTTTCAACCATGCTGACCTTATGTTGGATAATGGTTTAATTTCTGATGCGTTTCAATCTGTGTTGTCTTCGTTGTCGACATCTTCTACTGCATCTCGCTCTCCCACTGCTGTTTTTACTCCATCTTCTCCGTCTGAAAGTTGGTCTCCATCTGAATTTACTGTTTCTGCGTCATCTTCTTTCTCTCCGGTCTCTATGGTTGGTTTTTCAGATTTCCTTAACGGCATCTCCAGTCTCAGCTCGCGGGAACCATCCTCTTTCTCCTCTTCTTCTGATTCAGATTTTATGATGTTTACCGCACCTGCAGCTACTTCTCGGGAAAAGAATTTTGCCTGCTTTTCTGAAGCAGAATCATCTCAAGGCTTTATCCCTTCTTTCCCAAATAAAAGGCTAAAGATTTGCTCTCCCCTTGCAGATTTGGACCCAGTTTCCAATCTCGCTTCTCCAATCAACTTTGCTGATTTTTCGCAACCTTGGGTTGTGGCAGGCCCGTTTCTGCCACCAGTAGACCGATGAAGATTTTCTCTTGGAACTGTAGGGGTTTGGGTGGAGCGGACGCCCCTATTGTTCCGTACATAAAGTGGTCCGTTCGCTACTATGATATTTCTTTAGTTTTTCTTCAAGAGACTAAGTGCTCTTTAGCGAATAGTGTTTGTAAAACTAGTTCACTAAACCTGCCTAATAGTTGTGGTACAAATTCGGCGGGTTTAAGTGGTGGTTTGATTTTGCTTTGGGATGATAGATCAGATGTTGTGCCTCTTGTCGTTGATCATCATTTCATCCTCTGTAAAATTGTAGATCATAATTTGAGCTATGTATGGTATGCTCTTTTTATGTATGGTGAGTCTTGTAGTGAGCTTAAAGCAAGTTTTTGGAAAGAAATGAAACAGCTTTGTTCCGCTTATTCTCCGCTTTGTATGATTGGTGACTTCAACCAAATCGAACAATACTCCGACAAAATTGGAGGCTCGTCCAGCATTACTGGCTGGAACGCCTTCGTTGACTGGAGAATTAATTCGCCTCTCTGTGAACTTCCTTTCTCGGGCCCTCGGTTTACTTGGGCTAATAAAAGAGAGTCCTCAAGCCTTATTTTAGAACGTCTTGATCGTGGATATGCTACACAAGACTGGCTACTCAAGTATCCTGAAGCTCATATTCAGAATCTCTTTATCTTTTTGTCGGACCATGCCCCTTTTATACTTGATTTTTCTGCCCGTTTGATGAAACCAAAAAGGCCTTACCGTGTGGATATATGGTGTCTCAATCACTCCGACATTCAAAAACTTGTTCTATCTATTTGGCGAAGCTTCTCTCCTGATCCTGTTACTTCCTCAGTCACCTATAAACTTACTCAAATTCGTACTGGTATTCTCAATTGGGTTATTCAAAATCGACACTAGTTCATGCTTGACTAGAGTTCTCTCTCACAAGATTTATATGCTTCCGCTTCTCACATTCACGACTCAAATTCCGCCTCTCAATACCGGCAAAATCTTTGATATTCTGAGCATGAAGTCCACGTCCAGCATTCTTTCTGGCAACAAAGAGCAAAATCCGATTTCCATTTAAATGACGGTCTTCCTACTTCTTTTTTCTTCAGCAGAGTTAAAGCAAGACAGAAAAAGTTGCGTATTATCTCTTTGAAACATAATGATGGTTCCTGGACTTCGTCTGAATCGGATCTTTCTGATTTAATTATGAACCATTTTCAGAATTTGTTTACTTCTTCTCTGCCTTCAACCTCTTTCTCAGAACTTGAAGACTTGTCCTTCCCCCAGTTAGATGTTTTGCAGCAGGATTATCTTTCTCAGCCTTTCACTGCAAGTGATGTTAAAAAGGCCTTCTTTGATATGAAACCTAATAAGTCACCGGGACCTGATGGTTTTCCACCCAGATTTTACCAACTCTTCTGGCACACCGTCAATATGGACATTACATCGGCCGTTCTCGGTTTCCTCAATAACGGTCATCTCCCTCCGGCGTGGAATAATACTCACATTGTTCTTATACCAAAACTTGTTAATCCCGAATCTATATCCCAGTTCAGACCCATCAGTCTTTGTAATGTCATCTACCGTGCTGCCTCAAAATGCATTGCTCTCAGACTCCGCAAGGTTACTAATAATATTATCGGCCAAAATCAAAATGCTTTTCTTCCCGGACGACTCATCAGTGACACCGGCTTTCTTGGGCATGAAATTATTTCTTACATCAACCAAAGGCGAAGTGGTACTCGGTGTTTTGGGGCGATCAAACTTGATATGAACAAAGCTTTTGATGAGTCTCTTGGCCTTTTCATTCCATGTGCTCAAGCTTTTGGTTTTCCTAAAGCTTTCCGAAAACTTATTAAAGCCTGCGTCAGAACTGTCTCTTTACAAGTGCTTATTAATGGTACTCCTTCAAGACGTCTTTTTCCTCAATGCGGCTTGCGTCAGGGAGACCCCATTTCACCTTACCTTTTTATTCTCTGTATGGAGATTCTTTCTCTTATGATTATTAAGGCGGAATCAAATCGTTCTATTGAAGGCATCAAGCTTTCCAGGAATAGCCCTGCAATTTCTCATTTACTATATGCTGACGATGCTCTCCTGTGTTTTCGGTTATCTCCAACTGCCTGCAAGTCTTTACGGGACATCT
Source organism: Silene latifolia (assembly GCF_048544455.1). NCBI lineage: Eukaryota > Viridiplantae > Streptophyta > Magnoliopsida > Caryophyllales > Caryophyllaceae > Silene > Silene latifolia. Next base: position 384,579,628 of record NC_133538.1, on the reverse strand, counting down.
TAATCTCTTTCAGTGCTTTTTCGGGTCAGATGATTAACCACCAAAAATCTTATATCAAATTCAGCCCAAACACACCTGATGATTTCAGAGACCATGTCACAAACACTCTCAGAGTACCTTCAAAACAGAATTTTGGTAATTACCTTGGTGTTCCAATTGATATTGGCAGAAGGAAAACTGCAGCTTTTCAGTTTATTTTAGACAAGATTTCTACTAAAATTCTCTACTGGGGTGCGGCTCATTTCTCACAACCTGCTAAACTTCTGCTTATAAACACTATTCTCATTGCCTCTTTTGCTCATGTTGCATCCATCCTTCCGATCCCTCTTCAAATTACCACGAAAATAAATTATTTAATCGACCTCTTTTGGTGGAAACAATCTCAAAATAAAAGAGCCCAGCATTGGTTGTCCCCAGATATTCTGCAGCTGCCAAAAACGGAAGGTGGTCTTGGTATCAAAATGCTCGTATTGTTAGTCAAGCTTTGTTATCAAAGACTTTCTGGCGCTGTCATCATCAGCATGCTTCACTTATTTCTACTGTCCTTCGCACGAAATATCAGAAAGACTTTCCTATCCCCGAAAAGGTTTCAAAATACTCTGCTGCGTCTTTTGCTTGGAAAGGTGTGGTTAAAAATACATTCCTTCTTCGGGATGGTTTTGCTTGGAAATTTGGGAATCGGAAATTGATTAACATCAAGAACGATGCTTGGATTCTTGGTACAACGCCTTCTCTTAAGCCCATGTTCAAATCACACTCTATCAGGTTTGCAGACTTACTTTCTGGTTCGACTCAATGGAATAAGCAAAATGTCTTTAAATTTTTCAACACGGTCTCTGCTCGAAAAATTTGTGCTCTTGAGCTTCCTCCTGAACCTATTGATGACTTCGTATATTGGAAATTCACTGAAGACGGAAAGTATTCCACCAGTTCTGGGTACTCATTCCTTTTACACAATTGTTCAACAGCACTTGCCTCGCATCAATCTCCTGCTACAAGGGAATTTAAATGGTCTTTCATATGGAGCCTACCTTGTCAACCAAATATCAAGATTTTTCTTTGGAAAATTGTACACGGTATCTTGACTACTGCAGATGTATTAATCCGAAGAGGTATGGCGGTTTACCCAAATTGCTCTTTCTGTCATGAAGAACCTGAATCCATAAACCATCTTTTCCGTGGATCGCCCGGTTCACAAACGAATTTGGCTGCGGTCTTCTTGGTATTCGATCAGATGCAAGTTCCCAAATTTCTTTCTCCACCTGGTTTAAATTTTTTTTACGCTACACCACTCGACCCTCTGACGGTAATGCCCTTATACTGCTACATTTTCCTCTCACTATGTTTGCAATATGGAAGCATCGGGATAATATGATTTTCAGGAATAGCTGTGTTTGCCCTGACGAGATTATTGCTGAAACTGCTCGTCTTTCCCAGCAACAATATGATATTATTTCCCACTTCAAATGCTATGACAGCACTACCTACCTCACCAAGGTTATAACCCCTGTTACCTCTATCCCGCAACGCTTTTCTTATTATTTTAGGACGGAGGTGGTTTTCAACAAGAACTTTTCCATTGGATCTTTTAAAGTTTTCTGCAACGATCATGTAACATATGAAGCGTTACAATGCTTTGAATCTTCCCTTCTTCAAATCAATATTCTAGCTCTGAATGAGGCTATGATTTTCGCCTCAGTTTTCAGACTTCAAGACGTACTTTTTCAAATCAAAAGCATCCGACTTCTGCGTCTGATGCAGGATTCCAGCAGCTCCTCTATTCCAGTTGCTTTATCTAGTAGTATTAGTCGTCTCAAGTTTTTTCTTAGCTGTAATGTTACTTGCTATTGTAATGGTATCGTGTAATATGAACTTTTATATATATATATAATAGTACACAATTGTCTAAAAAAAAACGTCAACATGACAACATATCCTTATTGCTTTCTTTACCCAACAAAAATGTCTTTATATATACAATTGAGAAATTCTTACACGTTAGTATATAACGTCAACATATCCTTATTATTAACCAATCCATGTGAATTAGAGAAGATGTTTTTCATTAGCAAGGCTACAATGATATGGTACACCATAAAGTTTAAGTTGGACTCAAGCAACAATAAGTCTTCCTCGTAACGGATTACTTTTCGTCACAAATGAAGACGGACAAAATGTTGTCATTTTAACAATAAATGTGACCATAGCTGTTATAGCTTAGAAAATGGGTGTGGTTACATTTCGTTTTAGATGGGTTACATTTACTCCGTCTCCATTTTAACGACAGATATGACCCGTCTCATTTGTCGTTAAAATGGCAACATTTGTCTTCATTTGTGACGAAAAGTGTCCGTCACTAAATGAGAATTTGTGCTCGAGAAAAATGAGCTTAAGTCGGACGCGAGAAAAGGCTCGAGCTCAAGTCACTCATTATCATTATCATTATCTTCTTTAATTCACTTTTGAAGTCTAACTAGAACAAATATATTTAGACATAAATACAATAAATTTTAAAATACTCAAATAACATTTTGAAAATATAATTACAAATGCTTAACTAACACTGTTAAAAAAATGTAAGGTTACCTTCTTGTGTGTGTTTTGAAAAATGTAAGGTTACCTTGTGTGTGTTTTGAAAATGTAAGGTTACTAGGTAGAATCTGAAAAAATACGGGGTTATTATGTAGAAAAATCCAATCTTATCTTTATTAATTCAGAAGATAATACTGCAATTGTGTGCTTCCACGTCACAATCTGTAGCATTTAAGGTTTTTTTTTTTCGAAAATTCAAAATAAGGTTGACGCCGTTGGTGTGCAATTGCATTTATTTGTTGATTTGTTAATTCAGATTGTTAATTGTTAATTGTTAATTGTTAATTGTTCATGTTAATATTTGTTAATTCAGATAGTTAATGTTAACATTATCTATTACACACGCTTGCTAGGAGTCGAAGATTAATTACATTCAACAATAACGTGACGAGAAGTAATTTAATAAAATTAATTACATTTAGGCAATGAATTACATTATTATTTATACAAGTATATAATTAATTATAAACGTACATAAATACAATTTCAAAAAATATGTTTTAAAAAGGTAACGAAAAAATGAACAATTTTGTAAGAATGATTTATGATATTGGTAAAATAGATAATCCTCTAGATATGTATAGAAATTCGTGCAGTACCGAGGATTTACTTGGAGCAAAAATTACGGTAACTTTATGAGCCGCGCACACCGAAGTCGGAATGCGACAATGATAGGTTACCGAGTAATTTCTACTTCGACAAGTAGGTACTTTGCTAAAAAAAAAAAACTAAACAATTTTTATATTCATTGAAATAATGTAAAATATTATATTGTAAAAATCAAAACGCAAATATTTCGCAATATTTATAAACATGTTATACAAATATAAAGTACAAAAAAATAACAGTTTTAAAATAATTATTTAATGGTAGTGCTAAGATTTTGCCATTTTTAAAAAACATGTTATAAAAATGTAACGTTTTTGAAATTTTTTAAAAACATGTTATGAAAAATGCAACGTACAAAAGAAACAGTATTATAAAAATTATTAAATTAATTTTTTCAAATAGATAATAATCCTCTCATATCTGTACAGATAGCTGTTCATCACCGAGGATTTACTTGGAGCAAAAATTACGGCAACTTTACTATCAGCCGCGCATACCGAAGTCGGAAGGTGACAATGATAGGTTACCGAGTAATTTCTACTTCGACAAGTACATTTTAAAGGCTAAATTAATATCGCCATGTTTAATACGCGTCAACCGTCCAATCTGGAAATAAGGTCCGAATTAAATTCCGAAATAAAATAATCGGAAAATAATTACATATATGCAATAAAAAAATCAGAGAAGCGGTTATTGAGTGATGGGGAACAGTTATGGAGAACTGCCAAGTGATGGTGAGTGGCATAATGGCAAAAGTGGGTAAGTTAGGGTTAGAAATAGAGGTTAAGTAGCAGTATAAATAGGATGGCACAATCAACAACCTGAAGCATCACAAACTCAAAAATTTACCAAAGCAAAAACAAAGAAAAGGCATAAGTTACAATGGCACAGTACCAGAGTATTCCCATCGCCAACATCAAGAAAGAAACACCAAGGACAGAGCAAATTACTGTTCGGGTAATGAGGTTATGGTACAAAAAGTTCGAGTCTAGGCCAAATGACGTGCAAGGCGTGGAACTAATTCTCATAGACGAAAATGTAAGCATTCTACTATTTGAATAATGTTTTGATTGTCAAATATAAATCCTATTTATTAAAGGAACAACCACAGAGCCTACGTGTCGCTCTGTGGTTAAAAGTCAATAAGTCAATACATTTTTTTGTTCCCTGATTTTTAGGACGCACGTCCTCTAAACTAATTAATTACCAAGATTTGATACAACATCAACATGCTAGACTTTGTAGCAATTCATTATATCAGAATTACAATATAAGTTTATAATTATTAAACATGCTCATATTTACAATTTTTTTAATTTTTATAATCTACAAATCTTTTACTATATAATTAGTCGTATTTTTTTTATTTGAAAGAAATGATAGATCTATTTTAGTTATTAATGAATTTCATTAATTAATTAATAAAAATCTTTATTTAAAAAGATAATGACATAAAAAATAAAAAAATTGCAAAGCCAACAAAAGAAAAATTACAGTGATGAATTGTAAATATTTCCAGTTTAAAACGAATGTAAAAAGTTTTAGATTTAGATCTTAAAACAAAGGTAAAAATTCTACTGTAAATTATTTTTTTTAAAATAATTGACTAAGGAAAGAGAAAATAATGGTATAAAAATAACGGTAATGATAAATACAGCCCTTAGGGCTATATTTAAGAACTAAATTATTTCCCAAAATGGAATTAAATTAGGAATTTAAGACACAATTACACGTAAATTGATGTCATTAATGCTTGATTTAAGATTTTCATTCCTTTTTTGGCACTTTTAGGGCTGTATTTATCATTTTTCTAAAAATAAAACAAAAGTATCAGTAAATATTTATAGCTCCAATTATTTCGAAAAATAAAAAGAATTCGACTAATTTGTATAACAATAACCATATTAATGGCAGTATACCGAAATCAACTTAACTAATTTATATTATCTTCAGCGAAAGCTACGCCATCTATTGTGGTACTCCGTCGTCAATCAGTTTAGAAAGGGAGTAATAAACAGGAGGTGAAGATTAGTAATTAGAACTCAAATATTTAGCGAGTTGGTGACAGCGGAGGAATTGGAGAGTAGATGGAGGGATGAATATGGCGAGGGATTAGTGAAGATGGTGAAGGATTGAATGAGTGATGATTTTTGGCGTTTTTATTTTAATTGTGTGGTGTGAATAAACGTATAGTTGTACATATTTGAACAACTAAACATAGGCAATTGTATGGATCTAGCGAAGACGGAATGTTTTTTAGGCCTTTAAAAATCGTAGGGTTTCCGAAATAATTAACAAGTTGAAGTGAAAATTGGGAATAGGGTTTATAATGGGCAATACATGATTTTGTGACTATTTAGCCATTATACGAAGGGCAACTAAATTTGGCCCAATTTTCTGATTATTTATTATATGGTCCATCGATTAATTTATTATAATACGTAGGTATTACCAATAAATATATAACTACCGTCTCAGGTCGAGTCGTACTGGTTGAGTTAGAATAAAAATCAAATCACATGAGTTACATGCTACATTGGAGCCATAATACGAGTCAAAATAAGTTTAAGACACCATTTTTCTTTTACCACTTTTTAAATAAAACAAACATTTCGGTAAATACTAAATCGTACTATTAAATATTAATAATTTAATCACAGTCATCGTTTATATAGTTATACCTATATTGAAATAATTATAACCATGTTAATTTAAAATCGATTTATTACTGCCTCCACACATTTGTTTTCACTCCATTTCGCTAATCACAAAAACATGTAAGGAGTATTTTATTGAAATGGGGTACGTGAAAGTAAGTGTGTGGAGGGACTATTAGTCATATAAAATTGATGTTTTAAAAGTGTGTAATTTAAATTCTACATAGATAGCAATATTTAAATAATAGTATATGTTATATATTCACATTTAATTAATATAAAATGTATCTTTGACTAATCGTGTTGTACGGTCATGTCATATTCGACCTAAATTTACGTGTCATATTCGATATATTCGACCTAAATTTACGTGTCATATTCGATATAACATATCATACTACAATGAATACTCGGTCAATTAAACTTACTGCGTCATTTACGCTACATAATATTACAACATTCTTCATGCACAAATCCGCTAATTGCAGTTAAAATTACAATACAAATTGTAAATCTCAAACATGACTTTACACGAAAAATAATCATTTGATTATATAACAAAATCTAAAATAGCAACCTGTGCAATTTGCACGGGTTTAAGACTAGTAATTTAATTATTTGATTAACACATACCGCACTCACGTGTCCAACAGGGAGACACCATTAAAGCAACTATAAATAAGAAGTTGACTAGGATTTTCTTAGAACAACTTAATGAAAGGAGCACATAAAAAATCAGAAGATTCAGCATATCATCAAACCGAGTGGGAGTTGACATGGCAACATTTCTGTAACACTACGGATTTTCTTTGGAGCCTACTCGACCGAGTAGAGCCTACTCGGCCGAGTAGTGCTCTGAGTGCGTGTTATTTTGGTTCTGCCGAGGAATACTCGGCCGAGTATAGTGAATACTCGACAGAGTATTGGACACTCGGCCGAGTATGCACTTACTCGACCGAGTGTCCGGTTTGGCGAAGTTATATTTCGACGGTTTGATTAAGGAGTGATTAGGGTATTTTATATTTCCGCGTCAGTTTCTAATATCATTTTTCACAGCATTATCATTTCTACGTTACCCTAATCATACCCAAATCATTCCCTAATCCTTCCATTGAGCATTTCGTAGCATCTTTGTGTGGATAATTGCGGTGATTCTTGCGTATAAGTTCTTGTTGACCGTTGTTGGTAAGTTCTATCTTTGTAATTATTGCATCTGTTTGGGTTCTTTGTACATTTATATGGGAAGGGGATGTTGGGAATTGTACAAAGTGTAATTGTGTTGTATGATCATTGTATAGGAGAAGACTTCGTAGAGGAGCCTTTTTGATTGTCCGTGTTGCATCTTCTTTGTGATTGCTAAGGTAGGGTTTCCTACTCGGTTCATCGTGCTTTACATGACATGTTGTTGTAATTATCGTTGTCTGTTGATCATCGTAGTATGGAGATTGTTGTGACAGTGTTGGTGTGAGGGGATTGAGATGACAGTAATGTCATGTGATTGTGATTGTGGTGGAGTCACTTGCGGGAGTGGCTTCACACCCTAGTTCGCCCTCCGTGGAACCCGCCACGGGAGGGATGTGCACATTAAGGGACAGGGATTGTTGTCGCTCATTGAGGAGCTGGACTAGGTGGGATCGGCTGCGGTCACCCATTGGCGGCGAGGATTACCTGTTGCGATGGGTAAATGGCGGGGCTACACACTTTAGTGTGTAGTCGGTTACTATGTGAGCTTGGGTGATTGGGAGTTGATGATGATCAGACGAGTATTGCATTTGTTTGTCTTGTTTGTTGCATAATACTTACCCCGTTGTTGTTTGTGGAATCTGCGGTGATCCATTCGGGGATGGTGAGCGGGCTTGACGAGTTTTTGCTAGTGAGAGCTTGGGGATTATCTTGGGAGATTTGCCACCACGAGTCATAGCATCACCGTCTGAGTCTTAGCGAGTTTTCTTTTATTGTTAAGACTTTGAGGTTGTATTTCATTAGACAGTATTCGGTTTTGGATATTGTAAACTTTGCATTTTACATTACTTTAATAATGATGCTCAATTCAGACGCTTTGGTATATACTAACCTCGGGAAACCGAGATGGTAACGCACTTTCATGGTAGGGTGGTCCTGGTAAGGCACCTTGGTATGAGGGGGTGTTACAAAGTGGTATCAGAGCCGAAGATTCCGGCACCTAAACAAATGAATTAATGAACCTAGGGAGTCTAAATAAAATGAACCCGGGGAGAGTTGTTTGGAGCTACCGCAAAGACTCGGGAGACGTCCCGGAGTCGCACATTGGCCCTTACTAACTCGAGCCGGTAACATGGGGGAAAGTGTGATGAGGACTAGGCTTTGTATGTGCACGTATGTGAAGATACATGTTGGTAAAAGTCGATAGTTGCATATATGTGTGATGAAGTTCTTAACTGTTGTGATGGGAGAAGTAATAGATGAAACGGGTTGTGATTTCAACGTTGGATTTAGCATATGTGCAAATTGGATGTTGATATGGTTACAATATGGTGTTAAAGTTTTAATATATGCATTACATGCTGACGTGATTATAACATGGTTTTAAATCCTTAAGTATTTCTTTGCGGGAATAGTGAGCATGATAGGGGAATCGTAATCAGTAAATCTTTTTATAGCGTAACTCGGCCGAGTTAGGAGGTAGGCACTCGACCGAGTATGGAGTAGTACGGCCGAGTAGCCAAAACTCGACCGAGTGTTGTTTGATAAGAAGTAGCAATTGCTATTGTTTGTGATAACTCGACCGAGTATGAGTGTATACTCGACCGAGTAGCGTCCACTCGGCCGAGTGTTGTTGCACTCGACCGAGTGTTCTTTTGGTGTTTTGGCGTTTGTCTCTGGAGTCGATACTCGACCGAGTATCTGGGAAGGTACTCGACCGAGTTATATTTACTCGACCGAGTATGATGTATACTCGGCCGAGTGTTCTTATGGCGGAAGGGTGTTAAATTTTGAGCATGTGTTTACGTTTCTTTCTTTCTTATCAGCTCAAAATGCCGCCCAAAAGAACTCCCGCGCAGATCCAAGCTTCAGAGATGTCTCTTGATGAGGTTGCTCACATGATTGAGTAACAAGAGGCTCTCCTTGAAGCTCTCAAAAATGTGGGAAAAGGAAACGAGAAGACGATGGATGCAACCCAGCTTAGCATCAACATTGCTCGTTTCCACCCTCCTACATATGACGGGGTAGGTGAACCAAAGCTGCTCGAGAAGTGGCACCGTGAGATTGAAGCTCTCATGGAAATGGTTAAGTGCCCTGAGGACATGATTGTTGAGCAGGTAGTGTACTACCTAAGAGGAGAAGCTGCAGTTTGGTGGCGTAACGTCAAGGATGATGCTAGAGCTTACTACCGGCGGAAGGGGCTATTCCGTGGTCCGGGTTGAAGAGTGCTATGAGAGAGCAGTTTGTGCCGGAGCATATCCGACACAAGATGAGATCCGACTTTGAATCTTTCAATATGTCCGAGGAGATGACGATCACCGATTACTATCATCGGTTTATGGAGCTATCTCGTTATGTGGAAGATTTGCAGCTCGGACAAAGAGGTTTGGCTCTCCGATTTGAGAGGGGTTTGTCTGCTAAGATCGTGAGTCGTATGCCTACCGGGGTTGCTACCGACCTCAAGGAAGTGTATCCGAGAGCGGGTCAAGCCGAGAGAATGGTGGATCTCTCAAGGGAGATCGAGGAGAGGATGCTACGAGAAAAGAGGAAGGCCGAGAAGCGGGAACAACAATCAGCCAACCAACAAGAAAGGGAATTTCAATCATGCCAAGGCTTTCTCTAGTGGAGCTGGTTTCTCTGGAGGTTCTTGTGGTCGGGGAAAGAATGGAGGTCGGGTGTAAGTGACAACACCAACCTTACGTGCTTCATTTGTGGTGGGATAGGTCACAAAAGGCGAGACCGCACGAGCTACAAGCCCGCAATTGGTTCAGGACTAGATCAGGAAATTTCTCTCAGGGGCCGACTCAGAGTTTTGCTAGTAACCGACCGGGAGGTTCATGGGGCAACAGAGGTGGACAGGGTAACCAGGGCGGTTACAACCGCGGTGGTGGTGGATCTTACCAGCGCCAGAATAACAAGATGTCACCCAGATTGGCGGCTAAGCCTAGTACCTCCAATGCTTGATTCGGGGTGGAGGACAGATGAATAGTGGAAAGCTCTTCATGATGGATAAGCAGGAAGCACAAGATGATGCTCATGTAGTTACCGGTACCTTTCTTGTTAATAATGTACCGTCCTTTGTTTTGTTTGATTGGGGCTACACATTCTTTTGTGTCTAAAAGTCATCTTTGTGTCTATGGGTTTGGGACAGTTTGAGGTTGTAAAAGATGATGTGTTCATACCTTTGGGGAGTCGTGTCGTGTCTCAAGTTATATAAGGGTATATCTATGGTGATTGGAGGGGTAGATTTACCAGTAAACCTGTTAGAGTTTCCTAAGGATGGGTTTGAGGTGATTGTCGGGATGGATTGGCTAGGTAGGTATGACGCCAGGATAGATTGTAGACAAAAGAGAGTGTCTTTAAAGGGTCCCAAGGGTGTTAAGATGTCCTATAGAGGGTTTGTGGTAAAGCCTAAGTGTAGGTTTATAGCGGTTATGACTTTAAAGTCATGTTTAAGGAAAAAGTGTCCCTTAATTCTTTGTCATGTGAGAGATCGCCGAGTAGAGCCGCCGACAACTTCTGAGATTTCCGTGGTGAAAGAATTTGAAGATGTCTTTCCTGAGGAAATACCGAGTTTGCCTCCCAAGAGGGATGTCGATTTCAGCGTGGAGCTTAAGCCGGGAACGGGTCCTATATCTAAAGCACCTTATCGTATGGCACCTAAAGAGTTGGCTGAGTTGAAGAAGCAGATACATGAGTTGTTAGACAAGGGTTATATCAGGCCTAGCGTGTCACCGTGGGGAGCTCCAGTTCTTTTTGTAAAGAAGAAAGATGGGAGTATGAGATTGTGCATTGATTACGAGAGCTCAATCAAAGTTACTGATGAAGAATAAGTATCCGTTGCCAAGGATTGACGATTTATTCGATCGCCTAAGTGGAGCTGGTGTGTTCTCTAAGATTGATCGAGGTCGGGGTATCATCAATCGAGGATAGCGGATGAGGACATTCCTAAAACGGCGTTCCGATCTCGTTATGGTCACTACGAGTATGTAGTGATGCCTTTTGGGTTGACCAATGCGCAAAGCAGCCTTTTATGGATTTGATGAATCGGATCTTCACACCGTTTTTGGATAGGTTTGTGGTTGTTTTCATCGACGATATCCTAGTTTATTCCAAGACTAAGGAAGAGCACGAAGAGCACTTGAGGATAGTTTTGCAGACTTTGAGAGAAAATCAGCTCTATGCCAAGTTATCCAAGTGTGAGTTCTGGTTAGAGGAAGTGGCTTTTCTAGGCCATGTAATATCCAAGAAGGGGGTATCTGTGGATCCTAGTAAGATTGAGGCCGTTACCAAGTGGGAATCGCCGAAGAATGTTGCTGAGATTCGGAGTTTCTTAGGCCTTGCCGGCTACTACGGAGGTTTGTGAAAGATTTCTCTACCATAGCACGGCCTATGACATCCTTGATGAGGAAGGAAGTCAGATTTGTTTGGGATGAGAGTTGTGAAACGGCGTTTGGACCTTAAAAGAACGCTTGACCACGGCTCCTATCCTAGCCTTGCCAGAGGGTTGTGAGAACTTTGAGGTGTATACCGACGCTTCAAAGAACGGTCTAGGTTGTGTTTTGATGCGGGGAGGAAAGTGATAGCTTATGCTTCGAGGCGGTTGAAGCAATATGAGGAGAACTACCCTACTCATGATTTAGAGTGGGTGCGATTGTGTTCGCTCTTAAGATTTGGAGGCACTACCTTTATGGCGCAACTTTTAAGGTGTTCTCTGATCATAAGAGTCTAAAGTATATCTACACTCAGAAGGAGCTTAACATGCGACAGAGGCGGTGGATGGAGCTGATTGGGGATTATGATATGGAGATCATCTATCACGAGGGTAAAGCTAATGTTGTCATGAGATGCTTTGAGTAGGAAGAGCGTTCATTCGCTATGTACATCTATGTCCTTTTGAAGTTGAGAGATGAGATGTCTAGATTGGGGATCTTTATGATTCGGGAGGGGAATACCATCGGGGATTTGACGATCGAGCCAGAGTTGTATGAAAACATCAAAAGTAAGCAAGAGCTTGATCCTAAGATCCAGGAGTGGAAGTCAAAGGTAGAGAGTGGAGCAGCTTCCAGGTTCTCTATACATCCAGATGGGAGTGTTCGTTTTGATGGGAGATGGTGTGTTCGACGATGCGAGTTAAGGAGAATGATCTTGTCGGATGCTCATTGCACTCCTTATTCAGTTCACCCGGTGGTGACAAGCTTTACAGAGACCTTAAGAAGACTTTTTGGTGGCCGAACATAAAGAGAGATGTAGCTGAGTTTGTGGCTAGATGTTTGACCTGCCAAAGGGTCAAAGGTGAACAAAGGAGACCTCAAGGTAAGATTCAGTCTCTGACAGTGCCCGAGTGGAAGTGGGAGTCGATCTCCATGGACTTTATTGTGGGGTTACCTAGGTCACAACAAGGTAACAACATGATTTGGGTGATTGTGGATCGGTTAACCAAATCAGCCCATTTCGTCCCCATGAAGGATACTTGGTCTAAGATGCAGCTGGCATTGGGTTACAGAAAGCATGTGGTTCGGTTACATGGTATTCCGAAAGATATTGTTTCTGATCGTGATGCGAGGTTCATATCAAAGTTTTGGCAAGAACTGCAAGAGTTGATGGGTACAACGCTGAAGATGAGTACAGCTTTTCATCCGGCAACCGATGGTCAGACAGAACGGACCATCAAGACCTTAGAAGACATGCTAAGGGCATGTGTTATGGACTTTGGAGGCAGTTGGGAAGACAGACTTGATTTGATCGAGTTTTCATACAATAATAGTTATCATACAAGCATTGGGATGGCACCTTTTGAAGCTTTGTATGGCCGGAAATGCCGAAGTCCAGTTTGTTGGGATGATAGTTCCGAGACTGGTGGTTTTAGGGCCACAATTGGTTCAAGATATGGTTGAGCAAATCCAGTTGATTCGCCAAAAGATGAGAGCAGCTCAAGATCGTCAGAAGAGCTACGCCGACTTACACCGCAGGGACATTGAGTTCGCGGTAGGTGACAAGGTGCTTTTGAAAGTGTCACCTATGCGAGGTGTTATGAGGTTTGGGAAAAAGGGTAAGCTAAGCCAAAAGTTTATAGGTCCTTATGAAATTCTGGACCGTGTTGGCGAGGTAGCCTACAGGTTAGCTTTACCACCAGCTTTGGATAGAGTGCACAATGTTTTTCATGTGTCTCAACTTCGGAAATATGTGAGTGATCCGTCGCACATCCTCGAGATGGAGAACATCGAACTTGATGAATCCTTGTCCTATGCCGAGATTCCTAAGGAGATTCTTGATCGCAAGGTTCGTAAGACCCGGAATGGTGAGACGGTCTTACTCAAGGTCCTTTGGTCTAATCATAATGTGGAGGAAGCCACATGGGAACCCGAGGAAGCTATGCGAGACCGTTTTCCTAACCTTTTTGATCAGGTATGTTTGGTTACGGGGACGTAACCGTTGTCTTTGTAGGGGGGTAGGAGATGGTCGCGATGGTGTTTTGTTGTTTCTTTTGCTTTGTTTGGTTCGAGTCGGGAGATGCGTTTGGGGTAACTTGTTGTGATGCTTGTATAGTTCCTTTGAGTTGTCGCATGTGATTGTTAGAGTCTTGTGTCGTGGTGTTGTGCTTGCTTCTAGTAGAGTGTGAACTTCGAGACGAAGTTCTTTTTAGGGGGAAAGATTGTAACACTACGGATTTTCTTTGGAGCCTACTCGACCGAGTAGAGCCTACTCGGCGAGTAGTGCTCGAGTGCGTGTTATTTTGGTTCGCCGAGGAATACTCGGCCGAGTATAGTGAATACTCGACCGAGTATTGGACACTCGGCCGAGTATGCACTTACTCGACCGAGTGTCTGGTTTGGCGAAGTTATATTTCGACGGTTTGATTAAGGAGTGATTAGGGTATTTTATATTTCCGCGTCAGTTTCTAATATCATTTTTCACAAAGATTATCATTTCTACGTTACCCTAATCATACCCAAATCATTCCCTAATCCTTCCATTGAGCATTTCGTAGCATCTTTGTGTGGATAATTGCGGTGATTCTTGCGTATAAGTTCTTGTTGACCGTTGGTAAGTTCTATCTTTGTAATTATTGCATCTGTTTGAGTTCTTGTACATTTATATGGGAAGGGGATGTTGGGAATTGTACAAAGTGTAATTGTGTTGTATGATCATTGTATAGGAGAAGACTTCGTAGAGGAGCCTTTTTGATTGTCCGTGTTGCATACTGCTGTGATTGCTAAGGTAGGGTTTCCCTACTCAGTTTACTGTGCTTTACATGACATGTTGTTGTAATTATCGTTGTCTGTTGATCATCGTAGTATGGAGATTATTGTGATTGTGATGTTGGTGTGAGGGGATTGAGATGACAAAGTAATGTCATGTGATTGTGATTGTGGTGGAGTCACTTGCGGGAGTGGCTTCACACCCTAGTTCGCCCTCCGTGGAACCCGCCACGGGAGGGGATGTGCACATTAAGGGACAGGATCGTTGTCGCTCGTTGAGGAGCCGGACTAGGTGGGATCGGCTGCGGTCACCCACTGGCGGCGAGGATTACCTGTTGCGATGGGTAATCTGGCAGGGCTACACACTTTAGTGTGTAGTCGGTTACTATGTGAGCTTGGGTGATTGGGAGTTGATGATGATCAGACGAGTATTGCATTTGTTTGTCTTGTTTGTTGCATAATATCGACCCGTTGTTGTTTGTGGAATCTGCGGTGATCCATTCGGGGATGGTGAGCGGGCTTGATGAGTTTTGCTAGTGAGAGCTTGGGGATTATCTTGGGAGATTTGCCACCACGAGTCATAGCATCACCGTCTGAGTCTTAGCGAGTTTTCTTTTATTGTTAAGACTTTGAGGTTGTATTTCATTAGACAGTATTCGGTTTTGGATATTGTAAACTTTGCATTTTACATTACTTTAATAATGATGCTCAATTCAGACGCTTTGGTATATACTAACCTCGGGAAACCGAGATGGTAACGCACTTTCATGGTAGGGTGGTCCTGGTAAGGCACCTTGGTATGAGGGGGTGTTACAATTTCACCCTTGCAAGATTTGGTTTGAGTACAGCACAAGGGTCGTTCCCATCACTAATGGGGAGATACCACTTTGTGTTCATGCTTTCTACACTTTCGATGAAGTAATTAATGGTGCTATGCCAGATAGACTTTATATTGGTAAGAAAAAAACTCTTACTTTAGGTGTTAATATGTGTCAAATATAGTATTTTTAATGCAATAATCCTATATGTGCAGATGTTATTGGAAGGTTGGAGCATATTTACCCAATAAAAGACCCACATGGCAAGAGGAAGAGGACTATTGTTTTGGGAAATACTCAGTATGTTTTAATCTCCATGATATTTATTTAATATACCATTACTAAAACGAAACACAATTCTAATGAAATTATTACCAACAATTTTTTTGTAGGAACCAACATATGTGTTGTTCTGTTTTTGGAGACTACGTTGACCAAATAATGAATATTGAGCAGGAGTACCTTAACCAGAAAAAACCAACTGTGGTGATGCTATTCGTAAAGCGTTCCGTTTATGAAGGTATTAAAAATATTTTACGATGCAAAATCAGTATGATATTAATTACATAGTATTGACTGAATGATTTAGCAACATTTACTACTTTTTCACAAATATGGAGGGGAAGTCAGCTTAACAACAACATGGGGTGCAATAAAGATCTTGGTTAATCCAAGTATGAATGAGGTCAACGAGTTCAATAACGAGTCTGCCTCTTTAATCCTTTAAATACCAACCCATTTCTTTTTCATACTATAGTTAACAATGATCTTTATTTTACAAGTCATATTTATATAAAACATGACTTTTTGTCCTATTTCACTTTTATAATCAGTTAGTTTATAATTACGTACTACCTCATCAGAAAATGCAATACAAATTAACATAATACAAAAACAAAAACAACGCGTGCACTCCATTTGTTTTTTTTTTTCCCGTAAAATTTTACCTTCACTTCATGTTAATTTTTCCCTTACCAGTTTCCCGAAGAGGATGAGAGTGCCGTTGGGGCTCCAGGAAATGCTGAATACCATCCTCCGATCCTCGCAAGTGTAAACATCGAAACATTAAGCGAGATAGCAAACGTTAGCAAAGGAGGGGCATATGTCACCATGGCAAAGTTTCTTTAGTTAGATACATCTGGTAATAATTGGTTCTACTACTCATGCAAAGAATGTAGATCAAAGGTTAAGCATGGTGATGATGGTTTGTGGTATTGTGACAAAGAAAAAGATGGCAAAGCTTGCACAATTAAGGGTATTGGAGTACCAACTGCTATTCCAAGGTATAAATAATATTTACTTCAATAATTCTTCAAATAAGTACAAAATTGAAAACAAATTATACAAAATGGTTATGTGTTGCAGGTTTCAAGTTAAGTTCTTAGTCACATATGAACCTTGTGATTTGTTTGAATTCATAATTTGGGATGATTGCATCGATGAATTGCTTGGGAAAACAGCCCAAGCCATCCTTGATGAAGATGAGGTAAATCAAAACTTTGTAAAAAATAATTTTATATTGCAGCAATATGAAATAAAATCATAATGTTGTTAAATAAAGTTAACACTTGCTTTCAGATTTATAGCGTTATACGTCCACCAGATTTTAGGCCTTTACTTGAAAGGACTTTTGTTGCAAAGATAAGGGTCGATCAGATCTTTAACATTGAGTAAAAATCCCGATCATATGGGGTGATCAATTTATGTGATGATCCTAGGACAATATCTAACTGGAATGCTATGAATGATGCAAGAAAAGTGTGACATCGATTTACACAGATTTTTTACCCATTTATACATTGTTTGCTTAAAATGTATCGTAAATATTGTGTTTTGTTTTAGGAACAAGCAATTTCAACTTCTAACTATCTCATAGATCTAACATAACATTCTAATAAAAAAACCCAATAAATCATACTTAAAAAATATATAACAAATATGAGGACGCTGAATACGAATGAAAATGGTAATATCATCATTTGCATGTCGATTTTTTTGTGTCCATCTATATATCAGATTCGGTAAATTATTGTAGTGAAAGTTATATACAAAAAATATAAGAAGATATTGACAATAAACCAAACTCATATTAATAAACAGATTGAAAAACTTATAATAAGGGATGAAAATCGAAAGTACCTATAGTAGAAAATTGGATGCTTTAAGAATATAAGAATAACAATTTGAATACTTCACCATCTCCATTGATGAAAAGGGTAATCATAAGATATGAGTTGATGATGATAATCTGCATGGAGGAGGAAGAGGGAGGCGGCGGAATTGGGTGTGTTATAGTGAGAGAGTGAGAGATTTAGTCAGAGAGTGAATTAGTGAGGTAAGGGAATGAGATAAAGATGAAGGCGTTGTAATGATCGTATAACAAGTAGGATTTGGTGGGGGTCGGGCATTTTATATGGACAAACAAAATTAAGGTTGTATTTCATACGGGCTTAGTTGATGGATCGATATAACACGGATCCATCTATAATATGGATCGAATTCATTGCATAAGTCCAATTTATCAAATTGTGTGGCCTAATCATGCATGTTCGGGATCAATTTGAAGGCGTTCAAAAAATATGATGATTAAAAAAAGTACATGTTTAAGATATCATTTCGCATAATTTTTTTTACTTTATGCATGACGAATATAGATGATCCAATCCTACAAAGAAGCTTGGTGATTAGGGACAGTACTCAGCAATCAATGTCAACTCTTCGAGAGCTGTTGTCTGACATTACGAACGATACTCCTTTCTTCTATTTTCCAATCGTAAACCATTGCATGTGAACACGTCTTTTACACATGTGTAAAAATTAATCATGTACATCACGAATTGTCACTTGTTGCCTAATTATTATTATAATAGAAATGCAAATTTAAATATTCATCAAAAAATATTCATATCGATCAAATGCATACCCGTGCAATTTTGCATGGGCTTAAAACTAGTAATAATTAAATGAATAAAAATAACAAGCACATATTGTAACACCCCCTTCTTACCCGGCCGAGGTAATTGGGAGATGTTACCATCGCGGTTTCCCGAGGCGGTAAATCGGAGATACAATCAAGAAATATTTACAATAAATAACAAGTTTAGCGATTACATAAATGTAAACAAATGAATAAATGTGAACTATACAAATTACAAGTCGACTACCATCTATGTCATCTATGCTATGCTACTCGACTCCGAGTCCAAGGCGCGACCCAAATTCCGATCACGTCAACAAGCAAAACCTGTACTTAACCTCCTCCCCATATGATCATAAATATCATATGGATCGACACAGGCCACTCTGGAAATACGTGACAATTACATAGACACAACAAACGTCAGTTTCAATAAATAAAGTGTGACACAACTCAAAGTGTGTGAGTATGCAACATGACTATGATATGAATGAGACGCTATCAAACAACCACCACACCGGTACCGGGTGTAATACTACGGTTTTATGAGTCTCTGGGTACTCTATCGAGTGGGGCTTACTCTGTCGAGTAAGCATGTTTTGATTTAAGAAACGATGATTCACTTTTGTAGGGTACTCGATCGAGTAGCCTTGGTACTCGATCGAGTAAGGGGCACTCGATCGAGTACGTTAGTTACTCGATCGAGTAAGTGTGTTTTACGGGTTTGTTTTGACGAGTTTTGTTACTAATGCGGGATTAATAAAAAAAGGTTCCGTCACTTTTCTTAAACACTTTTATCATCCTAAAACCTTTCTAGAAAAGATTGAAAGTTACGTTCTTCGAATTCATCGCATTAGTGGCAAATCCCAAGGCTTGGTTGGTCGGATCATCTTATTCTTTACACCGTTGTGATCGTCGTGTCAGGGGTAAGTTCCTTGTATAATTTATGTAGTGTTTAGTTGAGTTTCTTTAAAACCCTAATTGGGTAATTTGGGGGTTTGGGGGAGTATTGTTGTTGTAGATGGTGATTGTATGATTGTGTGTCTATAGGAGGTGATTTCGTTGAAGAATGATTATGATTAGCTGATTGTGACGATCTTGGTGATGGCTTATTTCAGGTAGGGTTTCCCTACTCAATATTAATTACATAATGTGTGGTGATTGTTGATTGATTCAGACGGTTGTGATTTCGTATTGTTGATTCATTCAAACGGCTGTGATTTCGTATTGTTGTTGGATTCAGACGGTTGTGATTATTGTTAAAGTATACTGCTAGTGTTTGTGACGGTTGTTGATTAATATTGCGGTTGCTGTTTATCTGTCTGTGTTCTTCGGGGTGCGTCCCTGGCTGAGTTGAGTCACTTGCGGGAGTGGCTTCATGCCCTTGATTCGCCTTCTGTGGAACCCGCCACAGAAGGGATGTGCACATTAATGAATATGGGTTTATCGCTCGACGGAGATGAGCGGGGCTTAGGTGGGAAAGGCTGCGGTCTCCCACTGGCGGCGAGGAGTAACCTGTTGCGATGGGTGCTCTGGCAGGGCTACATACTTTAGTGTGTAGTCAGTTGTGTGGAGATTGGAGATGGAGACTGAGGTTGTGTTGAGTTGTTTGAACTGTTTGTGTACTTGTTTCATTGTGGCATTGTTTCTGTATAATTAGTACCGACCCCGTTTAAATGTTTTAAAAACTGTGGTGATCCATTCGAGGGTGGTGAGCGAGTTATTGGCAGGTATGATATGACGCGTATGGGATAGCAGGATGAGTCATCACGTGGCGATTAGAAATCTTCCATTTGTGTCGACGGTGTTTTATAGCTTTGATAGTTTTAGCAGTAGACCGTCTGAGAACCTTGTATATCAGTTTCACAGTTTTGGTTTTGATCATGTAATCACTTTAAGTTATATTGTTATTTAAATTATGTTTCTTCATTGTCTTATGATTATCATTGCCTCGGGGAAACCGAGATGGTAACATCTTTATACCTGAGTGGTCCTGGTAAGGCACTTGGAGTATGGGGGTGTTACAAAATGGTATCAGAGAGACGATCCTGAAACCTGTAACCAATGAATCTGATGAACTTAGGGAGTTAATTAAAATGAACCCGGGGTAAAAGTTGTAGGAGCTAATGCAAAGGCTTGGAATACGTCCTAAAGTCGCGAACTCGCCCTACAATTTTGAACCGGTCACATGGGATATGAGTCGGGATCGCTATGTGTTTACCTTGTGTGTTGTGTATCTATATAGTAAGGTGTTGTATGAATCGATGGACGCGTGCATGTGGAGGATATGAGATGTGTAGTGAAGGATGATGATGATATGATTATATTTGTCGTTGATTGAATACATGAATTGCATGATAGTTGGTTTACAATGTTGTTTTGAATTGTTGGAAAAGTATATGAGAATGATGAATGATGTGGTAGAGAAAGGGAGTAGTTCATATATGATAATATGTGATGAATAATGATGTTGCAGGATGGATGATTTATAATGGGGATATATTAGTAACATGTGATTAGGGGTTGTGATATGATTTTACGTAATTTTGTTTGCGTAAAGCTATATAATAAGTTCATATAATTGTCTACTGTTGTATCATATGCACTTGTTAGATGAAGAATGTGATTGAACTAGATGAATTGATTGGAAAATATGAAGTGACAATTGCATGAAAATATGAATTTCGTGATTATGAATATGTCTAGGTGACGAAATTGATTTGTAATATTGTTGTATTAGTAACATGGAAATAGGATTTGTAATTGTATGAGTATGTTTTGTTTTACGAAAAGTTATAAAGTTAAGTATGCGGTAGTACATGAGTGATAAGTTGAATGTTATATGAGCATGATAAATGTTATTGTTTGGTTTTTGGTAGGTCGTAACATGTGGTTAGGGATAGTGGTTTTACAAGTATTGAGTCGCTTATATTCGCTTTGTTGATGTTTAAGTTGTTTGAAAGAGAAAATCAGATAATTATGTCGTCTGATTACATCAAAGTTGTCTTTAAACTGTTATAACTTGAGATGCATAAATGATTTTGATGTGATTCCAATTGGAGGTGATAGGTTGTTCTTTTAATATTCTAACGATAGGTCACACGCCCAAAACGACCAAGAAATAAGTGAGTTATGACCGTTTTACAAAAACTGGACAGTGCTGAGAAATGCGTAGGGTACTCGATCGAGTGTCACTCGATCGAGTGCACCTTGGTACTCGATCGAGTATCCCTTACTCGATCGAATAGCCCTGGTAATTTTTATATACGTGTCTCTGACTTTCACCTACTCGATCGAGTAAGTCACTTACTCGATCGAGTGGCCTATACTCGATCTAGTGACCCCTATTTTGGGTCATATGCTTATCTTTTGACTTCGTTGCATATTATATTTAATTCAGAGGTGTTATTTTGCTTCTTTAGGCATTGTTTTACATGTATGTTGGTCTTGATGCGTAAGTTACCCAATCTTATGGTGTAGTGAGTGGCACCTATGGTGAGTATGAGTTCGGTTGGAGAGGACATGAGTTATATGTGGTTGTGATAGATAGAGGAAAAAGAAAAGGAAGATTGGCAAGGCTTAATTGAGGCATAGAGCATGTTTTGTGAGACGAGATGAGTGATATGATTGTGTGTTGAGTAATGTAAAAGTAAGTGAATGTGGGCAAAGGGTGATGTAAGTTTATGGAACGTGGGAATGAAAGATTGGAAATGAGAGACGCATATGGTGGTAACTTTGGATGTTTAAGGATTATGAAGGGAGGTAGTTATCACTCAGTTGGTTAAGAATATATGTAATGGAAAGGTCGTTATAGGTAAATGGAAAGAAATGGGGTATAAAGAGCTTAGATTGAGTTATGCAGCGATGTGGGTTTGCAGATAGCGAGTGAGTTTGGGAATTTGGTTTATCAAGAGGTGGAACTAATGTGTGATTTTCTTGGCCAGTTAACAGTATGAAATGAGTTTGGGATTAAAAAAAACGAGGTTGAGTGGACTGACCGTGTAGATTGATTGGTGATAAGTGAGAGTGATAGCATGATAAGAGAAGATCCATGGTAAGGAAGAGTGAGATAATATCGATAAGAAGTAATGGGATTTGAGTTTTGGAGCAATGAGAAGATAATCGGAGCACTAAAGAGTTAGGAAGAAGTAATAAGGAGTTTTATGGTTAATTGATTTTGTCGAGTGTAAAAGAAAAGAATTAGGGGAGTAAAACTAGAAAAATGTTGATCGAAGTTATGTGATATAGAGGTAAGAAGTCGTCGAGATGTGTGATACCAATCATGAGGATGTTAGTTGATGGTTATATAGGAGTTTCGGGACAACATGATTAGTCTTGAGTTTTGAGGAATTAAGGAAAATAAAAAATTGGTAGAATATCTGCATGATATGAGATTTTGGTGGAGAGTTAGATGACGATACAATTAAGAATAGTATTGGGAAGAATGTTGAGGTAATTTTGTTGATGGATTTGATGTTCGTTATTTGGGATGTTAACCAAAGATAGGAGAGAAATCGTGATGTTTAGGTAAGAGGTTTGATGTCCGGACAGTGGTAGTGTTATGGTTTGTGACTAGTGGTTAAGGGTGATGGTATCTTAGAAAGGTTGCAATTCTAAAGAGGTTGATTTTGTAGAGACCAGATTGATATATATGGTTGTGAGAGAGTATAAGATGTAGTTATATGAGGCAGTTGTTAGTAGTTGAGTATTAATAGTATGGTTACATTTGGCAGGGGGTGATGGATATACGAATGGGAGAACATGTTATGAGGGGCATACAAGTTAAGCTCGAGTGAGAGGTAACTTTTATCAGGTGGTAACTTACGTGATCAGGATTGACTGGTTGGATGTGATTATGGGTCTATGTTATATATAAATGTTTGTGTGAGGTTCTAACCTCACAAGAAGTGGTATGGTGTGATAATTATAAAGTTGTTATCTGAATATTCTGTAATACATGTTGGATACGGTAACTTAATGGAATGATGATCAAAAGTGATAGTTTGGGTGGTCTGATATGACTGGTTATACTTGCATGTGTATTCATGATATATGTTTATTCCGTGAAAAGGTATGCATGGTATGCATGAGATTCTTGTCTGTTTATTTCGTATGATATATGGTGTTGTGATCTAGTAAAGCAGTCTTGAGTAAGTTTTTCTTGTCTGAGATGTTATATTGAGTCAGTGTTTATGGGATTGTGTATGTTGTGATGTCTATCGGTGTGGTTGTGGTGCCTCGGGTGGTGATCCGGGCACGATACTTAGTGTTGTGATGCGGGTATTTTCGCACTGCGGTGTGGCTGTTGGTGGCGGTGTTGCGATGCCGTCACCGGTTGTAGTGGAGTAGGCGAGATGATTATGATACGAGTTTTCGAAAGTACATACCAGTTAAACATAGATTGTTGTTTTGTTTGCTGCTGTTCCTTGTGAGTTGTGGTTGAACATGTAGACTGTTGTTTTGTTTGTTGATGTTTCTTACCAGTTTCAGTTTGGGAATGAGGGTAGAGTATGATATGAAAGAGAGTTGTATATGTTTTCGTTGTTGTCATGGTATTGTGATATTTCATTGATGGGACACGATTGTGAGAAGTTGTTCTGATAATTTTGATCTTGTTTTAAGATGAGGCATCGGTAGTCATAGTCATGGCAAGTGATTCGTGGAACATGTGTTGTAATGATCCGAAAGCGGCAGGTGGTTCATAATCTTTTGTTGAGATAGTGAGTGCAGGGTATTGGGAATTGGTGTCATGTTAAGTTATGTATGAGTTTTGCGGTAATGAAAGAAAAGAACTTGGGGATCTAGTGTGAGTGTACGTAACAAGTGTAGATCGTGAGTTATGCTTTTGGCGACAGGAGTTTTATATAGTTTATATAGAGAGGTATGTCATGTTGCGGTAATGTGGAAGAGTTGAAGTTTTGGGTTAAGCTAAAGATTTTGAGTTATAGGTTAGGTGGTGTGACGAGTGAATTGAAGTATGAGAATTGTTTAAGTAAGAGAGCCTTAGATATATGCATGACGAGTGTTTAGATTATAGGTGGTTATCTTCGACATGCGGTGGTGATGAGGGTAATGAGAAGATATAGCTAGGATTTAGTATTAATGAGTTACGAGGATGTAACATTTATCTTAAGAGCAGAAGGATGCGGCAAAGAGAGTTTGATGGTTGTCGATGTTGTAGTATATTTGGAAGTTGGAGTCTTAATGAAGAATAAAGGATGGTTTTCTGTTGTGGTTGATTTTGTTAAAGGTCATGACCGTGCTTGTAGTAGTGTGATGTCTAGGAGTGCGAGAATATTTCAGTAGTGTTGACAGTTGAATGATGATGATTATGAGTTCGATAGTTTTGACAGTTGGAAGATGATGCTATGAGTGTGAGTAAACTTCGAGGACGAAGTTCCTTTTAAGGTTGGTAGAATGTGACATTCCGTTTGATGTCGATGAGTGTCTTGATATTGGATTTGCTAGTGGATGATATATTACGGAGTTAGCAGCGTTTGTGGATGGTAGTTGGTAGTGTATGGAGTTAGTGTTGAGAGAGATATGATGTAGTTGATACGATATCGTGAGCGATGTGTGGAGGTAGGAATAGTTGGTGGAGTTGGTGTTAAGAGTTCATGGTTTCTTGTTTTATAAGTTGGGGTTTCGTTTTGAGTTCTTAGTACCATTGTTGCGTCTTGACCGAGTTAGTATGTTTGTTTTTTTTATGTATGGGTTGAACTTCGGGGACGAAGTTCTTTTTAAGGAGGGAAGACTGTAATACTACGGTTTTATGAGTCTCTGGATACTCTATCGAGTGGGGCTTACTCTGTTGAGTAAGCATGTTTTGATTTAAGAAACAGTATTCTGCCTGTAGGGTACTCGATCGAGTAGCCTTGGTACTCGATCGAGTACGTTAGTTACTCGATCGAGTAAGTGTGTTTTACGGGTTTGTTTTGACGGGTTTTGTTACTAATGCGGGATTAATAAAAAAAGGTTCCGTCACTTTTCTTAAACACTTTTATCATCCTAAAACCTTTCTAGAAAAGATTGAAAGTTACGTTCTTCGCATTCATCGCATTAGTGGCAAATCCCAAGGCTTGGTTGGTCGGATCATCTTATTCTTTAGACCGTTGTGATCGTCGTGTCAGGGGTAAGTTCCTTGTATAATTTATGTAGTGTTTCGTTGAGTTTCTTTAAAACCCTAATTGGGTAATTTGGGGGTTTTGGGGAGTATTGTTGTTGTAGATAGTGATTGTATGATTGTGTGTCTATAGGAGGTGATTTCGTTGAAGAATGATTATGATTAGCTGATTGTGACGATCTTGGTGATGGCTTATTTCAGGTAGGGTTTCCCTACTCAATATTAATTACATAATGTGTGGTGATTGTTGATTGATTCAGACGGTTGTGATTTCGTATTGTTGATTGATTCAGACGGTTGTGATTTTGTATTGTTGCTGGATTCAGACGGTTGTGATTATTGTTAAAGTATACTGCTGGTGTTTGTGACGGTTGTTGATTAATATTGTGGTTGCTGTTTATCTGTCTGTGTTCTTCGGGGTGCGTCCCCGGCTGAGTGGAGTCACTTGCGGGAGTGGCTTCATGCCCTTGATTCGCCTTCTGTGGAACCCGCCACAGAAGGGATGTGCACATTAATGAACATGGGTTTATCGCTCGACGGAGATGAGCGGGGCTTTGGTGGGAATGGTTGCGGTCCCCCACTGGCGGCAAGGAGTAACCTGTTGCGATGGGTGCTCTAGCAGGGCTACACACTTTAGTGTTTAGTCAGTTGTGTGGAGATTGGAGATGGAGACTGGGGTTGTGTTGAGTTGTTTGAACTGTTTGTGTACTTGTTTCATTGTGGCCTTGTTTCTGTGTAATTAGTACTGACCTCGTTTAAATGTTTTAAAAACTGTAGTGATCCATTCGGTGGTGGTGAGCAGTTATTGAGCAGGTATGATATGACGCGTATGGGATAGCTGGGATGAGTCATCACGTGGCAGTTAGAAATCTTCCGCTGTGTCAGACGGTGTTTTATAGCTTTGATAGTTTTAGCAGTAAACCGTCTGAGAACCTTGTATATCAGTTTCACAGTTTTGGTTTTGATCATGTAATCACTTTAAGTTATATTGTTATTTAAATTATGTTTCTTCATTGTCTTATGATTATCATTGTCTCGGGGAAACCGAGATGGTAACATCTTTATACCTGTGTGGTCCTGGTAAGGCACTTGGAGTATGGGGGTGTTACACCTGGACACGCCCAGACGTACCAACAACGACCACGGTACAGGGACACGCCTAGACATACCGACAACCACACTGGTATCAGGACACGCCCAGACATACCAACCACAAACCGGTACCGGGACACGCCCAAACGTACCGGGTCCGGAAGCCAACCGGATCCCCTGCCAGACGTTGTGCCTCAACCACATGAGTCCCTCCGTAACTCAAGCCATTAATATGCACATCTCTCTTGGAGTAGGAAGTTCCAAGAGGCGACTTAAGCGTAAGACGGTCTCCCAACCGTCTTACATCTCCTCAATAACCAAGTAACACGACCAAACAATCACAACCGTCATATTCTCCAATATACATGACAAATACAATAATGCAAGATACCACACAATATGCCAACTACCGACTCATAGTGTCATCTTCACCAGTATCATGTTATAATGCAATTCAACAAACATATTTATCTCCTTAATGATATTATTAATTATTAAACATGTTATAATGCAATTACTCTAATTATGTGACACTAATTACAACATTAACCACAACATATACAATGACCGCATTATTGAAACCGAGTAGGATTAACCTAACTTTATAATTCATAAGAAATCCGAAACTACCAAGCATCCATATCATAAAACCGTCTCATCTTACATAATTCCATAATAACTATCACAACACATTCTACAACAACAACTACTACTACTACTAATTAACCCTTCATTACTACCCATTAATTACCCCTAACACTAATTAAAACACTAATTAACAAAACTCATACAAATCCCCCAAATTCTAGGGTTTAGTCTTAAAACGAATTATCCAAATAAAAGGGAAAAAGATAGTATAATACTTACCAAGTGATAAGGAACAAGAATATGTGAATGAATCTTCCAAATTCTTCACCCATAGTTGTAGATCTAGGATTTAGAGAATGAGGGATTGTAATAAGAGGTAGGAGGGTTTAGAGAGAAGGAATTAGGGTTTGGAAATGGGAAAAATCAGAAAAATAGGGTATATATATGTCAAGGTCCATCAATAGAAAAACCCACGCGTGAAAACTCAGCGGTTCCCGCAGCACTCGGTGGAGTGCTCGGTTCACTCGGTCGAGTGACGGCTCTACTTGGTCGAGTGAACCTCCACTCGATCGAGTGACCAAAGAATCAGAGGCTTTAAAAACTTTGCAGGCTCACTCGGTCCCTCACTCGGTCGAGTGAGGTTTACTCGGTCGAGTACTCGGCCACTCGACCGAGTACTAGGTTTAGAATTTACGAGGTATTACAATCTCTCTCTCTCTCTCTCTCTCTCTCTCTCTCTCTCCCCTTCTCCTCACATGTTTATCAACCATATATGCTCTTTCTAATTATCACTCTCACATCAAAGTTCTTTGTTCCACTCTCATTGTTTTCTCACATTCCGTACTTTCTCTTTCCTTAATTTCCAAATTGTTACATTCGCTCCCTCTAAAAGAGAACTTCGTCCCGAAGTTCAACTATCAAACCTCATAGTGTGCTCTCATACGTTCATTATTAAATTCCACAAATGACCAACTCTCTCTTGCCTATTGCAAATCCATTATCAAATCTCATATCTCATATAGTTCTAATTCCATTAATATAATCCCTCATCTACAAGCCTCCCAAAGGTCAAGTGTCAGGTGAAACTCACGGTTCCAATCTATAATCCCATAACTAACTCCCATTCATGTTGGTTATGTATACATATCTATCACGGGGTGTAACTCAATTATTATTACGTATCTATATCACGTTAAAGCTCATACAGTCACATGTATACACATCAATCATGAATATGCGGACTCCATGTAACAATTAAACAATGCCAAAATTACTCGTAATGTGACTCAACCATGAAAAACACTTCCATTTCCCCACAACATGCCACGAATGTACCGCGTCAAATCCACCACATGATCACATATGTGTTTTTCCATATCCGTTCCCATCCATCATCGACACTTCCGCTCACACGGAAGACCATAGTACACAATCATGCAAACGACCACTATGTAACACATACTTTGCATATTTCCTCTTACTTTTACACAACCAAATAAAATCACGTCGCTTAACATACATCAAACAAGATTATCACATTATTTCCGTCATCATTCCATTCATATCGAATCAACAATTTACATTTACTTGCAAAATGTCACACCATATAATCAAACATAAACAATTCATAAAATATCATCTATGTAGGGTCAACATGTTCATCCAAAAACAAGTACACTTATATAAACCGCGAAATAAGGGTACACGCTAAATGCTCGGTCAAATATCAATAAAACAAGGGTTAAGTCAAACCACTCGATCGAGTGTAGGAGGCTACTCGGCCGAGTAGGCGACCACTCGGTCGAGTGCATGGTGCACTCGGTCGAGTGGCAGAATGTTTTTATTCTCAACTCGGTTCTAAACTTCCTTATTTCATGGCACAAATGCTAATATACTCCGATGGTGACTAATACATCATCAAATAACCAAATTAAAGCAAACACGGCCTTATGGCCATTATTTCAACCCACCTTAAACAAAACATAATACAACACGATATTTCAAAATTTATTTCATAAACATTGCATTCCCCATTTACCCGGCGACGACATCACGCTACCGTCACCAACAAACGCACAATAGTGTGAAACACCATCATCATATTAACACTCATCGCATATACGCAATTCAATCTCATGGACATGGTACTAATACCACCTAAGACAATAATAACATTTCAACTCAACAGATTACTACAACAAGCTCACAATGCATACCACGGACGCTTTACTTGACGATTGGGATGCAATTTTACAAACATCTAAACCACCACACATAGGGTCAAAGTCTCACATAACTATTTTCATACTTATACTCACCTACTTAAATCAAACGGTCATACGATATAACACAAGTGATCAAAATACCCTAACCACACAATTGGCCCACATGCATCACATATCGCATTCTAAATTTACAACCATAAAGACCAATTGGGTAGTGCTACATCTACAACTCTATCTAGCAAAATAACATTTCCCGAAAACCGACTCTCAATGGACAACCTTGTCCTTTATTTCACAAGGTCATGCTCCCCGAAAAACCAACGGTGGTATAATTATATAACCATCAATTACCATGTCACGCATGTACAATGACTTCCTAATAGTTTCACCATTTATTCCTTACTACGACTTTTACTATAAATCTCTCACCGCCAATCTCACTGATTACCTCAAGTTTCACCTAGTACTCTCTTATCTTATTTCATAAATTCTTGTTGCCATCTTTCAGTTCCCATTAATCCTTTAATTCCATTTACACATTCCTACAACTATGAACGACCCAAGTTATCATCCTATTTCACCCTTAGGTACCTCAATTACTTTCTCATTGTTCCACCAAAATTTCCAAGTCATATTCAACAATAATATTACTTAATATGTAACCCAAACCTCATTCGCTATCCATAAGTTCAAACACTCAACAAATATTCAACTTAGATTAAACATCACTCATTATCCACAATTACTTCATATAATCATCTTTCTCAACTCAAGACACCTTACGCAAGCTAGAGTCACTTTATCCTACTCCTAATTTCCAAACATGAATCACACACCTACCTACTTACACGGTTCAAATCCACATCAAACGGACAACTTACATTAACCTCAATAAACACATGTTTCACATCCATAACTCTCAAGTACAACACCACTCATCACAAATTATTAGTATTTGTCCAACTACCCTCATTAAAACTACTACTAAACAAATTATCTACACGTCTTTACTCATCAAAACTATACGACCCAAAAAGGTAAACAAAGCATTGATCCATATATAAGCAAAACAACACATTAATTAACAAACATTGCAACACTACGAAACAATGAAACTACGTTTCAAATACAAAATTTAAAACTTAATCTTAAACACCATGGTATAAAAAAAATGTTGGGCAAAATTTAAGGTGAGATTCTCGACTTAAGACCATACATAGCATTATTAACAAAATTGTAAGCCTGCGGCACGATAAAACCAAGTATTAAGCACAAAATCAAAATTTGAGCATCAACACTATAATTTCCACACATATCACCATTGACAAGGTTGGGGCACTGTGAGACAATTAAGCCATATTTCAAATATAAAAAAAAAAATGAAAATTAACATTTAGGGATGTACATATGAAATCTCAAAAAGAAATTGGTCTAATTTTAAAACAAAAATTTCGATTTAAACTATGTTATTATAGTGATACTCATAAGGATTATTGCCCTAAAACACCGTTAAGCCAAATTTAACATAAAAGAAGGAATCAAAAGTTTGGTCAAGATTTTAAGGCGGAATTCCCAACTTAAGACAATACGTAGCATTACTAATGGAAATTGAAGTCTTATTACTCAATAAATTCAAGAAAACTTTAAAACAAAATTTTCAAATTTTTTAAGGTTATGCCAAACATCAACAAACAACACTTGAAACTTTACGACATAATTAGACAAAGGATGGAGTATGAAAATCGAAATTAGATCACTTTCGGTATAACTAACACACATGTCAGAACTTGAGGCGATTGTAAGGCAAATGGCTAGCTTAATACAACACAACACAACATCAACAAGCATTAAGTATCAAGAACAATTGGATCATGTTTTGGATGCAAAGACCAAAATCATTCGTTATAAGATAAAATTTCAAGAGATTTGGACACCCTTTTTAGATAAAATTTCGATTCGAGATGATACATGCCGTCACTAACAAGGTTAGTGGTCTCGTTAGTCAATTATACTAAGTTCTTAATCACAGAAATCAAAACTTACGCATGAACATTAAGGCTTCAAACTTTTCGGAACAAAATTTTCAAGGCAAGATTTCAAACATATGACAAGAATTAGCAATAACAATCAACTTTAGTCCTTGTTAAACAATTAACCAAGCAACAAATACAAATTAAATTATTGACTCGAGAACACATATTTTCGGATTCATAAAATCTTTGGGCAAAATTCAATGTAAAATTTCACACTTGACATCATAAATGGTAAAAAAAAGTGATTAATATCATGAATCAGACAAAGTATGCGATAATTGGCAAAATTTGGAGGAATCGTGTGGATTTAAACGAAATCAGAATTGAACAAATTAAGAGTGATGAGAAAAACATTTACATTGTTTAATTAACAAGAATTAAGAGGATAAAATGGAGTAGAAAATTTAAGTCCAAGAAACAATCATCCACAATGAAGTTTTAGAAAAAGATTTAAAGAGATTTTGGTATTTTTGTTATGAGAAATGATGAAGAAATGCAAGAAACAAGATAATAATACAAATCTTGCACTTTTCACAACCCAGAAAATTATACTCGGTCGAGTGCTTAGTCCACTCGGTCGAGTGATTCACTTCCAGAAAATTTCAAGTTTCTGGAAGTTAGTCCAGTCGGTCGAGTGGTAGGGATCACTCGGTCGAGTACTAGCTCGCACTCGGTTGTGTGCCTCTCTATGGTTTGCAATTTCAGACTAAGAATTACTTCTTATACTAGCAACTACTTTACAAACAACTGTTACTAATCACACTCTAACTATAGCATTGGTGAAATTCAAACATGTATGCGATATTAACATGCCAAATGACGGGGCTAGTGCCCCTCACACACTAACTCGTAATAACCATTTTCAAAACATGTTATACACATTACTATTTTCATCAAATTTTCACATATTAACATATACCAAAGGAATAACCACATTATGTAAGAATCCTATCAACTATGCAATTTACGGCTTCAAAACTCATCATACTCAAACACGCAACACTCGTACCAATGCATGCATTTCACATGAAATAATTCTCTACTCGTATAACATATATTCACTCAAGTAAACATTTCAATTCCATCTCTTCAAGCATCATATTATCATTAACCACACAACCTCTACATCATGCAAAATGTTCAACAAAACTATAACACAAGCATAATCATGCAACATGTCACTCCACGTTTCCCGACTCATAACCGCCCACGTAGTGACCAACCGAAATAATAGGATCTAGTTTTGAAGTGAGGGATCCTTCTCACCCAAAACCGACCTCCTATTGTACTCAAGTCGGGTTCATTTTATTAGACACTCCTAGATTCATTTTGGTTCATTGGTTTAGGTTCCAAAATCGTCGCTCTGATACCTCTTTGTAACATCCCCTTCTTACCCGGTCGAGGTAATTGGGAGATGTAACCATCCCGGTTTCCCGAGGCGGTAAATCGGAGATACAATCAAGAAACATTTATTATAAATAACAAGTTTAGCAATTACATAAATGTAAACAAATGAATAAATGTGAACTATACAAACTACAAGTCGACTACCATTTATGTCATCTATGTTATGCTACTCGACTTCGAGTCCAAGGCGTTGCCTAAATCCCGATCATGTCAACAAGCAAAACTTGTACTTAACCTGCTCCCCATATGATCGGAAATATCATATCGATCGACACAGGCCACCCCAAAAATAGGTGACAATTACACAGACACAACAAACGTCAGTTTCAATAAATAAAGTGTGACACAACTCAAAGTGTGTGAGTATGCAACATGACTAAGATATGAATGAGAAGCTATCAAACAACCACCACACCGGTACCGGGACACGCCCAGACGTACCCACAACCACCACGGTACCGGGACACGCCCAGACATACCGACAACCACACTGGTACCGGGACACGCCCAAACATACCAACAATCACAAACAAGTACCGGGACACGCCCAGCCGTACCGGGTCCAGAAGCCAACCGGATTCTCTGCCAGACGTCATGCCTCAACCACACGAGTCCCTTTGTAACTCAAGCCATTAATGTGCATATCCCTCTTGAAGTGGGAAGCTCCAAGAGGCAACTTAAGCGTAACACGGTCTCCTCAATAACCAAGTAACACCACCAAACGATCACAACCGTCATATTCTCCAATATACATGACAAATATAATAATGCAAGATACCACACAATATGTCAATTACCGACTCATCAAGTCATCTTCAACAATATCATGTTATAATGCAATTCAAGCAATATACTTATCTCCTTAATGGTATTATTAACCATTAAACGTGTTATAATCCAATTACTCTAATTATGTGACACTAATTACAACATTAACCACAACATATACAATGACTACATTATTGAAACCGAGTAGGATTAACCTACCTTTTAGCATTCTTCATAAGAAATCCGAAACCACCACGCATCCATATCATAAAACCGTTTCATCCTACATAATTCCATAATAACTATCACAACACATTCTACAACAACAACTACTACTACTACTACTAATTAACCCTTCATTACTACCCATTAGTTGCCCCTAACACTAATTAAAATACTAATTAACAACACCCATACAAATCCCCCAAATTCTAGGGTTTAGTCTTAAAATGAATTATCCAAATAAAAGGGAAAAATGTAGTATAATACTCACCAAGTGATAAGGAACAAGAATATTTGAATGAATCTTCCAAATTCTTCACCCATAGTTGTAGATATAGGATTTAGAGAATGAGGGATTGTAGAGAGAGGTAGGAGGGTTTAGAGAGAAGGAATTAGGGTTTGGAAATGGGAAAAATCAGAAAAATAGGGTATATATATGTCAAGGCCCATCAATAGAAAAGCCCACGCGTGAAAACTCAGCGATTCCCGCAGCACTCGGTCGAGTGCTCGGTTCACTCGGTCGAGTGACGGCTCCACTCGGTCGAGTGAACCTCCACTCGATCGAGTGACCTACGAATCAGGGGCTGTTACAACTTTGCAGGCTCACTCGGTCCCTCACTCGATCGAGTACTCGGCCACTCGACCGAGTACTAGGTTTAGAATTTACGAGGTATTACACATATCAAAGCTTTACTGAGATCTCTGTCTTGGTCAAGTACAACTCGTGTTCGGGATTGAATTCAATTTCACCGTTGAGAGTTGAGAAAGGCTTTTGATTAAAGCTTCATTGAAATCGGGCTCCACTCAAACTTAGTTGAGTGAAATTTTTGCTCTGAATTGAAATTGGTTGACTGAACTTTGGCCTTATACCGCTCTGATTCCGATTCCGATTCCCGATGACTTGTTAAAAATGTTTATACTGCTATATCAAATAATTTCTCCACTCACACCGTCGAGCAATAGGAAGTGAACACATAACTACCAACTGGATAATTCCGGATTCTATTACTTGTATGTATCATAATTGAGTAGCCCATATATATAACATAAGGTCCAAATCAATAATGTGGGACATCATTGTTGACCCAAAAAATCATACTGCTATGAAGAAGTCACCAATTGCACGGGTTGGTCCTACTTGACCCGCACCTCGAGTCCTCCCAAACAAGGTCTGTCCAGCTAACCTTAAAACACGTAGTGGTCCGTTTTCTTCCTCGGGCCAAGTAAAGGTCCAAAATCCAAGCTCGGCCCGTCTCTATTACCCCCGCAAGGGGCGGGTTCAGGGTCGCCCATCCCCGAAACAAGTCCAGTAGTCCACTAGCCTGCCCCATCCCAAAGGGCCGACCCGCCCGAGTCAACCTGTCCCGTTCCTAAACCGACTTGTGGCACGAGCCACATCTAATACGACGAGAGTACAAGGTAAGTGGGTAAGACATGGATGATTCATAGTTTCATATCCGACGTTCAATTTAATACGTAGTAGCCCAATTACATACAAGGCCACCATATTTGTTGAGAGTAAAAGCCCATCGGCCTGAAATTCTTCAGAAGTATAAGTACTCGGACTCTATATAAGATCTGAACTCTTGCGCAAGAAACCTGCAACATCACACCCCCACACACACTCTCTCTCTCTAACTTTTTCGTCACGAAATCTATCTACTTACTCATCGCTAACTCGATTCTACGTTTTAAACGGTAATATCCGTTTTATTCAAGTTGTTTGTTTTGATTTAATTTTGTACTTTTTTTTTTTTTTTTTTTTTTTTTTTTTTTTTTTTTTTTTCTGATTTTCTCTTGTTTATGCTAATCCGATAAACCCTAGAACTTGGTGGAAATTGAAAAGCTTGATTAACAGATTGTTATCATGTATTTGTTATTGTTATTGATTGACTGTTTCGTTTGGAATCATTATTATTAAGATCGTTGCACGATTTGAAAACCAGTACTCCCTCCGTTCCAATCATTTATTTCACTTAGGAGGTCAAAGGTGAACCCATGATTGATGGAAGTAAATAAATGTTCTATGAACCTACAAGTTGTGAGTTGTGACTAGTAATCTGACAATATATTGAATTCCTAAGGTCTTTTAGGGGGTGTGGGTTGGTGCGAGAGGGATGTCTGTGGACATATTTGGTATTAATTTTTTCTTGGGAAACTTTTGTGGAAATGAGGGGAACAAGGATAGAGGTCTGGGCTGAAAGATCTGGAGGATAGAGCGAGCAAGATACTTAGTAGCTTTTGTCGTGGTTTCCTGACTCGCTAGGTATACATACATAGCATCCGACCTGAGAACTCTCTAAATCGGGTGTCTAGTATTTATATTTTAAACAAGCACCGTGATAGAATATGCTACGTAGCTTTTGTCGTGGTTTCCTGACTCGCTAGGTATACATACATAGCATCCGACCTGAGAACTCTCTAAATCGGGTGTCTAGTATTTATATTTTAAACAAACACCGTGATAGAATATGCTAGAAGTGATTGTTATTGGCTTATGGTCGAAAGAATCCGGTAACCTTGGCTTCTGTTTTGTGTGTGTCTTTGGCTTCTGTTTTGTGTGTGTGTGAATAAAGTTCTGACTTCTGAGGAAGAAGGAGAGCAAATTGGATTGTTTTTCCTGCTTTGAGATTTAATAAAAGTTTGACGAAGCCGTCTGAAGGGTTTTTGTTTACATGAAATTACTAGCTTTTTTTTACAACTTGTTAGTTGGTTGGTTCATGATTTAGATGGGTAATGGATTTGGGGAATGTGCCTCCTCCAATCAATTGAATGCATTTTTCAAAATCTCCCTCACTTATTTTAAAAATGTATACAATTGAAAAGATGATACAAAGAGAGTATTGAACAGTGAAATCATTTCATGGGCCCTTTTTTATGATATTGGGTTTAGTCCCGTGTTTGTCCTACATTGTAGGTTAACAAGATGAAGCTTGACACAAGTGGTCTTGAATCAACTACTCCGCTCGTTGGAGCCAGACATGTTATTTTGGATGGCCTGCAGATGACTCCTTCATTTGACCTTCCAAACACTTCTAACGTATGTTGTTTATCCCCCCTGATTTATGGTGGCACCATAATTATGTAGCCAGAGTAATTTTGCTACTTTTCGATTTTCATTTGTTGTGTTTCTTTTGCAGTTTGATGGATTTCAAAAAGAGGCTATACAGATGGTGAAGCCAGCTAAGGGGACTACAACTCTTGCTTTTATTTTCAAA
Organism: Silene latifolia; assembly: GCF_048544455.1. NCBI lineage: Eukaryota > Viridiplantae > Streptophyta > Magnoliopsida > Caryophyllales > Caryophyllaceae > Silene > Silene latifolia. The sequence continues at coordinate 384,542,975 of NC_133538.1, read as the reverse complement.
CATGGTGTCATGGTTGCTGCTGATTCGCGAGCCAGCATGGGAGGATACATATGTATGTTCTGTGCACCCATTTTTGACTGGTTTGTGCAGTGAGGTTCCATAATTGTATGACTAGGAAGGTAGAATTCTATCAGGAGTTTGATGGTTCTGTAGCAGCAACAATGGAATAACGTAGTAGCCTTCAATGTGGAGGTGGATGTACTTGGGTTTTAATATATGTAGAAGACTAGTTGCAACCTATGATTAAAAAGAACACATTTAGTCATTTAGCTATCTCTGATGCTCTTTAAATCAAGACCGATGATGCCTTCAAACTTTTTGTTAATCGCTGTAGTTTCTCAGTCAGTTCACTTTGTCAGTTTGGTGAGGCTGTTGAGCCGGACATTTAGGACATTGTATTTTGACTCTGTTATTTGGCTGTTAAAGTTGCTGTGGGTCATGCTATTTTTGCTCTTTGCTTGAATGGATTGTTTAGCAGTTTAGTTAGCACAACCTGTACAATCATTTAGGTTCATGCAAAAATTCTGAGTCTCCCCTATCATGTTGCTTCTCTTTAAGCCTGCCAAGCATATAATTTGTTTGAAAAACAATTTTTGTGTCAATGAGTCACACCTTCACCTCCTTCACCTCAGTACTTGTCGTCATGGTCCCTCATTTCATCAGTAGACTTCGCGTCGTTTGGAGCCTTACAGGTGCTACTTTATTTTATTTCTTACCTATCCAATATATCCTACATTTTTCTCTGGTCAATAAGGTTTTCTTCTGGAGTTAGGGAGGATTTTTGTATTGTGAGGTGTGCGATCACTCAGTGATGGTTATGGAGGATTGAGGCTCTGATGTAGTTATGGAGGATTTTTGTAGGGATGATACAACCAAATAAATTCAGTAGGTTAGGAATCAGGATTTGGAACATCTGGCAGCTTAGCTTAGTTACCTCAACAAAATGCTTGACCTGTATTTTAACTTTAACAGCAAGTAATGATGATATTTTGTGGTGGCAGTTAACTATCTTGACTATTGTTTGCAATTTTCTTTTGTTTTTAGTGTACCTAAAATTTTTATTTCTTCTTAACTCTTCTCTATTAACCATAAAATATAATTCATGTTTTCTTGAATGAAATGTTTTACAGCCTCTCAATCTGTCAAGAAGATTATTGAGATCAATCCTTACATGCTTGGCACGATGGCTGGTGGTGCTGCTGACTGCCAGTTTTGGCATCGTAATTTGGGCATCAAGGTAATCAATTTAGTCATACGCTATCTCAATCTTGAATTCGGTCTTTAGAGATTTCATGTCTAAGGAGTCAAACATGACGTCTAATGTGAAAAAATGCGGCTACCGGCTACCATTTGCTTGGTCAGTTGTGCTCAACTTATACGTGAAGCATTATTTTGCACCATCATGGCTGAAAACTAGCAGGCCTTGTTACTGTCTTCAAAGTTTCGGCTTCCTTTCTGGTGCCTTTTTAAGGCTTTTATCTTTTGATATCTTCCCCTTCCCACCCACCCTTCATTTTTTTAGCTGTGTGTATTGATCCACCAGGAGAAGTCAGGGGTATTCACTATTCAGGACAGGAATGTTAGAGAAGTACAATAGTACATAGTAACTTGATTATTTTGACTATTAGACAGTAACTCTTTCTATTTTGCATTCTACTTCCCTTGATACTTTAAATCAGCCTTTTACAAGATTTCTTTTTATTACCTTTGATTCTCTCTTGGACAGACAGACCTCACGTCATCATCCCATCTCATGTATAGTATTCTTGCTGTTTCTGTCCCTCTACTTTTATCAAGTGTATATTCTTGCTGTTTTTGTCCCTCTACTTTTATCAAGTGTATCTTATTTATGTTCTCTTTCTTTTAGGATAAAACCTTTCTTGTACTTTAAGGTTATGAAATTCATTGTTTTTCCATAAAAACAAAAGATGAATAGTACAACGCAGTTTTAGTTGAATTAATTTATTATTGTACTCAATTGCCTACTATGTGTGGAAGGGGAGTTGCTGTTGATCTTCTGCTTTGCCCTGAGATGTAAAAGCACCTAGTTGCTATTTTATTGTGGCTGTGTTATTATTTGAGAGTCTTGTTAACTCTGTGGTACTTGTAATCTAAATCACAAACTATAATGAGCTTTCTGTTATAACCAGTGCCGGCTGCATGAACTAGCGAACAAGCGAAGAATTTCTGTCACCGGTGCTTCAAAATTGCTGGCAAATATTCTGTATAGCTACAGAGGCATGGGCCTCTCTGTGGGTACAATGATTGCTGGATGGGATGAAACGGTAAAAGTTTCTCTGAATTGTTTTTTATGAGTTGTGAATGTAAGTTATTTTTAAACATAATTTACTATGTATTTGAACGTTTATTGTAGGGGCCTGGTCTATATTATGTGGACAGTGAGGGGGGAAGGCTCAAAGGGATGCGATTCTCTGTTGGATCTGGTTCACCTTATGCTTATGGTGTGCTTGACAATGGGTTTGTCTCTATTTTTGCTGTTTTTTTCTTTTAATTGAGCTTTGTAAGCTCCATAGTACTCAAACTGGAATCTATCCTTGTATCTATTGTCTGGTTTACTCTGAATCTGAGACAAGATGACAAGGGCAGTAAAGCTCACCGTCCCGAGATTGAACACTCATGGTTGCTTTTCCTGGTCTCTATCTCTAGACATTTAAGTTAAATTTACTCCCCACCATCCAATTTCATCCAGATAACCTTGCTCCTTCGTTAATTTGTTCCCAGTCTTTATTAGCTCAAATTGGAAACATTTCTTGTACGTGTAGGTATCGGTACGATATGACAGTTGAGGAAGCGGCTGAGTTAGCAAGACGATCTATCTATCATGCTACATTCCGTGATGCAGCTAGTGGTGGAGTTGCTAGCGGTATGTTCTGTCTTAAAACTTATCAGGGCACTATTCCAAACACTGATGTTTATCTGTGACCTTATTCTGTGTCTTCTATATATTCAGTTTACCATGTTGGACCTGATGGATGGAAGAAACTCTCTGGTGATGATGTTGGTGAACTTCACTTTGAATATTACCCTGTTGTCCCAGCCACCGTGGAGCACGAAATGGTTGAAGTTGGTGCAGCGTAAGAGTAAAGTGCCGGAGATGCACATCAAGTACAAATGAATTGAATCGGTTAATGTTTGATGTTCATGTACTTGAAACTTGATGTATTATTGTACCCAGTTGTGCCAGCTACCCTTTTTTTTGTTTGTTTTTTCTTCGGAATGAAAAACTCGACGACTTTGTTACTTTCTTATGCTTTCACGTAAGTAGTAGTCTAGCCCTTTTACTAATCCCGGGATTCAATCCCTCAAGTTAAAAACCGGAGTGATTAAGTCCCTTAACTTGCCTAAAAAAAAAAAGGTGAAATTAAGCCCCTTAAAAAGTCTCAAGAGAAAATCATTTTCTCATTCCACAAAAAATTGAAATTGGTTATGCTTTGGTTTAAAAAAGCATGTTTTTTAAAAATGTAAATAAGAGATTATTTCAAAATTAAGAAAAAAATGAAAATTTTGATTTTATTAAATTTTTTATTATTATATATTGCTACTATTACCTAAGAAAAACTCTAGGTCGATCACTTGTTATCTATTTCTACCCAAATTTTCATTTAAGACGGCACTATTTAAGCTTTAAAAGGGTAGTGCTAACACGGATAATCTAGTCTTGAGACTGCTATTTCTATTGTTAGGTCTATCAATCATTTGTTATTTGCGATAGATGTATTTATTTTAGGATTAATTTTCACAACATTTTTTTTACAACGGTTAGAAACAATTTAAGGAAAAATATTATGTACTTTTATACATCTTAAATATTTTGATTTTTTATAAAAATAATTTAAAATCTTCAGTATGCGGTGTGACAATCTATTTACAAGTCAATTACCACTTTTATTTAGAGGCGGCAATCATTGACACGACATGAATCCGACACGAAATTAGCGGGTTAGGGTCAAGACGTGACCCATTTAAGTAATTGGGTTGACATGACACAATAAGAGACTTAAATGAGTCGCATTAGAGTTGATATCTTTTGACACGAACCCGACACGAATAACCAATTTTTTTAAAATTGTCATAATATATTTGGTTTGAGTCAATAATTCAACCAAACAACTTAAAATTAGCATTTTCATTCATCATTTTTGGGATAATAGGGTTATAAAACGTAATTTATTGTATTAGTTTATTGGGTTAAACGGGCACTCCTGTTCCAAACGACCCCTCACCCCCCAATGCCACCGCCTTATATGCAACAAGACTAATCAAGAGGACGGCATTAAGCTGCTTTTTTTATGCTTCTTTTTTGTGGTACACTCCTAAATCGAGAATATTGGTAACGATGTTGTATATAGAGTGTTGTATTTTAAATAATGTACGAAATAAGGTTGTCTTAAAAATGTTCGCTACTGTTGTGTAAGGCTTCAATAAGCTTGCTGATAAGGAGTCATTATGGGTCTCTTTGAAGGATTACATGAGGAGTATTGATGGTGCATAGGTGCGCTTATAGGGAGAATTTAACAATGTTGGTGAGGCGAAGTCATATGCTCCAAAACATAAATAATAATGTTCTATTCCCTCCTAATCTGAGTGTTGGTTCCCTTTCTTTTGGGCACCAAAATTATGGAAATGAATTTGGACCACACAAAACACCCTACCCCACATGGAATTGAATTTGGACCACACAAAACTTACCAAAAAAGGAAAGAGGAACCAACACCCGACTAGCATGAAAATGGAAAGAGGAACCAATACTCAGACTAGGAGGGAATATTACCTTAAATTATATAGTAGAGGTAAGTCGGGTGTCGAATCCACCTGAAACTCTGAAAGGCGATGTAATTAATGTGTAAAAAGTAAAGAGTAAAAGTGACAATAATATGGGGGGTTTTATGATTGATTAAACTATAAACTATAGACTATTGAACAAATAATAAAGATGGGTGAATTCAGTTGATTAAAAGGTTTTCGGTCAACAAACATCCACTATCAACAAACCAATTGGTCCTCGATTGTCTTTAATCCAATTACTCTCAAGTACTATATTGTGGAAATACGGGTTTCTTTCTTCTTCTTAAGAGCATTCACAATAGTGAAATTTCACCAATTTTCATCTTATACTTTTTTAGCTTTTCTCTCTCATATTCACTATCCACCTCAACTTTCCACTCACCACCAAAATTTATAAAAAAACTGAAAAAAGACACCCACATCAACAAATACTCAACTTCCCTTCCCTCCCATAAAAATGACACATGGCGCACTCTCATAGGGCCCCTACCAGCCCTCCGTGTCCAATATTGGAATGAAATGCGTATTTTTGCTTATTAAAATCAAAGTAGGTGCAAACCATCACATGTTAATTGACAAAGTGGCCCCTATTACTCCTCTTCACTCGTTCTCGCACAGGCGAAAATTTTCAAGAGCAAATTTTGTCCACGTCATTTATTTGCTTGTTTACCACCAATGCAAGCCAAATTCTCACCCATTTTCTCTTCACCACTTTTTGCAAAAATTGGTGAATAGACCTTTGTAGATGGTCTAAGTATATACTCAACTAACTCGAAACGCGATATTAGAAGACCCTAATTATTGAACAATCTAATCCGCGCATCTAAATTTAATCCAAAAGCAGCATTACAATCCAAGGAAACTATAAAGATAACAATCTTTAACACACTCGGTTAACGATTCGAATTATATGTTTAGTCTCTACTTCGTCCTAATAACGATGAAACACATACAAATTATTACGGTAAAGTTTGTTACTCTAGTCTAGATGAATTGAACAATTACAGATTCAATTTCTAAATTTGCAATCCTATTTATTAAAAGAACAACAACATAGCTGATGTCTCAGCCTGTGGTTGAAAGTTGACTATTCAAATAAACTTTTTTGTTTCCTGATTTTCAGGGCCACGATGTATTTGGGAATTAATTGAAAGCCACCGTTCATTGATAACCAAAGTGAATCTGTTCTTAAATTGTTTAATTCCAAAAGTGTTCAATTATAGTCATTGCATGTGCATATGCATTACTCTACCACTTTACTTTTTCACGTTTACTAACGCATATTTTACGCGGTAAATATCGTTAGTTACGTATTTGCAAAAATTATAAAAGTTACATATTTTAATGTACTCGTAAAGACGAATCAAATAAGATCTAACTTGAATATATTTTCACTTATGTATTAAGAGAAAATTGCAATTGAAGATTCATTTGTGAATAGTATACAAAAACCAATATGGTAGAATGGAGTTGAATGGAGGAAGTATATTATAATTACAATAACAACATTTTTATTTTTCTGTAATATAAATCGATTATCCTATTTATTAATCCCCTATTTTATTAACTTCATTGATAAAATAAAGGATACTGTAACTCTTTATTCAATAATGACGTAAAAATAATAAAAAAATAGCCAAAAGCAACAAATAAAAAAAATTCAGTGCTTCAATGCAAATATTTCCTGATTGAAACGAATGTAAAAAGTTCTATTATTAATCTAGATCTGAAACAAATGAAAATAATAATTACCTAATAAATGTGAAACAAATGGTCTTATATATAGAGGAAAAATATAGATATATAGTATATTTTAACAAAAAAATATTAGTAAATATTTATAATAAACCTTACTATTAATTAAGGCGGAAAAAGAATTAACAGAGTAATACTAATTAGGATGTGAAGATGACATACACTCTCCAACAAAAATATTCATATCAACAAAACTAATTTATATTATGTTCAACAGAAATTAAGCTTCGTCATCTACTGTTGAACTCGATCGTCAACCGGTTTAGAAAGAGAGCAATTAAGAAGATGTGAAGATGACTGATTAAAAGTTAAATATGTAATGAGTTGGTGACAATAAATGAATGGGAGAGTAGATGAAGGGATGAGGATGATGATGAGAGATTTATGAGGAAAGAGTGAATTTTTGGTTTTATACGTTTGGTTTTTGATATTTCGTATTGTATTGTGTTATACTTCCTCCGTTTCAATGAGTTGTATACGTTTGTTTTTTGAGCACTATTTATAAGTGAGGAGAATTTTCATTATAACTTCTAATGTATAACATAAAAGTTATTATCGAGTACGTTATTAATATCAAACGTATACAACACATTGGAACGGAGGAAGTATAAAAGTTAAAACTGTTAAGTATTAGGTTCAAAGCCCGTGCATTACAACGAGGTAATTAACTTAGTTATAATTATGATAAAAAAAAACCTAGAGCTTATTAAGTGCGGGTTGGCCCGTTCTACTTGACCTGCTATTTAAACGAGTTTGGTTATAAAAGTAGATTAAAATAATGGGTAATGGACAATACCGCTTAAACTAATAGGGACGTATGTATAACTAAGAAAAATGTACATGGGCCGATCCGCAAGGCACGCTAAATTTTCTTTTTCGTAAACCTACTTTGTTTTTGGTATAGGCAATTTCGTTTAGGTTAACAACAAGATTTTTTGTTATAACTTTGAGCTCATGAACCAGTGGGTAAATAGGCGGGCTTGGACAATCAACTAAGCCCGCAATGGTGGACATGGGTTATAAAATTAGGCCCGCATGACACATATTTCACGTGTAGGCATGTCCATGTCCCTTAAAGCCCGCTAATAATCACCTCTAATATAGGCCTATCTTAGGTGACATTTAGTTACGATACAAATTCCTATCTAAGACAGACATATACGTTTTAACCTTAACACCTGTAATACCTCGTATTTATAAAGACTGAGACTTGACCGAGTAGAGACCGAGTAGACCATTCACTCGGCCGAGTGAAGCCCCACTCGACCTTGTGAAGGACCGATTGCCATCTGGCAGTAGGCTGGAAGCCTGTAAGGATGGTCACTCGACCGAGTCGGTCCCCACTTGATCGAGTGGACCGACCACTCGACCGAGTGCCGGTCGAGTGTAGCTTATACGGGAAGTTGAGTTGGTGGGATATCGTTTTCATGCCTTATCTCTTCAGATTTCCCCACCCAAAACTCATTCCTAAACACTATTCACCACTCTCTACAATCCTAAATATCTCTCTAAAAACCCCATCTTCATATCCTCTCAAAACCCTAATTCTCTAGAGAAGATTCTTGCCTCCTTTGTTCACCACTTTGTTTGTAAGATAATCTATACTCCTTTTTCCCTTTAATCTTGTCTTAATAATCTTAATTAGTTTAGTAGACTACTCCATATTTAATTAAGTTGTAGAAATTAAAGGGGATGTTTAAGGGGTTTAATTAATATGGTTCTTATAATAGATTGTAGTAATGAATGTAGTAATTAATTGTGTAGGAAGCTTCATTGAGGAGCACTTCTAGTGGCTAGCTTGAGGATTTGGCAAGACAAGCTTAAGGTAGGGTTTTCCCTACTTAGCTATAATGATATGAGTGTTTAATTGTGCATTTATTACCATTAATTGCATTTGTTTCATGTTAGTTGCATTGTAACATATTTTGGATAATTAGGGTTTATCACATAATGATGCCTCATGATGATTATGGAAGAGTAAGTATGGTGAATGGTCACAATGTTGATTATCTTGCATAATAACAGGTTAAAAGCAATTAAATGAAAAGAAATGGATTAATGAAAATTGAGCATGATTTTAGTTGTTGTGTTGATATGGTTTGTATATGTGCCTTGTTTGGATGTATTTGGCTTGTTGGTGATTGGATTGACAATGGGGGATGTTGGAGGATTTTGGTTACGATTTTGGAGACGGAAGGCGGTTGGAAAACCGTCTTCCGCTCAAGTCACTCTTGGATCTTCCCACTCCAAGGGGGATATACACATTTAGTACTTAGGTTATGGAGGGACTCTGTGGTGAGGCATGACGTCTAGCAGGGGACTCGAGTCGCACTCGGGCCCGGTACCACGGACGTGTTCCGAGTACCTTGTGTGATAGTGGCGTCGTGGGCGTGTCCCGGTCACCGGTTTGTAGAGATGTATGTTGGAGGGTGTTTCCTATCTTTCATCATGCCTTGTTGGTTTCATCTTGCATTGTCATATGATTAGGTAAGTTTTATATTGCATGCTTTGAACATTTATATCGTTAAGCTAAAACTTGGGTTTTGAATTGTCTGTGTTGAACCATATGGTGATTTCCGCCCATATGGGAAGCAGTGTGACAGATGTGCATATTGAGTCGCGGGCTTTGGGAGCGGTCTTCATTGTGTCACTACTTACGCTTGTCTTAGTTTTTGACATTTAAACTCCTATTTTGATTTGGTTGTATAACATTTGGGATGGTATTTCCATCCCCCAACTTGTAACCACTTAACTACAACTTATCTATCTAGTATATTGAGTTGGGAACTTCTTTACTTGATTGTTCGCACTAAAAACTTGGTAAACCAAGTCTTGTAATGTCTCCATGCATTGGGAATGCCTAAGGGAAAGGATCCCGACTTATGGGGGTGTTACAAAATGGTATCAGAGCATCGGTTTTGGAGCCTAAACCAATGAACAAATGAACCAATGAACTAGGGTGAGTAAATTTAAAATGAACCCTATTTGAGTCGTAGAGAGCTTGTAAAAAGTTTGGGAGACGTCCCAAGGTTGTGCCTTTATCTTCTTAACTTAAGTCGGTCACTATGCAGGGGCAATGGGGCGTGTGTAGTGCATATGGTTGTTGCATATTCCTTGTTTAGTGATGTGGATTTGTTACATGCTTGATAATATCCTATGTGATAACATGTTGATGATGGTACAAATATGAAGGATGTGTTGGATGTGTTAACGTGAACATATACTAATTGCCGTCAAATGTGAGTTGTATGTTGTATCAATGCCTCTATTTTCCCCGTAAATGCATTTAGGAACATGTAAATAGAATTATATGAGTTGGGATGAGTAAATAGCCGTTAAGAAGCATACTTGGTCCAGTGGAAAAAGGGACTCGGTCGACTAGAAGGCACTCGGCCGAGTGGAGGATCCACTCGACCGAGTGTGTGTCACTCGGCCGAGTAGAAGGACCACGCAACCGAGTCGACTTAGGGGGGATTTATGAAAACTTTCTGTAAGCCGAGTCACTCGACCGAGTGTGGCACCACTCGACCGAGTGGGCTCACCACTCGACCGAGTGATATTCCACACTCGATCGAGTGGACCTGTGTTGTGGTCAATGCCTTTTGCCTCCTAATTTGGAGCATGTATTGACGTTTCTATGCTTATTGAAGAGACATAATGCCGAGAACCCGTGCAAGGACCCCTTCACCTCCATCTCGCGTATCCGAAGAGGAGATGGAGTGACTCATAGCTCAAAATGAAGCCCTCACCGAGGCCCTTAGGAATGTCACTAGAGAGAGAGATGCGGCAATGGATGCCTCCGTCGTGAGCACCACCATCTCGCGCCACCGCCCCACCAAGTAATGGGGAGCCTTGTCTCTTTAGCGACTGGGTGAGGGAAATGGAGAATGTATTCGAGGTAGTAAGGTGCCCCGAGGAGCTTAAGGTGGAGCAAGCCGCCTTCTACTTAGGAGGTCTCGCGGGGGGATGGTGTTATAAAGAGAGGGACGCTATGAGAGAGTTTTATGAGGAAAGAGGCGAAGTCGCAATACCATAGACCGATTTCAAGGTAGTGATGAGAAATGAATTCATTCCTGAGCATGTAAGATGCAAACTCCGGGCGGAGTTCGATCGCTTTGTCATGACCGATGCTATGACCGTTCAAGATTACTATATCCGTTTCAACGAACTAGCTACATACGTGGAAGATATTCATCTTAGCCAATCCCACTTGGCTCTCAAGTTTGAAGGAGGACTAACCGTCAAGATCCTAGAGCAGCTCCAACCCGGAGATGTGTCAAGTGTGAAAGTGGTCTATGCGAGGGCCGAGAACACGGAGAGGCTACTCGGCATGGCCAAAGAGGCTAAGGAAAGATCGGGGGAAAAGAAGAAAGTCGAAAGTGAGAGTGGAGGGTACCAATCCAAGAAGACTAATTTCAATCAAGCTAGATCCTACTTGGGAGGAGCGCCTACAAGTGGCTACGGGAAGTCGGGCAGCTACGGCGGAATCGCTGTGAGTGAGGTAGGAGGACCTGGATTCTATAATTGTGGTGGCCTTGGCCACAAGAAAGTGGAGTGCACGAGCACCCCAAGAGGGCCCAACCGGAGGTTCGGGCAAGAAAACTCCTACTACACTCCTTCTCAAAGTGGGGCCAACAACCGGAGTTCGAGGGCATGGAGCAACCCGAGGAATGCCAACTCCAACTTCAATGCCGGCAAAAACCGAGGAAATTTCAACCGGGGAGCTCTATCTAGAGTGACTAGCTTCGCCGGAGGCAATGCTTCGGGAGGTAGGCCAACCCAATTGGCAAGCACGGTGCAAGGTGAACCCAAGTCTAGTGGAAAGCTCTTTGCCATGGGTAAAAAGAGTGCCGAGGAGGATGCCCACGTTGTCTCCGGTACATTCCTTATTAACTCTCATCCTTGTTTCATTTTATTTGACTCGGGGGCTACCCATTCTTTCGTGTCTAAGAGTCATGCGTCGACCCTAGGATTGCGGGAGGGAGAACTAGCCAATGATGACGTGTCCTTACCTTCGGGGGAGTCAATATTATGTTCAAAAGTATATAAAGAAGTGCCGGTCATAGTGCAAGAGATCAACTTTCTGGCAAACCTCTTCGAGTTTCCCCTATAGGGGTTTGAAGTGATCTTAGAGATGGATTGGCTAAGTAAACACAAAGCCAACATAGATTGTTATCAAAAGAAGATCGCCTTGATAGGACCCAAGGGTACTATGGTGTCATACAAGGGTTACTTAGTCAAACCAAAGGTAAAGCTAGTTTCGGTGATGATCTTGAAGACATGTTTGAAGAAGGGTTGCCCTATACTCTTGTGTCATGTATGGGACACTAGTATGGAAGGAACGCAAGCACAAGATATACCGGTGGTGAGGGATTTTGAATATGTGTTTCCGGAGGAGTTACCCGGGTTACCTCCACCTAGAGAAGTGGAATTTGGGGGTGGACATGAAGCCGGGTACGGGACCAATCCCTAAGGCCCCGTACCGGATGGGTCCGAAGGAATTAGAAGTGTTAAAGAAGCAACTTTGGGAGTTGGCGGATAAAGGCCACATTAGACCGAGTGTTTCACCATGGGGAGCACCGGTTCTCTTTGTAAAGAAGAAGGACATGACGTTAAGGTTATGCTTCGATAATAGGGAGTTGAATAACGTCACCATCAAGAACAAGTACCCTCTACCAAGAATTGATGATTTGTTTGACCAACTTAGTGGACCCGAAATATTTTCAAAGATTGACCTTAGATCGGGATATCACCAATTGAAGATTAAGGATGAGGACATTCCAAAGACCGCATTTAAATCAAGGTACGGACATTACGAGTTTGTGGTGATGCCATTTGGATTAACAAACGCACCGGCCGCCTTCATGGACCTCATCAATAGGGTCTTTGGTCCATACTTGGACAAGTTCATGGTGTTATTCATAGACGATATTTTGGTCTACTCCAAGACCAAGGAAGAGCACGAGGAACATCTAACTGTGACACCCCCATACTCTAAGTGCCTTATCAGGACCACTTAAGGTATGAGAACGTCACCATCTCGGTTACCCGAGGACATGATACTCAAATAGACAATAACGAAAAGTATTTAAATGATAATAAAGTTTAAGTGATACAAGCCAGACTCCAAAAACTGTTAAAAGGAAATACAAGGTTCTTAAAACTGTCAACTAATAAACAACTACAAAACGTTCGACACAGCGGAAGACTTCTAAATCTGCAACGTGATGACTCATCCTAGCTATCCCATGCACATTGTCTCATACCTGCTCAATAACTGCTCACCACCCCTGAATGGATCACCACAGTTTTTAAAACAATTAACGGGGTCAGTACTAATTACGCAAAAACAATGCCACAATGAAACAAGTACACAAACAGTTTAAACAACTCAACACAACCCCAGTCTCCACCTCCAATGTCCACACAACTGACTACACACTAAAGTGTGTAGCCCTGCCAGAGTACCCATCGCAACAGGTACTCCTCGCCGCCAGTGGGGGACCGCAACCGTTCCCACCTAAGCCCCGTTCATCTCCATCGAGCGATAAACCCATGTTCATTAATGTGCACATCCCTCCTGTGGCGGGTTCCACAGAAGGCGAATTAAGGGCGTGAAGCCACTCCCGCAAGTGACTCCACTCATCCAGGGACGCACCACGAAGATCACAGATAGATACAAACCAATCAACTGTAGAAAATCCACAACCAACCAGATCAACCAACATTATATGTAACCAATAGTCACAACAAAAATCACCACACAATCATGTAACTAATACTGAGTAGGGAAACCCTACCTGGAAAGCAATCACCAAGATCGTCACAATCAGCTAACCACAATCGTTCTTCAATGAAATCATCTCTTATAAACACACAATTATACAATCACAATCTAACATCAACCATACTCCCCAAAACCCCCAAATTACCCAATTAGGGTTTCAACCAACTTTAACAAAACATTATAAAAATTATATAAAAAGCTTACCCTCGACACAAGGATCACAACGGCGTAAAGAACAAGATGATCCGACACTCCTAGCCTTGGGGATTTGTTAACAATGCGAGGAACACACTTACGTAACTTCTTTTCTTCTCAAAAGGGGTTTTTAGAATGATAAAAGAGACTAAGAAAGATGACGGAGGCTTTATATACTAATCCCGTATTATTAACAAAACCCGTCAAAATCACCCGCAAAACACACTTGCTCGATCGAGTAAGTGACTTACTCGATCGAGTGCCCTTTACTCAATCGAGTGCCACACGTACTCGATCGAGTACCCATCAGGCAGACTACTGTTTCGTATAAAAACATACTTACTCGACAGAGTAAGTACCACTCGATAGAGTACCCAAAGACATAGAAAACCTTAGTATTATAGTCTTCCCTCCTTAAAAGGAACTTCGTCCCCGAAGTTCAACCCATACATAAAAAAAATAAACACACTAACTCGGTCAAGACACAACAACGCAACTATGAACTCAAAACAAAACCCCAACCTATAAAACATGAACTCTTAACACCAACTCCACCAACTATTCCTACCTCAACAACATGACTCACGATATCGTATCAACTACATCAAAGTCTCTCTCGACACTAACTCCATACACTACCAACTACCATCCACAAACTCTGCTAGCTCCGTTTCACTAACAATTTATCCACTAGAAAATCCAATATCAAGACACTCATAAACATCAAACGGAATGTTACATTCTACCACCCTTAAAAGAAACTTCGTCCTCGAAGTTTACTCACACTCATAACCTCATCATCCAACTGTCAACACTATCGAACTAATAAACATCATCATCCAACTGTCAGTACTATCGAAATATTCTCACACTCCTAAACATCACAGTACTATAAGCACGACCATGACCTTTTAACAAAATCAATCACAACAAAGATCCATCCTTTATGCTACACCAACACTCTACTTCCAAATATACTACAACATGCACAACCATGATACTCTCTTTTATCGCATCCTACTCCTCTTAAGACGAATGTTACGTCCTCGTAACTCATTAATACTAGATCCTTAGCTATATCTTCTCATTATCCTCATCACCACTACATGTCAAAGATAACTACCTATAATCTAAACACTCACTATTCCTATATCCAAGGCTCTCTTACTTAAACATTTCTCATACCTCAATTCATTCGGCACACCACCTAACCTATACCACAAAATCCATAGCAAAATCACCACACCAAATCTCTTTATTACCGCAAAACGACATACCTCTCTATATAAAGCACCTATCTCCAAAAGCATAACTCACGATCCACACTCATTACACACACTCACACTAGATCCTCAAGTTCTTCCTTTCATTACCGCCAAACTCATCCATAACCTAACATGAAACTAATTCCCAACACCCTATACTCACTGTCTCAATGAAAGATTATGAACTACCTGCAACTTCCAGATCAAAACAACACATGTTCCATAATTCACTTGCCATTACCATGTCTACCAAAGCCTCATCTAAACAAGGTCAAAACTACTGTAACAACCTCTCACAACTGTGTCCCACCAAAAGAATATCACTATACCATGACAACAACGGGAACATACACAACTCTCTTCCATGTCATACTCTACCCTTACTCCCAAACTGAAACTGGTAAGAAATATCAATAAACAAAACAACCGTCTATGCGTCCAAACTGAAACTCACAGGAAACAGCAGCAAACAAAACAACAATATATGTATAACTAATATGTAATTTCGAAAACTCGTGTCGTAATCATCCCGCCTACTCCACCACAACCGGCGACGACATCGCAACACTGCCACCAACAGCCGCACCGCAGCGTGAAAATACCCGCATCACAACACGAAGTACCGTGCTCGGATCACCACCCGAGGCACAACAACCACATCGATAAACATCACAACCACATACAATTCCCATAAACACTGACTCAGTATAAATTTCCGGACAAGAAAACTTATTTAAAACTGCCAACACAACATATTATATGGAATAACAGACAATAATCTCATAAATATCATCCATACCTTTTTACGGAACAAACATATATCATGAAAACACATACAAGTATAACTAGCCATGCCAGATCACCCAAACTATCACTTTTTGAATATCATTCCATTAGGTTACCGTATCCAACATATATTACAAAACATTCAAATAACAACTTTATCTCTATCACACCATACCACTTATCATGAGGTCAGAACCTCACACAAACGTTTATACACATCATAGACCCATAGTCACATCCAACTAGTCAATCCTGATCACGTAAGTTACCACTCGATAAAGGTTACCTAGCTCTCGCCCGAGCTTAACTCGTATGCCCCTCATAACATATTCTCCCATTCTCATAACCATCACCTCCTGCCAAGTATAACCATACCATTAATATTCAACTACTAGCACCCGCCTCATATAACCATATCTTATACTTTCTTACAACCATACATTTCAATCCGGCCTTTATAAAATCAACCTCTTTAGAATTGCTATCGTTCTTATCCATCATCACCTTTAACCACTATTGACAATACCACAATACCACCACTGCTCGTATAACAATCTCTTACACTCACCTCTAAATATAACAGTTCATTTCCTATCTTCGGTTAACATTCCAAATAACGAACATCAAATTCATCAACAAAATTACCTCCACATTGTTAGAAATATATATCTCATTACTAAATATATTCTTATATGTTTCAAATTTATTTAGTCATAAAATAAATTCTAGATCTTATGCATGCAAACTAAAAAGGTAAGAGAAGAAATCATGTTCCTTACTATGATAATTTCGGTCATCATATGGGCACCAACAAGATCTCCTTCTTGTTAGTTCTTGAGCTTTCCATAAATGGATGAACATTCGTGACTTCAAATTAGAAGCCCTCCAATTAGTAGCACCCAAAACTATCCCTTAATCCCACAAACTAACATGTACTAGATGTTTGTAATGTAGTTTACCTTAAAATCTATTACTAATACTCATATACTACTTCTAGTATTATTAGTGTTTGATTTAAACAAATTTGATTCACAAAATGAATTTTTATGAAGAACAAGAGAGAGAAGTAGTTATTTTTCATAAAACATGAGAGAATGATAAAAAGAGGAAAAATCCACTCACTTCTTTCACCAAAACCGGTTGGTGTATAGTATATGGACCAACTTTTCTTTTTCTTTTTGTCTTCCACAAGACAAATTGGTGTAAGGCTTTTGCATGGTCAAGCCACTATCAAGTGTCATAGACAAATGAATAAGACAAATGAACAAGACAAAATTTCTCACAAGCTCACCAATATTTCGGTTTACATGTAGTAAATACGAAGTCTATTTTATTTTTGTCAATTGTACAATTGTATGTCATGTGACATGTGACATGTCTTATGTCATGTTTTAATTTAAAATGCATATTTAACAAATTAAATATCATTTACAAATTAAATAAATCATATTTAACAAATTGACTAGTAATATAAAATTACTTTCTCATAAAATGGTCATTTAATTACTAGTTAGTATAATTCACAACATCTTGTAATTATAACTAACTTATCATTCTCATCTCGCGTGTTTCGCAAACACCGATTAATTTTAGTAATATAACTACTTAAATTACTAAATAAAATATCATTTAATCAGATTATAATAAGATGTCATTTTTCTCTCTCTTATAATAATTTGTTCAATTTTAAGGAATTAATTAATCTGTATCGTCATACAATTAATTAACCTTTTCAATTAAGGGAATCGTCCTTTAGGTGTGACCTCAAGGGATCAACTGATCACCACCGTCGCACGACAGTAATGTCAAACTCTAGCCAGCCAATCATTACTGTTATGTTTGGACCAGTTGACTATATATATAATGTATCATCCCTTCCGTATTCTTTTAATGAGATTTAAATATGTGATCAATATGATCGACAATTGTGATCGCATTATTTTCGGAGGACACTTACTCCAACAATCTCCCACTTGTCCTCGACAAGTGTGCGTCACCAATTCTCTTGTCCTATTACTATCTCCCACTCAATGCAAGGTGTCTTTCGGGTCGTACTTGCAAGTGATCATATCGCGAGTGGTTTCCTCGATCTGGAGAATTACTGATTGACCGGATTTATCTATCATAGAATACTTCCGAGCGTGGCCACGCATTTCCAGTTCATTACTCCTCGAGTGGCCCTGAGATATTGTTTTAACCCTGACAAAGGGGTGGACAATTCCTATCGCACTTATTCCCTTCTACAAGCCACAGTCATCATAACCCAAAATATGCCCATTTGACCCCATTTACGAAGGTCGTAGTAACACAATTCAAAGTTAATCTGAAACTGTTCCATCTTAGGCGAACAGTCTTTAGTCAAAAGAATCGCCTCATTAGAATACTATAGTAGCTCTCGCCACGACCAGGCTATATAAATTTGCCAGAACTCTATAAGCGGTCACTGCCCGACAAAGTGTTCCTAACAGTCTGCCTATGTGATCGACTAGTCATCTCACATGACTCTATGACACTTGAACTTACCATCAATCGCATCACACTCTAGTCACTTCGAGACGTAACCTCATACAAATGACTATGGGCTAATACTATGTTAATCCGGGTTCACTTTAACGGGGTTCAATATTGTCTCTACAACCCGTTTGGATGTAACAAAGTATAATAAAAGAGTTTTAAAGTAAAACTCGAACGACAAATGCGATTATCACATATGAATAGTCAATGCCTGATTACTACTTCATGTTCTATAATCTAATTTGATCTTGTATGTAGTTGTTCATTTCAATTCAATTGAAATGACATGACTCATCATGTTTAGCCTATGAGAAGGCTTTGGTTAGTAGGTTTTATCAACTTCTTGTACCTTAATCAACCTTACTACATACTAGTTTTCCTTTGTAATGTATACATTTGCATCACAAAACTTTCTGTGTACGTGTCAAGATCCAATCAAGACATAGGCCTTCTAGCCTTAGAATAGCTCCCACTGTTTTCACAGTGTTCGGGACTCATCCTTTTTGCACATCACATGATTGCAAGTGTACTCAATTTCCGTTGTAAATATTTCTCATTATTCTTTATTGCCTAGAACGATTCTAGAAAATCTACTTCTTAATTAACATAGCCACAATGGTATCTTAACCATCCTTATGTGTTTTGATTATGGTTTTGTCAGAAACCATGCGCAATTTCAATTGTCATTTGTCACTTGTGTAACGCCCTTACACAAAATTGCATCATAAACACTTTGCTTTACTTCCGTAATGCTTCTGCAAGCACTTAAGGGTAATCTTTATGGCTTACTTGGTAAAGATTACTTAAATTCGATTTTGAAAACAATTCATCATACTCAAAGTATATGAAGTGTTATACATCATTACTCATTTAATTGATCCGGCAGCGGAAGCAAATGGAATCAATCAAATATGTTCAATTTATTGAACTAGTCATGAATCTTATCAACATGAGACTTCTTATTGACACTAATATAATGTGGATTTATCTTCATAAATCCGGATATTAAAGATGTATTATAATACTCCATAAGTCTTAGATCATTCCCAATGATCAGTGTGTCCTCCACATATAAGACTAATTAAAATTTCCGTAACTCCCACTAAACTCCATGTATAAACACAACTTCTCGACTTATCGAGAAAAGTTTTATAACATGATCAAAACATTGATTCCAACTCATTGATGTCCTACTTAAGACCCTCTCTTAAGTTCCACATAATCTTAGGATTGCAAGAATCTACAAAACTCATGACATGTATTGAATACATTCCTTCTTTTGAAGAAGTGGGTTTTAGATTCACTTGCTGTGTGTATATCCTCATAATGAAACACAATCCCTAAGAAGATCCAAATAGACTTAAGCATTTAAACTAGTGCAAAACCCTTTGCAACCAATCAAGCCTTGAAATCTCTCTTTATTAGTGCAAAACCCTTTGTCACTAATCAAGCCTTTTTATTTCGGATTTTCATGGCTCTAAGCCTTGTATTGATTTGTGACTTTAAACACTCTCATGTAAGTCATATGTTCATTACTTTCTAGAAGTAATCAACTTGAATCAAACGATTTGTTTTGTAAGTTATAAGCTCTTTACTTTCTTAAAAGTAGCATGAATTCATCATTTTCAACAAGTGACGAATTTAACCTCCTGGGTTTTAAAGAAACACTATCTTACACAAAACGTCTCATGTGGTCAAGAAAGACCAGTTTCTTGCGACATAGCATTCTCTGTGGCATTCTTTGTGGCTCTTGAATAATTTCTCCCACTCTGTCTTTCTAGAAATAAACTTGTATTTTAGAAAGACAGCTTCACGAGCCGCAAACCCGTCGTACTCGTGATAATTGAAAGGGAAAAATGAGCATTTGTTTCTTGTGAAAACTTACAAACATGGTACCCTACCATTTCATATGTCATATGAATTGTTTTAGATTTAGTGGCCAAATAATCTAGACAAAATGATAAAATCCCCAAAAGGATCAAGTAACTCAAAGTAACTTGATTGAAGTCCAAACCATATCGAATAGCATTTGAATTCTTATCCAACCACACATTATTCCATAATGTGTGTTAAGAGAGATTAACTTGTGATACTATATCACATTTCCTTTGGCTTATATCAAAGTTTTCACTTTGATAATCCCATCACGATTAAATCGTGATTCCTAGAACTCTTTGAACTTCTTCAAAGATTTATCTATTTACCTTATTAAGTGAACACATTAGCATCAACTTAAATTGTTGGTAAAAGAAAATGACCAACCTATTATGGATCAATGATTTACAACCTCGATTTCCTTTTCAACCAAAAGCACGAGATATCTTGCTTTGAATACAAGATACGCATAAACCATTAACAATCTAATGGTTTCAAGAGTACTCGATAACTCTTTGCGTTCATCATTCTAGAATTTAAGGTTTAATCTTGGGTTACCAATTTGAGTCTTGCATCATTTTCATGATATATCATTCTAGTTTGGTTTAGAACATACTCACCTAGATAATGGGCTAGCCATACATCAAATCGTGGTGTATAGGGTCATAAAAGTGAAACCTCTTTTATATCTTAACAAGTTTATATTCTTATTTAGTGTTTATGCACTTAATAGTCATAATTAAGTACAACTATAAACCCAAAACTAGATTGATTACACAATGACTCTATCTCTCAACATCATTGTTGCTAGTCGTCATATTCTAATCCATCCTATGTATCAAGTACAATGATGAAAACCTCCATTGGTTTCTAATATTGACGAAGTAGTTCTAGCAAGATTCATGTCAATCAAATAAAAATTTAAAGAAGAAGGTCCCATTAGATGTCCCACAACTAACTTGTTGATTCTTCAATAATTTGGGGTAGTTTCCTTTCTAGTGTCCAACGTTTAAGACAGTGAAAACTTTATCGGTCGGGATTGATAGGTTTAGTATCGCTATTCCCAACAACTTTACTTTTAACATTACCTTGTATCAATTCCATTATGATATTTACTTCTTGAACCTCGTCCTCATCTTAACGGTTTAAGAGAATGCTCCCACTCATTTCAATGAGTCTTTGCTTTGAGAAGCAAAATTGAATTCATGAAGATTACTCTTCATTTGTTCGTTTTAGTCTTAAAACTTTCATTGAAGTGGTTGCGTTATTTTGGTCAATTACGAATTCTGACAAATCTAATCACCAAAACAATTTATCGCTTCAAGGTACTTAATTTAATTAAGCATATGAGAAACAATTCATTGTAAGTAGATATGTTAGTCAAGAATCAAAAACCTGTTTGATAATGAATAACTTTAATCTATACTCTTTAAAAGAGATCCTTAGCAATGGTTCATTTGAGGTTTTAGAAGCAAATTCATATTTGTCTTTAGTTACGATGTTTTAATGGAGATTTGAATCAAAAATCGAAATGATATCGTATATGTATTGTGGTAAAGAAATAGAACATTATGATAACGGAATAGTGGAAAACTTAACATTTATCATTTTATTAATACTTGTAAATAACAAGTGAAGCATTTACATAGTGACCTCTACCCAACTATGATAATTGATTCCGAGATCCAAATTCATATTAACTTGGGCACGGGATAGCCGATGGAACCCTCATCAATATAACTTGGTGGACTAACTCTTTAATCGATTCTACTTTTAGAACTCTTGGTCGATAAAATTACTCTAATATTTATCTATAGCCCAAAACACATCCGACAAGGGCACGGGATGGCCGATGAAACCCTTATCAAAAACTTTTGTTGAGTTCAATCCAAATTTCGAATAAATGTGTCCATGATCCAAATTCACATTAACTTGGGCACGGGATAGCCGATAAACCCTCATCAACACGAATTCGGTGGATAGACATTTATCACCCATTTCCCCTACATAACAAGGTTTGTACCCCGGGATGGCCGAGTGCACTCCCTCACGAAATAGGTTTTCATGGTTTCTACTATTTGGTAAGGCTATGTCTCAATTGATTATTTTAGCGAGAGGTCATGTCAACTTATTATCTATCACGTTTTAAGTGAACTAAAGCGGTGAACTATGATAATTTTAATTGACACGGTCGATAAACTCGATTAAAATGACAATGCATGTTTTAGTTAGGGCGATTTAGCGATGCATGCAACATATAAATAAAATGCAAAGCATAAAAATAAATCCTAGTATGGCCTTCCTAAAATAGAAAAACTATTTAACTATTACATATTCGGAAACCAACTCCATTGGTCCCTTGAACTTCGGTTGAGGCACGCATCTCGAGGTAACACCTTCTTTATGTATCGTCTTCCTTGAGTGACACCGTCTTCAAGGAACTCCGAAATAATAAAATTACATAACAAATTACATAATTTCCTATTATAAATTTGTAATTAAAATAAAATAAATCTATTAAATTACAAAACGGTGATACGAGATCACAATAAATTACAACCGAATCGATATTCCCATATATTTCGGGCAATATCAATTAAAAACTAAGGCCATACTAAGTAAAAATTACATAATTCAAAATTACATAAAATAAAATTATGACAATCATAAATAAAATGCAGCATTATAATATGTATAAACATGCCCAATTTTATGCTAAATCACCTTTAAGGAGCCAATATCGTATATTAATCGGTTTTTACGGATTTGCGTGATTCAACCTTTTAAAATCACAATAAATTACATAAATTCATATTTATGCACAAGTTAATTACTCTAACCATCTTAGGACTCAAAATTAGTTTCCACTAACCATTTGATTATAATTAACTTATATTTCTTAAAATTGTTCATTAAAGGACTCAAAATTTCAATAAAATGCCATAAACTTCAAATAAATCACAAAAATTTCAAATAAATTCAAAAATTTGAAATTTAAACTCATGAACATTCTGCAAAAAGTACCATGACACTCATAATGTTCAAAAACTTAGGTTAAAAATTTCGAAAAATTTATCGGAAAAACTATGTTGCGGTTTAACAGATTTATCAATTATAATCATAAAACATGAGAAAAATTATATTTATCAACATTTCAATTTTAGATCTAAAAAAGATAATAAAATGCAATATGTTACGTTTTTCCTTAGTCATGAAGTATGCTTTAGCAATTATTCACTAATTAAGTCACTATTTATGCTATTTTTCATCAAAAATTCATAAATCATGCATAAAGACTTCATTATAGCCTATTATTTTACACACATCTTGTAAAATTTCATGTGACAATATACTAAATTTCTATGACCAGATTCGAAATATTTCTCATATTAACCTATTTTTCATTTAAATTTAATTTTTATCATGAAAAATCCATTTTTCGAGCATAAGAACTCATAAAATTATGAAAATTTTCAGATCATCTAAAAATAATATATTTGAAAACATATCCAAAAACCACTGGAAAATTCGAAGTTTAGCTAATTTTCGTCCAAAAATGACATTTTTATCATAAAAATCACTTTTTAATGCCAATATTATATAAAATGAACAATAAAATCCATAAATTAACCAAAATATCCTAAATACATTTTAGGATCAGAAACTTTAACATGCATAAATTATTTTTGTGATATATCATAATAACACAAATTTACAAGTTTTATATGTTAATCGTATAACTCGGAAAAACTATAACCGATTTGCATGCAAACAACCTTGTGCTCATGATACCACTTGTTAGAAATATATATCTCATTACTAAATATATTCTTATATGTTTCAAATTTATTTAGTCATAAAATAAATTCTAGATCTTATGCATGCAAACTAAAAAGGTAAAAGAAGAAATCATGTTCCTTACTATGATAATTTCGGTCATCATATGGGCACCAACAAGATTTCCTTCTTGTTAGTTCTTGAGCTTTCCATAAATGGATGAACATTCGTGACTTCAAATTAGAAGCCCTTCAATTAGTAGCACCCAAAACTATCCCTTAATCCCACAAACTAACATGTACTAGATGTTTGTAATATAGTTTATCTTAAAATCTATTACTAATACTCATATACTACTTCTAGTATTATTAGTGTTTGGTTTAAACAAATTTGATTCACTAAAATGAATTTTTATGAAGAACAAGAGAGAGAAGTAGTTGTTTTTCATAAAACATGAGAGAATGATAAAAAGAGGAAAAATCCACTCACTTCTTTCACCAAAACCGGTTGGTGTATAGTATATGGACCAACTTTTCTTTTTCTTTTTGTCTTCACAAGACAAATTGGTGTAAGGATTTTGCATGGTCAAGTCACTATCAAGTGTCATAGACAAATGAATAAGACAAATGAACAAGACAAAATTTCTCACAAGCTCACCAATATTTCGGTTTACATGTAGTAATATGGAGTCCATTTCATTTTTGTCAATTGTAAAATTGTATGTCATGTGACATGTGACATGTCTTATGTCATGTTTTAATTTAAAATGCATATTTAACAAATTAAATATCATTTACAAATTAAATAAATCATATTTAACAAATTGACTAGTAATATAAAATTACTTTCTCATAAAATGGTCATTTAATTACTAGTTAGTATAATTCACAACATCTTGTAATTATAACTAACTTATCATTCTCATCTCGCGTGTTTCGCAAACACCGATTAATTTTAGTAATATAACTACTTAAATTACTAAATAAAATCTCATTTAATCACATTATAATAAGATGTCATTTTTCTCTCTCTTATAATAATTTGTTCAATTTTAAGGAATTAATTAATCTGTATCGTCATACAATTAATTAACCTTTTCAATTAAGGGAATCGTCCTTTAGGTGTGACCTCAAGGGATCAACTGATCACCACCGTAATTGACGAGTAATGTCAAACTCTAGCCAACCAATCATTACTGATATGTGTGGACCAGTTGACTATATATATAATGTATCATCCCTTCCGTATTTTTGTAATGAGATTTAAATATGTGATCAATATGATCGACAATTGTAATCGTATTATTGTCAGAGGACACTTACTCCAACACACATTATGTCCAATCCATCCTTAGTTGTATCGTCACCCAACTCACCACCAAGATCTCCTATCGTGCAAATACTCTACTAATTTCTTACTCCCTTAATTCCTCGAAACTCCTGACTAATCATGTTGTCCTGAAACTCCTATATAACCATTAACTCACATCCTTATGACAGTATCATACATCTCGACGATTTTTTACTTCTATATCACATAACTCCGGTCAGTATTTTTATCAGCTTATTTTTATCCTTCCTTTCTCTTTACACTCAACAATACCAATTAATAGCTCAACTCCTTGTTACTTCTACCTAACTCTTTAGTGCTCCGGTTACCTTCTCATTGCTCCAAAGCTCAAATCCCATTATTTCATATCAATATCATCTCACTCTTTCTTACCATGGATCTTTTCTTATCATGCTATTACTCACACTTATCACCAATCAGTCCAGACCATCTCTTGCTATCACTCACACTGATCTCCAATCACCCTTTTTTTTTGTAGAATCCCAAAACTCATTTCATACCGTTACTTGCCCAAGGAAATCACACATTAGTTTCACCTTTTGATACTACTAGATCCTAAACTCACTCACTATCTGTAAGTCCACGTCGCGACATGTCTCCATTAAGTTCACTATATACCACTCTTCTCAATCCCTCTAAAACGACCTTTCACTACATATATTCTTAACCCACACGATTTCTACCCATCTCCCTCCATAATTCTTTACACATCTCAAGTTGCCACTATCCGCATCCTTCCTTTCAATCCTTTCATTCTCATGTTCCTTAGACTCGTATCATCCCTTGCCCACATTCACTTACTTTTACATTACTCAACACACAATCATATCACTCATCTTATCTCACAAAGCATGCTTCATGCCTTAATAAGCCTTACCAATCTTCCTTTTCTTTTCCACTACCTATCACAACCCCATATAACTCATGTCCTCCCCACCGAACTCATACTCACCACAGGTGCCACTCCTTACATCACAAGATTGGGTAACTTACGCATCAAGACCAACACATACGTAAAACAATGCATAAGGAAGGAAAAGAACACCTTAGAATTAAACATAATAGGCAACGAAGTTAAAAGATAAGCATATGACCCAAAATAGGGGTCACTAGATCGAGTACAGGTCACTCGATCGAGTAGAAGAAGGTCAGAGACACGTATAACAGATTACCAGGTCTACTCGATCGAGTAAGGGTTACTCGATCGAGTAATAAGAGGTGCACTCGATCGAGTGAGGGCCACTTGATCGAGTACCCTACGCATTTCTTAACACTGTCCAATTTTTGTTAAACGGTCATATCTCACTCGTTTCTTGGTCATTTTGGGCGCGTGACCTATCGTTAGAATCGTAACAGAATAAGCTATCACCTCCAATTAGAATCACATTAAAATCATTTATGCATCTCAATTTATAACAGTTTAAAGACAACTTCGCTATAATCATACGACATAATTATTTGATTTTTACTTCCAAACAACTTAAACAACAACAAGGTAAACAAAACAACTCAATACTCATAAAACCAGTATCCCTAACCACATGTTACTATTTACAAAGCCAAACAACAACTTCCATCATGCACATATATTATTCAACTTGTCAATCATGTATTACCCACATGCTTTTATTCTATAACTTTTCGTACAACAATGACATAATATATAACATCAAACTCCCATTCATGTACAACAATGACATAATATATCAACATTATAACAAAAAAAATCCACTTCAGTCATATAAACATGTTTAAATCATGAAATCATATTCTTATGCAACATTATCCATCATGTATCATGCACTTTATCTAAACTATGCATATAGTATATACCTTTATTATATAACTTTACGGAAACAAAATCATGCATAACCATATCACATCGCCTAATCTCATGTTACTAAAATTTCCACATTATAAATCATTCATCCTGCAACATCATTATTCATCACATATTATCATATATGAACTACTTCCTTTTTCCACCACATCATTCATCATTCTCATATACTTTTCCAACAATTTCAACCATTATAAACCAACTATCATGCGACATGCCAATTCACAATCATTTACCACATTCCCCATTCCACCACCATCATTTTCCAACATATCTATACAACACATCATCCAACATACGCAATAAAATATTAGTAAACACATAGCGATCCCATGACACCCCATAGTGACCGGTTTAAAGTTGTAGGGCGAGTTCACGACTTCAGGACGTCTCCCAAGTCTTTGCATTAGCTCCTACAACTCGTACCCGGGTTCATTTTAGTTTGACTCCATATGTTCATTAGGTTCATTGGTTACAAGTTTCAGGATCGTCGCTCTGATACCACTTTGTGACACCCCCATACTCCAAGTGCCTTACCAGGACCACTTCAGGTATGAGAACGTCACCATCTCGGTTACCCAAGGCAATGATACTCAAATAGACAATAACGAAACGTATTTAAATGATAATAAAGTTTAAGTGATACAAGCCAGACTCCAAAAACTGTTAAAAGGAAATACAAGGTTCTCAAAACTGTCAACTAATAAACAACTACAAATCGTTCGACATAGCGGAAGACTTCTAAATCTGCAACATGATGACTCGTCCCAGCTATCTCATGCACATCGTCTCATACATGCTCAATAATTGCTCACCACCCCCGAATGGATCACCACAGTTTTTAAAACAATTAACGAGGTCAATACTAATTACACAAAAACAATGCCATAATGAAACAAGTACACAAACAGTTCAAACAGCTCAACAAAACCCCAGTCTCCACCTCCAATGTCCACACAACTGAGTACACACTAAAGTGTGTAGCCCTGTCAGAGTACGCATCGCAACATGTACTCCTCGCCGACAGTGGGGGCCTGCAACCGTTCCCAACTAAGCCCTGCTCATCTCCATCGAGCGATAAACCCATGTTCATTAATGTGCACATCCCTCCTGTGGCGGGTTCCACAGAAGGCAAATCAAGGGCATGAAGCCACTCTTGCAAGTGACTCCACTCAGCCAGGGATGCACCCCGAAGATCACAGATAGATAGAAACCAATCAATAGTAGAAAATCCACAACCAACCAGATCAACCAACATTATACGTAACCAATAGTCACAAAAACAATCACCACACAATCATGTAACTAATACTGAGTAGGGAAACCCTACCTGAAAAGCAATCACCAAGATCGTCACAATCAGCTAACCACAATCGTTCTTCAACGAAATCATCTCCTATAAACACACAATTATACAATCACAATCTAACATCAACCATACTCCCCAAAACCCCCAAATTACCCAATTAGGGTTTCAACCAACTTTAACAAAACATTATAAAAATTGTATAAAAAGCTTACCCTCGACACAAGGATCACAACGGCGTAAAGAACAAGATGATCCGACACTCCTAGCCTTGTGGATTTGTTAACAATGCGAGGAACACACTTACGCAACTTCTTTTCTTCTCAAAAGGGGTTTTTAGAATGATAAAAGAGACTAAGAAAGATGACGGAGGCTTTATATACTAATCCCGCATTATTAACAAAACCCGTCAAAATCACCCGCAAAACACACTTGCTCGATCGAGTAAGTGACTTACTCGATCGAGTGCCCTTTACTCGATCGAGTGCCACACGTACTCGATCGAGTACCCATCAGGCAAACTACTGTTTCGTATAAAAACATACTTACTCGACAGAGTAAGTACCACTCGATAGAGTACCCAAAGACATGAAAACCGTAGTATTACACTAAGAATTATTTTGCAAACCTTAAGGGAGCACCAACTTTATGCAAAGCTTAGTATGTGCGAGTTTTGGTTGGAGAAGGTGGCTTTCCTAGGACATATAATATCAAAGAAGGGAGTTGTCGTGGATCCTACCAAGATTGAGGCCGTGTCTAAGTGAGTGGGACCCAAGAATGTAGCAGAAATTCGAAGCTTCCTAGGTCTAGCCGGGTATTATCGCCGATTTGTGAAAGACTTCTCCAAGATTGCTAGACCCTTGACATCATTGATGAGAAAAGAGAACCATTTCAAGTGGGACGGGAGTTGTGAGACGGCCTTTTTGTTCCTAAAGGAGCGCCTTACCACGGCCCCAATACTAGTCTAGCCGGAAGGGAGTGAAAATTTCGAAGTATACACCGATGCTTCAAATAATGGTTTAGGATGTGTGCTTATACAAAATGGTAGAGTCATTGCCTATGCCTCGCAACAATTTAAGAACTATGAAGAGAACTACCCAACCCACGACCTATAATTGGGAGCCGTTGTCTTTGCCTTGAAGATTTGGAGGCACTACTTGTATGGAGCAACCTTTAAGGTATTTTCCGACCACAAAAGCTTGAAATATATCTACACCCAAAAGGAGTTGAACATGAGGCAAAGGAGGTGGATCGATCTTATTGGGGACTATGACATGGAGATAGTCTATCATGAAGGAAAAGCTAATGTGGTGGCCGATGCCTTGAGTAGGAAGTCGGTGCACTCCTTGTGTACCGCCTTGTCCATGCTAAGGTTGAAGGAAGAAGTGAGTAAAATGGGTATCCCATGTGATACGAAAGAGGGAAGCAATGGGATATTTGACCTTGGAACCCGAGTTATATGATGAAATCCAGAGAAGGCAAACAAGTGATGTAAAAATTCAAGAATGGAAAGAGTACTAGAAAGGGGAGAACCCTCAAGATTCGAGTTGCATGAGGATGGAAGTCTTAGGTTCAAAGGGAGATGGTGTATACCGAATGATGATGAACTTAAGAAGAAGATTATGAATGAAGCCCACAACACACCTTATTCGATGTATCCGGGTGACGATAAGTTGTACAAGGACCTCAAGAAAACTTTTTGGTGGTCAAATATGAAGAGGGAAGTGGCGGAATTCGTG
The DNA here is from genome assembly GCF_048544455.1 of Silene latifolia. Classification (NCBI taxonomy): domain Eukaryota; kingdom Viridiplantae; phylum Streptophyta; class Magnoliopsida; order Caryophyllales; family Caryophyllaceae; genus Silene; species Silene latifolia. Next base: position 384,512,980 of record NC_133538.1, on the reverse strand, counting down.
GCAAGGCGCTTGACTTGCCAAAGAGTAAAAGGAGAACACAATAGATCTCAAGGGAAAGTACAACCCTTATATGTGCCGTAATGGAAGTGGGAGTCGATATCTATGGACTTCATAGTTGGACTACCAAGAACCCAAAAGAGGAACAACATGATTTGGGTCATTGTGGATAGATTGACCAAGTCGGCTCATTTCATCGCGATGACGGACACTTGGAGTAAGGTAGAGTTGGCTAATGCTTATTGTAAATATGTGGTCAAGCTTCATGGGTTTCCAAAGGACATTGTATCGGACCGAGATTCGCGATTTATTTCAAGATTTTGGCAAGAACGTCAAAGCTCCTTAGGCACCCAATTGAAGATGAGTATGGCTTTTCACCCGACAATGGATGGACAAACGGAGAGGACCATCCAAACATTGGAAGATATGTTGAGAGCTTGTGTCTTGGAATTTGGAGGCTCTTGGGAAGAAAGACTACATTTGATTGAGTTCTCCTACAACAATAGCTACCATGCTAGCATTGGCGTGACACCATTTGAAGCCTTATATTGGAGGAAATGTCGAAGCCCGATATGTTGGGATGATAGCACCGAAGCCGTGCTATTGTGGGCCTCAAATGATTCAAGACATGATTGATCGAGTTCATGTAATCCGAGAGAAGATGAGAGCGGCACAAGATAGACAAAAGAGTTATGCCGAATTGAGGAGAAGTGACATTGAATTTGCGGTAGGAGACAAGGTACTACTTAAAGTTTCACCCATGAGAGGAGTCATGATATTTGGAAAGAGAGGCAAGTTGAGCCAAACGTTCATTGGCCCCTACGAAATATTGGATAAAGTCGGGGAAGTGTCCTACCGTTTAGCACTTCCACCGGCCTTGGACCAAGTTCATAATGTGTTTCACGTGTCTTAATTGCATAAATACATTAGTGACCCCTCTCATGTACTCGAGGCGGATATGATCGAACTTGATGATGTCCTAACGTATGTGGAAACACCCTAGGAAATCCTAGACCGAAAGGTTAGAAAGACAAGACATGGCGAGATGGTCTTGGTGAAAGTGTTATGGTCCAACCATCTTGTTGAAGAGGCCACTTGGGAGGCCGAGGAAAACATGAAAGAGAGATACCCCCCACCTTTTCGAGCAGGTATGAATCTGTTACGAGGTCGTAACCATGTTTCTAGAGGGGTAGGGCGTATTACGCAAGTACAAGTATAACGAGTTTCTTAATTATTTTACTTAACTTGATGGTTTCAGTTAGCCATAGAACGTTTTTTAGTTACCCGACACACCCTCTTCAACCTTGAAAATTTCATAGGATATAGAATTTTGACTTTTATAGTGTCAGGTGTGAACTTCGGGGACGAAGTTCTTTTTAAGGGGAGAAGATTGTAATACCTCGTATTTATAAAGACTGAGACTTGACCGAGTAGAGACCGAGTAGACGATTCACTCGATGAGTGAAGCCCCACTCGACCGTGTGAAGGACCGAGTGCCATATAGCAGTAGGCTGGAAGCCTGTAAGGATGGTCACTCGACCGAGTGACTGTCCACTTGACCGAGTGGATCCCCACTTAATCGAGTGGACCGACTACTCGACCGAGTGCCGGTCGAGTGTATCTTATACGGGAAGTTGAGTTGGTGGGGTATCGCTTTCATGCCTTATCCCTTCAGATTTCCCCACCCAAAACCCATTCATAAACATTATTCACGACTCTACAATCTTAAATATCTCTCTAAAAACCCCCATCTGTATATCCTCTCAAAACCCTAATTCTCTAGAGAAGATTCTTGTCTCCTTTGTTCACCACTTTGTTTGTAAGTTAATCTATACTATTTTTTCCCTTTAATCTTATCTTAATAATCTTAATTAGTTTAGTAGACTACTCCATATTTAATTAAGTTATAGATATTAAAGGGGATGTTTAATGGGTTTAATTAGTATGGTTATTATAATAGATTGTAGTAATGAATGCAGTGATTAATTATGTAGGAAGCTTCATTGAGGAGCACTTCTAGTGGCTAGCTTGAGGATTTGGCAAGACAAGCTTAAGGTAAGGTTTTCCCTACTTAGCTATAATGATATGAGTGTTTAATTGTGCATTTATTACCATTAATTGCATTTGTTTCATGTTAGTTGCATTGTAAAATGTTTTGGATAAATAGGGTTTATCACATAATGATGCCTCACGATGATTATGGGAGAGTAAGTATGGTGAATGGTCACAATGTTGATTATCTTGCATAATAACAGGTTAAAAGCAATTAAATGAAAAGAAATGGATTAATGAAGATTTGCGCATGATTTTAGTTGTTGTGTTGATATGGTTTGTATATATGCCTTGTTTGGATGTATTTGGCTTGTTGGTGATTGAGTTGACAATGGAGGATGTTGGAGGATTTTGGTTACGATTTTGCAGACGGAAGGCGGTTGGGAAACCGTCTTACGCTCAAGTCACCCTTGGAGCTTCCCACTCCAAGGGGGATATGCACATTTAGTACTTGGGTTATGAGGGACTCGTGTGGTGAGGCATGACGTCTGGCAGGGGACTCGAGTCGCACTCGGGCCCGGTACCACGAACGTGTTCCGAGTACCTTGTGTGATAGGGGCGTCGTGGGCGTGTCCCGGTCACCGGTTTGTGGAGATGTATGTTGGAGGGTGTTTCCTATCTTTCATCATGCCTTGTTGGTTTCATCTTGCATTGTCATATGATTAGGTAAGTTTAGTATTACATGCATTGAACATTTATATGGTTAAGCTAACACTTAGGTTTTGAATTGTTCGTGGTGAACCATATGGTGATTTCCGCCCATATGGGGAGCATTGTGACAGGTGTGCATATTGAGTCGCGGGGTTTGGGAGAGGTATTCATTGTGTCACTACTTACGCTTTGTTGGGAAATGTGTCCTCAACAATAGTGCGATCACATGATTTAAATATCATTATTAAATCTCATTTTAAGAATACATGTGGGATGTAATATTTTACAGTCAACTGGTCCACACATATCGGTAATGATTGGCTGACTAGAGTTTGACATTACTGTCGTGCAACGGTGGTGATCAGTTGATCCCCTTAGGTCATACCTATAGGGAAATACTCTTAATTGATTATTTAATTAATCGTATACCGATACGAGTTAATTAAATTGTTTAAAATTGACGGATGATTTTGTGAGTATAATTTACGTATGTTATTGTAAATATGATTAAATGAGACACGGTCTAAGTAATCGAATTGTTTTATTACTTAGATGAAATCATTGTTTACAGAAACAATTGAAACGGAATAAATAAATTATTATAAATACAGAATGTTGTAATTTATAATTTGGAAACATTTTTGGTACGAGTAATTACGAATTATTAGTCGATTTTGTAAATGACATATTTTATGAGTATGTTGATTTTTAATAAGTTAAAAATACATTACATTATGAGATGTCATGTAACATGTTACATGTGACAAATTGACAAATGACAAAATAAAATGGACCATCCATTTTATAATGAAAGTGCCGAAATTATGGAGGGAGTTAGTGGAGAAATTGTGTTAATTGTTTAAGTGGAAAACACAATGATGAAAGCTAACAACTAGCCATGCAAACCTAAGCTTTTGAGAAGAGCAAAAATAAAAAGCATTGGGCATACTACCCAAGGCCATTTTTTCGGCCAACCATAGAAGAAAAGAAAAGAGTTTTTCTTTTCAATTATTCATTCATTCTCATCATCTTATTTTTCTAGTGTAAGAAAATCTATCAAAAACTCTCTACATTTTTATGATAATTCTAGAGAAATAAACTCACAAAAATTACTCCCTCTTGACCGAGATATTCAAGAGAAAAACACAATTTATTTTGTGTCAATTTTATAGTAAAACTAATATTATTACTAGATCTAAATAATGTTGGTTGTTATGAGTGTTCCTTGGGTATATGTCTTTAGGAGAGATTCTACCTTTGAATCTTGTTCATCCATAAGGAAAGCTCAAGAACTAAGTAAGGTAGGTGACCTTACTAGTGCCCAAATATCCAAAACATGCAATGTAAGGAACCGATTTATTCTTTTAAATATTGATGTTTGCATGCATAAGATCCACCATTTAATTTTATGACAAATTAAAATAAAACATATATGAATATGTTGAGTATATAGATCTACTTTTCCTTCAATCGGTATCAAGAGCCTTGGTTGTTTGCATGCAAATCGGTTAAAATTTTTTCCGAGTTATAAGAATAACATATAAAACTTATTTAATTTGTGTTATTATGATATATCACGAAAATCATCATGCATGTTAAAATTTCTGGTCCTAAAATGTTTTTAGGATATTTTGGTTAATTTATGGATTTTTATTGTTCATATTATACAATATTGGCATTAAAATGTGATTTTTATGATAAAAATGTCATTTTTGGACGAAAATTAGCTAAACTTTGAATTTTCCACTGGTTTTTGGATATGTTTTCACATATATTATTTTTAGATGATCTGGAAATTTTCATAATTTTATGAGTTCTTATGCTCGAAATATGGATTTTTCATTGTTAAAATCGGATTTAAGTGAAAAATAGGTTAATATGAGATAAATTTCGAATCTGGTCATAGAAATTTAGTATGTTGTCACATACAATTTTACAAGATGTGTTTAAAATAATAGGCTATAGTGAAGTCTTTTTGCATGATTTATGGATTTTTGAAGAAAAATAGCATGAATAGTGACTTTATTAGTGAAATATTAATAAAACATACTCTATGACTAAGGAAAAACATTATATGTTGCATTTTATTATATTTTTCAGATCTAAAATTGAAAAGTTAATGAATATAATTTTTCTCATGTTTTTATGATTATTTTGTTAAAACCGATAAACCGCAACATTGTTTTTCCGTATAAATTTCGAAATTTTTAACCTAAGTTTTTTGAACATTATGAGTGTCATGGTATTTTTCCAGAATGTTCATGAGTTTAAATTTCAAATTTCAAATTTATTTGAAATTTTGTGATTTATTTGAAATTTATAGCATTTTATTATAATTTTAAGTCCATTATGAACAAATTTTAGTAATATGAGTTAATTATGGTCAAATAATTAGTGAAGACTAAATTTTGAGTCCTAAGAGGTTAGGGTAATTAACTTATGCATAAATATGAATTTATGTAATTTTTGTGATTATAAAATGTTGAAATCACGCAAATCCGTAAAAACCGAGTAATATACGATATTGGCTAATTAAAGGCGATTTAGCATAAAATTGGGCGTGTTCATACATATTATAATGCTGCATTTTCTTTATGATTGTCATAATTTTATTTATGTAATTTTGAATTATGTAATTTTTACTTAGTATAGCCTTAGTTTTTAATTGGTATTACCCGAAATGTATGGGAATATCGATTCGGTTGTAATTTTATTGTGATCTCGTATCACCGTCTTGTAATTTAATAGATTTATTTTATTATAGTTACAAATGTATAATAGGAAATTATGCAATTTATTATGTAATTTTATTCATTTCGGAGTTCCCAAAGACGGATTTCTTCAAGACGGCGATACATAAAGACGATGTTACTTCGAGATGCGTGCCACAACCGAAGTATCAAGGGACCAATGGATTTGGTTTCCGAATATGTAATAGTTAATTAGATTTTTTATTTTAGGAAGGCCATACTTGGATTTATTTTTATGCTTTGCATTTTATTTATATGTCACATGAATCGCTAAATCGCCATAACTAAAACATGCGTCATCATCTAATCGAGTTTATCGACCGTGTTAATTAGAATTATCGTAGTTCACCGCTTTAGTTCACTTAAAACGTGATAGATAATAAATTGACATGACCTCTCGCTAAAACAATTAATTGAGACATAGCCTTACCAAATAGTAGAAACCATGAAAACCTATTTCGCGAGGGAGTGCACTCGGCCCTACCGGGGTACAAACCTTGTTACGTAGGGGAAGTGGGTGATGAATGTTAATCCACCGAGTTCATGTTAATGAGGGTTTCATCGGCCATACCGTGCCCAAGTTGATGTGGATTTGGATCATGGACACATTTATTCGAAATTTGGATTAAACTCAACAAAAGTTTTTCGATAAGGGTTTCATCGGCCATACCGTGCCCTTGTCGGATGTGTTTTGGGCTATAGATAATTATTAGAGTAATTTTATCGACCAAGAGTTCTAAAAGTAGAATCGATTAAAACGTTAATCCACCGAGTTATATTGATAAGGGTTTCATCGGCCATACCGTGCCTAAGTCGATATGAATTTGGGTCTTGGAATCATTTATCATAGTTGGGTAGAGGTCACTATGTAAATGCTTTACTTGTTGTTTACAAGTATTAATAAAACGATAAATGTTAAGTTTTCCACTATTCCGTTGTTATATTGTTCTATTTCTTTACCACAATTCATATACGATATCATTTCGATTCAAAACTCCATTAAAACATCGTATCTAAAGACAAAATTTGAATTTTCTTCTAAAGACCTCGAATGAACCATTGCTAAGAATCTCTTGTAAAGAGTATAGATTAAAGTTATTCATTATCAAACAGGTTTTTGATTCTTGACTAACACTTCTACTTACAATGGATTATGTTTCATATGCTTAATTGAATTAAGTACCTTGAAGCGATAAATTGTTTTGGTAATTAGTTTTGTTTAATTAAGTAATTGACCAAAATAATGCAACCACTTCAATGAAAGTTTTAAGATTAAAACGATTGAATTGAAGAGTAATCTTTATAAGATTCACCTTTGCTTCTCTAAGTAAAGACTCATTGAAATGAGTGGGAGCATTCTCTTAAACCGTTAAGATGAGGACGAGGTTAAAGAAGTAAAATTAGAATGAAATTGATACAAGATTATGTTAAAGGTAAAGTTGTTGAGAATGACGATACTAAACCTATCAATCCCGACCGATAAAGTTTCCATTGTCTTAAATGTTGGACACGAGAAAGGAAACTACCCCAAATTATTGAAGAATCAACAAGTTAGTTGTGGGACATCTAATGGGACCTTCTTCGTTAAATGTTTACTTGATTAAACATAAATTTTGCTAGTATTACTTCGTCAATATTAGAAACCGGTGGTGGTTTTCATCATTATGTTTGATACATAGGATGATTAGAATATGACGACTAGCAACAATGAAGTCAAGAGATAGAGTCATTGTGTACTAAATCTAGTTTTCGGGTTTGGAGTTGTACTTAATTGTGACTATTAAGTACATAAACTCTAAATAAGAATACAATTTGTTAAAGATACAAAAGAGGTTTCACTTTTGTGACCCTATACACCATGATTTGATGTATGGCTAGCCCATCATCAAGGTGATTATATTCTAAACCAAACTAGAATGATATATCATGAAGATGATGCAAGACTCAAATTGGTAACCCAAGATTAAACCTTAAATTCTGGAATGATTAACGCAAAGAGTTATCGAGTACTCTTGAAACCATTAGATTGTTAATGGTATATGCGTATCTTGTATTCAAAGCAAGATATCTCGTGCCTTTTAGTTGAAAAGGAGATCGAGGTTGTAAATCATCGATCCAAAATAAGTTGATCATTATCTTTTACCAACGATTTAAGTTGACACTAAATGTTCACTTAATAAGGCAAATAGAGAAATCTTTGAAGAATTTCAAAGAGTTCAAGGAATCACAATTTAGTCGTGATGGGATTATCAAAGTGAAGACTTTGATATAAGCCAAATAAATTGTGATATAGTATCACAAATTAATCTCTCTTAACACGCATTATGGGATAATGTATGATTGGATAAGAATTCAAACGCTATTCGATAAGGTTTGGACTTCGATCAAGTTACTTTGAGTTACTTGATCCTTTTGGGGATTTTATCATTTTGTCTAGATTATTTTTCCACTAAATCGAATCATATGAGATATGAAATGGTAAGGGTACCATGCTTGTAAGTTTTCACAAGAAACAAATGCTCATTTTTCCCTTTTCAATCATCACGAGTACGACGGGTTTGCGGCTCGTGAAACTGTCTTTCTAAAATACAAGTTTATTTCTAGAAGACAGAGTGGGAGAAATTATTCAAGAGCCACAAAGAATGCCACAGAGAATGTTATGTCGTAAGAAACTGGTCTTTCTTGGCTACATGAGACGTTTCGTGTAAAACATTGTTTATTCAAAACCCAGGAGGTTAAAATTCATGCTACTTTTAAGAAAGTAAAGAGCTTATAACTTACAAAAGAAATCGTTTGATTCAAAGTTGATTACTTCTAGAAAGTAATGAACATATGACTTACATAAGAGTGTTTAAGTCACAACTCAATACAAGGCTTAGAGCCATGAAAATCCGAAATAAAAGGCTTAATTAGTGACAAAGGGTTTTGCACTAATAAAGAGAGATTTCAAAGCAAGATTGGTTGCAAAGGGTTTTGCACAGGTTGAAATGCTTAAGTCTATTTGGATCTTCTTAGGGATTGTGTTTCATTATTATGAAATACATAGCGAGTGAATCTAAAACCCACTTCTTCAATTGAAAGGAATGTATTCAATACATGTCATGAGTTTTATAGATTCTTACAATCCTAAGATAATGTGAAACTTAAGAGAGAGTCTTAAGTAGGACATCAATGAGTTGGAATCAACATTTTGATCATGTGATAAAACATTTCTCGATAAGTCGAGAAGTTGTTTTTATACATGAAGTTTAGTGGGAGTTACGGAAATTTTAATTAGTCTTATATGTGGATGACATATTGATCATTGAGAATGATTTAAGACTTTTAGAGTATTATAATACATCTTTAATATCCGGATTTATGAAGATAAATCCACATGATATTAGCGTCAATAAGAAGTCTTACGTTGATAAGATTCATGACTAGTTCAATTAAATTGAACATATTTGATTGATTACATTTGCTTCCGCTGCCGGATCAATTAAATAAGTAATGATGTGTAACACTTCATATACTTTGAGTATGATGAATTGTTTTCAAAATCGAATTTAAGTAATCTTTACCAAGTAAGCCATAAAGATTACCCTTAATTGCTTGCAGAAGCATTAAGGCTATGATGCAAAGTGTTTATGATGCAATTTTGTGTAAGGGTGTTACACAAGTGACAATTGACAATTGAGATTGCGCATGGTTTAAAAGCAAAACCATAATCAAAACACATTAGGATGGTTAAGATACCATTGTGGCAATGTTAATTAAGAAGTAGATTTTCTAGAATCGTTCTAGGCAATAAAGAACAATGAGAGATATTTATAACGGAAATTGAGTACACTTGCAATCATGAGATGTGCAAGAAGGATGAGTCCCGCAATGTGAAAACAAAGTGGGAGCTATTCTTAGGCTAGAGGGCCTATGTCTTGATTGGATCTCGACACGTACTCAGAAAGTTTTGTAATGCAAATGTATACATTACAAAGGAAAACGAGTATGTAGTAAGGTTGAGTAAGGTACAAGAAATTGATAAAACCTACTAACCAAAGCCTTCTCAAAGGCTAAACATGATGAGTCATGTCATTTCAATTGAATTGAAATGAACAACTACGTACAAGATTAAATTAGATTATAGAACATGAAATAGTAATCAGGCATTGACTATTCATATGTGATAATCACATTTGTCATTCGAGTTTTACTTTAAAACTCTTTTATTATACTTTGTTACATCCAAACGGGTTGTAGAGACAACGTTGAACCCCGTGAAAGTAAACCCGGATTAACATAGTATTAGCCCATAGTCGCTTGTATGAGGTGACGTCTCGAAGTGACTAGAGTGTGATGCGATTGATGGCAAGTTCAAGTGCCATAGAGTCATGTGAGATGACTAGTCGATCACATAGGCAGAATGTTAGGAACACTTTGTCGGGCCTTATGACCGCTTATAGAGTTCTGGCAATTTATATAGCCTGGTCGTGGCGAGAGCAGCTATAGTATTCTAATGAGTCGATTCTTTTGACTAAAGACTGTTCGCCTAAGATGGCACAGTTTCAGATTAACTTTGATTTGTGTTACTACGACCTTCGTAAATGGGGTCAAATGGGCATATTTTGGGTTATGATGGCTGTGGCTAGTCGAAGGGAATAAGTGCGATAGGAATTGTCCACCCCCTTGTCAGGGTTAAAACAATATCTCAGGGCCACTCGAGGAGTAATGAATCGGAAATACGTGGCCACGCTCGGAAGGTATCTATGATAGATAAATCCGGTCAATCGTTATTCTCCAGATCGAGGAAACCACTCTCGATATGATCACTTGCAAGTACGACCGAAAGACACCTTGCATTGAGTGGGAGATAGTAATAGGACAAGAGAATTGGTGACGCACACTTGTCGAGGACAAGTGGGAGATTGTTGGGAAATGTGTCCTCAACAATAGTGCGATCACATGATTTAAATATCATTATTAAATCTCATTTTAAGAATACATGTGGGATGTAATATTTTACGATCAACTGGTCCACACATATCGGTAATGATTGGTGACTAGAGTTTGACATTGCGTCGTGCGGACGGTGGTGATCGATTGATTCCCTTAGGTCATACCTATAGGGAAATACTCTTAATTGATTATTTAATTAATCGTATACCGATACGAGTTAATTAAATTGCTTAAAATTGACGGATGATTTTGTGAGTATAATTTACGTATCTTATTGTAAATATGATTAAATGAGACACGGTCTAAGTAATCGAATTGTTTTATTACTTAGATGAAATCATTGTTTACAGAAACAATTGAAACGGAATGAATAAATTATTATAAATACAGAATGTTGTAATTTATAATTTGGAAACATTTTTGGTACGAGTAATTACGAATTATTAGTCGATTTTGTAAATGACATATTTTATGAGTATGTTGATTTTTAATAAGTTAAAAATACATTACATTGTGAGATGTCATGTAACATGTTACATGTGACAAATTGACAAATGACAAAATAAAATGGACCATCCATTTTATAATGAAAGTCTTAGAAATTATGGAGGGAGTTAGTGGAGAAATTGTGTTAATTGTTTAAGTGGAAAACACAATGATGAAAGCTAACAAGTAGCCATGCAAACCTAAGCTTTTGAGAAGAGCAAAAATAAAAAGCATTGGGCATACTACCCAAGGCCATTTTTTCGGCCAACCATAGAAGAAAAGAAAAGAGTTTTTCTTTTCAATTATTCATTCATTCTTATCATCTTATTTTTCTAGTGTAAGAAAATCTATCAAAAACTCTCTACATTTTTATGATAATTCTAGAGAAATAAACTCACAAAAATTACTCCCTCTTGACCGAGATATTCAAGAGAAAAACACAATTTATTTTGCGTCAATTTTATAGTAAAACTAATATTATTACTAGATCTAAATAATGTTGGTTGTTATGAGTGTTCCTTGGGTATATGTCTTTGGGAGAGATTCTACCTTTGAATCTTGTTCATCCATAAGGAAAGCTCAAGAACTAAGTAAGGTAGGTGACCTTACTAGTGCCCAAATATCCAAAACATGCAATGTAAGGAACCGATTTCTTCTTTTAAATATTGATGTTTGCATGCATAAGATCCACCATTTAATTTTGTGACAAATTAAAATATAACATATATGAATATGTTGAGTATATAGATCTACTTTTCCTTCACGCTTGTCATAGTTTTTGACATTTAAACTCCTATTTCGATTTGGTTGTATAACATTTGGGATTGTATTTGCATCCCCCAACTTGTAGCCACTTAACTACAACTTATCTATCTCTTTATATTGAGTTGGGAAGTTCTTTACTTGATTGTTCGCACTACCAACTTGGGAAACCAAGTCTTGTAATGTCTCCATGCGTTGGGAATGCCTAAGGGAAAGGATCCCAACTTATGGGGATGTTACAACACCGGTCAAATAGTATTGGTTAGACAAAAAGAAAGTTCATAGAGACTAGCAAAATAATTATCCTATCTAGCTAAATGACGTAATATTTGAACCGTTTTATTTTTAAGACGGATATACCCGTCTTAAGAGAGACCAATTAATCTTACGGAGGCCAATTTCCGAAAAGAAGTGATACAAGAATTTGACTTTAAATATATGAGTTATGTTGGTCTGTCAAAAGACGGTCTTATAATATGTGTGATAGGAGTATTATAACTACCCACTTTAACAAAGAAAAATAATAATAATTTAAAATAACTACCCAATTATATGAGTGGCGATCTCACATAATCATATTGTAAAACCATCTTATATAGTAGTATATGTGTACATCAGTACATGATCCATAATCTTCGTATTAAGTAATTTTGTACTCCCTCCATTCAACTCCACACTACCACTTTCTTTTTTCACGTTTGCCAACGCATTTTTTACGCGCTAAATATCGTTAGCTACGTATTTTCAAAAAAATAAAAAAGTTAGATATTTTTAATGTACTCGTAACAACGAATAAAACAAGATCTCACATGAATATATTTTCATTTATGTATTGGGAGAAAATTGAAATTTAATGTTTAACTATGAATAGTGTGCAAAATAGATAATGGTAGTGTGGACTTGAATGGAGGGAATATATCAGTAGATGACTAATCAAAACATAATAACTAAAATAATACTCCCTTCGTCCCAGTCAATTGTTGTCATTTGGCTTTGGGACAAAGACCAAGAAAAGAGGAGGGGCCAATTATTAAATGACAGATGGACCAAATTGAGTGTCAATGCTCAAATTGCTCATCAAGTTTATTCTTAAAATAGAAAGTACAATAATTGACTGAGACACCCAAAAATAAAATAGGACAACAAATGACCAAGACAGATGGAGTACAATTTAAAATCTTACCTATGATCATTATTTTTTACATCTTTTTAATAACAAAATTTAAAAAAGCAACCCCGTGCAATTTGCACGGGTTTAAAACTAGTAGATTAATGTAAACAATTACCAATTGATCAGATTAGCAAGAGAAAACAATAATCATAAAATACGAGTAAGTGACATAAAAAATAATTGAGAAAGGAACAATCTCACAATTAATCGGAAGATAGCTTCAATTTATCGATCCAAGAACGGGAGGATTAATTCCTCACAATTTTCTAAGCAAAACATTAATTAGGGTTCTAGAGTTTTTCTCCCCAATACAATTTGAATGAATGATATGAATAATAATAAAAGACTAAAACATTTAACCTAATATTAATAAATAATAATCATCATATATATCTCTAATGCAGTAGCCAAATTCGCTAACTTGGCAGCTTAATTTACTAGAGTAGTCTTACATGGCAACTAAAGAGCAGCACTTAGAAAACTTAAGTTGGAAAAAAAGGAAGGAAAAAGTAGTGTAACCGTGTGAAATAACAAATGAAATTAATTGTTATTCTTATTTATTTGCTTCGACCAATCACTTGGAAATGGAATATGGAACAATAAGGCATATTCCATCCACATTCAATATCCAAATAAATATGACTAATAGCATAAAAATAAGAGAGGAAAAAAAAAATAAAGATTACTAACTAATTGCTAATTTAGTGGAGTAAAATAAGCAATGAAATCAATTATTATCCTTTTCTCATTTGCTTTGACAAATTATCATTATCTTAGCCGATTATTTTTTCCATTATTATACATTATACAATTATACATATCTCTCTAAATATACATATCACTATAATTATTATACATTATATAGTTATACATACATATCTCTCTAAATATATATATCACTATAATTTATTAGATATTAAAATAACATGCGCGATATCCTCCCCAAAATATAGCTAATCAGTTTAACCCTACGTAAATCACTATAAAATTCGCATTCAACCACAGACATTTCCATCCATCTCCATCGTTCATAATTTTCAACAATCGAGAAAAATTTTAACAACTTACCGAGGCCGACTAATCGAACATGCAAATGATATGGAGAGATTTGAGTTTGGTCAAATGAAATAGAGCCCGTGTGAATGAAATAGATCCTGAGCGAATCATCGAAGATGCTAACCAACGTTTAACCGACCGGGTAAGGTTGCCCATTACCGGTAAGGATGAGAGATGGATCTATAGTAGGAAAGTTTTTAGAACTCACGATTGGCATGGAGGATATATGATGATGATGATGGAAATAGTAGATGATGGGGTGAGATCATTAAGGAGATGAAATAAAATGGAGTTAGGTGAGCTTTTTGAGTGAGTAATGTATTATCTGGTTTTTGTGGTCTCAATTAGTCTGCTCATGTAATGACAGTCCGATCTCTTCTTTATCAAGAGGTGCGGCTTTGTAAATGGACTTGGTTTTTTACCCATGAATTTTTATACAATACTTACATTTTACACAAAATCTTACTTTAGACGGACACTATTCGTCTAAAGTTATAGAAAAGTCAAATATGTGACCACTTACATAATAAGTCACAGACAACAAAGGGGATGATAGGGATTACTATTCATGCAAAAATGAGATTATTTGATCCGTCTACATTTTTAGACGGATATACCCATCTACAATGAAACTAATTGTACATTTTATTAACCAAACGTTTAACTAGAAAAGAGATTGATTGAGTGAGGCTCAATATAATCAAATTTAAGTTTTTAACACAACTTTTGGTTGATATTTTTATTTATGGAGTTTCTAACAATCTGTAATAGACAAATTTTATTGTACAACTATTTTACATATTTTAAAAATGGTGCAATAGCTAATTAAATGTGTCCTAATTTTATTGTAAGTCTTGATCATAGTACTGAACACAATATATGATAGCTCATGTATAAATAATAATTTGAAAATAATAACTTCATAAATTATTAATCTGTATATCTTCGCTACTATTAACTATATTCATCTAAATTCTAAAAGTAGACCCGTAAATTTCACGGGTTTTAACCTAGTAATAATAATAATAATAATAATAATAATAATAATAATAATAATAATAATAATAATAATAATAATAGTGTGGTTGGGGTTTGGAAACAAATAAAATAACACACGAAACCGACTTCAGCCTTCCCGTCACACGCGCGACCCGCGCGCCATGATACCATAAGACCAATCATTAAATAAAAGCCCAGCCCAAATAACACCCAATAACTGCTACTCTATATTTCAGATCGGAGAGTATTTAAAACCGCAAAAGATTTGGCAAGTGTTTCTTTACTCCATATCTTTCTTCTCCACTCTCTGCATTGCTTGGAAACTTACAATTCCATCTGAAATTATAAACCCTAGTATGAGCTGGTACAGTTAGTTAAATAAATTAACTAACTTTCCATAGATTAAGGAAGTTAGTTATAATTTGTTATTGGTTGTTATACTCAACCAACGACTCACTCTTCCTATAAAAGGATATCATTGTGTAATAGATCATTTACAATTCAATGAAATATAATTCTCATCTTTACAATCTAATTCTCTCTCTATTACTTGCTTAAGCATAATCATCAAACTTCAAGTTCATATTCATCAATATGGATTAGTTTCATATGGTATCATTTGCTTTGGTTACGACTCTACACTTCCGCCATTAACAAAACTCAAAAACCTTCGTTTCTCTTACACTTTCTCTCTTCTTTAATTCATAACAATGTCAGAAACTTCAGGAAATACAGATCTTTACTCTCCTTTTGATGATCCGCTGTTCCTTTCTCCCACTGATCAACCTAGTCTGGTTTTATCCTCTTTCTTGTTTGATGGTACCAGCTTCCTCCAATGGCACCGTGAAGCTGTTGCTGCTCTGCTATCCAAGAACAAGAGTGGATTTCTTACTTGAGAATGTTCACTTTCTGCTTCAACTGATAAAAAGCATAATCAGTGGATCAGATGCGATTTGTTGGTCAAGCGGTGGATTCTTAATTCCATTATTCCTGTTCTTCGTGAGAATTTACAGTTTGCAGTTTCTTCCAAGGCTTTATGGACAGACATTGTTGAGAGATATGGGCAGCCTAATATTCTAGAGGTTTATGAATTAAAAAAGAATCTTTGCAGAATTACTCAAGATAATTCCCCTCTCATTGAATATTATGGCAAACTCAAGAACATATTGGAAAATCTGGATCATATGGATCCTCTTCCTTATTGTACTTGTGGTGCTATGAATCAGTGTTCTTGTCAGATGTTCAAGCGCTTGGTTGAAAGAGAAACTCAAGCAAAACTGTTGCAGCTATTGATGGGGTTGAATTCAGGGTATGAGCATGCTCAAACTCATTTGCTGTCTATGGAGCCATTGCCCCCCATCAATAAGGCCTTGGGAATGTTACAGAAATTTGAGAGGCAGAAGCATATCAATGATAATGCTGCTGAGACTTCTGTTGAAACAGCTGCTTTTGCTTCCAAGAAGAGGGGTTTTCAGAATGTCTCCCATGAGGCTGGTGCTACAAGCAAACGTCCAAAAGATGATTCTGATCCCGATTATAAACTTTGTACTCATTGCAAAAAGGAGGGTCATCTCATTGAAGAATGTCATCGATTGAAGACCTGCACTTTCTGCAAGATTAAGGGTCACATTCAGGAAAGATGTTACAAGTATAAGGCGTTCTTGAAAGGCAAAGGGAAGCTTGGTGCCAATTCTGCAGCTAATGTTGATATGTTTCCATCTGATCAGGATTTTGGGTATCAAGAAGTTTCTTCACTTGAACATCAACCTGCCACTTCACAAGCAGCTCAGTTTACTCAGTATCAGTCCTATATTTCTCCTCATGTCAATCCAGATTTTGTTCAAGGGATTATTCAGTCTGTTACAAAGTCTGTGTTACAGCAAGTTTTTAAGGGCATTTCTGAGCTTCCTTCTAATGATTCTTCTGACTTGAAATCCTCAGTTCATTTTGCTGGTATGATGCCTAACTCTCATGTGTTTACTGCTAGTTTACATGGTTTTAATGGCCAGGACTGGATAGTGGATGCGGGGGCTTCTGATCATATTACTTCCAATATTCTTTTGTTGCATCATGTTAAAGTACTTGCTAAACCAATTTATGTGGGTTTACCATATGGCACTGTTAAAGTTATGCACAAAACTGGTCAGGTTTATTTGACTGATCACATAATTTTGCATGATGTCCTCCTTATACCAGATTTTCAGCAAAATCTGTTGTCTGTAGCACGATTAATTACTGCTACTGGTTTAACTGTTTATTTCTTGAAACATAAATGTGTTTTTCAGGACCATACAAATAAGACAGTTGCTGAGGCACGGAGGATTGGGAATCTCTATAGATTTAGAGTATTGATTAGACATGTTGTACCACCCCAAATGTCTGGTTATAATAAAACTAGTTCACTGAGTCATTGTAATATCAATGCAGCTAGTGTGTCTGATGTAGCTGTCATTCATTCTCGTTTTAGCCATAGTTCTTTAGAGAAATTACATCATGTACATGGATTAAATTTGAATGGAATAAAGAATTTTCATTGTGAAATCTGTGTTTATGCTAAGCATCATGTTTTGCCATTTCCTAGAAGTGTTTCCTATGCTGCTAAGTGTTTTGATTTGGTACATGTTGATGTTTGGGGACCATATAAGGTTCCATCCCTCTCTGGAGCCAAGTCTTTTCTTACCATTTTAGATGACCACTCAAGAACTACCTGAACTTTTTTGATTCAGAATAAGACCCAGGTCCCTGGTTTAATAAGGGGTTTTGTTGCTTATGTTGAAAATCATTTTGATGCTAAAATTAGAACCATCAGATCTGATAATGGTTCATAGTTTTTTCAAGTACAATGTAAAGAATTTTTTAAAGAAAAAGGTATTTTACATCAGAGGAGTATTGTGGGTAGGCCTCAACAGAATGGTAGAGTTGAGAGAAAGCATAGACACCTGTTGGAAGTTGCTAGGGCACCTAAGTTTCAATCTCATGTTCTTATCAAGTTCTGGGGTGAATGTCTTCTTACAGCAACTTACTTAATTAATAAGATGCCTGCAAAGATTTTAGGTTGGAAAATTCCTTATGAATTATTGTATAAGGAGTTGCCAACATATGATGAACTCAGAGTGTTTGGTACACTTTGTTATGCAACCATGCCACCAACATCTACTGATAAGTTTACAAGGAGGGCAAGAAGATGTCTTTTTGTTGGGTATCCATGTCATCAGAAGGGTTATAAGTTGTATGACCTGGATAAACATATTATCTTTACTAATAGAGATGTGCTTTTTAAGGAGGATATTTACCCTTATCATGGTACTCTAGCTACTCCTCAGGCTCCACAATGTGGTTTGGAGGATTTTTTTGGTGTTACAGGATGATCATGTCACCTCTAATTTTCATAAAGTTGCACCTTCAGCAACATCAGTAGATGATTCTGTAATATCAGTTACTACTGATCAGGCTGTTAATACATCTTCTGACAGTACAACAGTCTCACCTGCTGCAAATCCTACTGATCAGTCAGTGGCCAATAATCCAACTGATCAGTCTCTCAGAAAATCAGATAGGCCAAGGAGACCATATGTTTTATTGTCTGACTATGTCTTGCCAAAGTCCAAAAGGAGTTATAGTGCTCTGCATATTCAGACTATGAATGATCTCACTACATATGACAATGACTTTGTTCTTTCTCTCTGTAATGTAGTTGAAGAGCATGAGCCACATACTTATGTTCAAGCTTGCACGGATGAGAGATGGGTTGTTGCTATGAATCAGGAGCTTAAAGCTCTTGAAGATAATCAAACTTGGGAATTAACTACTCTTCTACCAAATAAGAAGGCTATTGGAAGCAAGTGGGTTTTCAAGATTAAGCATAAGGCTGATGGGACAGTTGAAAGGTTCAAGGCAAGGTTAGTTGCTAAGGGGTATAGCCAGGTGAAGGACAAAGATTACAAGTTCAATTTTTCTCCTGTTGCCAAATTTGCCACTGTTAGAACTCTTTTGGCTGTTGCAGCAATTAAGCATTGGTCTTTATATCAGTTGGACATAAACAATGCATTTCTTCATGGATTTTTAGATGAATAGGTGTATATGAAACCACCTTTGGGTTATATTTCAGCAAAGAAGGGTCAAGTTTGTAAGTTGAAAAGATCCTTATATGGGTTAAAACAGGCTTCAAGGCAGTGAAATTTGGAATTAATCAAACATTTGCTTGGTCTAGGATTTATACAATCTAGGAATACAATCCAGGAATGATTATTCCTTGTTTACTAGGGTGGATGCTGACAATAAAAAGTTGTTGGTTGCCCTCATTTATGTAGATGATGTTCTTCTTAGTGGTGATGATGAGTCAGGGATACAAGCATTAAAGGAATCCCTGCACAGCAAGTTTACCATTAAAAATTTAGGACCTATGAGCTATTTCTTAGGGCTAGAAGTTGCCAGGAATGCAAATGGTATTGTGGTCAACCAGAGGAAATATACTCTGGAAATTATAAAGGATGCAGGTTTTGAGAATTGCAAACCAGCAAATTTTCCAATGCAAAAAGGACTAAAGTTGTCCACTGATGTTGGTGAGCTAATGCAGGAACCTGAGAAGTTCAGGAGGTTAATAGGCAGACTTCTATATCTTAACATGACCAGGCCTGATATTTCTTACAGTGTGCAGCACTTGAGCCAATTTCTGAGCCAACCCAGGGAACCATACTACTTGGCAGCACAGCATGTCATTAGATATCTGAAGGGTACAGTGAATACAGGTTTATTCTATCCTGCATCATCTGTTCTAACCTTGAGTTCTTATTCTGATGCTGATTGGGCTACCTGCAATTTTAGCTCCAGATCGTTGAGTGGGTTTTGTGTTTTCCTTGGGAAGTCTTTAATCAATGGAAAGCAAAGAAACAGAAGACCGTGAGCAAGAGTTCAGCTGAAGCTGAATACAGGAGCATGTCCTACACAACTTCTGAGTTAGTTTGGTTGGTTAATGTTTTAGCAGATCTGCATATCAAAATCCCTCTGCCTATTGCCTTGCATTGTGATAATACAGCTGCTGAACATATTGCCCAACATCCTGTCTTTCATGAGAGGACAAAGCACTTGGATGTGGACTATCATTTTGTGCGTGATAAGCAACAAGAGGGGTTTCTTCAGACAAAACATGTCAAGAGCACCGTACAATTAGCTGACATTATGACTAAAGCATTGGGAGCTAATGAGCATAGGTTCCTTTCTTCCAAGCTAGGATTGCAGTTTCCTCCTTCTGCTGATCCAGTTTGAGGGGGGGATATGAGCTGGTACAGTTAGTTAAATAAATTAACTAACTTTCCATAGATTAAGGAAGTTAGTTATAAGTTGTTATTGGTTGTTATACTCAACCAACGACTCACTCTTCCTATAAAAGGATATCATTGTGTAATAGATCATTTACAATTCAATGAAATATAATTCTCATCTTTACAATCTAATTCTCTCTCTATTACTTGCTTAAGCATAATCATCAAACTTCAAGTTCATATTCATCAATATGGATTAGTTTCATACCTAGATCTACAACTTTTCCCATGTATCAGGATCATTTTCTCTATAGATACTTTTTTTCCAACTATCAATCTTCGAGAAAGGAAATTTATAGCCATCCATGTTTGTTTTTTACTCATATTTTTTCTACTTGTAACTTGCGTACGAATTATTTTATCATCCACATTTAATTGTTAGTATTGTATGCTCAGTTTGAAATTCATGCCCAGTTTTTATATTTCACAATAATTTAAGTTGTGATCTCTTTTCAATCGAATGATCGGTATGACTTTTGTTCTTACATGCGTTTGTTAATTTCTTAATGGTATATTGGCGTGTATGTTTTACTGTGCTAATCGATTTACACAGCACTAAAACTTGGGAGAGACGGTACTATTTTATAATCTTAAGAAAAAGTGGTATTAAAGGTATTAAAATAGGTACAAATTTCATAAAGATAAAATTTGTATATTTCTCTCAGGAGACCTACTCTTTACACAGTGTGAAGTAATTATTTTGAAATATATTATCACGGATATGGTAGATAGTATCCCTAATATGACCATCAGGCCATAAAATCTTTTAAACTAACTCCCAATGTTTTAATGTAGAAAATTCAGGCTTTAAAATGGACTTTAGGTTTTAGTTTGAAAACTTATTGTCTTAACTTCAAAACTTCAGGCTAAATTTAGTTCGATTTCTCAAACTAAACTCTGTAATTCAATTGTTAAACTTAGATTTTAATTAAAAATCTCAGGTTCTTGTTTTATTTTTCAAACAAAAAAATTATAAGCTGTAGAGATATAGTCATACATTGTCAAAAGCTAATTAGCTCAAATGGGAGAGTATGTGCAATGCACAAAATATGGGTTCGAGTTCCATATTAGCTAAAAAAAGTTTTCTTAGCTAAAATTTTTTTCTTATTATATTCTATAATTAGTAAGATATTCGAAAGGGTGAGATATAATTGACAATGACGATTAGCATCATTATTGTCAATATTTAAGAACTTTTAAGCCGAGATATGGGTTATTTTAAGTGAAATATTTGGTGTTTAAGCTTTGAGACGATGTTGTAGTCTTGTCGTTTAGGTTTATGGTAGAAACAATTAGTTATTGGCTTGAAATGCACCCAAGTAAATTTTAATTTAAGATCTCAATGAATTTATTCGAACTTTAGTTTTAAATCTTCAAGACTTATCTTAACTTAAAAACTCATGGATTTAACTTTAAAGCATCAAGCCAATTTTAATTGGAAATATTACATTTTTAAGGTAAAATCTCCCCCTTTTAAGTTGATATCTTAGGATCAAAGAATCGAGCTTTAACTGTTGAGGTTCAAAATGTTAAGTTAAAAACCCGTGATTTTTAACTGAAAAACAATTTTAATTGGAAATGCTATGATTTTAAGATGAAAACACATGGTCTTATTTGAAAATGCCGCCTTTTAGTTTGATAACTTAGAATCAAAAATTGGAATTCATTGTGGATTCTTTTTTAAAAATTATACTCAAAATACCAAGTTTTCAAATTAAAAATACAAGATACCAAATTCTAGCCAACTTGCCTTATTAGTAAATATTATGTTTGATTGTATATATCTTCTAGATGTATCTTATTGTTATTTGTTAACATAGTTAGAGATTCTCTTGCCTTGTATTTAGGATCCTATTGTTGTACTTTGCACTATATATATTGTTAATAGAAGACCTCCCTTCTCAGGGAATTACCAAACTTACATGGTATCAGTAGTTTAGGTCAAGCATCCTTCCTTCCTCTTTTCGGTGTTGTGCTCACGGCATACACGCCCTTTTCTCCTCGTCTCGCTCTGACTAGCCTCACGCAAAGATGTCCGACGACGACAAACTCGGCCAATCTACGCCAAAACCCTCCCTTCATCCCGTTTACACCGTCACCAATATTCAAAACAAGGTGCGTGTTCTCGACGGGACAAAGGTTACCTATGCCTCATGGGTAAACCTCTTTACGCTACACGCTCGTGGTTATAAGGTCTTGCATCACATAGACGGCACCCCTGCTCCCGCCAAAACCGATCCCACTTATGATGCGTGGTACGAGATTGACGCCCACGTACTCCAGTGGATCTATGGCACCATGTCTGATGATTTACTTCCTCGTTTCTTAGAATCCGAGTCCACCGCTCTCGAAGCTTGGAACCGGGTCAAGAACATTTTCCTCAATAACAAAGGAGCTCGTGCCGCCAGCCTTGAACACGAGTTCAATACTCTCAAACTCGCTCAACAACCATCCTTCGATGCCTACTGCCAACGACTCCGAGAATTGGCGGGATTATTGAAGGACGTAGGTGCCGCCATCAATGACTAGCGCTTGGTTTTACAGTTTGTTCGCGGCCTCCCAAAAGAATACGATACAGTCGCGGCATACATTAATCAAACCTTGCCAAACTTTGAGACGGCGCGCAGTATGATAGAGCTTGAGATCACCCGTACATCGAGCCCTGAAGAACCCACGGCCCTGGTTGCTCCGACTCCCCTACCGACTGATTCTCGTGCGTGGGATGATGCACCCAAGTGTGGACATCGGGGTCCCACGGGGGCGCTTGGGAGGAAAAGAGAAACAAGCGTTTGCATTTTTGTTGGAGTCGCCACCAATTTTTATGGGAAATTGGAACCGTTCGAATACCTCGTGTCATGTCAAGACACAAAGTAGAGACATGAACACTAAGCAATCGTTACCCTTAGCATTCTATGTCTAGAATGACTCTCGTGGATGCCAATGAACACGGGTGTTCACGGATATCCGGAGTAAGGGGTGAGGGTACGATTAGGAAGCTCTTTTGATCGAACACCTAATCCCGCCCGCCTCGATAGCGGCCTCTACTAATGATTAGGGAAGTTATTCATACTTGATATATCGTCGGCTATATGCATGCAATGCAACACCCAAGTTTTAATCCTAGTGAGAATTAGACTAAGTCGGTTGACACGTAATTAGCATACAATTGGGTCGAAGTGGGATTTAATGCTCATTTACATGTGAAAACATACAAACAATAAAAGAAATACAATAATTATAAATTACAATAATGAAAATTACAATAATTACATTGGAATAGGCGATTTATGTCGAAAATACCTCTAAAACGGATAATTTGAGAAAAAGAGTAAAAGAACAAATTAACGAACATGAATTAGCGTGATACTACGGATAATAGTTAGTTAATATGTAAACTAATTACACTACGTCAAGGCAGAAACGGAGTTCAGGGACAAAACTCAGGCAGGAACAGGCGCATCAGAGCTGCGTCCCTTGGAATAGGCGCAGCAGACACTGCGTCTGTTCCTCGGCTCAGTTCTGGCTGTGAAGCCGTAATTGCAAGCCGTTAATGTTAATTGGTGAATTTAATGATCAATTGGTGATATTTACTCAGATGAAAGTGATTAATAGGTTATTTAACATATGAATGGGTCGTGAAAACAGTAAAACATGAATAAGATGGATGCAAACGAATTAACATAAGACGGATTAATTACAGGAGTGAAAGATATTAACAAACTAAACAAATTAAATCAATTAATTAAGTTAGATACGATGGATTAATGACGAATATGCGATGGATACGACAAAATACAGATGAAAACTATATCAAAGACGAATTCCAGAAACCCAATATTGATGAATTGAATCTCTACAACCCGGAATTGAATTTAATGACGAAAACCCGCAAATACTGGATTACTTGGGATTTAAGTCGGATTTGTGACGATTAAAACATGCTAATAATGAATAATAAATATACATGTGAATTATATGCTATCATGATGAAGAATTAACAAACAAACGAAACAAAAGAAAGAAACATTTAACGAACAACGAGAGGATTTAACGAAGACGAAAGGAAGCAGAGGCTGCGGCAGCCTCACGAAGAGGCGTAGCAGAATCGCACTCCTTCAAGAGGCGCATCGATTCTGCGTCCTTTTTCTCGATTTATCTACTTTGGAAATCCGTAAAAAGAGGTTTTAAAGCATGGTTTTAGAAATCGGTTTTAATGGTATTTTCGACGTAAACCTTACAATTGATGATTATACAATAATAAATACAATAAATAAAAAGAGAGATTACACCCTCAGACTTACATGTTGACGAAACGAGAAGGACTAAGATATCGATTAGTGATGCTCGACGCGAATGTAAAGAAAGTGCCCTCGTAAGAGGAAAACGATTGAGTTAATTAAGTTGATTGATGTGTAGTTGGTCAAATTGGTTGGTCATGCAAACGGGGACGCTGGTACTCAGAAGGATCCGAGCTTACGTGGTCGAATGTTCAAGCACGTAGACGCCAAAAATTAAGAACAAAGTCTAGAATGCAAAGGGAGAAGAGAAGGGCGGACACTCGCGTGAGAAATATGAGGAACGAAGGCTCCTATTTATACTAATCACGTGGAGGAATTAGGGTTTCGGAGACTCTTTGGAAGTGAATCTCGGAAAGATATAAAAAAGATACGAAAAATACGCAGAAAAGGGCCTGGGAAGAGGCGCAGCAGCCACTGCGTCTCTTGGAAGAGGCGCAGCACCTGCTGCGTGTTCCCAAGGGGTTTGCTCCTGCGGAAGAAATATTTCCGTGTTTGAGTATTGGTAGGACGGAAATAATCCGGTTTTCCTTAATATCTTATGTGAATATTACGGGAAATTGTTTACCAAAAGATAAAATTTATGAAATATGGAATAGAAATATCCGGAACATTCTGACTCGGGATTTAACGATTATCAGAAAATGGAGACGGTTTTAGGATCGGACTCCGAATGTACTCTAATTACTGTCAAAACAACCGTATCGGGACGTAGATGACAACTAAGAGGTAGACATTAATATTTGAGCAATCACTTGACGATAATCTTACGAACTGTCACAAATCGTTCCGCGTACCAAACATGCGGCCCAATCATCCCCGGGTGGTTTGCGAGAGGTGTAGAAATGAGGTATCTACAAAGCCCCCACTTTGACTGAGGCTTGGATAAGTCGAAAGTCAAAGTATAGCCATCAGGTCAATCGAAGATTACAACCTGACGACTATGGCGACGCGAGGCGCCTCAAGGGGTCTGAGCCAAGGACCTGTCGTCGGGAACATTTTTGAGTCTGTCGACTATCGGGGAGGGTCGTTTAAAGTCCATTAGACTACGTAAGGAAGCTCGCCAGCCATAAGAAGAGATCATACCTGAGATACCCCTGGGTGAAACGGAACTGAAGACGCTTTGGCAAAACTCTTTGGTTTGAAGATAACTTGGTGTCTGAAGGAATTAGGGGTCACAGGGATTACTTCTTAATACTTCTGAAGGCTAACTCTGAAGGATATCTCTCTCTAAAGGGAAGGACTGAAGGATAGTTCTCTCTAAAGGGAAGGCTGAAGAGTTGGGTATAGGAACTCTATTGGTTTGGGAACTTCTGGAGAACGACTCCTTCGTCGAACTCCGCGGGGAAACACGAAATATTGTGAGTAGCAGGACACAGGCGGGAACTGCTGAGAGAAAACTGCTTGGGTAGTCTTCGAGAAATAATTGCGAGTAGCAGGACACAAAGCGGCAATCGCCGAGGGAAAATCGCTTAGGTAGATGTTAATCCTCACGTCTTGAGAGGGACAGTACGTCCGCTTACTCTCGCTGGAGACATGATCGGGAATTATTCTTCTTGTCATGAGAGGGAAAGTGTATCCGCTTACTCTCGCTGGAGACATAATGAAGGTGTATCGAATTCTGTGAAGGAATAAATGCTCGTTGCGACAAGCAAAAGGTCTTGGAAGGAATGAACAACGTGCGACAGTCTGCTGCTGGCTTGGAAATACGGGCCAGAACGAAGAAAAATCGTCAAACGGACCAAAAGAATAAAATAGCATCGGGGAAGAGGCGCACCAAAGATGGGCCCACAAATAACGAACTCATAACGAACTTTTGAAAATCCGTATGGAGGGAACACAGGGAAGAGGCACAGCAAGAGCTGCGTCTCTTGGAAGAGGCGCAGCGCCTGCTGCGTCTATTCCCCAAAGTGTTCTTTCTGTGTAAAAACGCGATGAATCAGAGGTTTATGTTCATTTGTTCGAAACATAATTCACACAATTTATCTCTCAAATCTTCACCACTTCCGCCAAGGTTTGATCCAAAAGCTTGCATTAAACATGACAAATCGAGGTATGTGTCTCATTCTTGCATTAATCATCCGTATTTGTCCAATTTTGAGCCGAAAAAATTAGGGTTTATGACCCATTTGATCGAAAATTTGGGGCTTTTCCCCCAAATGCATTTGACTTGTCAAATTGACATTATAAATGGATAGTAGGTAGTATTAGGAATATAACCATGTATTTGTCTCGAATTTTTGTTGAGTTTTGAGCCCTTGAGTGAAATTTGAGACGGTTTCACAGCTAAACCGTAAATTGCTTCGAAAAGAGCCTTAGGATTGCCCATTTGTGATGAAACTTGATATTTGGGATCCTTGAATGATGGGTAATCTGTGATTCTAACCGCACCTCCTGGGAGTATGGATTTGACTAGAAATGGTCCGGCCCAATTAGGTTTGAATTTTCCCCGTGGGTCGACAGGTAAAAGAGCTCTAACCGATTTGAGCACTAAGTCTCCTTCTTTGATGTTTCTTGGCTTAACCCTTTTGTTGAAAGCTCGTTTGATACGTGCTTGATATGTTTGGACATTATGTAAGGCGCGTAGCCTACGTTCATCTACCATCTCGGAATTTTGGTTTGTGACAGCTTTTTCAGGACACTTTTTTAGGGCATAATCGCCGTTATAACGAAATGCTGCCAAAATTTCGGCTCGAACCCGAGACTAGGCTTCAAATTAGGCTTGACTTGACCTAAATTACCACATGAGTGATCGGGTTGGTGGGAATATGGCCAAGGATGGCAAGAAAAGAGCGATTTCAGGGCTTCCGAAGGCTCGAAAATCCCTTAACCAAGGCTTGTCGTCACGTGACGCGGCCTAAATTTGCTTTAATATCGCAGGTGATGAGGCTTCTACTTCTGGGAGAGCTCCCATGGAGATAGACATTGCTACTGTCGAGGAGGCTTTGGAGCAGGCCTTCACCGCTGCGGTGATGGCTGCTGGGGACGGGGTCCATGAGGAGGAGGAGGCCGTCGAGGAGGAGGAGGCCCCGAGACGGGCCAACTTCGGGCGAGGAGGTCGTCAGTTGAGAGGTGCTACTACGTGGGCTGAGACTTGGGAGAGCAGGCACCTGGTGTGGGCTGCAGAGGGTCACCTGTCCTATAGGACGGTGAAGAGTTTGGTAAATAGGAATTCACTACTTATTACTCATCCTTTTTCATTCATTTGTTCAAATTCCTTTCAAATTCTATTCAAAACTAAAGATAGCTTTTGTTTCAAATCACAATAGGAGGCCGGGAACATCAGGTCGTTCTCGGGGTACACGACAGCGATGGAGCACAACGAGCGGCTGTCGGCGGAGGAGCGGGCCATGATCGAGCGTGGGGCGTTCGGTCCTTTGGTGCAGGTCTGGAGGGATATCGTGAAGAGGAAGTTGCGGGCTAACCTTAGCCTGGTCCGCACATTCTTGGACCGATTATGGGATACGACCTCCACGTTCCACATGCCTTTCGGTGAGGTGGGAGTCACTCTGGAGGACTACGGCATGATTTCTGGTCTGCCGTGCGAGACCGAGGAGGTGGAGTGACCAGAGACTGCCATGAGGGCGGATTCGGCCAAGGCGAGGAGATTGATCGGCTAGAACTTGTCGCCGAAGGCTGTTACAGTGCCGGGTTTGATACCCAGTTCCTACGTTCGAGACTACTTTTATGGGAAGACCCGCGCCGGTGACGATTGACGGGAGGGAGACGGCTCCTCCTCCTGTCTACCGAGCAGAGGTCTCGTTTATGGCTCTGGTGGTTTTCGTCTTCGATTTACCTCGGAGACAAGGGCGAGAGGGTCGACGAAGCTTCTTCCCTTCCTTTTCGACCGAGTTCCCTAGGGCGTTTGACCGGGTCATCGCTGGTTTTTGCGGTCCTCATCCGCTTCATGAGGGCCATGGTTGGTCCGGAGTTGATGGAGAAGGGGACTTCTCCGGTGTCCGCTTCGGACCGGACTACTGTTGGAGGTATGAACCTTCCTTTAGACCAAAGTAAATTCCTTTTCTTTATCAAATCACGAAAGATTGTCATTGATTATTCTGCTTTACAGGCGTGGGTGTACTCCTACTTCCCGAGCCTCGCGCCCAGGAGGACGGAGCCGCTGGAGAGGGCCTATCCCGTGGTGAGGGATTGGGTAATGTGCCGGACGAAGAGCAAGCGTTCTTCTCATAACGTCTACCGGCGGGACGTGAACGCCCTTCAGCTGAGCAGCGTGAGTATCTCACTTATATTCACCCGCTTCTTATATTTGCTTTTAATTGATCATGGGAATGATCCCTTTTATCTTGTCACAGTGGGTGCCCAGACCTTGGGCGGAGTACGCTAGAGCGGCTCCTTTCGTGGCTGAGGTCCTTCGGCCTAGGAGGTCGAGCCGACTGCTGTTGAGGACGTCGATGGGTCCTGTGTGGTACTTGGGCAAGCGCTTGGCTCGTCAGTGCTCTCGGGACGTGTTGACGGTTCCTGTTGATCCTCCCAGGACGATGTTTAGGGAGCCTTCTGAGGCTGAGAGGGAGGCGGACTTGGCTGTTGCTAGTGGTGACGCCCTCCTTCTTCCTGACGAGGACTACTCGGCGTTCCTTTACGGGAGGTTGGCGTACTGGCCGGTGGTGGTGAGCATCTTTTATTTTTCCTCTTGATTCGATTTTGAGAATTATGATGAAAGATCATCGATTAACGAGAACCATTTGTCTTTGCAGGAGGTCGAGGCGGCGGGCATCGAGCCCCCAGAGTACCCCGAGACCCTCGAGTACACTGACGCGACCGGGAGAATGACGATCTCCGAGCTGCGTGACTTTGACGTAGCTGTGGCGGATGCTGGCCTGGATGATTGGCAGCATCTGATTCGGAGGGTGAGCCTCTAACTTGTATAACTTTTGTGTAAGAACACATTTGATTGAGTTTGTTCAATTGTTGAGAATTTCTTTTGAAAATGCAGGTTGCGCCGTCTCGGTTTGTGGCGTTGTGGAGGGTGGCCAACCGGCTGCGAGCTACTGCCGTCGAAGCACTTGTCGGCGGTCGAGGTCGTCAGGTATGAACCTTACACCTATTTCCATTTTTGATTTTTGATTTTCTGATTTTGCTTGAATCGATTGACATGAGCCAATTTTTTGTTTACAGGGTGACCGCGAGCTGGAGCGAGAGTTGACCCAGTCTCGGGAGGAGACAGCTCGCTTGTTGAGGGAGCTCGAGGTTCTGGACGCCGAGATCGCCGTTCTTGCGGCGAGAGTTGCAGATTTGGAGGGCGCCCAACAGTAGTTTTGTGTAGCTTTTTTTTGTTGGCCGTACTTTGTACATTTGTATATTTGGATATTGATTTTGAGCATTTTTGGACTTTGTTTGGGGCGAGAGCCCCCAGTTTGTTGTATATTTCCTTTGTTTGGTGTATATACGACGGCCTGAGTGCCTTTGCTGCTGGGTTGTGTTACTTGTATCTGCAGGTTAGTTTTGAACAGGTTTGGTAGATGACGGTTTATGCCGTCATGCTGCCGAAATTTACATAGAAAACACGCAAAGCATACATTTATATATACATATGGCCTTAATTAGCGCAAAACGACTGACTCAAAAGAATGCAAAAAAATGCAAAAATTTTGCCGGGAATGACCGGACGGTAGGGAGGGTTACCCCCTAAAAAAAAAAGAAAAAAAGAAATCTATAAGTTAGAAATGTAGAAATGAAATTAAGAAATTGAAATTAATATAGAAATGTTGAGATTTGGTAAAATGAATGAATTAAATGAGAAATATTAAAAATGAAAAATGTTCTTTAAAATGATGAATTAAAATGAAAATTACGTCCCGAAATGAAAGTATACAAATGTGATAAAATGGGAAAATGTCGATGTCGCCTCGAAATACGTGCCCGCGAAATTAAGAAACCTAAGACATGGTAATCTTCTTGTATTTACCAAAATAATAACCCGTAGGAATAGGAAATTATTCGTCATGGAATTAGGAAAGATCCAACGCGGAAAATCACAGAAGTGAAGCTGGGGAAGAGGCGCAGCAGGAGCTGCGTCCCTTTGAAGAGGCGCAGAAGCAGTGCCGCGCCTGTTCCAAGTCGTCTGTTCGACGGATTTTTGGAAACAGAAATTAGTATAAATAGAAGCGCGGATGGAGCTTTTATTCACATAATTCTTCCGTCTCTTCTTCGTCTATTTACATAAAATTCTCAAAAGAAATTTTTCATCATGAATACTTTGGAGATCCGCTTGAAGGAATGGACCAACGAATTTTCGAATATGGAGAAGCATGATATGGGTGCTTATAATTTTGGGTCTTTGTTGAGTTTAAAACTAATCAAGGTTGTTAAACCTTTCTTGGATGCTTGCCTTGACTACTGGGACCCGAATTATCATGTTTTTGCGTTCCCTGGAGGTGATATTTGTCCATTTCCTGAAGAAATTGCTGCTATTGGCGGGTGGGATCCTGAACACTTGCCTACCATTCCTTCTACTTCGCAAGGGTACAAGAGCAAATTTAGTGACTTGCTTGGATTGACTAGACTTGAGGTGGACCGTCTAGTTACCTCGAAAGGCGTGAGAATGCTGGACTTCATAGATCGATTCATCAACAGAGCCGACCCCACCGTTTCCCATGTTGCTAGGAGGAGGGCATTTGGCTTTTACTTGTTGCATGTGTATGTCTTCCAAGGGCATGTTGATGAAGACTTGAGAGGTGATCCCTGTCTTTTGGGCCTTGTTGAGCAGATGGAGCTGCGCAGGAGCCCAGCTTGCTTATGCTTAGGGGAGATTTTTTTTTTGTCTAATACCTGCTTTTTGGTAGGTTTGGCTTATGGAACGGCTCCGATTGATCGAGCCCCCAGTTCATGTGCTTTCCTATCATGCCCGCTCGATTGCGATGAGGACGAGGTTGTACATGGTGGACTTCACTCGGGTCTGTGATTAATGGAAGAACAAGCTGAAGAGCGACGATGGCCCGTTGATTAGGTGGGTCGTACCGTGGTGGCACCTCAAATCTGTCACCGGAGTGTCTTCTTTGGATCCCACTAGGTCCGTGCGCATCCCTGGATTGGAGTTTATGGTGTGTATCTTCCCGGAAAGACTGATAAGACAAGTTGGGCTGAAACAGACGATCCTGAGGCTTGATACCGTCCCGCAGACTGCTATGGCGCTTACTACAGAGAGCCAAACAGAATGGGCCATTAAATGGGCCCAAAGAAACATGTGGTTCTTGAATTTCTCTGCCAATGCCTTGTGGGTGTCTGATTCTTATCTGAGATGGAGAAAGGCTACTATTTCGGAAGAGCGCGAGAGACTGAGGAAGCGCGAGCCTGTTGACTACAAGGTGCGCGAGGGAGATAAAGAGAAAGAGAAAGAGAAGCATCTGACAGAGGGAGAAGAAGAAGCCGGATTTCAAGTTGTTCATCCTTCGAAGAAACCAAAGACTACTCCTGTCGCGGAAATGGTGATTGGCAAGAATGGAAAGGCTAGGCCTCGAGAAAGACCGTTGGTGATTAGGTCTGAAGTGGCGCAAGAGCGTCCGGCTCGAGGTCGTGACAAGAAATATGATAGGAATGACAAGGGCAAGGGGAAGATGGAGGAATAGCCTGAGTCTTTATTTATTATTTGATTATTATTATTTTGTTGTTGTTATAAAAAGGTGGGGTTTTTAGAATCCTAGCCTATTCTATTTTTATTATGTAGCGTACTATTATTATCAGAAAATGAATGAAATAAAAAGGTTAAATGGTTATGAAACCGATGTGATTTTCTATCTATTATTCTTGTCGAATTTCAAATGCGATGCAAATGTCCTTCTATTTACATTTTAGATATAACGGGTTGAATCCTGTGAAGGATTGCCTACGTATTCACTTAAAAAAGCGAAATCAAACACTTGCGCGTAGTTCGAGTAAATGTAAAAGAATAATTATTCTAAGCAAGAGCTTGTAATGAACGTAGAAAATAAGCATGAGCTTTTGCTTACTCTGAAGGTGCGAATTTAGTTTGTTTGGTGATACGAGGATGACAAATTTGTCAAAATGCAAGAGCACAGTGACATTAGCTTATTTCAGCTTGGCCATGGGCCGTTTATTTAGTGCCACAAGAGCGACACGTGGGGTTACGCGAGGCGCGTTTTCGTTCCTATTCTAGGCATAGTACCGTTTTAGTTGGTCAAGGTTTGTTGGGTTTGAAAACTCATTCCCGTCTAGGTCTGTGATTCTAACCGCACCCCTTGGGAGTATGGATTTGACTAGAAATGGTCCGGCCCAATTAGGTTTGAATTTTCCCCGTGGGTCGACAGGTAAAAGAGCTCTAACCGATTTGAGCACTAAGTCTCCTTCTTTGATGTTTCTTGGCCTAACCCTTTTGTTGAAAGCTCGTTTGATACGTGCTTGATATGTTTGGACATTATGTAAGGCGCGTAGCCTACGTTCATCCAGGAGGATGAGTTCTTCATATCTATCCCTCTTCCAATCGGCTTCCGGGATTTGACTTTCTAGTAAAATACGCAAGGATGGTATTTCTAGCTCAACTGGTTGTACAACTTCCATGTCGTAGGTCAAATAGAAAGGAGTAGCCCCAGTGGGTGTCCTAACAGATGTACGATACCCCCACAAAGCAAAGGGTATCTTGCTTGGCCAATCTCTATAGTTGTCAATCATTTTCTTGAGAATTGTGACAACATTCTTGTTTGCCGCCTCTACCGCGCCGTTAGTCTGTGGTCTATAGGGCGAAGAGTGGTGATGCTTAATCTTGTATTTGGCTAGCAATTGCTCGGTCTCAGCTTGGAAATGTGATCCGTTATCACTAATGATTTTATGTGGGCAACCATATCGACAGATGATGTTGTTTTGTATGAACTTTGCCACATTTTTAGCTGTAAGACTAGTGTAGGAAGCCGCTTCTACCCATTTGGTGAAATAGTCGATTGCTACTAGAATGAAACAGTGACCTCCTATTCCGGCTGGGGTTATCTTCCCGATTATGTCAATTCCCCATGCAGAAAATGGCCAAGGAGATGTCATTGTATAGAGTAATGAAGGAGGGACATGTTGTACATTCCCGAAGATTTGGCAATTGTGGCAATGTCTTACGTATTTGATGCAATCGGATTCCATTGTGGTCCAATAATACCCCAGACGCGTGATTTTCTTTGCCATCATAGGCCCACTCATGTGAGGACCGCATTCTCCGTCGTGGACTTCTTCCATCACCTTTCGTGCCTGTGAATGATCAAGGCAACATAGGACTACACCAAGAGGTGTTCTTTTGTACAATTCTCCTTGCATGAGAACGTATTGGGAGGCTAGTAGGCGTATAGCACGTTGTCCCCTATTGTCCATATTTGGTGGATAGGTACCATTAAGCTTAAAATTCAGGATTGCTTGGAACCAGGGTTCCTGCGCGATTTCCTCTTCATTGGTGATTTGGTAGACATAAGCCGGCTCTGACCGTCGTTCGATGCACAAAGGCATTTCCACCATGTGATCTGGCATATTAATCAAAGATGCAAGTTTCGCAAGAGCGTCTGCAAATTGATTTTCTTCCCGAGGTAGGTGTAGGTAGGTTACGTGATCAAAGAGTTGAGCGACTTGGTCTATTCTAGCCTGATAAGGTGCGAGGCTTTCGCTTCGGATTTTCCAAGATCCTGTAACTTGGTTGATGATCAGTGATGAATCCCCATATACTCGGAGGTTTTTAATGCCTAAGCTCACTGCCGCCTGTAGTCTAATGAGACAAGCTTTGTATTCTGCAGCATTGTTTGTCACCTCGAAGTCGAGTTTGACAGCAATTGGTGTATGCTCGCCTTCAGGAGAAATGAGCAACACTCCTATTCCGAATCCTCTTAAGTTCGATGCTCCATCAAAGTACAGGTCCCAAGAGTCTATATCAGTTTGGAGTATATCCTCATCTGGAAATGACCAAGTATCTATTGTTTGTGCGTCATTGATAGGATTTTCTGCGAAAAATTCGGCGACGGCGCGACCTTTTATAACTTTCAGTGGCACGTATTTAAGGTCGAATTCTGAGAGCATCAGGGTCCATCTTGCTAGACGTCCGTTGAGGACGGGTTTCTCGAAGAGGTATTTGACTGGATCCATTTTGGAGTATATTTTGACGGAGTAGCTAAGCATGTAATGGCGTAGCTTCTTCGTTGCCCACACAAGAGCGAGGCATGTCTTTTCGAGTTGTGAGTATTTGCACTCGTACTCCAAGAACTTCTTACTAAGATAGTAGATAACTCTTTCTTCACTTCCTACAGTTTGAGCCAGCATGGCACCCATGGCCGTTTCGGTTACTGTGAGATATAAACGAAGAGGTTGATCTCGTTGTGGTGGCATGAGCACTGGTGGTTTAGCCAATATTTCCTTGATTCGGTCGAATGCCTTTTGACAATCATCATCCCACATGGTGTGGTCTGTTTTCTTGGGTTTCTTGAAGATAGGCTCACAAATCATCGTAAGTTTCGATATGAATCGACTTATGTACTGCACTTTTCCCAGGAATCCTCTGA
The DNA here is from genome assembly GCF_048544455.1 of Silene latifolia. Classification (NCBI taxonomy): domain Eukaryota; kingdom Viridiplantae; phylum Streptophyta; class Magnoliopsida; order Caryophyllales; family Caryophyllaceae; genus Silene; species Silene latifolia. The sequence continues at coordinate 384,478,006 of NC_133538.1, read as the reverse complement.
CTTCTTTTTATGTTTGAGGTTGTGGCATTTCGATCAGAGCTTTGATTTTGGAAGGATCTATTTCTATACCTCGTTGGCTGACAACGTATCCCAGGAGTTTGCCAGATGTTACCCCGAACGTGCACTTCTTAGGATTGAGTCTCATGTTGTACTTTCGTAGGCTTGCGTAGAACTTGCGAAGGTTCGCAATATGTCCCTCTCTTTACTTGGATTTGACAATCATGTCATCTACGTATACCTCAACTTCTTTGTGCATCATGTCATGTAGGAGTGTAGTTGCGGTGCGTTGATATATAGCTCCGGCATTGATCAGTCCGAACGGCATTACCGTGTAACAATAGGTTCCCCATTGGGTGATAAATGTGGTCTTATGCATATCTTCCATGGCCATCTTGATTTGATTATATCCCGCATATCCATCCATGAAGGATAGTAATGCGTGGTCTGCAGTATTGTCCACCAATATGTCGATGTGAGGTAGAGGGAAGTCATCTTTTGGACTTGCTTTGTTTAAGTCCCTAAAGTCAACACAAACACGGATTCTCCCATCCTTTTTGGGTACGGGTACTATGTTAGCTACCCAGTCAGAATACTCGGAAACTTTGATGAACCCAGCTTTGAATTGTTTGTCAACTTCTTCCTTAATCTTTAGAGCCCATTCTGTTCTCATTCGTCGAAGCTTCTGTTTTACAGGTTTGAAACCGGGCTTAATCGGAATCCTATGTTCGGCGATATCCCTGTCGATCCCTGGCATGTCTTTGAATTCATTTAGGAGGTCTATGAAATCGGCCCTTTCGGTAGAGCTTAAGGTAGTCCCTATCCTAAGTTCTTGGGGTTCTAGTTCGGTTCCTACATTGATGGGTTCAGTGTCCTCTATTACTGGTCCTCCTTCCCCTTCCTGTAGTATTTCTCTGGCTACGTAGGGAGGTATTTCGATCGAGTCTGGGTCTTGGTCATCCTCAGTATCATCGTAAACAGAATTGCACTCAAGATAACACAAAGAGTAAGTTAACCCGATTTATTCATATCAAAATTTGAGTAAAGTTGGAACAAAGAAGCCAACCGATCCATGGTCGATGGCGGCAAAGGACAAAGATGGTTGGGGCATTTCCCGAACTATCAGAACTACTCGAGGCTAAGCTAGGAGAAACAAAGGGAGTGGGGATGACGACAGGAGTAGACTCTCTAATGACTTCTCTAGACTCCGACTCTGACTCCGACTCTGACTCGAACTCATCGTCTTCTGGTTCTCCTTTGAACATCTCTCCTTCTCCAGTGGTGAGCTTGAAGAGTCTTCCTTGATTGTTGGTCCATTTGATTGATTTTCTCCATCCTTTTTGTTGTCTTGCGTTGGTTTCTGTGATTAACGCGGTGGGGTTGAAGCGATCGTCTTGAAGTATCATGGTAATGATCTCATCCTGTGCGGCCCTAACGAATCGATCTTCTCCAAATAATAGGCTAACAGCTTGTTCGTCTAAGCAAGGTGCTTGACGGGTTTTGACGGTAGGAACCGTTTCTGGAGGGATAAAGTAGCAATCGTGAAAGATCTCGATTCCGGCTAGCTTCCTCTCGAGATAATGCCAAGGTTTGGGAAATCCGTGAAAGAGTTCTAGACTTCCTTCTTGAACAAAGTACCCATTCAAAGTAGGGAGATAGGGTCGCATTTGGACTCCTACGTGCTTTCGGTTTTGGACTTGGGCAAGCATTTCGAGAACCTCCTCTTTTGTGGGTTTGTACCCTAGTCCAAGTGGTATCCTCATTGAATTGCCTTCCTTGTATGGTGCGAAGGTGTTTCTTCGAGTAGGGTTTAAAGGCATTCCAGGGAAGTATCCTTGGGTTTTGAGTATGTGGTTGACCACCAAGTTGGAGTAAGGATTATAGTATAAGGGTGCCAACTCGCTTTCTATGAAACTTACACTTTGGAAGCCCCCAAGTTCGTACACGGGATCTGCAAGGACTTGGTTGTTTGACTGTTTTTCGATTATTGCCTTGATGGGTGACGAAGTGATTGTCACTACTTTGCCATTTAGTGGGATCTTGATCTTTTGATGGAGGGTGGATGTTACCGCTTTGGAAGCGTGAATCCACGGCCTTCCCTGAAGTATGTTGAAGGAAGCTTCGATGTCCACTATTTGGAAGTTAACCTTTCGTTCGATTGGCCCTGTGGCTATGGTTAAGTTAGCAAGTCCTACCACCTTTCGTCGTGTACCGTCATATGCACGCACACCTTGATTGGTAGGGGTCCAATCCGACTCTTTCATGCCCAGCTTGTATGCCGTTTTGAGGGGTATGACGTTGACTGCAGAGCCATCGTCCACCAAGGTCATTGGCACATTGTTCTTTAGACAAATGACAGTGATGTATAGAGCAAGATTGTGACTAGCGCCAAAAGGTGGCAAATCTTCGTCCGAGAAAGTAATAGGATTACTTAGCTTCGGTGATTCTTGGAAGACCAAGTTGACTACATCTTCAGGAGTGGAGTTATGTGCTACATTTAGTTTGGCCAAAGCTTGCAGTAAAGCTTGGCGATGTGGGAATGAGCTTGCTATTAATTGCCAGACTGAAAGATCATCCTTTGTCTTCTGTAATTGCTTGAGCAAAAGATCAGTGGAGTCCTCTTCGTTGTCACTTGGTGTGATGACGTTGGTTGGACCATTTTGAGTAGTGCTTTGATATGGACGACCCGAACGAGTTAGGTGGTCCACATCTTGGTCTTCACTATTTTGGACTATTTCCTTGACTAGGGAGTTTTCAATGAGATACTCGTCCTCGTCATCATCGGCCCAAACTCCATTGATTGCAGTTAGTTCCCTCATTCTCATGATATCACTTTCTATTCATATGATTTGATCAACTAGTTTATCAACCACGGTGATTACTTCTTGCATAGTAGCATTTTGAGAGAAGATTAGTGGTACATGTTCTTCGGGTGTCGCGTTGGGATCGCGTAGAGTTGTCACCATGCTTTCTAATTCCCAAACTTGTCTATCCACACTCCTTGCCCATGTGATGAAGTCGGAAATGGTAGGGGAGATGGTAGAGTAGAGCCCTTCATTCTCGATTGCATAAATTTCATTTTCGCATGGAGAAATGAGGTGTGAGCAATCTAAGGTAGATTCATCACTTGTGATCACTAGAACTCCAAGAGGATTCTGAGTGTTGTTGGGCTTACCTCCCGGCGGTATTGGTAGTCGACCATCTTCAATCATGTCTTGAAGCACGTTTTTCAACTTATAGCATTTTTCTGTGTCGTGCCCCTTGCCCCTATGGTATTCACAGTACGAGTTCTCGTCCCAGAATTTGGATTTTCTTTCGGGTTCGGGAGTAGGTCCAATGGGTTGGAGTTTACCTTGTTTCATTAACCTTTTTAGAGCGTTGGAGTAAGTGTCCCCAAGATTTGTAAATTTCCTTGGTGGGGTACTTTTCTTGGATGGCTCGAGAAGGTTAACTTCATCGGTCTTGCTAGTAGAGCCGTATGAACGACTTGTGGACCCTTGATATCCTCGACCTACCGTTTTGGACAAGAGTCCTTTACGGATGTCATCTTCAATCCTTGTCCCTAGTACGGTTAAGTCCTTGAAAGTTTTGATGTTTTAGTATCTCAAATGATTGGCATAGATGGATTTGAGATTATCCACAAACTTTTCCACAAGGGTAGCCTCATCCGGGCGTTCAACTAGTTGGGTGCTAGTCTTCCTTCACCTACTTAGGAAGTCGGTGAATCCTTCTTTGTCATTTTGGGTAAGAACCTCTAGAGTACGCATGTTGACTTGGATCTCGGCATTATCTGCATATTGTTTAGAGAACTCGATTGCGGCGTCTTCCCAAGTAGCGACCTTCTTGTGATCTATGGAGTAGAACCATTGCTTTGGGATAGTGTCAAGAGAGGAAGGAAAGATCCTTAAGAACATCTCGGGTTTGATGCCTTTGATAGACATGTAATCCTTGAAGGCACGGATGTGGTTCAAAGGGTTCTCGTGTTCCTTGAACTTAGGGATATCCGTCATATTGAAGTTAGTTGGCAATTTGGAATTAACGGCCTCATACTTGCGATTGTTCTCCCTATAAATGTCATCCCCCTTAAGGTGCATCAATTGCTCCTCTAAGTATTGGAGTCTTTTCTCAGCTACAGTCATCCCCATGAGAGCATTTTCATCCTTGGATTCATTGTCAGAGTCATGTAGTACTTCACTTTCATGAGGAGGCAACCTTCCCTCTACGGCATAGATACGGCCTTCAATGAGTTCAAGGCGGTCATAGACTTGGTCTTGGGTGACTTGCATTTGGGCTAGCGTGGCAAGGATTCGATCATTACCATCTTGAAGTTGGTGGAGGTTTGTTTCATCACTTGATCCGGGCATCTTTAAAACTGGATAAGAGATCGGCGACGAATCAAAACACGATCGACCATTCTAACACACTTGCTAAAAGAAGAAATGTTTTGACTCGTGAAGTGGGTGTGTGCCACTTGTGTTGAGTGATCTTTGAAGAAAGACAAAGGTTTTTTGAAAATGTGTGTCCTAGCCAACTGTAGTGTAGTTGTAGGAGTGGACTCGAAGTGAGGTTTTGAAATGGGCTTGTGGCCCGATTTTTGACACGACAAACGGACAGAGTTTTGACCGGATTTTGCGCTAATTGAAAGCCTATTTCGAAATTTTTGTTTGAAAACGGGTTTTGATTTTTGAAAAATCGTCATGATTTTGTTTAGAAGTGGTGATCACGTAAGGTACAAACATTTATACAAGCATTATAACGGGATGCTGAGTGCATTTAAAAGGGTTTTGGTTTAAAGGGTGGGTTGCCATACCGAACCATCAAACCCGAAGTCTGTGGAGAGGCTCGTACCAAACAAGAGTAAGGCCGATTCCTAGTCCATTTCCTCAAGTAGTGAAGGCCCTTGATACAAACAAAAGTAAGCATCATGGTATGGATGACGTCAATCGCTATCCATCCTTAGGCCCAAATAAGAATTAGGACCGTTTAGACGGGACGATTGGTCGAATGGGTTGGGTTGGGCCTAGGAAGGCCGAATAAAACGGTCTAGGAAGACCGAGTTATGAAAACCGACAATTGTCTTGTATAAACTATTCCCTAACCTTGTTCAAGTTTCACCCTTGCTACACGTAAGTGTATTATCCCCAGCGGAGTCGCCAAACTATGGACAACGGGGGCCCACGGGGGCGCTTGGGAGGAAAAGAGAAACAAGCGTTTGCATTTTTGTTGGAGTCGCCACCAATTTTTATGGGAAATTGGAACCGTTCGAATACCTCGTGTCATGTCAAGACACAAAGTAGAGACATGAACACTAAGCAATCGTTACCCTTAGCATTCTATGTCTAGAATGACTCTCGTGGATGCCAATGAACACGGGTGTTCACAGATATCTGGAGTAAGGGGTGAGGGTACGTATTAGGAAGCTCTTTTGATCGAACACCTAATCCCGCCCGCCTCGATAGCGGCCTCTACTAATGATTAGGGAAGTTATTCATACTTGATATATCGTCGGCTATATGCATGCAATGCAACACCCAAGTTTTAATCCTAGTGAGAATTAGACTAAGTCGGTTGACACGTAATTAGCATACAATTGGGTCGAAGTGGGATTTAATGCTCATTTACATGTGAAAACATACAAACAATAAAAGAAATACAATAATTATAAATTACAATAATGAAAATTACAATAATTACATTGGAATAGGCGATTTATGTCGAAAATACCTCTAAAACGGATAATTTGAGAAAAAGAGTAAAAGAACAAATTAACGAATAGGAATTAGCGTGATACTACGGATAATAGTTAGTTAATATGTAAACTAATTACACTACAGTTCAGGGACCGAACTCAGCCAGGAACAGGCGCAGCAGAGCTGCGTCCCTTGGAATAGGCGCAGCAGACACTGCGTCTGTTCCTCGGCTCAGTTCTGGCTGTGAAGCCGTAATTGCAAGCCGTTAATGTTAATTGGTGAATTTAATGATCAATTGGTGATATTTACTCGGATGAAAGTGATTAATAGGTTATTTAACATATAAATGGGTCGTGAAAACAGTAAAACATGAATAAGATGGATGCAAACGAATTAACATAAGACGGATTAATTACAGGAGTGAAAGATATTAACAAACTAAACAAATTAAATCAATTAATTAAGTTAGATACGATGGATTAATGACGAATATGCGATGGATAAGACAAAAGACAGATGAAAACTATATCAAAGACGAATTCCAGAAACCCAATATTGATGAATTGAATCTCTACAACCCGGAATTGAATTTAATGACGAAAACCCGCAAATACTGGATTACTTGGGATTTAAGTCGGATTTGTGACGATTAAAACATGTTAATGATGAATAATAAATATACATGTAAATTATATGCTATCATGATGAAGAATTAACAAACAAACGAAACAAAAGAAAGAAACTGACGAACAACAGAGGACGAACGAAGAAGAAAGGAAGCAGAAACTGCGGCAGCCTCACGAAGAGGCGCAGCAGGAACTGCGCTCCTTCGAAGAGGCGCAGCAGTTGCTGCATCCTTTCTCGACGGTTATCTACTGGAAATCCGTAAAAAGAGGTTTTAAAGCATGGTTTTAGAAATCGGTTTTAATGGTATTTTCGACGTAAACCTTACAATTGATGATTATACAATAATAAATACAATAAATAAAAAGAGAGATTACACCCTCAGACTTACATGTTGACAAAACGAGAAGGACTAAGATATCGATTAGTGATGCTCGACGCGAATGTAAAGAAAGTGCCCTCGTTAGAGGAAAACGATTGAGTTAATTAAGTTGATTGATGTGTAGTTGGTCAAATTGGTCGGTCATGCAAACGGGGAGGCTGGTACTCAGAAGGATCCGAGCTTACGTGGTCGAATGTTCAAGCACGTAGACGCCAAAAAGTAAGAACAAAGTCTAGAATGCAAAGGGAGAAGAGAAGGGCGGACACTCGCGTGAGAAATATGAGGAACGAAGGCTCCTATTTATACTAATCACGTGGAGGAATTAGGGTTTCGGAGACTCTTTGGAAGTGAATCTCGGAAAGATATAAAAAAGATACGAAAAATTCGCAGAAAAGGGCCTGGGAAGAGGCGCAGCAGACCACTGCGTCTCTTGGAAGAGGCGCAAAGACTGCTGCGTCTGTTCCCAAGGGGTTTTCTCCTGCGGAAGAAAGATTTCCGTGTTTGAGTTATGGTAAGACGGAAATAATCCGGTTTTCCTTAATATCTTATGTGAATATTACGGAAAATTGTTTACCAAAAGATAAAATTTATGAAATATGGAATAGAAATATCCGGAACATTCCAGAACATTCTGACTCGGGATTTAACGGTTATCAGAAAATGGAGACGGTTTTAGGCCCGGACTCGAATGTACTCTAATTCTTGTCAAAACGATGATCGGGACGTAGATGACAACTAAGAGGTAGACATTAATATTTGAGCAATCACTTGACGATAATCTTACGAACTGTCACAAATCGTTCCGCGTACCAAACATGCGGCCCAATCATCACCGGGTGGTTTGCGAGAGGTGCAGAAATGAGGTATCTACACCAAGCCAAATCAGACACGCAGTAATTGCCATAACACAAACGCAATAATGGTAGTTCCAAAGGCGGGAATCACCATTATTGCGTTTGCTGTTATGGCGATTACTGCGTGTCTGATTGGGCTTGGGTGCATCATCCCACACACGAGAATCAGTCGGTGGGGGAGTCGGATCAACCAGGGCCGTAGGTTCTTCATGGCTCGATGTACGGTGGATCTCAAGCTCTGATACCATGTAAGTTTGGTAATTCCCTGAGAAGGGAGTTCTTCTATTAACAATATATATAGTGCAAAGTACAACAATAGGACCTAAATACAAGGCAAGAGAATCTCTAACTATGTTAACAAATAACAATAAGATACATCTAGAAGATATATACAATCAAACATAATATTTACTGATACACCCCCGCAGTCGGGGCGGGAGAAGGACGGACACTGAGACTGGAGCGAAACCGTGTAAAGAGATGCTCCGGAAGACCTTTGGTGAAAATGTCGGCGTATTGATACTCAGCTGGAACGTGAAGGACGCGGACTTTCCCAAGGCGTACTTGATCGCGAACAAAATGAATATCAATCTCTATATGTTTTGTGCGCTGGTGCTGAACAGGATTGCCGGATAGATACACAGCAAAACCATTATCGCAATATACTAAGCTGTCCGACATGATGAGAACCCGAAGTTCCAATAGTAAATTACGTAACCAGCTAGTTTCGGCAACCGCATTTGCAACACCCCTATATTTTGCTTCCGCGTTAGATTTAGAGACGGTAGCTTGACGCTTGGAAGACCAAGAGATCAAGTTATCGCCGAGGAACACACAATAGCCGGAAGTAGAACGTCGTGAGTCAGGACACCCACCCCAATCAGCGTCGGAATAGGCGGTCAGAGAATGCGTGGCTGACTTAGTGAGGGTGAGACCGTAGTCAAGAGTGCCCTTAATATAGCGCAAAATTCGTTTTAAGAATTGAAAATGAGGCTCACGGGGGGCATGCATAAATAAACAAACCTGTTGTACCGCATATTTGATATCGGGCCGAGTGATAGTGAGATATTGAAGAGCACCGGCCAAACTTTGATACAAGGTCGGGTTAGCGAACAATGGGCCGGCAGTGGAGCTGAGCTTGAACCCGGTTTCAATAGGTGTAGTGACGGGATTACAGGAGGTCATGGAAGCACGTCCAAGAATGTCACGAGCATATTGTGTCTGAGTTAAAACCATACCCGATTTGTTACGAGTTACCTGTATCCCAAGGAAATGATGTAGCTTACTGTTGGGCCCTAAATTATCCTGCCTGATCAGGTATAGCCCAGGTAACAGCCAAGGACAACTTCCAGGCAAAAGATATCTAAAATCAGGCATTACTTCAACACAGATAGGCACCAAGCAGGAGTTGATAGAAGACAGGCGAAAGATAACCCGGCTGAAAAGGAAAAGGAAAAGCACCAGGCTCTGCGCAACAAACAAACAGCGAGTTTTATATATGTTCCCTACAAAAAAGGAAGACCAATTCCAGAAAGCAAAGATATAGGGAGCAGTCAAAGCAACGGCTAAGAAAGAAGCAACCATCTCCGGGTAAATAGGGCACACTCCCTATTTACCAGGAAAACCTAAACGACACAAAGACAATTGGAAGCAACCACCTATAAATAGAAAGGAAGAGAAGACAAGAAGGATTATCTGAAAGACCATCACTTTTACTCATATTCTTTGTATTCTTAAGCAATATATTCGCATCACGCCTTTGATATAACAATACTCGTCAGGCTATCCAGAATCATAGTAACAATCACTCCGGCTTGGTGCCCGTGGTTTTTCCCTTATTCCCGGGGTTTTTCCACGTATAAATCCTTGTGTCATTATTTATTAGTTTGTTTTGCATTTAATTATACCAATCAGGCAAGTTATTCGAGTTAGATCACCCTACATATAAATCCCCGCCAGACGCTCTAGATCAATAAAAATCCCGCCAAAACAATTGGCGCCCACCGTGGGGCTTCTAACTCAAAAATAATCAAAAGCCCACCATCAAATACCACAAAAACTAAGAAAAATGGCAGGAGATAGCATTGAGCAACAATTAGTCTTTGCCAAACAACAGATTGTTGGAGATGGAACAATGAAACAAAAAATGATCCAGTGAAGTGAAGTGGCAAAATTGAAAGAATCGAATCCGGCCTAAAGATACAAATTTGGGAGAAAAAGCTTCAGGATCAAAATTGAAAGTCCAGCCTGGCACACCATTCTCCTCCATCATAAGGAACATTGACTTCTCCAATATTGGTACTCCAACTCCATCAAAATCCAAAGCAGGAGAAGAAATGGACTCAGGAGAACTCCAAAATCAAGAACTCCAAGATCAGACTAACACGGCCATTATGATGGCTATGCTCCAGGAAATCCAAAAACTTCACGAGAGATTTGAAAAGATCCCAGGAGTTCCTACCCCAATTGAAGAAGCAAATACTGAAAGCTATCTTTGATTCACCCTTCGTGGATGAAATAGCAAAGATAGACTGCTAAAGAAATTTGTGATTCCCTCAATGAGAATCTATGATGGAACCACTGATCCACAAAACCATGTTGCCTATTACAAGCAAAGGATCTTTGGCAAAGCATCAATTCCCGATGAACTACGTCAAGTATGCATGTGTAAGGGATTTGGAACAACTCGAATGGACTGCCTTGCAATGGTACATAAACCCGCCAAATGGAAGCATCAAGTCCTTTTCTTGACCTGGTCAATTCTTTCAATCATCGGTTTGCAGTAAGCAGGAACTAGAAAAGAGATCCAGTGACTGTACGGGGTTAAACGAAGCCTGGAGAATCCATCAGATCATACATGACAAGATTCAACAAAGAAAAGTCTCAATCCCAGATGTGATGTTGGAACAGCCGTTGAAGCTTTCAGGCAAGGGCTACCCCCCGGACAGTGACTTCTACGATGAAATGACCATGAAGCCCTGTCATACCTTTGAAGATGTCCAAGCATTAGCCATAGGCTATATCAGTGGAGGAAGACAAAGGCTACAAGGCAGAATAATACGACAACAACTCAGGATATGACAAAACCAACAGGAAAAGCTTTAACAACAAAGGAAGCAGTTCAAGGCCATCTCCCTACACAAGACCTGACAGATCAGAAGTCAACTATACACATGAACAACGAGGTAACTCCTATACTTATCCTCCTGTCCAGGAATATAACTTCTCTGTTGACATTGCAGGATTAATCAAAAGGCTTGACCATATGGGAGACATTGTCAAGTGGCCAAAGAAGTCAGACAACCCCAACTCAAGAAAGGACACCACCAGGTGGTGTGAATTTCACATGGACATAGGTCACACAACAGAAGAATGCCTGGGATTACGGAGACAAGTGGCTTACCTGCTAAAGAAAGGATACCTGAAAGACTTGATGCAAACAAAGAACAGGGAAGATGACGGAACAAGAAGAAACACAGAAAGGCAACAGCGTGACCTACCCCCTGCACCACCCATTTATAAAGTCAAATTCATCAATGGAGGATCAGAAATTTGTGGCCTGACCAGTTCAGCTGCTAAGAAAATTGCCAGGGAGTCAAAAATGAAATCTCCTTTTAAATCTATCAATTTACCTCAAATTACTTTTGACGACACTGATATGCAGGGCATTCCAGACCTCCACCATGACAGCCTGGTAATCACCATGCAAATAGGGACTGCACGTGTCATGAGAATCCTGGTAGATGGAGGCAGTTCAGTAAACCTGATCATGCTTGATGTCCTTAAAGCAATGAAGATTGATGAAAGCCAAATCATAAAGAAGTCTAATGTCCTAGTAGGATTCAGTGGAGAAACAAGAAACACACTGGGAGAAATACACCTGCCCACATATGTGGAAGGAGTATCTTCATATGAAAGATTTGGAGTCCTGGACTGCCTGTCATCCTATAATGCCATATTGGGAAGACCATGGATCCACAACGTAAGAGCCATACCCTCCACCTATCACCAATGCATCAAAATACCAACAGAATGGGGAGTAGCAACCATTAAAGGTGAACAAAAATCTGCCCAGGAATGTTATCTTGAGTCATGAAGCCTTCCAAGACAGGTAAGTCCTCGCCTAGCAATTAAAGTACCCTGTCGGGACAACTCATGTGGCGAAACCAAAATGGAAATCGATCAAGTAATTTTAGACCCGAGTACCCGACAGGCACGCATCTTGGTAGGATCGATGTCCCCGATCATATCAGGCCGTAATTAGTAAATTTTCTTAGAGGTAAATCTTCATGTTTTGCCTGGTCACATTTTGATATGACCAGAATAGATGCCAATATTATTACACATAAACTAAATGTTGATGAGTCTTATAAGCCTGTCAGAAGAAAAGAAGAAAGTTTGCCATTTGAAAGACATGCTATCATTAATGAAGAAGTAGACAAACTATTGGACATGGGGATGATAAGAGAAGTCATGTACCCTAGCTGGCTAGCCAACGTAGTGGTGGTTCAAAAGAAGAATGGCAAGTGGAGAGTTTGTGTAGATTACACAGACCTCAATAAAGCCTGTCCAAAAGACCCATTTCCACCCCCACACGTAGACGCAATGGTGGATGCTACAGCAGGACACGAACTCCTGACATTCATGGATGCCTCAAGTGGATTCAACCAAATCAAGATGCACCCATCTGATCAGGAACATACTGCATTTATCACGGAAAGGGGCATATACTGCTACACAGCAATGCCCTTTGGCCTGAAAAATGCAGGGGCAACATACCAACGCCTAGTCAATACAATGTTTAAAGACCAAATAGGGGACACCATGGAAGTCTATATTAATGACATGGTAGTTAAATCAAAGAAAGCTGAAGATCATGTCAAGGACTTGGAAACAGCCTTTAAAATCCTAGAAGATTTCAATATGAAACTCAACCCATCCAAATGCCATTTCGGGGTATCCTCAGGAAAATTCCTGGGGTACATGGTGACCAAAAGAGGAATAGAAGCTAGCCCAGAACAAATAAGAGCCATACTAGAACTGGAATCCCCCAAGTCAGTCAAAGATATTCAAAACCGACAGACGAGTTGCGACCACTGAATAGATTCATTTCCGGATCATCGTAAGATGCAAGGCATTCTATGACCTACTCGGGAAGAACAAAACATTCAAATGGTTGCCGAACACGAGTCACCTTCCAGGATCTCAAAACATACCCGACTACACCTCCGCTATTTGCCAAACCGGACAAAGGAGAACCCCGACGGTCTACCTATCTCGTCACGTAAAAAGCAATGATAAGTGGAGTCCTGACCAAAGAAATTGATGGCCAACAACATCCAGTCTACTATGTAAGTAAAAGTCTCCTAGATGCAGAAACCAGGTATGGCCTACTTGAAAAATATGTACTTGCTTTAGTAATGTCCTGCACTAAACTTCGACCTTATTTTGAAAGCCACCCAATCGTTGTAAGAACCAACTTGCCTATCAAATCTGTCCTGAGAAAGCCTGAGTTATCAGGCAGAATGGCAAAATGGTCAGTACAAATCAGCACCTATGATATAACCTTTGAACCCAGGACGACAATTAAATCTCAGGCATTAGCAGACTTCGTGGCTGAATTCAGTCCTACCCTAGAACCAGACCTCATAAAAGAGGTCAATCTTCTTGACACCCAAAAAACAGACCAGGAATGGACTCTCCATGTAGATGGGGCAACAAATATGAAAGGCACTGGCCTAGGATTAGTCCTAAAATCACCACAGGGAGACCTGATTGCACAGCTATTAGTTTTGAGTTCAAAGCCACGAATAATGAGGTGAATATGAAGCCCCGATTCTTTGGATTAAAGGTATGTATAGAACTCGGTGTAGCAAACCTCAAGGTAAAAACCGACTCTCTTTTAATTTCCAATCAAGTTAAAGGAGTATATCTTTGCAAAAGATTCAAAGATGATACTCTATTTGGAATATGTCAAAAACCTTTGCAAAAATTAGAACCTTTGACATTGACCAAATACCAAGGGACCTAAATACCGGGCGGATGCCCTAGCCACTGGGATCAAATTTCAGCCCTAATTTGTGTTTGACAAAATACCCATCGTCCCCACTTTGGAACCAACCATAGAAAGGCTGAACAAATTTGCCCTATCCAGGAAGATACAAATTCTGGACTAAGCCTTACTATGATTGGTTCCTACTGGGATACTCCCTACAAATAAAAACGAAGCAAGGGCCCTGAAAATCAAAGCATCCACTTATACCATTATAAATAACACCTTGTTTAAAAAGTCTCAGGCTGGACCTTACTTACGTTGCCTGGAACCAAATGAAGCCAGCCAGGTCATAGAAGACATACATAATGGATACTGCGGAAATCATAAAGGTGGAAGGAGCCTGGCAAGCAAAATTCTCAGGACAGGCTACTTCTGGCCAACCCTGAGAGCTGACTGCATAGCATACAGCTCAAAATGTGAAGCCTGTCAAATCCATTCCCCTTATATCCATCAACCATCAGAACTACTACATTCCATCTCGGCCCCCTGGCCATTTATGAAATGGGGCATGGACATAGTAGGGAAGCTACCTCGGGCGCCTGGATGAGAAAGTCTTCATGCTAGCAATGATCGACTACTTTTCCAAATGGATAGAGGCAGACTCTTACAGGCAAGTCAAAGAAAAAGATGTCATATCATTTATCAAAAGGAACATCATATGCAGATATGGAATACCTTCAGAAATAGTCTGTGATAATGGAACACAATTTGTGGGAAAAAGAACAGCTAATTTCTGTGCACAATGGAATATCAATCTAGTCACATCTACACCAGGCTACCCTAAAGCCAACGGCCAAGCAGAATCAAGCAACAAAGTAGTAATCAGTTGCCTGAAGAAAAAGCTGAAAAGAAGAAAAGGAAGATGGGCAGAAGAGCTCCCCCTAGTCCTATGGGCGACAGACCACACCCAAAAAGCCAAAGGCCAAACACCATATTCCCTGGTCTATGGTCACAAGCGATAATAAAGCAGAAATTCATGTGCCAACTACCAGCGACTGAACACAATAGAAGAGAACAGGCCCCTATTACAAGATAACCTACTCTTAACGGAGAAGAACCGAGAGATGCGGCCAAAGTCGGGATAGCCGCCTACCAACAGGCGGTAGAGAAGTTACAACAAGAATGTCAACATCGAGTATTCAAAGAAGGAGACCTGGTACTAAGGAAAGTTTTCCCCAACACCAGAGAAAAGAACGCAGGCAAACTAGCCCCTACATGGGAAGGCCCATACTTAATTGATTCAATAGTGGGACAAGGAGCTTACAGGCTACAAACTTTGGAAGGAGAAATGATCCCCAGATCTTGGAACATTTCCCACTTAAAACTATTTCATATCTGAGAAGCAGGTAAAATCATCCACCCTATATACATGTGCTAAATTCCATACCTGCTATGTGCTAAGTTACCACTTAAAACTATTTCATACCTGCTATGTGCTAAGTTGCTTACATGTTATTTTTAATTTTACCCAAAACTTTATTTCAAATCCTGAAAACTTGTTTTACGCCTTCTTTTCACTTATTATATGTTACACTTTAGGCTTAAACAAATGTTCAGGATTGAGGGCCACTCCACCTAACCCGAACAAACATTTCTAAAAATGCTCTAATTTGGCACCGCCGCCTAACCCGAAAAATAAACTGAGCTCAGTACATAAAAAGACAAGTACAAAGGTGGAATAGACCATAGTACTTGTCAAAAAAGCCCTCCTGACAGGCTGAGGGCCATAAGCCCTCCTGACCGGCAACCACCCTCATTCTTATAAGCCCTCCTGACAGGCAGATAAAGCCACCATTTCCTATAAACACAGGAATGAGGGCCATAAGCCCTCCTGACAGGCATTACTCTAACAAAAAATATCACATGAATATACAGGTACAAATCCCAGTCAAAAACAGCAAGAAAATCAAGGAAAGGATATATATATTAAAACCTACCCAGGAATACACCCCTCCCAGGCAGGAAGAACACACCGTTTATCCAGGCAAAGCCAACAAAAACCAAAACAAATCCTAAATTATTTGTTCAGGGAACATCCCCCCCTGAATAGGCCAAAACAACACAAAATCCCACAAACAGAAAAAATCAAACTAGCCCACCTTGGACACAGTAGCAGAACCAATCCCCTCGTCAGCAGCCTCCTCTTCTTCATCTCCTTCACCATCACTGTTTTTCCCTTTGGATGGAGGAGAGTCCACCTCCTCGTCAGCATGCAACTTACAAAGCTCAGGATAAGTGATATTGAGATCAGCCAATTCCTGATCAGGATTCCAAAAAGGCCTGACTTCAGCAGGCTCTTTCATAGCATCCACACGACCCTTGCCAAAGAAATACAATGCAGCATCTTTATACCTGGCCTGAACCTCATCCCTCTCTACAGCCAACTCCTCATTTACCTTTAACTGCTCCTGCATAGCCTGTTTTTCAGCCTTCAATTCTTCCTGGGCAATATCAAACTTAGCCTGAAGAGCTTTCAAGGCATCCTGAGCAGATTTCAGCTTAGCAGACTCCACCAGCAACCGAGCCTTCCCTGCCTCATTATCCTCCTTCAACGAATGATTCTCAGCCTTGGACACCTCCAAATCAGCTTTAAACTTGTCAGCATCTTTCTTCAAGATTTGTACCTCCCAATCCAAGGCATTTTTTAGACCATGGACTGATTCCAGTTGACAGGCACTCCTCAGCACATCATTAACATTCTAAAACAAAAGAAAATGCCCATCTAAGCCACAAAAAAAAAACACACACAAAAACCCACAACAAACAAAGACAAAAAATATATACCTCCTGAAGCATGGTAACCAGGTTGGCAGCATAATCCCTGGAACGATACATAGCAGCCAAAGCACGAGCAGAAGCTTCCTCTGCCTGGTACTTGAAATAAGGATCATCAACCACAAAAGCCTGAGCCTGAATTTGATCCTTAGCAAACTGGACCTCATCCATACGAGCCCTGACTCCCCTGACCTCATGAACTCCTCCCAAAGACTCATCCACTCTCTTCCTCTTCTCAGGACGATCACTTTCATCCACAATCTTTTCAGGCGACACCAACTGAGCCCCCTGCACAGATTCCTGAATTTGAACAGCACTATCACTCCCCGTTGCCTCACTACTCTTTGACTTCTCCCCTGTAATTTGAGAAACCCCTGCCTTCACCAAAGACAGACCAAAACTAGCAATTCTGGCAGAAGCCCTGGTAGCTGCACGACGAGTTTCTAAATCAGCAATATAAGCATGAATCCAATACAGGAAACAGAATGACAAAACAAGCAAAAGAACTTACTCCCTGACGAAGATGCCCCTGGAACCTTAGTGCTCTTCACAGGCTTATAAGTGCTCAACTTAGCCTTCTTAAAACGAGGCATAGCAGCTTGCCCCAGACAGGCAGGCCAAGCCCTCTCCTCTTCAGGCAACGCCATAAACGCTGCTATCCGGTCAGCCGACCCCTCAGCATCAGGATCATTCACCCAGTCATTTACTAAAAGAAAGCACGGGCAAAGTAAGTAAACTCTCCAAAAAATATTATTACCAAACCAAAAAATAATGCAGGAAAGAAAGATTACCTCCTTCAACAGCTGGGTAATTAAGATAGTCCAGGTCAGGGGCAATTGAGTCAGCCTTGATAAACATATAAGTTTGAGCCCAGCCTTTATCATCCCCTGAATCAAAATTGGTGATCAGGTGAGCCATCTTTGACCTGACTCGAAAATTAAACCTCCCAGTAGAATGACTCTTCAGGTGATAGACATTCTTAAAATCATCCAGGGTAATAACCAACTTATGCTTAGAGCATAAATGCTCAATAGAATGGACAATCTTCCAAACCATTGGCATGAGTTGAAACGGAGGAACCCTAATAGCCCTAATCACCTCAGCCATAAAAGGAGAAAGGGGAAGTTGACCACCACCCCTGAAAGCCCACTCAAAAATACAGAACCAACCCGGGCTACTCCAATTAGCCCTGATAGGACCATTCTCAGGAATCCAAACTTCAGCCCCATGAGGAATGAGACCCCTGCCCTTTATATAATGCTCAAAAGCAGGTTTCAGTTGATTAGCCTCATGGAAAGAGACTGCCAAAGCCTTATTAGGAGAATACTCAACCCCCTTATAAGACATAGACAGAATCTCTGGAGGAGGAACAACCTCCACCACATCATCCTCAGGGATGACATCGGGGACCCCTCAACCTCGGCAGAAACCATTTCAACTTCAACAGAACTTTTTCAACCTCGGCAGAGCTTTTGAAGTCTTTGTCTTTCTCCGCCACCAGCCATATATTATTTTTTGGGAAATGAATTTTTTACAAAGAGAGAATTTTTAGAAAGAGAAAGAAGAAAATTAGAGATTGGAATGTGAAGACATACACGGAATAAGCAGGATATTTATAGCCGCAAAACAATAACGGCTAGGAAAGCAAGTGGTTAAGATCAATCATGACTCTCCTAGGGTTTTGTGAACCTACCCTATTTATGGTAAGTAACCGTTACAAGAAGTTGAATCAGACACAAATTCTGAATCCGATAGAAAGTCCCTGCACAAATCACTTGCCTGGCCCAAATTTTTATCTCCTCATTCCTGGCCAGACTCAATAAAGGAATAAGCAGATAAGGGGCAATTGTTGGGCCCTAAATTATCCTGCCTGATCAGGTATAGCCAGGTAACAGTGACAAGGACAACTTCCAGGCAAAAGATATCTAAAATCAGGCATTACTTCAACACAGATAGGCACCAAGCAGGAGTTGATAGAAGACAGGCGAAAGATAACCAGCAGCCTGAAAAGGAAAAGCACCAGGCTACTGCAGGCAACAAACAGGCAGTTTTATATATGTTCCCTACAAAAAAGGAAGACCAATTCCAGAAAGCAAAGATATAGGGAGCAGTCAAAGCAACGGCTAAGAAAGAAGCAACCATCTCCGGGTAAATAGGGCACACTCCCTATTTACGGGGGAAAACCTAAACTAAGCACAAAGACAATTGGAAGCAACCACCTATAAATAGAAAGGAAGAGAAGACAAGAAGGATTATCTGAAAGACCATCACTTTTACTCATATTCTTTGTATTCTTAAGCAATATATTACTTTGTCACACACGATATAACAATACTCTGTCAGGCTATCCAGAATCATAGTAACAATCACTCCTGGCTTGGTGCCCGTGGTTTTTTCCCTTATTCCCAGGGTTTTTCCACCTATAAATCCTTGTGTCATTATTTATTAGTTTGTTTTGCATTTAATTATACCAATCAGGCAAGTTATTCGAGTTAGATCACCCTACATATAAATCCCTGGCAGGACGCTCTAGATCAATAAAAATCCTGCCAAAACACTTACAAAGGTCAGACATAGCAATTTCCTTTGATAAATCATTGATAATGTTTCGCAGTAAGGAAGTGCTAGAGGCTGTAAGAACAATGTCATCCACATATAAGAGCATATAAGCGGTGTCATGACCATGGGTGTAGATAAACAGAGATGGATCACAAATACTGCTACAAAATCCTTTTGATAAAATAAAGGTTACAAACCATTGATACCAAGCCTTTGGGGCTTGCTTGAGGCCATAGAGAGATTTTCGAAGTCGACAAACATGATGCGGAGCCGTTTGGTCGACGAAACCCGACGGTTGATGCATATAAACGGTTTCAACGAGGTCCCCGTAGAAAAAAGCGTTCTTGACATCCAGTTGATGGATGGGCCATGAACGGGTGATAGCAAGACTGAGGACCGTACGAATGGTGGTAGGCTTCACTACCGGGCTGAATGTCTCGTCACAATCAACACCTACCTGTTGACATTTACCATTTACTACAAGGCGAGCCTTGTAGCGCTGTAAAGATCCGTCAGATTTAAATTTATGACGATATAAACACATACAACGGATAACAGAGGCGTCAGTGGGCCGAAGTACCAGTTCCCAAGTATTATTAGAAATTAAAGCACGATATTCGTCGTTCATCGCGGCAGCCCAGTTCGGGTCTTGGAGGGCTAGGCGAGGGCTTTTGGGTATTGGGGAGAGGACGGGTGAGGATGTGGTAGCCATGACACGGGGTTTGAAAATCCCGTTCATGGCACGAGTGGTCATACGGTGATCACGAAAAGAGGATGGGGAAGGGTCGTGTATGTAATGAGGGGTGGTAGCTGGTGAATTTATGGCAGGGGAAATGGTGTTGGGTGGTGGCTGGGCAGGGGAAGAGGTGTTAGGTGGGGTCGGGGTAGGTGTAGTAGGAGTGGCAGGAGTTGTAGGAGGGGAATGCGAGTGGGAGGGGGTTCGAGATGAGGGAGAACGAGGGGAGTTGGGTGAGTTATGGGGTGGTGGAAAGGGAGGTGAGTCAGGGGAGGTGGTGGGGGAGCTGCGGGTTCAGGGGAGGGGTTGGATAGGAAGGCATCGATGAGGGCAGGGGAGAGGGTAGAGGACGTGTTTTGGAGGATGGGTGCGTTGGACTGTGGCGCTGGGTTGGCCTTAGCGAACGGGAAAACTGATTCATCGAATGTGATGTGGCGTGAGATGATAAGTTTACCACAGGCGGGGTCAAAACATTTGTAGCCACCGAATTCTTGTGGGTAGCCTAAGAAGACACATCGAATGGACCGTGGTGCGAGTTTATGGGGACGTTTGGAGGACAAATTGGGATAGCAAGCACACCCAAAGACTCAAAGATGAGAATATGAGGGGTTTTGAGGAAAAGAGCGGAAGTGGGGGAGCGAAATTGGAGGAGTTTTGTGGGAAGAATGTTGTGGAGGTGAACCGCAGTGTGTAGGGCATCGACCCAAAGCTCAAGCGGCATAGAGGCATGAGGGAGTAAGGCAAGGACAATTTCGTTAATTCGACGGATCATTCTCTCGGCCTTACCATTTTGTGGGGAGGTTTGTGGACAGGAGAAACGAAACACAAAGCCATTTTTGTGGGCAAAATTTTTAAACTCATTGTTATCGAATTCTCATCCTAAATCACACTGAAAGGCTTTAATGGAACGGTGAAATTGCGTTGTGATATAATTACGGAAATTTACAAATTTGGTGAAAGTTTCGGACTTGAATTTTAATGGGTATATCCAAACGTATTGTGTAAAATTATCAATTAAAATAAGGTAATATTTATACCCATTTTTACTCGTGATCGGTGAAGTCCATAAGTCGCTGTGAATGATGTCGAAAGGGGGAAGCGTATGAGATGTAGAATCAGTGAAAGGTAGCCTTTTATGCTTACTAATTTGACATGAATGACAAAGGTTATTGTGCTTGCTATTACAATCAATAATGGAAGACGACTTAAGAAAATTAAAAATGTTGGCACTCGGGTGACCTAATCGGGAATGCCAGACTTCGGATGACATGGCGAGGAGAGTAGGACTCGACACAGGTTACTTGGTAGTGGAAGACACGGTTGACACGGGATAGAGATCACCACCACTATTGCTCCTTAGAATCAGATTTCCATTCGCTAAATCCTTCACAGAAAAACCACAAGGATCAAATTCGACGGACACGTTATTATCTTTAGTAAATTGTCGAACGTTGATGAGATTTTTAATGATATGGGGAGTATATAGGACGTTTTTTAGTCGGAGGGAGCGGGTGTGGGTGTCGATATGGGTATGTCCAGAACCGTGAACTGGTATACTGTCGCCATTCCCGACAAAAATATTTTTAATCGTGCTATAATTAAGAGGGGAACGGAAAATACCTGCGTCCGCGCTGAGATGCGACGAAGCTCCTGTATCCATATAGAACGGACCATAGGGTTGTATTGTCATCACATTAAAAGCTTAGCCGAGGTCCGTGAGCTGTGGTTGGTCCTAAGAGGTGACATGGGCCTGACTATAGCTGCCAGGCTGCTGTTGTTGTGGCCGAGTGCTGCTGGTCCGAGAGAAGGGTGAACCAGATGGGGGTGGCATAGGCCACGGCTGCCAAGGGTTTGTCAACCCCGGGTAAGTAGGGTACGGGCAGGGTGGTGGCGTCCACGGGCTGGGCCAGCCGGGCATGGGCCCCCAGGCAGCAGGGGATGCGGGTTTCACTTCGAAAATCTCTCTATGGCCTCAAGCAAGCCCCAAGGGCTTGGTATCAACGGTTTGCAACCTTTATTTTGTCAAAAGGATTTTGTAGCAGTATTTGTGATCCATCTCTGTTTATCTACACCCATGGTCATGACACCGCTTATATGCTCTTATATGTGGATGACATTGTTCTTACAGCCTCTAGCACTTCCTTACTGCGAAACATTATCAATGATTTATCAAAGGAATTTGCTATGTCTGACCTTGGTAAGCTACATCATTTCCTTGGGATACAGGTAACTCGTAACAAATCGGGTATGGTTTGATCTCAGACACAATATGCTCGTGACATTCTTGGACGTGCTTCCAAGACCTCCTGTAATCCCGTCACTACACCTGTTGAAACCGGGTCCAAGCTCAGCTCCACTGCCGGCCCATTGTTCGCTGACCCGACCTTGTAACGAAGTTTGGCCGGTGCTCTTCAATATCTCACTATCACTCGGCCCGATATCACATATGTGGTACAACAGGTTTGTTTATTTATGCATGCCTCCCGTGAGCCTCATTTTCAATTCTTAAAACGAATTTTGCGCTATATTAAGGGTACTCTTGACTACGGTCTCACCCTCACTAAGTCAGCCACGCATTCTCTGACCGCCTATTCCGACGCTGATTGGGGTGTGTGTCCTGATTCACGACGTTCTACTTCCGGCTATTGTGTGTTCCTCGGCGATAACTTGATCTCTTGGTCTTCCAAGCGTCAAGCTACCATCTCTAAATCTAGCGCGGAAGCATAATATAGGGGTGTTGCAAATGCGGTTGCCGAAACTAGCTGGTTACGTAATTTACTATTGGAACTTCGGGTTTCCATCATGTCGGCAAGCTTAGTCTATTGCGATAATGTTTCTGCTGTGTATCTATCCGGCAATCATGTTCAGCATCAGCGCACAAAACATATAGAGATTGATATTCATTTTGTTCGCGATCAAGTACGCCTTGGGAAAGTCTGCGTCTTTCACGTTCCAGCTGAGTATCAATACGCCGACATTTTCACCAAAGGTCTTCCCAAGCATCTCTTTACACGGTTTCGCTCCAGTCTCAGCGTTCGTCTTTCTCCCTCTCCGACTACGGGGGTGTATTAGTAAATATTATGTTTGATTGTATATATCTTCTAGATGTATCTTATTGTTATTTGTTAACATAGTTAGAGATTCTCTTGCCTTGTATTTAGGATCCTATTATTGTACTTTGCACTATATATATTGTTAATAGAAGAACTCCCTTATCAGGGAATTACCAAACTTACATGCCTTTTAAACTAAAAAACTTTGTGATTCTAGGTGGAGAATTATACGGAGTAATTGCTACCTAATTACGAATTACGAATTACGAAGTACGCAATTGTGCCCTCTCCTTTCTCTCACGTCGTGCACGGGTATTGGGCGGCAAAACTACGGAGTACGGAGTACTAAAAATTAACCGTTTGTGTATGTTTTCTTTTCTTCTTTTCTACGGAGTATTCTCTAAAAACAGTATATTGGACTAATTTTTCTTATTGGGTCCGTCTTATGTTATAAGACAGTCCTGCAGAAGAATTGCTGTTGCCCATGGGATATGTTTGCCATTATTGGGCTCTTAAATTACTTAGAATTGTTGACCCGTTTACAATAGTCCAACACAAATTTAGACTTCCATTATGCATCATCTCAAATGCTAATTCAACACCACTCTCAAAATCCAAATTTTCACAACTTCACTTAATTATTCCAAAATACCATTAACTAGGTAGTATCCGCGCTTCGCGCGGCCTGTTTTAATATTTTATGATTATAATTGAAGAAAAATTATATAATTCATATATGACCTTCAATATTTTCTCTTATAAATAATTTTTTCTCAAATTTAATATTTTTAAGTTTAACTTCAATGTTTTAAAATAAAATATATAAAAGTTTTAATTAAAACTAATAAGTGATAATTAATTATGCATGATCAATGTTTTATAAATAAATTTGTGACTGATGAAATATCATATTAATCAAAATAAAATTTATTCGAATAATACAACAATCAACAATAAGTTCTCAAAGTATATCATTTCACGATACTTTATGTCTCAAATCAATTAGTATTTATTCAAATTGATGTGAACATAGTTTTATGTAATTTTTAATTTTTTATGTATAACATGTGATATTTATCTATCAAAAATATAGAGTTCAAACTCAATTTATTCAAATGTTTTGATTGTGTCTTGCATGTGATATGTGTCAAACATATCTATGAGAAATTTACACCTTTTGTTTTTTTAAACAATTATATATAATGATGCTTAAGAGTTTATTACCTGTAAATATAATAGGTTGAACTTTCTCAAATATTATTTTTTGATGTTTAATTTCAAAGTATTTAAAAGATAACATATAAAATATTTAATTAAAAGTAATACAGAGTATTTGGTTAGTTATAATCAATATTTTATATTTGACTTATACATATTTAATTAAAGATATTAAAAAAAATGTAACGTTTTTTCTACTTTTTCATGTCATTTATAATATTATATTACTTAATAATTATTACTTTTGTTTTGATTATTCAAATGCACTCGCGATCACTATGTACATACACACCCGTACACATACTCGTTATCACACTATTGAAACCTATAAAAATCTCATATGTATTCAGTTTGTCCAATATAATTTTTTTCATTCTCATACTATAAAAACTTATCTCCTAGTAGTTTTTTTAAAGTTGTGTTTTTAATATATACAATGACTCTTCCAAATATATTTTTCTTAATGGATTTAATAGTCTAAGTTTTATAACTTTCTCAAACTGTTTTTTTACGTAAATGTAAAACATTGTGAGACACTCACTTTAATCATCTCTACATATCAAAATAAATATTTCAATAAATATAATGAAAATTATAGTCAATTGAAAGCATTTTTCACAATGAACGTAATTATTTTACATTTTTTAATTTTAATCAAAATAACTTTTTCGTAAATTTAGAATCAAATCACCGTAATTATTTAATATAATTTTATAATAAAATTTATTAAACCATAATTAATACTTTGCTGAGATTTATACAGCATTTATTATGTTTGTATTTAATTCCAGCTGTAATTAATACGTATATTTAAGGCTGGGTTGACACGTGGCGCATCCACAACGTTTCAACCAGTTATATATCTATATATATATATATATATATATATATATATATATATATATATATATATATATATATATATATATAAGAATAAGATATGCTAAAATGAGAATTCAGGCAATTACTCTTCTAAATCTCCGTTTATTTTCCAAATAGGTATCCAAATCAACTCTTATATACCGTACTAAACTCGTCTTATCAAATGTTCCATATCCTAATAAAAGACTAGGTTGAAATTTCTATGTTTGAAGTCATACCCTTTCAGACTTGTATTTAGCATTGCCAGGTTGAAGATATTAAAGCCTTTAGTTCATTTTTTTTACTTGAAAATGATCACTACTCCTCGTGGTGAGCGCAGGGCGGAGGCAGCTATTGGGCTATAACCCCGGGCAAAATGCTAAGTAAAATTTAGTGCAGCCAATTATCATATTCCAGATGTAGCTCAGTTGGTTTTTGGCTCAACTTACAACCTAGAGATTATAGGTTTGATTACTTGTAAATACATTTTACATGCTAATAGTGGGAGAAACAGCGCACTAATCAACCTAGGCCCTTGTTATCCAATGTCCTCAAATTCTAGATTTCACTCTCATTTTTCTCCTCTATAGTGTTGTTTTACATAAACTGTGATTACCATACAAAAAAATCCTTTTGTAAATTATAGAACTACTATAAGATTTTTTCACCATAAATAAAAGTGTATCCTTTCTCATTACTCTGCTTTACTACTGCTAGAAGTCTAGAACCATCTAGTTCAATTGTACAATGGTAAATTGGTAATAAAGATCTTCGAATATCATCATTCACATTACATATAACGTTGCACAAATTGTGATACGATTATATCCGTCTTAGAATGAAACGGGTCAAATACTAACTCACTTGACTAAATTAGACAATTATTTTGCTAGTCTCTAGGTTCTTTCTTTTTGTCTTACAGATGATATTTGACTCGTTTTAATCTTAAGACGGATATGTCCGTCTTAAATTAAATGAGAACTTGTGATACACTTTATCATAGTTATAAATAAGACGGACACATAAGAATCCGTCGAGTTAAATCTTACTAATATGTAACATCTAGCATGAGCGCTCGTCCCTACTACATTGGAGATTTTGGAAATTTAGCTAAATTTTCGAATTTTTTGTAGTTTATCATATGACATTACCGATTAACCTTGCTGGAATTGTTTGGCGCCTCTAGATCCTAACTCGGTCACTCGGCTGCCTCGGGTAAGATAATGTAACGCGTGTTTAATTTTAAAATTTAGCCCGAGGTGAAAGTAATTCCTGGCTCCGCCTCTGGGTGAGCGTCAAACTGTTTTAGCCAAAAATTGACCAAACCTATTAAATCGTTTTATGGTGGGTCAAAGCGATCTACTCTATTTAGACTCGAAACGGGGGTTAGTTTATATGTGATTATGGTAAAAGATGGACGAAAAATAAGCGAAAATAACGATAAAAGCAAAGTAAAAGGTGATGTAAAGAAATAACGACACAATAAATTGGTGACGCGAAAAATGCGGTGTGGAAAAAACCGCGGGAAGAGTTGGTATCCCGCAAATTCACTATGTGAAACCCGGGTACAAGTACGAGCCAACGGGTCGGCAGATATTGAGAACCGATACAACTTTTATGGTGCTAAGTATTGATAAGAATGATCTTTGGATGGCCACTTGTATTATGTTGATAGTAATTAGTGGAGATTATGAATTTGTGATAGTTTCTGATGTCTCCCCTTTTTCGTTGATTTGATGCTTCTTTTATAACCTTAAAAATATCTCACCAATTGTTTCCCTTTGGCATTCTCCTTTTTTGTTTCTTTTTTTTTTAGACAAAGGGGTACTATTTTATCAATAAAATAAAGTCATATTACACGATACCATTAACATACCAGTCTTGATTACGGCTAAGAAAAAACTTGCATTCTCCTCTTATTCCCTACTAGGTTTAAATCCGTGAAGATTCACAGGTCCACCTTGATAATTTTAATATTTTATACTTATAATTAAAGGTTTTTTTTTTGATAATTACTATCTTATTACTACACTGTTTTAAGAACTATTATCAAAATAATTTCGGTTTAAAAACTACTACCAGTAAGTTTGAAAAAAAAAAAAATCAAACTTATTAGTAGTAGTTTTTAAACGAAAATTATTTCGGTAGTAGTTGTTAAAACAGTGTAGTACAAAAGTAGTAGTTATAAAAAAACCCTATAATTAAACACTTCTACTATTATTTTTATGATGATGTTACTATTCACTTTACGCCTTTACGGTGAGAACTTTATTCGTAACATATCTCATTTATCTATAATGTTGTATCCATTTAGGTTTTATGTTGATTTTACGATGATAAATTTGAATCATGTTCTTTATTAATGTGTCCGGTCACCTAATTACTCATTTTCTCATATATCGTGTGATGATCCTTATGCGTAAAAAAGTGGGTTTCTTACAAAGGAATTGGCTCACAGTAGGAGATCGTATCACAGTTTGTAACAATAAGAAACCATCTTACACAACTCTTTTATTTCGTTTTCATAAAAAAAAAAAATACTTGTGTTGTTAAAAATAAGTCTTATATTTTATAAAAATTATGATTCATAAGCACTTGGATGTCAAGCGTGTTTGATAAGATCATTATCCTCACTCATATAAGTACGGTATATGACTCGATTTCTATGAAACCTCAAATCACCATTGATGGTGCGTGATATGTTTATAAGAGGTGATGAATAATAGAGAAGGAAGAAGATGAACAATAAATCTTGTAGTAGTATATTTCAGAAAACTTAAGTTGTTACAATGAGATATGACTTATGAGGGTATATAGAGAAATAAGAAGAGTTAGCTAGAGCCCTTAACTTTGACTCCTAACAAACTCCTAACTACTCTTTACCTAACAATAGTTAATACTCCGTAATTGTATTTTATCTAACCCACTATTTCTAATCCAAGTTAAGCTTCTGATGATTTTCCACTTTAAAAACAAATCGTTTCTTAATAAAAATCTCAAACTTTTGTGTCACATCATCATTTTTTCCATCCTCCAACTGTGTGTTAACTGTTAAGAACAATTATAGTTAAAATTTTATGGTAATATGTATGCTGACACACATGAAAGCTTGCAAAATCAAATTTTAGATATGACTACCTTGAAATGCTTGTTTCATAACCGGTTATACTCCATTGCACTCGTCTTTCTTGCAGATCCATAAACCAACATCGTTTCTAATAATTTAGAGAACCGGTTATATTCCATTGCACGTATCTTTCTTGCAGACCCATAGACCAACATCGTTTCTAACAATTTCACAATGCTTACAACTATCGTAAAACCACTTACCAGTTGTGTCCATATCATAATAATTGCAAGAGTAACAATTTGCCTGCCTACACCTCAATCAACATGCATATTGAAATAGAAATATGCAATAGTGTGTTATGATCGGTAAAAGTAAATAGCATTTGTTCGAAATAAAAACATTACCTTTTGAAAACATTTGATTTCACTGATTGTATATAAGTTTTCCCCCCAAAGGATATTTTCGAACTCACATGAAGTATGAGTTATAATGTTTGAATCTTTGGGTTCTTTACTCGAAAGAAGTTTGTGCTGCAATAGTAAGAGTCAAATGATGACAAAACATAAATAATATTTCGATATGCAAGATACGCAAAATGTAAATAATTGAGACAGTAGTGTTTTACTTTGCATAGAATAAGTTGACCTTCGTCCAGTATGGCGGGTTTGAAATCGAAGAGAGTAGCATGTCATGTAGTCGTCACTCGTCACTCTGACTTCGAGCACCTGTATATACCAAATTTTGTTAAGGAATATTAGTATTTAATACCTTCTCATTTGGAACTGTAACACCCCCATAAACCAAGGAGTCTTAACAAGACCTTCCCTAGCATATACGGGCGTTACCATCTCGGTTGCCCGAGGATAGTAATCATCAAAAGTCGATAAATGAACAATTATAGTTTTTTTTACAAGATTAACCATAACTACTGATATAAAAGATACAACTCAACACCACTATGTGAACTACTCTTGTCGTGACTCGTGAAGGACTCATCCCGCCAAGACTCCAGCTACCATCCAAGACATCACCTGCTAAGACTGACTGCTCACCATAAGGGATCACGGCAGACACAACAGAAACAACAAGGAGACAAACCACACAAGGTCAGTAACTGAGGAAAGACACAACATCAACAGCCAACATACTACAGACACAACCAAGCACACACACAAACCACAATTACACCAACCAATCACCGTCACTTACTGTTCACTGGACCAGCCCTGCCAGTGGGGGACCGCAGCCGTATCAACCAAATCCCCGCTCATCATACCGAGCGATAAACCCATGACCATTAATGTGCACATCCCCTCCTGTGGCGGGTTCCACAGAGAGCGAATCAAGGGCGTGAAGCCACTCCCGCAAGTGACTCCACTCAGCCAGGGACGCGCCCCGAATAACACAGACAGTTATACAACAATTACAAACACGTCAACCGAGACAACACAACACCCACCGATTATCACAATCTATTAATCACACCGACACAACATTAACCAACTCACATCAAAAGACACACTAGACAACCAACATTACTGAGTAGGCGAACCTACCTTTAGCCAACCGCAGCGATTCCTCGTTCAATCACATGACATCAACCAAGCAAGCAATACACCTATATAAACAGTACAAACACCTATTAGTATCACTACAACCCTACAAGAAACAACAACGACAATGATGACGATGATGACATACCTACGCATAGCATACCGGCGTCAAGACTGCTACCCGACTCAAGCAACCTATCCCCAAGGCACAAGCATCTTCAAAGGCTCCAATGGAAGAGGTTATGGTGAAGGGAAAGAGAAAAGGCGATATCTATGTTTGGAGGAAGGAGGCGGAAATGATTTGCGATTCTACCAAAACACGATTATAAATCCCCGCTGGAAAGACGCTACTCGATCGAGTAACTAACTTAATCGATCGAGTGACCCCTACTCCATCGAGTACTCAAGCTACTCGATCGAGTAGCCTCGACTAGATCGAGTACCACTAATTCAAAGCTTATCATGAGATAAGACTTCTCCTGTACGATTTCCCAAAGACTACAACAGGCCCCTAAGATCGGTCAACGTCAGTCAACGGGTCCCTAAAAGGACGGGTATTAGAGTCTTTTCCCCTTAAAAAGAACTTCGTCCCCAAAGTTCGGTTCTTCCTCTCCCGAACCGCACGACAAAGAACTAAAGTCAACAGCACCGTTTACCCGACACAGGTAAACAAAACTGTTTAGAAATATTATCCCACTACGTATGTCTATCAAACATCATCATCGTCAACCACCTAACACACGTCACACACTCAAACCTCAACAACTACTAACTTCCTTTTGAGCTACTGAACACATATCATACACCAATACGATCAACTCGACTATCACTTATACTACTACATCGAATTACTCAGACATGTACCAACACGATTGCGAGAGTATACTTTCATTCATCACCGATCAATAACTACCACTTAACAAAATACACAACCCAACTGATTTGTCACAAGTTCACCACGACACCTGTTTCACTATACTCAATTACCCTAACCTTACAACACAATTCCGCTAAAATCATTAAAGTCTCAAGTCATCATAGTGAATATTACCGAAATAAAGTATACAACCTGCTATACCATTCGACAATTGTTATAAATCGTTACTCAAATGTACTACAACCACTATGGAGCTACCAAAACATACATATGACACTATAAAACACACATATGAAACTATTGAAGCAATTATTCACATACTTTAAAATACCACAAAATACCGTAACATTGTTATAATTACATCATTTTTATTTTGCGACATTATTCTTCCCCTCTTAAAAGGAACTTTGTCCCCGAAGTTCACCATCAAACAACTTCCCTGTCCCTCAGACCGACAGAAACAGTACTACTTTGACATTACTCATTAACCACCAAAACAACATTGATTCACATGCACACTACTTACTAACGGACATTACGTGATTACAACTCATACAAATGTAAACCACTGAAATTACGTGCTACATATGGATATATACATTGTGACAAACTAGCAGCAACCCAATAATTATATTATACGACCATACTAAACAAGTGAGAACATTATATACATAATATTCGATTCATCGAATTTGACCGCATACCTTTACTAAGTGACACAAATAACCCTTAAAACTGAGGAAAATGATCAAAACCCATACTCAACTCATGGCAGAAACAACAATTTCCTGACATTACTTAACCACGACTCACAAGATATATATATATATATATATATATATATATATATATATATATATATATATATATATATATATATATATATATATATATATATATATACAAATACGAACTTAAACAACATCACTTGCACACTAAGTTCCTGCAACAACATGTCCTATCGTTCCGACGCACCTATATTGCATAAAACTTTACTCATAACTCAACCACAAGCCAATGCATGACCAACGGTGAAGCTAAAACATGTTACTAAACACCAGCAACCATGATCAATATAAAAACATCCGAGAATATGAAGATTCAAACAATTTAAACCTTGAAATGTGCCTGTAACAGTGACACTCGATCGAGTTGGTCAGACACTCGATCGAGTTGGCTCTACTCGATCGAGTCCATTAGCTACTCGATCGAGTAGCCCGAGATCAGAATACCCCTCCAGATGACACACCTGCAGCTACTCGATCGAGTGAGGGGCACTCGATTGAGTTGCCACAAGTCAAAAATTACCGAGAACTCCAAACACAAGATATATAATCACATAAATACGAGTCAGGATGCTAACCTGACCCACAAATCCTATAAAACAAGTCCAGAAGTACGCAAGTATGGCCTTATGGCCACCGATACAAACCGAGTTCGAAAAAGTATCAACCAAAACAAAGCAATATCAATCATAAACTACAAACATAAAAGAAGGAAATGGAGTATCATCACTCCTGCTGCTGCTCATCCATTACTACATCCTCATCACCACCGCCACCCGAAGTGCCTGCTCCCGACGCACCAAGACCCGCATCACCACCGGCTCCAGCATCTGCTCTCACGTACCAAGGGGTCAAACCACTGTAGGGGTACGACTGAGGCTCTCCCCATGTAGACATGTCCACCCCATAAGAGTGGAAAACCCCGCTGCTGTCCCCGACTCCCCTCCACCAAACCGGATGAGGTCCCGTGGTCCCAATACCCTGAACATACGTCATCTCATACAGGTTCCGAAGTGTCAAGGTAGAAGACACTCTCTCGGCAAGGTAGCTCTTACGCATCTCCGGGGTATCAAAAGAAGGGTATCCAGGGAACGGGTACTGTGGTGGTACTGGCTGCTGTGGCTGAGTCTCAGCCATCCTCTCCCATACTCGACGTGGCCCTCTCCCCACTCTAGGTTCGTCCTCCTCTGCTCCCACATTCTCCGTTTTCCTTGGTTCTGGCATGACCTGAAGAATGTCCGGGTCAATGAGGTACGTCTACTTCATAGGACGCCCCTCCTTCTCCTCATCCTCGTCAGAGTCGGCAGACACCACTGCCACGGGTAAAGGCTCTGTCACTGGGAGATGCTCCGGGGCTGGTATCCGCATCCAACTCATACCCCACACCCTCCATGCCAAACTACCATCCCCCAAGGTTCTCAACCATTTCTGGTCGAGGAAGTAAGCCCGGTCTAAGGTAGGCATTGTGGTGGTCAAGGGAGTATAGGCCGAATAGGCCTCAAAGGATGTCAACCTCTCTGCTAAACGTGTGGCAATGGCACCAAAACTCAGGAATCTAGTGTCAGACGAGGCCATCAAAGCTAGACTGGCACACACCATGGCAGGGGCACTAAAGGTCACTCTCTGCGACCGCTCGGGGTTAAGATACGCCATCAACAATATCAACTCATGTGAGTTCAACTTACTCACATCCTTTCTCTCGTAAAGAAGACATGTCAAAGCACGAAGGAAGATCTTCAAAGTGACATGTTGAACATCATTAATCAACATGTTACTTGAAGTAGGAACTGGTTTCCCGGTGATACAAGGCATGAGACTACAAACCCCACACTCCGCAGGTATGTCCCGAAGAGCTCCCTTGGCGGGTTTAGCAAGGCCAAGGTGAGAAGCAAACAGGTCCATGGTCAAGATAAAGCTGGTGTTCATGAGGCGGAACTCCACAGTTTGTTCCACCGCCTCGTATTTAAACGAGCTTATGAACTCAAGAGTAAAAAAGGCATAAGAGTGCTTACAGAGGTGATACAACCCAGTCATCCCCAAGGTCTCGAAAATATGCCTAACGTCGGTCTCAATCCCTAAGTCAGTAAGAAGGGTCGTGTCTATACAGCGGGTGGGTCTCATCTTACGGTTCTGCAAAGCCACAAATCTCTTCCTTTGTGTGAAATCCATAAAGACTACAGACGGGTATTCGGGTACAGCCGTAACTACCGGTCCACTCCCCTCTCCTACCTCGGGCTCAGAGGCCCTCCCTCTCTTGCTCTGTCGGGTTCCCACTGTTGGTCTCGGCATCTGTTTCAATATATAACTTAAATATACAATCACATATATATGAAAAACATACAAGGCAACTCATGTATGATCATAGAAAGAAGTAACTAGGTACACACTATCACCATCAATCCAAAAATTTTAAGTAAAATTCTCAATTCTAGTCATCAGGCGGTCTCTACAGCTGTAAAATTTTTGACATATTTAGCATGAATTAACATAACCACTACTACTTTTAGGACTTAAACCTTCAAGACATCCTCATATTTAAACCAATTTCACAACAACATGAGACGAATTTCAGTTTGGGGCACTTTAAGACTACAACAGGCCCCTAAGGTCGGTCAACGTCAGTCAATGGGTCCCTAAAAGGACGGGTATTACAGGAACTTTGAACACACACACAATGACAGTGATGGTAGTATTACTGGTTCCATGACGTCTTGTTTTAGACTCGGAGTAACTCTTTCTTTCCAATAAATGCACAACGCGTACGCCGACTCTGCCATTAGCATATTCGCTTTCAAGTTGTGTTCTAGATTTTTTTTTTGATTTTTTTGGTACATAGTTGTGTTCTGCATTTGTGAATTTTAATTTATGATAGTGTTAGACTATATTGAGAATGATTGCAGGGATGGTGGCATAAGTAATTTATAGTTTTTTCTTTATTTTGTTAATTTGTGCGTGATTTTAGGAAGTACTCCGTATTTTAGGATCTAAATCTCGAAATTAGGGGGAAGAAATTGAAAAACGCTAAATCATTGAAAATATCTCCGCAATTTTTTTGGAAAAGATAACGTATAATGGGATAGGGTTAGTATATATGGAATATTCTATGCACATTAATTATTCCATGCTATCTTTTTATAGCTTCTCAATAACTGCCACGTAAGACTGTAGTGGAAAATTAGAATGCCAAGTCAGCCTTTTGGCAGCTGCATTAGAGAACTATATGATTACTTAGCCCTTTGACTTTGCTTTCACAATAACAACTCCACATAACTCATAAGACTCCTACTTTCCCGTTGACCAATTCTATATGGCTGCACTTGTGACCATAACTATTGACTTGTTGACCACACTTTCCATGTCACTAATCCATGTCACCTCATCAATGCCATTCCTTACTTGACACGTGGCACATACAAATAGTGTGAAATTTGCTCCTAACAGGCCCCACCATGTAATTAGTCCTAATCAATCTTCTTTTATAAGAAAAGGAATATACTTGAAAACATTTTAATTTGTCATGATCTTGTCAAACTTTATAATAGGAAGCAATGTCCTCCAAGGGTAATTATGAAGATTAATTTGAAGAAAGCCTATAATTATGTGGAATGGAGTTTCTTAAAAGAGATGTTAAAGGCTTTAAACTTCTCTTTTTTTAGTCATCTGATAATGGAGTGTATTACTACTCCCTTTTTTCTTTAGTTTTGAATGGTGATTTGCCTGAATTTTTTCAAGGGAAGAAGGGCTTCCCACACGCCACACCACATGGTGATTTTGGGCTGGGTTGTGGGGGAGGGGTTTTCGTAGTTGTGGGAGCTTGTTATGTACATAGGTGATGAGGTTGTTTTAGGGGTTTAGTGAAGAGGAGGGTGGTTCGATGAGGGTGGTTTGGGCAGGAGGGTGATGACCGACGATGGGCAGAAAAAGTCGGTGACAACGACCGACAAAGAAAGAAGGTGGGCGATGTGGCGGATGAGTGGTGTCGGAGGTGCTACCACGTGGTTGTGGCGATATCGATGAGTCGATGGTTGTCATACATATGGTCGGTTTGGTAGATAAATGAACTGGGATACCTTGTTGGGGGGGGGGGGATCATAAGTGTAGAGGAGTTTGGGTAAAGAAGAAGGTAAAGGGAATGATTGATACGATAAAAACAAACACATACAACAAAAGGGAATGGTTACTTTTGTTTTCATTACCTTTATCTGAAACTCCTATATCATACGCCCCCTTACATATGCGTGTTTCTGTAATACTTCGTATTTTATAATTATATAAATAATATTATATTGCATTTATACGAGTTATGTTATAAGACGGATAATAAAATAATAAGGATAATAAAACACTCCCACCTACCACTATATATACCCCTCACCTTATCTACCCATCACCCATCTTATCCATTCAATATCTCACAAAATCCACACAAATTAAGAGAGGAAAAGGGAGAAGAGAGAAAGAGGATATTTGGAGATTTCGTCCCTCTGCCTCGAGATCGTAAGGTAAACCGTCTTAAACTAGTTTATATATTATTTAATTAATACCGTTGTACCACCTCGACCTTGACCCGTCTCTGACCGTCCTTGACCGCCTGTTTGACCGTCGTTGACTGTGTAAATAGAGTTTTGACCGTGGTTAAAAAGGGTTGTTTTTGTGGTTGTTGTGACTCAATTTTGGGCAGCGTTTTACCCCGCCATTAGTGGCTGACATGGGATTGTTTTGGGGTGTTTGTGTCGTGGGTGGTGAGGGGAGTTGAGTGGTGGTGGTAGGGGTAGCCGTGTAACACCCCCATACTCCAAGTGCCTTACCAGGACCACTTAAGGCATGGAAATGCTACCATCTCAGTTACCCGAGGCAAGGTATATCAAATAGACAATAAAGAAACATACTTTAATAAATGAGTTTAAGGTGATACAAGTCCAAATCCCAAAACTGTTAAAATAAATACAACTGTTTCTCAAAACTGTCAAACCAACTGAAATAAACTAAGTTCATAACACAGCGGAAGACTCTAGTGACTCATGTGATGACTCTATCCCAGCTATCCCTCGCGCAAGCCATCTCATACCTGCTCAATAACTGCTCACCATCCCCGAATGGATCACCACAGTTTTAAAAACAATTTAACGGGGTCAGTAATGATTAGACAAAATAACACAGCTGAAACAATATACAATCCAAGCCAATCAACCAATCTCCACCACAACTCCACACACCTGACTACACACTAAAGTGTGTAGTCCTTCCAGAATACTCATCGCAACAAGTACTTCACACCGCCAGTGGGGGACCGCATCCTTTCCCACCTAAGCCCCGCTCATCTCATTCGAGCGATAAACCCAAGTTCTTAAAATGTGCACATCCCTTCAGTAGCAGGTACCACAGAAGGCGAATCAAGGGCGTGAAGCCACTCCCGCAAGTGACTCCACTCAGCCGAGGATGCACGTCACAAACCACAGACAATTATACAACAACCACATTATACAATCAACAATCACCAATTCCAAATCCGATATGATATAAAACAACAACGATTAATCATCAATAAAGCCATGTAAACAATACTGAGTAGGAAAACCCTACCTGGAATAGCAATCACACGACCGTCACAGTAGCTAATCAATACCGTTCCATTACGAATCCTCCTATAGTACATATGCATAAAATTATCACCTAAATAGTACAATCCTCCCAAAACCCCCCAAATCTACCCAATTAGGGTTTTAAACAAACTTATCAAATCATTATAAAAATTATACAAGAATCTTACCCTTGACGCGACGAACTCAACGGTATAAAGAACAAGACAATCCGACGATCCTAGCCTTGAGATTTGCTAATAACGCGACGAATGCGACCCTTGACGCGACGAACTCAACGGTATAAAGAACAAGACAATCTGATGATCCTAGCCTTGATATTTGCTAATAACGCGACGAATGCGAACTACGTAACTTCTTTTATTTTCTCTTGAAAGGTTTTAGAAAGAAAAAGTGATTAAGAATAATGACGGAAGCCTTTTATACTAATCACGCATTATTAACAAAACCCGGCTAAAGCAACCCATAAAACTCACTTACTCGATCGAGTAAGTGACTTACTCGATCGAGTGTCCCTTACTCGATTGAGTGTCACACGTACTCGATTGAGTACCCATCAGGTCAGCTACTGTTTTGCGTAAAAACTTACTTACTCGACAGAGTAAGCCCCACTCGATAGAGTACCCATAGACATAGAAAACCGTAGTATTACTGTCTTCCCTCCTTAAAAGGAACTTCGTCCTCGAAGTTCAACCCATACTCAAAACAAACATATTAACTCGATCAAGACACAACAACATAACTAAGAACTCAAAACAAAACCCCAACCTACAAAATATGAACTCTTAACACCAACTCCACCAACTATGCCTACCTCCACAACATGGCTAATACCATCCACAAACGCCGCTAGCTCCGTCTCACAAACATATTATCCACTAGAAAGATCCAATATCAAGCCACCCATAAACATCAAACGGAATGTTACATTCTACCACCCTTAAAAAGACCTTCGTCCTCGAACTTTAATCACACTCATAAACATCATCATCCAACTGTCAACACTATTGAAGTATTCTCCCATTCCTAAACATCGCACTACTACAAGCACGACCATGACCTTTTAACAATATTGTTTTGTATGGATTTTGCGCAAGGTGAAATCAGGTCAGGATAGGTCTAGGCAGGGTTAACTAGCTCTGATTAATCTATGGGTCAGGTTGACAGGGTATAATGAAAGAAATTTAAAGTATGATAAAAGAACAAA
The DNA here is from genome assembly GCF_048544455.1 of Silene latifolia. Lineage (NCBI taxonomy): Eukaryota > Viridiplantae > Streptophyta > Magnoliopsida > Caryophyllales > Caryophyllaceae > Silene > Silene latifolia. The sequence goes on along the minus strand of NC_133538.1, from coordinate 384,440,110 downwards.
AATAAGACAAGAACTTTTGTACGTGGAAAACCCTAAATGGGAAAAAACCACGGGCACCAAGCTAGGAGAGGATTTCACTATTTTATAGAATATTTAGCACAATTGATCGTAATAAAGCTTAAGTGTTATAAGAGAATGTTGTATGCTTTGAATATATCTTCTTTTCCCCCTTAGAATGATTTCCAAGTGCTTCTTATATAGTGATATGCTGAACGGCTGGTTAATCTCACCATAAATGCCAAATATTCTATTTTAATTACCCGTAATAATACCCATTATTACGCCCTTAATTATTGCCTTAATTATAGAATCTTCCCAATTAATGTTGCGCGTATATTCTTCTTATAATATGATTTCCTGGTCTAATATCGTCCTGATATTTTGACCGTTGTCCTCTCCATGGCCTGACGCCTATCTTCATGTGTCCTGGTAGCTTGACATCCTGACACCCTGACAGTCAGGTCAAGGTAAGATATTGATCAGGGATATCTGCGGATTTCCTGGCCCAACAATTGCCCCTTATCTCCTTATTTTCACTGTGTTAGGACAAAAAATAAGGAGATAACTTCCAACTATGGAAAACTGTTCAACGATTAGATCGTGGCTAATCAGTTCCTGTAACGGCTAGTTGATCAGTTTGTGACGCCTGTTGCAATTACTGCAACCTCTTCAATTATTATCCTTCCAAGTTGCGGTTGAAACCCTAGTTTCACCGACTATAAATACCTCTTCACTTCATTAAGTTAATCTTCACCAAAAACCCTACTTTATTCTCTTCTAATAATCTTCTTCTTTATTTTCCTTAATTTCCATTTTTTAATCTTCGATTAATTTTTAACAATTCTTCAACAATGGCCGCAAAAAAGAAATCTTCCAGGGGTGAAGTGTCTCCTGGAACTCCACCTGTTCAAAACCCTGAGGAAACTACTTCCAAAAATATCCCTTCATCTTCTGATACTCAACCTCCCGTGGTTGGTAAACCGAATGATTCTCCTCTCGAGATGATTTCAATTTTCCGTGGTGATTGTTTAGGTATTTTTTACCGAATTGGTTGATTAGGTTCAATGCGGTCTTACTCGTTGGTTGATCGTATGATTGTTTGTATGTTGATAAGTAAATAGAGAAAATGCGTAATGTAAATTGACACGTAAGATTTGGTGACGCGGAAAACCTAATGTGGGAACAACCGCGGGAGGGACGGTACCCTGCCAAATATCGCACTATACTTGAATAGGAGGACGATTACAATTGAAACGTAGAACTAATCCTGCTGGCGTGAGGTGTCAGGCCTGCAAGATCTTGGACGGATGTATATTTGGGTATAAGAATGTACTAATTCCTTAGCGTAAGTATGTGTGTGGATGCGTTGTTGAATGTCCTTCTTGATTTGCTTCCTTGGCTATTTATAAGGTGAGAACCCTAGATATGTCCTACTTTGATTATGGAAAAGAGATATAATTTCCATAAGAACTTTTTCCATAATTGGCCGCCTTCCCCGATTCTCCCTGATCTCCCTAACTTCTCCCTAACTTGCCTTTTCTTAATCCGGACGTCTTCTCTGATGGGCCCGTGGTCCTCTTTTAGCCCATTCCCCTTTTTCCTTATTACGGGCTTCCTTCCTCCTTATCACTCCTGCCATAGCCTTTTATTTCATTAAGTGGGCCTTCCTTATTATGCTATTTTTAGCCCAAACAGTTTGCCCCAAATTTCTTGTGAGGTACACTTCGAGGTGTCGAGCAAGGAATTTACGTGATCAAATGCTAAAACCCTAAGCCGTCATTTGTACTTCTTTTCATGCAGCTCCATCACATCAGCCGCCCCACTCCTCTTTTCTCGCACCCTACTCCCTCTCTCCTCTTTATAATCCCAACCCCCACTTTGTACTTTTTTTTACTCCAAACCATTTCAAAAACTCTCCCTCTCTCTAAACCCTAAACTTCCCTCCTCTTTCATCTTGTCGGCTTCACTGTTCCACTCCCCTCCGTCTCTTTCACCAGGTATTCTTCCCCATTTTTCCTTTAATTTCCATTTTCTCTTTTCCACCATGGGTAAAACTCGATCAACCTCCGCACCCGCTGACCGCAACCTTGACCCAACCTTTCCTTCTCGGGGACTCTTTAAGTATCCCCACGACTGCGACTCTGCTTTGACTGCTGCTGACATTCCCACGATCGAGGGTTTGCTTGGTCTTGGTGACGGGGTGGATATTGCCATCCCTGAACCGGGTCAGAAAGCCGACGCCCTTCGTCTCGGATGGGTCTGCTTTTATTTATATCCGTTTAAATATGGCCTTCATTTTCCTTTTCCCAAACTCATCCAAGACTTCATATTTACGAATAATTTTGCCATGGCACAAATTTCTGCCGCCATCTGGAGGGTTCTTCTTTACTCCCTGGCCGCCGGTCAGAACACTGGTAACTCTATCACTCTGGGCAATCTAGCCCATATGTACAACATCAGGTCCCTGGGTAAGGGTCAATTCTCATTTCGGGGCCATGGAGAGGCTCCCTTCAGACACGTGTCCAAATCCCGTGATGAGAAATGGTTTGAAGATTTCTTCTTTGTGAGGAAGGACTCCATCCAGCCTTCTGCCGATTACATCTTTGAGAAATGGGTTATAACTTCGAGTAAGTAGCCTTCCTGTCGCCTGATTTACTTTATCTCGCTGCTTACTAGCTTACTTCATCGTCTTCGTGCAGGCCCCTGTGACCTGACCCGCATTGGTGCCAAGATCCCTGCCTGTAGCAAATTGTTCAGTATATCTGAATCTGAGAGAAAGTTCCCAGACATGCTCCCTGGTTTTTCACCTGCTTCCTCTTGCAACCCTCTTCAATCAGCTCACAGCATGTCTTCTGGTGAGCGTACCACAATCGTTTAAGTTGGCAACTTTTATTAATGCCTTAGTTATCCTGACGCTAGAGACTACATCTGCTTGCAGGTTCAAAAGTTGATGCTTTAGAAATCATCCTCCAAAGCGCCAAAAGGAAGAGACCTTCTGCCAGCCCTAACGTGGCCTCTGCCTCCAAGAGGAGTGCTCCTGCTGCTTCCTTCCAGACTCCTCCTACGTTTTCCAGTTCGGCTGCACCCGAGCCCTTCGAGGTTGACCCGTTGTCTCGTTATCCGCCTACTCCTCCTGTCAGTCCTCGTGCTTCATCTAGCGGAGGTATTAATGCTCATTTCCCAGAGGGTTTTGGGAATGTTGACAAGGTACCATACTGGCCGGAGATCGACCAGCTGCTCTTCCCTCCTCTGAAGGAGACATTCTCAGAGTTCTCCCCAGAGGAGATGGCTGAGAATGACGTGCACAACGCCTTCATGGTGAATGCCCTTCATATTTTACCTGTTTGTTTACTTTGTTTGGATTTCTCTTGCTGACTTCTGACTTTCTTGCCCTAGACCCTCCAGTCTACACTCTATAATAGGAAGATGATCAACATAGTGCAGACCACTAGCCGTGCTACCAACGTCAAAAACCAGGAGCTGAAGGGGACTATTGCCGACTTGGCGCAGCATCGGTCTGATCTGAAGGAGCGTGTGGTGGAGTTGAAGGCTGAGCTTGCTGTCACCAAGAAGAAGCTGAAGGAAGGGGTTGATCAGCTGGCTCGCACTCAGGAGGTGTGCAGCACTTTCTCTGACTCCCTCAAGCGCTCTGATGAGAAGATAAGCGAGCTGATGTCCCTGGCCACCAATGTTGTTGCTTATGCTACCTGGCGGGAAAAAATCAGCGGGATGCGTGCTGCTCTTGAGCAGGCTCCCACCCAGCAAGCTATAGAGGAGGAGGAGAAGCAGCTGGAGATGCTCTACCCCACCCAACCTGATCTGAGTGCACTGATGCCTGAAGTTGGGAAGGTGAATTCTCCTGCATTGGCTGAGCAAGCTGCTGGGGGTGACGCTGGAGTGGTCCAGGATGCTGCTGACGGAGCTTTGGATGCTATGGCAGCTGGGGGCGTGCAAGCTCGTGCGGTACCTGAAACAGGGTGTCAGCAGGCAGAAGAGGTGCCAGAGGTGGAGGTCATTAATGTGACCGATAATTAAGTATTTTTATGTTTTGAGGAACTTTTGGCAGTCTGGCCCAGAGGAAAAAATAGGTTAGGCATGTTGGAGTGCCATGTGCCTTGTCACCCCGCGTTGGCAGTTGACAGTCCTGCTAGATATCCTTTCAAAGTACCATAGACACTATGATTCAGAGTGATGTACCTAGAGAAGCCTGAAAATAGGAAAATCTATTAAAATGATGTGAAATACCTGTCGCCATCTCATGGGGTACCAGAGCAATTGTGGTCCCAGGACGCTGCCAGACCACAACATCTAATAGTATTTTAAAGTTTTAAAAAGAGCTAGAGACACCATAAATAAAAGTGAAATTGGCAGTATGCCTACTACCGGATTTTATTTTAACTTTAGAAAATGATTTGGCTTTTCCTAGTACATTATTCTGAAGGCTAAAGTCTACTTATTATTAAAAGTAATATCTCTTTAGGTGAAGTATGTTCCATGGGCGTTGTATGATTTAACCGTCCATAGTCATCAGTCTGTATGCACCATGGCCAACAACTCCTTCTACCTGGTATGGTCCTTCCCATTTGTAGGCGAATTTGCCTACTTTTCGATTCTTGGTGTTTTGAAACACCTCTCAGAGAACCAGGTCTCCTACCTCCAGGAGCCTAACTTTCACATTCTTGTTATAACTTCTGGCCACTGACTGTTTGTAGGCAGCCAAACGGATTTTTGCGCTTGCTCGCAGCTCGTCGATTGTGTCCAGGCTTCTGATCATCTCGGCCCTGTTCAGTTCCCCTGTCATATTTTTATACCTGTGAGTTGGAACTAGAACTTCTGACGGAATGACTGCTTCCGCGCCAAACACCAGGCTGAAGGGTGTTTGACCCGTTGCTACTTTTGGTGTCGTTCTGTCTGACCATAATACAAGTGGCAATTTGATACGTCTGTCGTGTACCTATCAAAAATAAACTAACTAAACTAACTATATAGCTAGGGAAGTCAGGTCGATCTCCTCAGGGAGGCAAGATATATGTAGAAGTTCGTCTATTTGGTCACAAATGGGGGGGGGGGGGGGGGTTGTTTAAATTGGTTTCTAAACTAGAAGGTGTAAGGGAAAGAGAAGTAAAGACAAGAGCAGTAAAGGCAGGAAAATAGATTTAAACTATCAAATGGAGAAAGGTCATGTCAGGATTTCGGTTCACTACGGCAGTCCAGTGACTCAACTGTAAATAACTTAGACAAAATAATGCGAGACGGATATGGAAGGTCCTTCCGGTCCACTTTCTACCCTAAACTTCCACTAACTTAACTTCCGTCCTCGTCAGGGTAGTCTACTGTTTATAGCAGGCCTATTTAGTCCAATCTTCCGATCCAGGATTAATTTTAGCCAGATTAAAGGGATGACTCAGAAGCGTGCACTCAACTAAGTATGTAAAAATACAGTTAAATTGCTATGGTGACAGAGTCTCACAATTAGTTAATCTAAACTATTTACTACATCGTCACATTTCTACCGTAGATCCGCTAATCCCAACATGAATTAGATTTCGCTACTCATATCGCTAATTAAACTATCAAAACTAACAGCAGATAAATAACCAGCATTTAACATATTAAAACTATAATTAAATTGCATAAAAGTAAATTAGGGCAGAAATTAAATGAAGTAAAACAAGGGATTAAAGCAAACAAAAGATCGATTATTATTAAGAGAGGAGAAAGAGATTAAAATCGTGCGAATCCGGCGTAAAGAACGACAAAATCCCAGCGAAATAATCCCGGAAGCAAAGTTACAGTGAAGAGGAAAAGTAACGCCGTCTTGTTGTGAAGAATAGATAAAAGCTAAGTAAAGAATAGGTACTAATGACTTAGCTAATGCGTGCTTAAATAGGAAAATAACTAAGTTTATCAACTTAAAACAAATCACGGGCTAATTAAAGCCCACGCCAACAGAAACCACTCGATCGAGTAGATTAAATCCACTCGATCGAGCAAAACCACAGAAAATGTACTCGATCGATTAGAATAGTTACTCGATCGAGTAACCTCTCTTTCAGCACTTCTGGATCGAGTAATAAACTGCTCGATCGATCAACTGGGACCATGAAAACCACTCGATCGAGTAACAAAACTACTCGATCGAGCCTTCTTCCTTCAAATCAGCCCACTCTCATTACCGACTGCCTCATAAACTGTGCCTTCACGCATTCCAATGCAGTATCTCACTCAGGAAAATCCCGTCTCCTCTAAATGCATGCAAAAAGGACGAAAAAGGGTACGATTCCACTACTTTTGCGTTCATTTCTACAAAACGGACAAAACAAACCAAAGTAGCCAATTCGGGGCATAATACTATATAAACAGTACAGAAATGCATGGAAATACGTGCTAAAATAGGCTAAGAAGACTATACAATATGCAAGTTTCAAATCTTCCCAAACCGAACCTTTACTCGTCCTCGAGTAAACTAAAATGCAACTAATGGAACGGAAATGAAAACTCAGAACTAGCTTAACTTGTCTACTTGAACCAATTTAATGAAACAAAAACTGACAGTTATAACTAAGCAGTCAATACACAAACGAGTTATAAGCTGTTCATGAATATAGCCAACCTATCGACCTTGCAAGACCAACAAAATCGAACTCTCTCGTGGCCACCCTTCTCTCATGAAGCAAAGGGTGAATGTTATACGTAAAAGAGAGAAGGAAAGACAGTCACTCACCTAACTGCGACCTACATAGCATGCATGCAACAAAAATGAAAGACAATTCGAGTACTAATGCACACACTCCAACCAATAATGCCCGTCACAGTCGAGGGCTTACAAATAATATGGGAATAGTGAGGTTCAGGTGAGAAAAGGCAAAACAAGTTATGGTAATGTGGAGTAGAAGCGCCAAGCTAGTTCCTAAACAGGACCATATAAGACCGTCCGAATCTCAACTGACTAAAAAATAGAATACAAGTGCCCTTCATTTGGCACACAGCTCACTAAACTCAAACACAATCTCCTCAAAAATATGGAATAAGAATGGAGGAGTTAGACGGTCACAAACTTTCCTTTTTTAAGCACCGTCTAAATGAAAATAAAACAAACAAATCAAACTTTTTCTTCTTCTTCTTTTTATTTCTTCTTCCTCACGTGAATCAGCTTCTTTTTTTTTTTTTTTCATTTTTCATCATTGGTTTTCCTTTCTTCTTTTCCTTTCACGTTTTCCACTCTTTTTTTTTTCTTTTTCAATTCTCTTTTTTTCTCTTTTCTTTTTCTCCCTCCTCTATTTACACCAACTCCATACAAATAAATACGGGCCAAACTGCAGACGGAAAATCATACCACAAAGTACATACTAAACTAGCTTGACTAGGCTGGCTCAGTTTGGGATGTAGCTAATGGGTCAAAAAGGCAAGTTTTGGCTTATGTGGAGCTAAATGGGTGAAAAATATAAGGAAAGGGGGAAAATTTGCAAGCACCTCCCTGCATGTGACACCAACCACGAACCCGAATGTGTGCATTTGACAAGAAATTGAATGTCATAAAAGTGCAAAAATGATGAACATGCTATGCAAGGAGTACTACTCTCAATTCCTAATTAACTGGTCATGAATGTCACCAGTTATGGGCTCTAAAACTCAGAAATTATGGAGTAGTTTGCCAATTTATCAGGTCAAGTCTCAACAGTCAGCTATATTTGAACAGAAACTCGTAGACTATGCGTATGACAAAGCTAATAACTATCAACAGAAGTGCAAGGCTCAAGTAAAATGACAAGTTATAGTGCAGTTTCATCACGGAAATCTACCGTTCCGACTCAACCTATATGCAAAAATAAACGTGAATATTTTTGGATTTTTGAAATTTTCTAATTTTTTTTTTGATTTTTGAATTTTCTTATGAAATAAATAAACAGTGCAAGCTGAAATAAATAAACGTGAATGCAAAACAAATGCAAATGCAGACTCAAAAGGATGCAATACCCTCCCCAAACAAAAACGCACAACGCCCTCGTTGTCCTATAGCATACACCAGCAGATATATACAGGGGAACGGGAATATACAATCGATAAGGAATAAAAACAATAAAATAAAGAGGAGACAAAAATAAAAGAGTAAGATGTACATACAAAATACGAACTTCCCCAAACCAGCCAGAAAACTGGGGAAGTGAGTAGACCAGTAGCTACTCATCAGCCTCCTCGTCACGGATGTCCTCCACCGTGAACTCTGGATCCTCCTCCTCTTCTCTCCTCCTCTGCTCAGTTCGAGCTCTCTTCACTGCCACCTTAGGGTCCTCGTCCTCATCCTCCTCCTCAGCAGACTCCGGGTACCCCTCAACTGGGTACCGGTAAAAGGAAGGGTGTGGCCGACCCTCTGGGATCGGACGGTGTCGCCTCAAGTGGTACTCGTACAGAGGGTGCAAGGTAAGAGCTAAGTCCCTCTCTATACGAGCCTATCTCTCTACAATCTCAAGCAACAAACCGTCACAGCACCCTTGGTCCATGACCGTGGATTCCACAAAGGGTGGAGGTGGTACGAAAGTGTCCGGAAGAACCGGCTGTGGCTGTGTCTGGTCGGTGGGTGCATGAGTGGGAGTAGGAGTAGGGGTCGGGATGGGAGTAGCCGTGGAAGGCTGGACACTCCCAGAAGGTGTGGACCCCTCTCCCGTCTCAAGTCTACGCTGCTTCTTGGCGGCGGGTAAAGTGGGAGGTGGTCGGAGTAGAAGGTGGTAGGCAGGCAGTGGTGGAAGTCGGGCTCCCCTAGCGACATGAGGCAAAGGGGCTAGACGGGGGAGAGTGTCACAAGGTAGGCCCACAGACAAGGAACCGTCTATCTTCCATGTCTGGTAGCCAATGCTGAGAGTGCATGGCATCCAGGCTCAAGTACCTCTCTCCCCGGAGGTACGGTAAGTCACGAGGCCAGACAAGGAAGAAGGAACAGGCAAGAATGGTGGCTATGCCACCGCAGGCAATGGATCCCGTAAGCTTCAGCCCCTGGGCCTGAAGGTGCTGGGCGGTCAGATAAGCGATGTTGAGGGTAAATGGACCCTCGCAGTCGATGTTCAGGTAACCGCCTAAGATGGAGAGCTCATTGTTGTTGATGTTGTTGGGCTCCTTTTGGCCAAAAATGGTGCTCCCCATCAGTCTAAGAAAGTAACGGGCAGGGGGAAGGTGGACCTGTGCGAGCTTTCGCTCGGGAAAGGTGGTCTGGGCCAAGGTCCGCCAAAGCTGAACAATGACCCTCCTGGGGGCTGTAGCGTCGCCCGTAGAGGAAAGGCCAAGTCTGCTACCAAACTCCTCCAGAGTCATCGAAAAAGTCCGGTTGAACAACCGGAAAAACACAGAAGTACTAGTGGGGGCAGCGTCGTGTGCCCCGGAGGAGAAGGTGAAGGAGCTGAGGAACTCAGGACTCAGCTCCAGAAAGGTATGGTCACTCATAGTAATGAGTCCGGCCAGCCCCATGCCTCGTAGAAGCTCACAAACTGACTCGTAGATGTCGAGTCTCTCAAGTGCCGGTTTATCTAAAAACCGGGTAGGTAAAAACTCACAGCCTATGAGGTTATAAAACCTCTTACGATGTACACCGTTAATGCAAATTACCTGCGGGTAGTTTGGGTGAGAGTTGAGGGAGTTATCCCCTCGAACAGTGACCGTGCTAGAAGGAGCAGCTGAAGTGGAAGTGCTAGGAGCTGGCGTAGAACGGGAACGTACACGACCTCGGCCCCGGCCTCTAGAACCCGAAGTAGAAGCCCGTTCAGTGACAGTGCGAGGAACTAAGGCCGCTCTAAAGGCAACTGCAACTGCAGGTGAGTCTGCCACAGGTGTAGTCACCGTGGCCGAGTAGAGGTGTGGTGTTTGTGTCCACCATCAGCGAAGAAAGACTAGCAAAGGTGCTAGCGGTGGTGGTGGTCAGAATGAAGTGGCAGCCAAACGGAGCTAAAAGAGTGTTAGTGGCGTAAAAAAGTACCGCAAGAATCGAAACTAAGAACACAGAAGTGCTGGCCGGTGAGGAGACGGTGGTAACAGCAGGGACTACCGTCTCAGATAGAGACAAAGACGGACTGGCAGAAGAGCTCTACGAAGGCATTGAGCTAGAGTCCATCCTGAATAAATAGGGCAGGGGAATCGATAAGAAAACATCGACTAAACAGCATGAAAACCAGAATGGTAACGGCTTGACAATCCCCAAACAGTCGAAAAATTCTACTACAGCCCGATAATTCCCAAAATTTCCTCAAAATATCGAATTGAAGCATGTAAACAGCGATAGGGGTGGGGTAGCAAGCATCAACAACAGCAACTAAACAACAATTGAAGTTGACTAAGCAAATGTCAGCAGCAAAAAACAAGATTAGAGTCGAAAATTTCGATTGTCCTGAACCCGTATCGCAAATTTCTCGCAAAATTCGAATTAAACATGTAAGAACATGAGGCATGGGAATTAAGCATCAAGTAGTGTAAATTAAACAAGGAAACGAAATTTAAGTCGAAAATTTTGACCCAAAACCGAAATGAAAAGCCTAATTCCTAATATACTTCATAAAGGGCATAATTAATGAAATTAAAATGCAATAAGGTGTAGGAATTACTTACTTGATGCTAGAGATCCTACAAAGAAGAATTAATCGACAAGAAATAATCAAATTAGGCAATTTTTAGATGAAAACTGCGGAACCCTAATCCTTAAATAAACCGAGTAAAGCAACGCGAATGAAGGGGAAAGTAGAGGGCTGTTGTCAATTAATTAACAATGAATGCAATGTAGGTGACGGATTTGGTAAAAGGGCAAAAGAAATTGGGGATTTGGGGTGTTTTTGATCGCAAAATAGGAGGAGAGTCGAAAAATTGGGGAAAAATGAATTTAGAATCAAAAGTAAAGGAGTTAAAGGAAACTCCTTGCGTGTCGATTCCCATTTTACTCGATCGAGTGGTTTAGAACTGCTCGATCGAGCACTTTAATAATCCATCTACTCGATCGAGTAAAAATTTACTCGATCGATAACTCCCCATTTCTGCTTTACTCGATCAACTGGTATGGGATTACTCGATTGAACAGAATCCACTCGATCGAGTACAAAAAGTACTCGATCGAGCTCTTTTTCTCGTGTAAGCTCCTGAATTCGTCATTCTTCCTTTATATTTGCGTAAACTTCCCCAAACCTGCATAAAAACACTTGCAAAACTATCCCAAAATACCAAAAACGCATAGTAACAGTCTATAGTCTCTATCTACGCTAAAAATTGTCTGAATTCTAATTGTCCTAATTAAAAGCAATAAAAGAAATTCAACGGAAAATTAAAAATTGTTTATACAAGTTGGTACACGGGGCATTTCCCCGCTCACTTCCCAAAGCGTTTCAGTAGCCCCTCGGAAGGCTCCTGGCTGGAGGACGTCACCTCAGCGACATTGATTGTCTTCTTCAGCTTCCATGAGCTTGAACTTGAATCATTCGGAGGAGAATAGTTTACATCCACATATGCTCGAACATTTCTCACCCTTGCTCCTTTCTCACCCGCTGTAACAGTGTCACTCCCAACTTGACTGACATTAATTGCACAATGCCCTTTGACAGCTCCTTCATTATTTTCATCTGTACCTGCAGCAATGAAAACAGACGAACTTTCCTCCTTTTTGCTCTTAATCTGAGGCGGAGGGGTAACAATAGCAGCATTCATTTGGAGTGTCAATAATAGGGTCAATAGAAGAGAGGGCATTGCAAGGCTGAGCTTGCATGAGAGCCCTCCGAAACTTAGACTGATGGAATATCAGCTCCTCGTCCCGAACCTGAAAAGTCAATGTCTTGCCCCCGACGTCTATTACTGCACGGGCAGTAGATAAAAATGGTCTCCCTAAAATAATAGGGGTATGTGCATCTTCGGGGATGTCAAGTACAACGAAGTCAACGGGAATAAATAACCTCCCGATCTTAACACAGGTACGTCTTCTATTACACCTAGTGGCTGTGTTATACTACGGTCGGCCATCTGGACAGTCATGTTGGTGCAATTAAACTTTGTCAAACCAAGTCTATTAGCCAAAGACAACGGTAAGACACTCACGCTAGCGCCTAGATCGCATAACGCGTTATCAATCAAATAGGTACCGATATGACATGGAATCGAAAAACTACCCGGGTCTGACTGTTTGGGAGGTAACTTATTCTGAACTAGAGCCATCTCTACCTCAGTCAAGGCTACCGTCTCATTATCACTAATATGCCTCTTACGCGATAAAATTTCTTTCATAAATTTAAGTTAAGAGGGTACCTGTGTCAGCAGTTCGGCGAATGGTACAGTGACCTGCAAGCTTCTCAGGATCTTGGCAAATCAGCCGAATTGTTGATTAGCTTTAGTATTCTCCAGACGCCTCGGGAAGGGAACCGTGATGTGTATCTTGAGTCCCTTGTTTCTCTCTTCCAACGTGTCAGCCAGATCAAGCTCTGTATCCTTTGGACGCTTCTTTCCTCTCGAACGAGGTCTTTCAGGCGATTTCTCACTCGATCGAGCACTAGCAGGCTCTCGATCAAGCTATCCGTCGTCCATACTACTCGATCGACCAAAATTCCCATTCGATCGAGTAGTTTCCTTAACACCATCACTCGATCGAGTAGAAAATTCACTCGATCGAGCAGTTGGATTTTTCTGTTCACTCGATCGAGTAGAAATTCCACTTGATTGAGCACTTTCTTCAGCAAATCTACTCGATCGACCTCCTGAAACTAGTCGATCGAGTACCTTCTTAGCCGTCAGCTCATTTCCTTTGACAGAACACTGTTCATCAGCTATTATTTCCTTCCTCGGGTCTGATTTCAACACTTCCGGTCCCTCATATGAACGACCGCTTCTCAAATTAATTAAATTTACCGTCTCATGTGGATTTTTCTCAGTTTGTGAGGGTAAATGACCAGGTTTCCTTGCAGATTGGTTCGCGGCTAATTGGGCAACTTGAGTTTCAAGTGCCTTGATGGATGCATCTTTCTGTTGATCACTCAACTGCCACTGCTTTGTAAAAGATTGCAGCATAGTCTTTAACTCACCAATCTCACTCACCCCTCCAGAAGATGATGCTCCGTGATTGGGAGGAGTGAAGGAAGGAGGCTTCTGAAAGCCTTGTTGATTCTTATGTGGAGGAATATACGGCTGCTGCTGGTGCGGAGGAGGTTTAGGATTGAGCACATTTTGACTAGTCCACCTCAAATTGGGATGGACTGCCCCTTGGTTGTTGTAATAGGAACCCCCTCCTTGCCTATATTGTTGAAAGGCAAGGACTTGTTCCTTCTCCGTAAGACAGCCAACAGCAGTGTGACCATCATTGCTCCCACACCTCTCACATGTGACGGTCTCCCCTCTAGTAAGCATATGGACCGTCTGAGGCTCCCCATAAGAATGTAACTCCAACTTGTCAAATCTAGCATTCATGGCTTCCAGCTGAGCCACAACCTACTTATCGACTGCATGAACTATTCTAATACCATCCCTCGGATTTCCATACTCAGCACTGTGATTCGCCATCTCTTCAATAAGGGCCCATCCCTTATCATCGTCGATATTTTCCTGGAATCTCCCATTAGATGACGCATCAATTATGGCTCTATGGTCATCGTACAACCCATTGTAGAACTGGTTAGACAGAAACCACGGGTCAAAACCATGGTGAGGAATAGACCTCACCAATTTCTTGAATCGGGACCATGCTTGATATAAAGTCTCATCGGGAGCCTGCTTGAAACTGGTAATCTTGGCCCTCTGCTGATTGGTGCGCCGTGGAGGGAAATATCTCTTGTAAAAGGCAAGAGCAAGGGTCTCCCAGTTTGTAAATCCTGCAGCTGTGCGGTCCAAATCAGTCAGCCACTCCCTGGCTGAGGCGGTTAGAGAAAAAGGAAACAAAACCTCCTTAATCTTGTCTTGAGTTACCCCCTTTGTGGCGGGGATAGTAGAACAGTAGCCTGTAAAGACTTCCATATGCTTCCTCGGGTCTTCACCTGCCACACCTCTATAGAGATTTCTTTCCACCAGGTTGATATAGGAAGGACGGATGTTGAATGTATTCCCATCCTCAGTCTGGAGATTGAAACCCTTTGGAATTGAGGCTGCTTTAGGCGCTGAGTGACTAGAAAGTTTCGGCATCTTTACTTGTTGATTGGAAGAAATAGGAATGTCTTCTACTAAAGACTGGTCTTCTGCAAAAAGAGAATGATGTAGCTCTGGCTCGAAAGTACTCAAGTCTTCCTTTCGTGATTTTCTCTCAGACGTGATCTATGCTCGAATAGTCTCTCTGGCTCTGAATCAGCTGAAACTAACTCAAACCTTTCTGACCTGGGCATAAACAACACTGAAAGAAAATAAAGAAGAACTGCCTCAAGGAATAAAAATTCCCTGAGACGGATAAAATAAACGAAACTAAGACAGATAGAGCAATTGCCTCCCCGGCAACGACGCCAAAATTTGATACGTCTGTCGTGTACCTATCAAAAATAAACTAACTAAACTAAATATATAGCTAGGGAAATCAGGTCGATCTCCTCAGGGAGGCAAGATATATGTAGAAGTTCGTCTATTTGGTCACAAAGGGGAGGGGGGTTGTTTAAATTGGTTTCTAAACTAGAAGGTGTAAGGGAAAGAGAAGTAAAGACAAGAGCAGTAAAGGCAAGAAAATAGATTTAAACAATCAAATGGAGAAAGGTCATGTCAGGATTTCGGTTCACTACGGCAGTCCAGTGACTCAACTGTAAATAACTTAGACAAAATAATGCGAGACGGATATGGAAAGGTCCTTCCGGTCCACTTTCTACCCTAAACTTCCACTAACTCAACTTCCGTCCTCGTCAGGGTAGTCTACTATTCATAGCAGGCCTATTTAGTTCAATCTTCCGATGCAGGATTAATTTTAGCCAAATTAAAGGGATAACTCAGAAGCGTGCACTCAACTAAGTCGGTAAAAATACAGTTAAATTGCTATGGTGACAGAGTCTCACAATTAATTCATCTAAACTATTTACTACATCGTCACATTTCTACCGTAGATCCCCTAATCCCAACATGAATTAGATTTAGCTACTCATATAGCTAATTAAACTATCAAAACTAACAGCAGATAAATAACCAGCATTCAACATATTAAAACTATAATTAAATTGAATAAAAGTAAATTAGGGCAGAAATTAAATGAAGTAAAACAAGGGATTAAAGCAAATAAAAGATCGATTATTATTAAGAGAGGAGAAAGAGATTACAATCGTGCGAATCTGGCGTAAAGAACGACAAAATCCAAGCGAAATAATCCCGGAAGCAAAGTTACAGTGAAGAAGAAAAGTAACGCCGTCTTGTTGTGAAGAATAGATACTAGATAAGTAAAGAATAGGTACTAATGACCTAGCTAATGCGTGCTTAAATAGGAAAATAACTAAGTTTATCAACATAAAACAACTCACGGGCTAATTAAAGCCCACGCCAACAGAAACCACTCGATCGAGCAAAACCACAGAAAATCTACTCGATCGAGTAGAATAGTTACTCGATCGAATAACCTCTCTTTCAGCACTTCTGGATCGAGTAATAAACTGCTCGATCGATCAACTGGGACCATGAAAACCACTCGATCGAGTAACAAAACTACTCGATCGAGCCTTCTTCAAATCAGCCCACTCTCGTCACCGACTGCCTCATAAACCGTGCCTTCACGCATTCCAATGCAGTATCTCACTCTGGAAAATCCCATCTCCTCTAAATGCATGCAAAAAGGACGAAAAAGGGTACGATTCCACTACTTTCGCGTTCATTTCTACAAAACGGACAAAACGAACCAAAGTAGCCAATTCGGGGCATAATACTATATAAACAGTACAGAAATGCATGGAAATACGTGCTAAAATAGGCTAAGAAGACTATACAATATGCACGTATCACAATTCATCTGCCCACTTTCCTCCTAACTTCTGTATTCTCCTTCTTAGATTATCCATGATGATTTTGTTGCTGGACTCAGCTTGCCCATTGGACTTTGGAGTCCTGGGTGCTGACTTTTTTAGGGTGATGTTCCACCTGGCACAGTATCTTTCGGTATCGTTGGAGATGAATTGTGAGCCATTGTCATATATGATTTCTGATGGGATACCAAACCTGCAAATGATGTTTCATTTTATAAACGAAATGACTTGTTTATCTTTTACTTCTGTGAATGCTTCTGCCTCTATCCACTTGGAGAAGTAATCTGTCATTGCCAGCATCTAGGTTCTGTTTCCTGTGGTTCGTGGCAGAGGTGTTACAATGTCCATGCCCCATGCCATGAATGGCCAGAGAGAAATGATAGGGTGCAAGGGTTCTGCCGGCTAATTAATCATTGGTGCTGAACGCTGGCAGGCGTCACATTTACGTACGTACTCTGCTGCATTTGCCTTCATTGTAGGCCAGTAGTATCCTTGCCTGAGGGCTTTATTTGTCAGACTCCTGCCCCCTGCATGGTTTCCACATTCACCACTGTGGAGAGCATGCAACACATTTTGTGCTTCTTCCTTTTCCAGGAACCGTCAGTAGGGTCCTGCTAGTGATTTTCTGAATAGTACACCGTCCTGAAAGCTCTCACTTCTTTCCTGTCGTCTGGCAGCTTGTTATGACGCAGCCAGTCTAGGTAAGGTGTGCGCCAATCCCTGTCGCCTGCTTGTTCGGCGGCCTGGTCAGGCGGCTGCCTGGTTGGCTGAGAGTCCTCACCTTCCGCTGTAACTGCCTGGATTCCTTCCCCGTTCTGTGAATCCTCCAGTTCTCCCTTTTCTACTTCATATGCCTTCTGGATGGAAGGCTCCAACATGTGTGCTATTAGAATGCTGGATAGTTCTGTCGTTTTAAATGTTGCCCCCAGAGTTGCCAAGGCATCTGCTTCCACATTCTGATCTCTGGGGATTTGCTTAAGCTTGCAAGTTGCGAATTTCTGTTTTAATTCCTTCGCTATTTTCAAGTACGCAATCATCTTTGGCTATAAACTCATCATTCACCTGGTTAAATATTAGTAGAGACTCACTGGATATGTGCAGGTGCTTAACTCCTAATTCCAGAGCTAGCTTCATTCCCAATATCAAGGCCTCGTATTCTATTTCATTGTTGGTTGCCTTGAATTCACATCTTACTGCTTGTGCTATCAGGTCTCCCTGTGGTGATCGCAGGATTAACCCCACACCTGCCCCCCTTTGGTTGGAGGCTTCGTCAATGTGCATCTGCCAAACCTCTGTCTCCTTGCCCCCCTCTAAGGTGAGGATTTCCGAATCTGCGGACGGATGGTGGTCAAGTCGACATGAAGTCGGCCGGTGCTTGCAATTTGATTCTTTGTTCGGGGTCATCTTGGATATCGTACCCACCGAGGTGTACAGACCATTTTGACATTCTGCCTGATAGTTCAGGCTTCCTCATGATAGATTTTAGCGGGTAGTTGGTCACGACATGTATGACGTGGGACTCAAAATAGGGGCGCAGTTTGTGAGATACTACTACCAATGCTAGTACTAACTTTTCAAGAGATGTGTACCTGGTCTCTGCCGGCAGCAGAGACTTGCTCACGTAGTATACTGGCTTCTGCTCCTTTTCTTGCTCTCTGACCAGGACATCACTTACTGCCAACTCTGTGACGGCTAGGTATAGGAATAGTGGTTCTCCTAACTCCGGCTTCGACAGCAGCGGCGGGTTGCTGAGGTAGTGTTTCAACTCTCTGAAGGCTTGCTCGTGATCCGAGGTCCATTCAAACTTCTGTCTTTTCCTTAGTACGTCGTAAAACAGCCTGCATTTATCTGAAGATCTTGAAATGAACCTGTTCAGGGCTGCTACATTTCCAGCTAGTCTTTGAACATCTTTGGGCTTCTCAGGCGACTCTAGTTGTAAGACAGCTTTGATCTGCTCGATGCCGGCCTCTATTCCTCTCTGGGTTACAATATAGCCTAAGAATGTGCCAGAAGATACTCCGAAGGTGCATTTAGATGGATTTAGCTTCATTTTGTATTCCCTGAGGGTGCTGAATGTTTCTGCCAGGTGCCGCATGTGATCTTTGGCTTTTTCTGATTTCACCACCATGTCATCAATATATATACCTCCATAGTTCTTCCTATCTGCTCTTTGAACATGCGGTTAACCAGCCTTTGATACCTGGAGCCTGCGTTCTTTAGGCCGAATGGCATGACGTTGTAGAAATATATTTCTCTTTCGGACATGAATGTCGTCTTCTCTTGATCTGCAGGATCCATCTTAATCTGATTGTATCCACTCTATGCGTCCAGGAATGTTAACATCTCGTGTCCAGCTGTCACATCTACCATGACATCGATATGAGGCAGCGGGAAGGGATCTTTAGGGCATGCCTTATTGAGGTCGGTGAAGTCCACACATACTCTCCACTTCCCATTCTTCTTAGGCACCACCACTACGTTTGACAACCATTCTGGATATTTTACCTCTCTTATTTTCTTTCTTTTTGTGAGACTATCTACCTCTTGGTTGATCACCTTGTTTCTTTCTCACGCAAACTTTCTTCTTCTCTGTTTGGATGGGTTTACACTTTGGGTCCACACTAAGCTTATGCGTTATGATGGACGGATCTATCCCTATCATGTCATCGTGTAACCATGCAAAACAATCCATGTTATCCTGTAAGAACTTGACTAGTTGCTGTCTCAAGCTTCCTGTGCATCCTGCTCAAATGAGCACAGTTCTTTCTGGGTGCAGCTTGTCCAGGTTGATTTGATCCAGCTCTTCTGCTGGGGGTTCGATGTATTCGTCCTTGACAGGCTGTTTCTGTAATTGCTATGCGGGAGGGCTGTCAGTGCACTTAAGTGCCTTCTTATAGCAACCTCTAGCTTCCTCCTGATCTTCTCTTATTGTTTCTACTCCCCATGGCGTGGGGAACTTTATGCACTGGTGATATGTTGAGGGGACTGCTTTCATCTGGTGCAGCCATGGTCTTCCCAAGATGACGTTGTAGGTGGAGGGGTCGTCTATAACCAGGTATCTGACTTGCTTGTTGACTCCTCCCACATAGGTTGGGATGACTATCTCGCCCAATGAGTTGGCTGTTTCCCCACTTAAACCTACTAGCGGAATGGTCTTATTCTGCAAATCCTTCTCGCTGAATCCCATGTTTTCTATGGTTTTCAGCATGATTAGGTTGACCGAGCTTCCTGTATCAACCAAGACCTTCTTAACTGTGCAATTGGCCATTGATAAGGTGATAATAAGTGCGTCATGATGTTCTCGTTCGTCTTATGTATCTCCTTCGTCAAAGATGACCGCTGGCAGGTCGCTCTGAGAAATTCTACAAGAATTGGCTGGCCTGTCTTCTTTGGTCTCGGTGGCACGTCTCTTAGCTGCTGAGTATGTCAGCCCGCTTAAGTCTGAGCCGCATGTTATCACGTTTATGATTTTGGTGCATGTGGGTGCGTTTGCAGGCTTGGCGGAGCCTACCTTATCCTGCTGCTTGCCCCCACGTGGTAATAGGTGGCTCAGCTTTCCTTGCTCATACAGGCGCTTGATCTCTCTTCGTAATGTGTAGCAATCCTCAGTGTTGTGCCTAATATCACGGTGGAACTCACACTTCTTCTTGCTATCCTTTCTCGATGCTTTCTCTCCCACTGGTGGATTGGGCCACCTGACTCCATCTCCCATCTCCCTGAGGGCCTTCAAGATTCCTCCTATACCTGTAGTGAATCTATATTCTGCCAGAGTAGGGAGTTGCTGATTTTCCTCGATTCTATTGACTCCCCTTCCATATGGCTTGTACCTCTCATCCTTCTTGCTGGTGGTTTGCTTTCTTCATGATTTCTCCACGGCTGAGGTACTAGAAATACTTGGCGTGCTTAGTAAGCTGGCTCTGGCTAGGATATCTTCCTCCAATCTGATTGCGGCAGCTGCATTCTCTTGCACTACCTCGAAACTATGGCAGGGATGTATAGTTAGCTGCTTGTATAGGTTGGAGTCGTGGTGGAGGCCTCTTCTGAAGGCTTCTACTGCTGTTGAGACATCGCACTCTCGTACTGCTACCTTCTCATTGTTTAATCTAGTATTGTACTCTCCAATGGTCTCTCCTACCCCTTGGACGATCCTGTACATGTCTCCTGCGTATTTCTGTGGTTTTCTGCTGCTTGTGAACTGTTGAGTAAATGCGTTCACCAATTCAGCAAATGTAGATATCGACCTGTTGGACAGGCTCACAAACCATTGAAGTGCCGGTCCTGTTAGGGTGGACCCAAATCCTTTGCACATGCAAGCCTCCTTGACTTGCCCTATAGCTGTTACTGTCATCATCTTCTGCTTGTACTGGCTTATATGATAAAAGGGATCTGCTGTGCCGTCGAAGAAGGGCATATTTGGATTTGTGAATCCCTTTGGCATGGCTGTGATGGATATGGTGTCCCCGAATGGTGAGTCAGCATAGTTGTCTAGTGCTGCTTTCTCGAGTGGGGGTGGCAACCCTGGGACCCTGCTTAGTATTTCTTTTAACTCCAATCACCGTTTGATTTGTTATTTGCCTGAATTTGGGGCCCTTTGTCATTTTCGCCGGTTCAATATCCGCCTCCGATCCGAGCTCTTGAAGATTATGATGTGTTCATTTGCTAGAGGAGTTGTTGTAACGACTGTCCCCTGCTGCCAGTTCATTTGTTGGTTTGACTCGGATCCTGCTCCAGGTGTCTGATCGATCGTGGCGAGGCTGCTGACGGGGATGTCACTTGCTCGTGCTTCCACACAGCTGGCCGCAGGCCAGTTACCCGGCGTGAGGTATCCCAGCCCTTGTGGGGTTAATCTTCCATCTGATGGTATTGTGGACAGATCCAATCGGTTATCGATTCAGGTATCTGTCACAAAGTGGATTCTGCCGCCGATGCCCCTGCGTCAGATCTACTAGTGGAGACCTTCCAACGTTTGCCCTGCTCACTAGGGTGGCAGACTGCTGTTTCAGGATGTCAATCTGTGCCCAGAGCTCTCTGTCCCTCTCTCTTGCTTCCGCTTCAGCTTTATTCTGGTCTTCTCTCATGTATTCCATGACTTTCTGAAATTTTTCTACGCCGGTGAGTAAGATTTGTGTGGGACTAGGTGGCGGGGTGAGGCCTGAACTTGCTGCTCCCTTATCTAATCTGGCTTGGGCCGCGACAGCAAGAGTCCTAGGAGGTAGAGAGGTTTTTGCTGTAGGTATGATTCTTGAGGTGTGTCCGGGAGCCTGTGTAGCCACTGTTGATGTTGGATTTTGAGTAGAGGGCGGTGGTGGCGATGGTTGTCTGCTCCCTGACACGGCGTCCGATGCTTGCTTATCCATTGTGTATCTAGGGTATCAACGATTGACGACCACAATGCCCCACGGTGGGCGCCAAACTGTTTAGGTATTTTTTACCGAATTGGTTGATTAGGGTCAATGCGGTCTTACTCGTTGGTTGATCGTATGATTGTTCGTATGTTGATAAGTAAATAGAGAAAAATGCGTAATGTAAATTGACACGTAAGATTTGGTGACGCGGAAAACCCAATGTGGGAACAACCGCGGGAGGGACGGTACCCTACCAAATATCGCACTATACTTGAATAGGAGGATGATTACAATTAAAACGTAGAACTAATCCTGCTGGCGTGAGGTGTCAGGCCTGCAAGATCTTAGACGGATGTATATTTGGGTATAAGAATGTGCTAATGCCTTAGCATAAGTATGTGTGTGGATGCGTTGTTGAATGTCCTTCTAGATTTGCTTCCTTGGCTATTTATAGGGTGAGAACCCTAGATATGTCCTACTTTGATTATGGAAAGGAGATATAATTTCCATAAGAACTCTTTCCATACTTGGCCGCCTTCCCCGATTCTCCCTGATCTCCCAAACTTCTCCCTAACTTCTCCCTAACTTGACTTTCCTTAATCCGGACGTCTCCTCTGATGGGCCCGTGGTCCTCTTTCAGCCCGTTCCCCCTTTTCCTAATCACGGGCTCCCTTCCTCCTTATCACTCCTCCCATAGCCTTTTATTTCATTAAGTGGGCCTTCCTTATTATGCTATTTTTAGCCCAAACAGCGATTTCCAATTCAAACCTACAAAAGCTCTGAAAGATGACCAGTCTCTCTCAAATCGCCTGAAGCCTGAATTTGAAAAGGTGTTGAAAGATAAGGAAATCATTCTTGCCGATTCCGAAGTTTGGATCCCTGAAAATTCTCCTATCAGGGCTGACTAGGCATGTCCTGGTTGGTTCTGTATTCATGATTGGGCCTTCAGGATAGGTTGTAAGCTCCCTTTCTCTCCTCTTATGGTGGAGGTTATTAAAGAAATTGGTGTCCCTTCTTATCAATTGATGCCTATGGTATGGGAAGTGGTCTGCTCCGTTGAGTATCTCTGCAAAAAACATAATATTTCGTTTTCCCTTGATGACCTGAAGACCTGTTATGCTGTCAAGACCAATAGCCCTGGCCGTATAAGTTCAAGGTCAGGCCTTCCACTACACTCCTTCTCAGCAATTTGGACAGTGGCCATGACAATAACTGGGCTGCTGGGTACATGTTTATCAGGACCAATTATGTGGGCCCTGATTTGGCATATTTGAACTATGAAGCCTGCGTTGTTGGTGAGTACTTTGGCTTTTCCTTTTATCCTACATGTTTGTTCGTTAGTAAAAAATAAAATTATATTGAATCGTACCTCCTGTGTGCGCAGTTGATGATTGGGTTACTGAAACTGAGTACCCTACTGCAAACATTTCTGCTTTTCTTGCTATTCTTCCATTGGAGAGGTCTTGGCCTCTCTTGCGGGCCGGCCATCTTCCTCATTTGCTGAAAGCTGATGGTGCTACCAGGGTGCCTAAACCTTCGAAGGCTGTTAGTGCTTCTACTTCAGGCAGTAAGTCTATTTTGTTTTCTTTTTTTCTTCCTATTTTGGCTCTTCCATGATAGTTAGTTTTTATTCCAAATGTAATGTTTCATATTATAGCCACCAGGTCATCTACTCGCCTTGCCATATTTGGTATGGCTGATCTTTCCGCCAGAATGGCTAAGATTAATGAGGAAGGATCTCAGGAAGGCGGTGATGTTGAGCCTGTTATTGATTTAACCGAGTTTGTCGATGCGCCAAGGTTTTCATTTCTGTTTCGCCTCACCAATTTGAAGCAGCTCAGAAGAGAAAAATAGAAGATGTTGATATGTTTTCCCAAGTCAGGGAAGTGAGAGCCATGGTAGATAATGTGGAGGCTGCTAAGGTAAAAATCCGGGACTATGCTGCTTCCAAGTCAGATGTCATGCTCACCCTTGATCCTATTGAGACTGCTACTCAGGCAGTTGCTTCAGTAGATCACTCTGTCAGCCTTTTGGCAAGTGCCTTGGCTGCTGTAAGGGAGGTATGCCATATTTTTTATTGTTATGTATATTTCATAATATGTGGATTTTATTTGGAGGTTTTTTATTATTATGACATAATATTTATATTTTTTTTTGTTTTTGGTTAGGGTGTCGCGGCCTATCTCCACAACGCTTATTATGCTACTTCTCTGGTAGCCAGGAGTGACCTTATGAGTTCCGATCATGATAGGCTGAAGTCTGAACTGGATGTTGCTCAGGTTGACCTGGCTGCTAAGGCTGCTGATTTGGCGAAGGCGCAGGCTGAGAGGAATGCTGCTAAGGCTGAGATAGGCTCAAACAAATAGCTTTTATAGGAGGCGCTGGACAGGAATGAAGAGCTTACTCTGGAGAGGGATGATTTAGAGTTCAAGCTTGATGATGCCTCCCTGTATTTTTATATTAATGGTAGGGCAGCTGCTATGTCGGAGCCTGTGCAGGCTAGGGCGAATTGGAACCCTGAAGCTGAGATGGCCTTCACTGCCTCTAAGTATCCTGATCTGCACAACATGGGCAATGAACAAGAGGTCGATTCTCCAGGGGAGCAGGATGTTGATGCTGAGGCTGGTCAGGCTAAGAGTAGGAGTGCTGATGCTATTTCTAAGGAGAAGCAGTAATTTGAATTTTCCTTTGCTGGTATTGGCCCATCCATGGGGGATGTCCCTGGATAAAAAATTTTATTTTATTTGTTTCAGTCCAGGCCAGGGAGACTATCCCTGGCTTTTATGAATATTTTGGCGCCTTTCCCCAGGGCGTAAGGGCTTTATTAATATGATATTAATGGCCTTCCCTTGGCTAATTTTGCTTACTTGCTGACGTTCTGTTTGCTTTTGAATTTTTTGAACCTGTGAACTTTGTTTTTCCAATCCTGTGGACCTGTCAAAATCTTTATTTTGTTAACCTGTAAGACATTTTTGAACTTGTCCTGTCATTTGAGCTGTCGTAATTAATTCAACTAAGTATGGTTTTTGCCATAGTTGTTGAAGGAGTGGGAAAACCGGCCTGACAGAAGGGCTTATGTCCCATGCCTGACTGGAGGGCTTGGTACTCGGCCTGACAGGAGGGCTTTTTAGACTAATGGTTGGGATGGCACACCTTTCCACCGTCTTGCTGCTCCAGCCGTTTGTAAAGATGTGCACTAAACCTAGTCAGGTCAGACAATTATTTCATGCCTGATTGGTCCTGACATTTACTGTATCCGGTGATGGTTACCAACTCGTTAGGCACAATTAAGTGCAAAGTTTTGTTTCAGAAATTGATATATAGTAGAGTAGCCCTCAATCCTGAATATTTAGACATATAAAAATTTATCATGTATAATTGTTTAGGATTCAAAAAATAAGAGAAATTGGGTTAGTTAGATATATAGACATGGATTGCACATAGAGCATATGAAACACGTAATTTTTTCGTAGCACGTCAAAGTTGAATCACTGATAGTAAAGATAAAGTTTTTTACCTGATTTTGGCCTGAGTAGGTTTTTATATATGGAATAATTTCAAGTGTGTTATATTCCAAGATCTTGGGATCATTTCTCCTTCTAATGTTTGGAGCCTGTATGCTCCTTGTGCAACGACTAAATCAATTAAGTAAGGGCCTTCCCATGTAGGGGCGAGCTTGCCTGCTGATTTTTATTTTTTGTTTTGAAAAACTTTTCGTAGGACAAGGTCTCCTTCCCTGAAAACTCTAATTCTAACATTTTTGTTGTAAGACCTGGCTACTCCTTGTTGGTATGACACCATCTTGATTTTGGCAGCGTCTCTTAGCTCTTCTGTCAGGATCAGGTTGTCTTGCATCAGGTCTCTATTTGCTTCAACGTTGTTCAGGCTATATCTTGATGTCGGCACCCGAACTTCTGTAGGGATGACAGCTTCACAGCCATACACCAAAGAGTAGGGTGTTTGGCCTGTCGATGTTTTTGGGGTCGTCCTGTCTGCCCATAGCACTAATGGAAGTTCCTCAGCCCATCTGCCTCGTCTTCTTTTTAGTTTCTTCTTTAGGCAGCTTATAACTACTCTGTCACTGGATTCAGCATGGCCATTGGCCATTGGCCTTTGGATATCCAGGGGTTGATGTGACCAGGCTGATATTCCATTCTTGGCAAAATGCTTTGGTCTTTTTCCCCACAAATTGGGTTCCATTGTCACATACTATTTCTGATGGGACTCTATATCTGCAAATAATATTCGTCCTGATGAAGGATATTACTTCTTTTTCGGTTACTTGCCTGAAAGAGTCAGCTTCGATCCATTTGAAGAAATAAACAGCCATATCCAGCATGAATACTTTCTGTCCTGGAGCTACAAGCAACTTTCCTACAATATCCATGCCCCACTTCATGAATGGCCAGGGTGCGAAAATTGAGTGAAGGAGCTCAGATGGCTGATGTATTTTTGGTGCATGAACTTAACAGGCTTCACACTTTGAAGAGTATTCCAGGTAGTCAGCCCTCAGTGTTGGACAGTAGTAGCCTGTCCTGAGTACTTTACTTGCCAGGCTCTTTCCTCCTTTATGGTTACCACAATGTCCATCGTGTATTTCTTGAAGTACTTGTTTGGCTTCGTCAGGCTCCAAGCATCTCAGGTATGGTCCAGCCTGCGATCTCTTGAATAAAGTGTTATTGATAATAGCATAGGTTGAAGCTCTGATTTTAAAAGCCCTTGCTTCGTGTCTTCCCTGAGGTAGTATTCCTCGGAGAAACCAATTATAGTAGGTGTTTTGTGTGGATTTTGCGCAAGGCAGAATCAGGTCAGGGTAGGTTTAAATAGGGTTAACTAGCTCTAATCAATCTACTGGTCAGGTCGTCATGGTAAGAATGTATGCTATGAATATAACAAAAATAACAATAATAAGACAAAGAATTTTGTACGTGAAAAACCCTTGAATGGGAAAAAACCACGGGCACCAAGCCAGGAGAGGATTTCACTATGTAATTTGGGAGAATAATTGTATGACAATGACAATGCTTATATTTCTCTAAGTATCGCGTATGTAAATGTATGCTTCTTCTTGTGTGTATGATGTGTTTCCAATGTCTTCAAAGTGTTCCTTATATAAGCTCTAATCTTGAACGGCTGCCTGATACTGTATTGAATGCGGATTATTCTCCATTATTGCTTGTAATAATTGCTAATATTCCTTCCTTAATTACTGCATTTACTGCGAGATCTTCTCATTCAATGCTGCGTATATAATATTTTTATAATACGCATTTATGGTCTAATATCGTCATGATATTTTGACCGTTGTCCTCTCCATGGCCTGGCGCCTATCTTCGTGTGCCCTGATAGCCTGACACCCTGACAGCCTGATGGTCAGGTTGAGATGAGATATTGATCATGGGTTTCTGCGAATTTCCAGGTCTAACAATTGCCCCTTATCTCCTTATTTTCGGTATGCCAGGACGAAAAAATGAGGAGATAACTTTAGTTTTAGGAAGATTACCCAAAGGTTAAGTTATGCCCAGTCAGTTTCCTGTAACGGCTATTTTACTGCAGTTTATGACGCGTGTAAGATTTAGTGCAACTTCCTTAATGATTAACCACTTCCTTTGCGGTTGAAACCCTAATCTTCTCCACTATAAATACCTGTGTGCTTCATTAAGTTGAACTCCACCAAAATAATTCTTCTTATTTATCTCTTATTAATCTTTTTCTATAGTTCCCTCAATTACCAGTTTCTTCAATCTTCGATCAATTCTTCATAATTTTTCAACAATGGCCGCAGAAAGGAAGTCTACCAGGGCAGCGACTCTTGCAACCCCTCCTTCCCAGAATCCTGAAGGGACTTCTTCTGATAATTTACCTACTTCTTCTGCTGCTCAACGTTCCACGATCAGTAAGCCGAGTGATTCTCTATTGGAGATGATCTCAATATTCCATGGTGACTTTCAATTCAAGCCTACGAAGGCTTTAAATGAGGATTAGTCTCTTGCAAACCGCTTGAAGCCTGAGTTTGAGAAGGTGCTGAAGGATAAGGGAATCATCCGAGCATCAAGTCTGGATCCCTGAGAACTCTCCTATCAGGGCCGACTGGGCTTGTCCTGGTTGGTTCTGTATTCATGATTGGGCTTTCAGGGCAGGTTGTAAGCTTCCCTTTTCCCCTCTTATGGTTGAGGTTATCAAGGAGATTGGTGTTCCATCTTATCATTTGATGCCTATGGTGTGGAAGGTTGTGTGTTCCATTGAGAATCTCTGTAAGAAGCACAATATTTCTTTTTCTCTTGACGATTTGAAGGCTTGTTATGCCGTTAAAACCCATAGTCCTGGCCGTATAAGTTTTAAGGTCAGGGCTTGTACTACTCCTCTTTTGATCAACCTGGACAGCGGCCATGACAAAGGCTGGGCTGCTGGGTACATGTTTGTCAGGACCAATTATGCGGGTCCTGATCTGGCATATTTAAATCATGAGACTTGCGTTGCTGGTGAGTCTTTTAGTTTTTCTTTTTGCCCTGCATGTTTTACTTGTTAGTGAAAAATAAAATGAAGTTTATAATAAGTCATACCTCTCACGTATGTAGTTGATGATTGGGTTACTGAAACTGAGTATCCCACTTCCAATATTTCTGCTTTCCTTGCTATTCCTCCTTTGGAGAGGTCTTGGCCTCTCTGTTGTGGGGTTGGTCACCTTCCTCGCTGCTTGAAGGCTGATGGTGCTGCTAGGGCGACTAAACCTTCTGGGGCTATTAGTGCCACTACCTCAGGCAGTAAGTCTATCTTAGTCTATCTCTTCTTTTTGCTTTGGCTTCCTGATAATGTTTGGTTTATATTGCTAATATAGTGTTTCGTGTTGTAGCTACCAGGTCTTCTACCCATCTTGCCAGGTTCGGTATGGCCGACCTTTCAGCCAGGCTGGCTAAGATCAAGGAGGAAGGTTCCCAGGGAAGCGGGGATCTGACTTTGTTATTGATTTTGAGAACAGATCCGATCTTCGCCAAGGTCACTGTTGTACTTGCTGCCCCTGCTGAAACAAGTTCAGCAGCCCAAAAAAGCAAAATTGAAGATGTTGACATTTCTGCCCCGGTCAGGGAAGTGAAAGCCAGGGTGGACAATATGGAGGCTGCTAGGGTGAAGATCGAGGATTACGCTGTTTCTAGATCAGATGTCATGCTCACCCTTGAACCTGTTGAGACTGCTACCTAGGCGGTTGCTTCAGTGGATCATTCAGTCAGTCTCTTGGCAGGTGCCTTGGCTGCTGTTTGGGAGGTAGGCTGGAACAGTTTTTATGTGTATTTTGTTTGGGTAGTTTTCATTGTTAGGGTATATTATTCATACTCTTCTTTTTGTTTTTGGTCAGGGTGCTGCGACCTGTCTCCATAACGCCTATCAGGCTACTTCTTTGGTAGCCAGGATTGATCTGATGAGGTTAGATTATGATAGGCTGAAGTCTGAGCTGGATTTTGCACGAGCTGACCTGGCTGCTAAAGCTGCTGATTTGGAGAGGGCGCAGGCTGAGAAGGATGCTGCTAAGGCCGAGGCAGATTCAAGCAAGCGGCTATTGCAGGAGGCTATGGACAGAAATGAGGAGCTCACCCAGGAAAGGGATGACCTGGAGTTCAAGTTAGATGATGCTTCCCTCTATTTCTATATTAAGGGAAGGGTTGCTGCTATGTCGGAGCCTGTCGAGGCCAGGGTAAAATGGAACCCTGAAGCTGAGATGGCTTTGCTGCTTCAAATTATCCTGACCTGCACAATATGAGAAATGAACAAGAGGTGGACTCTCCAGGTGAGCAGGATGTTGATGCTGGTCCGGCCAAGGGTGGAAGTAGTGGTACTGTTTCTGAGGAGAAGCAGTAATTTGTTTTTTCAGTTGGTTTTTGGCCTATCCAGGGGGGATGTCCCTGGACAAACAATTTTATTTTCTTTTTCTGTCTTGGGCCAGGAAGACTATGCCTGGCCTTCATGAATATTTTGGCGCCTTTGCCCCAGGGGGTCAGGGTTTTTATGAATATAGGCATGGTGGCCTTTTTTTGGCTGATTTTGCTTTTAACTTTGCTTGGATTTGTGAGTTTCATCCTGTTGGGCCTGTCAAACATTTTGTTTGAATAACCTGCACATCATTTTTGTTCTATCTTGTTATTCATGAGTAATTCAACTAAGTATAGTTTTTTGCTATAATGGTTGAGGGGGTGGGAAAACTGGCCTGTCAGGAGGGCTTATGTCCTCTGCCTAGCTGGAGGGCTTGGTATTCGGCCTGTTAGGAGGGCATTTAGAATAAGTGTTTGGGAGAGAACACCCTTGCACATGTCTTGCTGCGTCCAGCCAGTTGTAATCCGTGGCAGTAAACCTAGTCAGGTCAGGCATTTATTTCATGCCTGATTGGTCTTGACATTTACTGTATCTGGTGGTGGTTACCAACTCGTCAGGCACAGTCAAGTGCAAAATTTTTGTTTCAGAAATATATAGTAGAGTAGCCCTCAATCCTGAATATTTATGCATATAACTATTTATCCCGTATAATTGTTCAGGATTCAAGAAGTAAATAAGCAGGTTAGTTGAACAGATATAAATTGCAGACAAGGCATGTAAAACATGTAGTTCATCAGGTTGAGTAGTGATTGAATTTATTCCTGATTGTAGCCTGATCTGATCTTTACATATGGAATAATTTTAAATGAGTTACATTCCCGGATCTCGGGATCATTTCCCCTTCTAGCGTTTGGAGCCTGTATGCTCCTTGTCCAACAATTGAATCAATTAAGTAAGGGCCTTCCCATGTGGGAGCCAGTTTGCCTGCTGATTTTTCTTTCTTATTTGGAAATACCTTGCGTAGGACAAGGTTTCCTTCTTTAAAGACTCTGATCCTGACGTTTTTGTTGTAAGCCATGGCAACTGCTTGTTGATATGATGCCATCCTGATTTTGGCAGCGTCTCTTAGCTCTTCTGTTAGAGCTAAGTTATCTTGCATTAGGTCTCTATTCGCCTCAACATTGTTTAGGCTGTATCTGGATGTTGGTACTCGTACTTCCGTAGGAATGACAGCTTCACAACCGTAGACCAGAGAGTAAGGTGTTTGGCCTGTTGCAGTTTTGTGGAGTTGTCCTGTCTGCCCATAGTACTAATGGAAGTTCTTCAGCCCATCTGCCTCGTCTTCTTCTTAGCTTCTTTTTTAGGCAGCTTATGACTACCTTATTGATTGATTCGGCCTGGCCATTGGCTCTTGGGTATCCAGGGGTTGATGTTACCAGGTTGATATTCCATTCTTGGCAAAATGCTTGGGTCCTTTTCCCCACAAGTTGAGTTCCGTTATCACATACTATTTCTGATGGGACTCCATATCTGCAAATGATGTTTGCCCTGATGAAGGATATTACCTCTTTTTCGGTTACTTGCCTGAAAGAGTCAGCCTCAATCCATTTGGAGAAGTAATCAGTCATAGCCAACATGAATACTTTTTGTCCTGGAGCTAAGGGCAGTTTTCTCATAATGTCCATGCCCCATTTTATGAACGGCCAGGGTGCGGAAATTGAATGGAGGAGTTCAGATGGCTGATGTATGATTGGTGCATGAATTTGATAGGCTTCGCATTTTGAAGAGTATTCCAGGCAGTCAGCCCTCAGTGTAGGCCAGTAGTAGCCTGTCCTGAGAATTTTACTTGCCAGGCTCTTCCCGCCTTTGTGGTTGCCACAGTGTCCATCGTGTATTTCTTGAAGTACTAGTTTGGCTTCGTCAGGCTCCAAGCATCTCAGGTAGGGTCCAGCATGCGATCTCTTGAACAAAGTGTTATTGATGATAGCATAAGTTGAAGCTCTAATTTTAAAGGCCCTTGCCTCATGTCTGCCCTGAGGCAGTATTCCTCGGAGAAACCAAGCATAATAGGGTTTGGTCCAAGAGTTATTGTCCTGATGGACAGGATTGACTTGTTCAGGTTTGCTGATGGCTGGCTCTAGTAAATGCACAATTGGTATTTTGTCGAAAACAGTGGGGGTAAAGTTCGAACCTAGGCTGGCCAGAGCATCAGGCTGGGTGTTCAGGTCTCTTGATATTTGATCTATGTCAAATAAAGCAAATTTAGCGGTAAAGTTTTTTGCATATTCTAAATACGAAATCATTTTTGCATCCTTAGCCGTATAAATTCCCTTTATTTGATTAGCAATTAGGAGTGAATCAGTTTTTACCTTTAGGTTTTGAACACCGAGGTCTAGACATACCTTTAAGCCTGCTATTAGGGCTTCATATTCTACTTCGTTGTTCGTAGCCTTGAACTCACAGCTTACAGCCTGTGGTATCATATCTCCTTGTGGTGATTTGAGTACTAGTCCTAACCCTGTCCCTTTGGCATTGGATTCCCTATCTATGAATAGGGTCCATTCTTGGTCTGGGGTTTTATTTTCTAGTTGGTTGACCTCTTTTATCAGGTTTGGTTCTAGGTTAGGGCTAAAGTCAGCCACAAAGTCTGCTATGGCCTGCGATTTAATCGCTGCCCTGGATTCAAAGGAGATGTCGTATGTGCTAATCTGTACTGACCATTTGGCCATCCTGCCTGATAGTTCAGGCTTACGTAGGACAGACTTTATGGGTAAATTGGTCCTAACTATAATGGGGTGACTTTCAAAATAGGGTCGCAGTTTAGTACATGACAAAATTAAAGCTAAGACATATTTTTCAAGCAATCCATACCTCAACTCAGGATCTAGCAGGCTTCTACTTACATAGTAGACTGGATGTTGCTGTCCATCCTGTTCTTTCACTAGGACTGTGAAAGATAAGTAGATCTATATACTTACATATTCATATATGTTTTAATTTAATTTGTCATAAAATTAACGATTGATCTTATGCATGCAAACATTAAAACAAAATAAGGAAGAAACATTGTTCTTACATTGTGATTTTCGGTTTAATGGGCACAAGAGAGATCACCTTTCTCTCTTGTTCTTGAGCTTTCCCTTTTGGATGAACTAAGACCCAAGTGTAGGATCTCTCCCAAGGATTTATACCCAAAGCTTACTCTTAATTAAAATTAATATTATACTTACTAGTACAATATTAATCTTGTATGAAATTGACCCAAAAATATTATAAGACACTTAATATTTTCGGTTTGGAGAGGAGGAAGAAGGAAGTTTTTATTTCTCTTTCTAAAACTCAAAGTTTAGATGAATAATGAATGAATGATAAAAACACAAAACATTTTGTGTATATTAGGTGAAGTAAGAGGAAAAACCAAGTGGTTTTTCCTCTCACAAAACCGGGTGGAATGGGGCATGGGAGGGAGCCAATGCATGCAATTATTTGTCTTCACAATGCATAATAGGGTTGCATGGCTAGATTAGTAGGTAATCATCATGCCTTCCACTAATACAATCAACATAATATTAGCTTAATACTCCTCCAATTTTCGGCACATTGGATAATATGGATTCCATATTATTTTTGTCAATTTATCAATTTGTCACATGTCATATGTAACATAAATTTGTTATGTATTTTTTTTTTAACATATTAAAAATCAACGTATTAATAAAAATACGTCATATGCAAAAATCGACTTAGTAATTCATAATTACTTGTACCAAAATAATTTACCAATTTATAAATCGTATTTATAATAATTCATTCAAATTTAATTGTTTCCTTAAACAATAATTTCATCTGAGTAATGATACAATTCGATTACTCAGACCGTATCTCATTTTAATCAATTTCAATGTGATACGTAAATTTTACTTCCAAAATCGTCCGTCAATTTTCAAGTAATTCAATTAACTCGTAACATTATACGATTAATTAAATGATCAATTAAGAGTGTTGCCCTATTGGTATGACCTAGGGGATCAATTGATCACCACCGTCGTACGACAGTAATGTCAAACTCTAGTCAGCCAATCATTACCGATATATGTTGATCACTTGACAGTAAAAATATTACTTCCCAATTGTATTCTTTATAATGAGATTTAAACATGTGATCATCATGATCAACAGTCGTGATCGCATTATTGTCGGAGGACACATATTCCAACAATCTCCCACTTGTCCTCGACAAGTGTACGTCACCAATTCTCTTGTCCTATTACTATCTCCCACTCAATGCAAGGTGTCTTTCAGGTCGTACTTGCAAGTGATCATATCGAGAGTGGTTTCCTCGATCTGGAGAATAACTGATTGACCGGATTTATCTATCATAGATACCTTCCGAGCGTGGCCACGCATTTCGATTCATTAATCCTCGAGTGGCCCTGAGATATTGTTATAACCCTGACTAGGGATGGACAATTCTTATCGCACTCATTCCCTTCGACTAGCCACAGCCATCATAACCCAAAATATGCCCATTTGACCCCATTTACGAAGGTCCTAGTAACATAAATCAAAGTTAATCTGAAACTGTGCCATCTTAGGCGAATAGTCTTTAGTCAAAAGAATCGACTCATTTGAATACTATAGCAGCTCTCGCCACGACCTGGCTATAAAAATTTGCCAGAACTCTATAAGCGGTCATTAGGCCCGACAAAAAGTTCCTAACAGTCTGCCTATGTGATCGACTAGTCATCTCACATGACTCTATGGCACTTGAACTTGCCATCAATCGCATCACACTCTAGTCACTTCGAGACGTCACCTCATGTAAGTAACTATGGGCAAATACAATGTTAATCCATGTTCACTTTAACGGGGTTCAATTGTCTCCACAACCCGTTTGGATGTAACAATGTACAAGGTGAGTTAATAATAACTCAAACGACAAATGTCGACATCACACTCGAGTAGTCAATATCATATTACAACCTTGTGATGTATATCGTAAGTGTAAACACTTATTGATTGCAATAGAAGTTTAACATGCCATGTGTCCATGTGTTCAAACTTCTTACACTTGCAATTTCCTTTACATTCATGTTCTCTCTCATAGCATGAATCTTACCAAGTATGCATCAAGGTTCCCGACCTTGGTTTCGGTTCTTTAACTTGAAATAACTTCCTTATCGATTATCACATAACGAACGAATTTGTGGTGAATGATATAACTTGTACTGATCAAGTACTCCATCCACACACAATGCACTAGGTACATGTTTTGTAGAGTCTTGCAACAATTTGCCAAGACGATTGGCCTAGCACTTCTCATAAGTCCTAGCATAGTTAGGAAAGATTAGTTTTGAGTAACTTCTTATTCAACTAAGTATCTTTCCAAAACTTCTTATCTCTCCTTTTGATTTGAAAAGTTAGGATTTCCATAAATCTTTACGTGTGTTCGAACTTTCTATAATATGTGCAACCTCTTAACACATAATAGAGTATTCCGTCAAACACCGAAATCGCTCATCGGATTCTACTTGAGAATTCATGATGTTTCTATTATGGCTTACCAATGAATCATCATGCTCTTATGCATATGATTCACTATTGGACATGTGCATGATTTTTCTAATGGCGGCAACATTAGTTACTAATAATCATGAGATCAACCATTCATAGGTTCAATGAACGACCATGACTGCTAATGGCAATTCCATTTTCATCTATATGAATAACCTATGTGTATGTTGATATGATTTGTATTTCTTAATACTAATCCAATATTTCTTGTCGTAATTGGATTCATCATAGTCCAAATTCATCCAGAATTGAAAACTCAAAACTTCCTCTGTGAAGGAAGGTGTTAGCTCGCCATTCTTTAATGACTGGTGAGTTGTAAACATTCAAAGGATGATAGCTCCCACTAAATTCCATGTCTTCACATGATAATTTCCTAACTCCCACTCAATTCCACATATTTCGAAATTGACTTCTCAATCGAAACTTTTCAAGAATTGAAATATAAATTGCATTGCCAAGTTATTAAGATAAAACCATATATGTTCCCATCATATCCCTTCAAAATACCTATTTCGAAGAGGTCTCATTTTAACCTTACGTAAAGAGATTTTAAATCTCTAACACACTCATGTCATAATGATGTGTAGCAATGTCATTATTCAAATATAAATAATATCTAGAACACGTCCTTCGAAATACCCTTTCGGAAGGAGGTTTATCCATTTCATAATGAGGTTAAGCAATGACATTTGCGTGGTTAAAACTTGGCCATTGAAGATATCGGTATATCAATCTTTGCAACTCGATCATAACTAGTAGGTTACTATGATTCATTTAGGCTCTTAAGTAAATCTCAAGGTTGAAACTATTGGTCAAAATTTATCATATAGAACTTAGTCAAAAACTTGTTAAGACTTTACATTAGTCATTTTTCTTCCAAAACTTTCTTTTGGTCTCCTCGTGTAGTTATCATAAGAATATGTTCTTTCGATTACTTCACTTGGTCTCTTTTGTCATATAGAACTTACTTGAGACCATAGATCTCATCTATTTGGTATACTATGTAAATAGATATACCTTCATTCAAATCATTCTTTCTTGCGTAGATCTTCATTTACACAAGTACACAATTTTTTATCTTGTCTCGTATGTTGTGTCCTCATTTTTCTCCCACTCTATCTTTAGAATAAATACACTATAGATTCAACGATAGCATATGAGACACAAATAATGATTTGAAGTATAAGGAGAACTACCTCATAGGTTAACTAATAGTTTTAGATTTCATATGTGTACTTGGTGATTGACATACCTTTAAGAGAGTTCATAGACTCGAAATCGCTTTATAAATGATCATACACAAGCCTTAAGCATGTGGACATATAATGAAACCCGTCATTATATTTGTCTATTAGATCACTTTAAGTTATATGTTTCTAAGAACAAGCATTTAAACATGAATTTTAGAACAAAAGGATAAAATGATAAAACGGGTGACTTGGGTTGCAAACCAAGTCACCATTATCCAAATACAACCCATTATCCAAAATACCTTTCCATGTCGAACACGGAAACTTAAGGTTCTAAAATCCAAAACATAATTTAAAGTAAGACAATGAAAAGCAAAGCTCCATGAAAGCTATCCCTAACTTCTTGATGGTTTCTCATGCTTGCTTTTCCTTTCCCTTGTCTTTGCTTGGTGGAGGCCCTATTTACAAATAAAAAGGGAGATACATTATCACAAATTTGCATCATAATACCATAGTTGAATTAGAAACATAAAAGAAGGATAGTCATTTACCTACTGGAGTAATCTTTCCAGCCTTAATATCACCAAGGTATTTGGAACAATTTCTTTTCCAATGTCCCATACCATTACAATAATGGCATTTATCAAGAGGACCCTTCTTGATTTTTGAAGTGCTAGCTTCACAAGTCTTAGCTTTGGTGAATGTGGGAGTTTGCTTCTTACCCTTTCTCCCATTCTTCTTGAACTTCCCCTTACTCTTAGTGCTTATGTTAAGCACATCTTTTGGTGGGTTCACATTTAACCCCATGTCCCTCTCGACTTGCACAAGTAACTTGTGCAATTCTTTAAGAGACATATCCTTGTCTTGCATGTTAAAATTCACCCGGAATTGAACATATGCTTTGACTTTGGACAAGGAGTGTAGAATCCTATCTACAATGAGTTCTTTGGGGATTTCAACCTTTTGAATTTTCAAGGTCTCGACAAGCTCCATAAGTTTGAGCACATGAGGGCTAACCTTTTGGTCCTCTTTGAAGTCGAGATCAAAGAATGCCGCGGCCGCCTCATATTGGACGATCCGCAGAGTTTGTGAAAACATTGTCACAAGCTTGGAGTAAATCTCATTAGCATTGCCCATTTTAAAGGCTCTCCTTTGGAGGTCCGCCTCCATCGCAAATATCAAGACATTTTTCATTGCGGCGGACTCCTTTTGGTAAGCCTCATATGCTTCCCTAGTGGCGGCGGTCGACCTAGTAGTAGGTTCGGGTGGAGAGGCCTCGGTAAGGTAACGAAGCTTGTCGTCACCTTGGGCGGCCAATTTGAGTTGGGCATCCCAATCGGAGAAATTTGACCCATTCTTTTCAAGTTTACATCGATCCATGAAGGATCGGAGCCAAGAAGTATTAGCGAGAGGCGTGGCGTTTGGTGTTGGTGTTGCCATTTGTTATGAGAAAAAGAAGTGGTCTACAAAACAAAATAGAAGGAGTAAAACAAATGTCGTTTTAATAATAATACTCGTAAAAATGTATGATTTAAACAAGTTTTATGCATTTTTCTAGTGACCTCTACCCAAATAGATAAATGATTCCAAGACCCAAATTCATATCAACTTAGGCACGGGGTAGCCAATGAAACCTTTATCAATATAACTCGGTGGATTAACCTTTTAATCGATTCTACTTTTAGAACTCTTGGTCGATAAAATTACTCTAATGTTTATCTATAGCCCAAAACACATCAACAAGGGCACGGGGTAGCCGATGAAACCCTTATCAATAACTTTTGTTGAGTTCAATCCAAATTTCGAATAAATGTGTCCATTATCCAAACCCACATTAACTTAGGCACGGGGTAGCCGATGAAACCCTTATCAACATGAATTCGGTGGATAGACATTTATCACCCACTTCCCCTACGTAACAAGGTTTGTACCCCGGGGTAGCCGAGTGCACTCCCTCGCGAAATAGGTTTTCATGGTTTCTACTATTTGGTAAGGCTATGTCTCAATTGATTGTTTTAGCGAGAGGTCATGTCAATTCATTATCTATCACGTTTTAAGTGAACTAAAGCGGTGAACTACGATAATTTTAATTGACACGGTCAATTAACTTGATGAAAGAAGATGCATGTTTTAGTTACTGCGATTTAGCGATGCATGCGACATAAAATAAAATGCAAGCATAAAATAAATAAATCCTAGTATGGCCTTTCCTAAAATAGAAAAACTATTTAACTATTACATATTCGGAAACCAACTCCATTGGTCCCTTGAACTTCGGTTGTGACACGCATCTCGAGATAACACCGTCTTTATGTATCGCCATTCTTGAAGAAATCCGTCTTTGGGAACTCCGGAATGAATAAAATTACATAATAAATTACATAATTTCCTATTATACATTTGTAACTAAAATAAAATAAATCTATTAAATTACAAAACGGTGATACGAGATCACAATAAAATTACAACCAAATCTATATTCCCATACATTTCGGGAAATACCAATTAAAGTCTATGGCCATACTAAGTAAAATTACATAATTCAAAAATTACATAAATTAAAATTATGACAATCATAAAGAAAATTCAGCATTATAATATGAATGAACATGCCCAATTTTATGCTAAATCGCCTTTAATTAGCCAATATCGTATATTACTCGGTTTTTACGGATTTGCGTGATTTCAACATTTTATAATCACAAAAAATTACATAAATTCATATTTATGCATAAGTTAATTACCCCAACCTCTTAGGACTTAAAATTTAGTCTTCACTAATAATTTGACCATAATTAACTCATATTTATAAAATTGTTCATTAATGGACTAAAAATTACAAAAATAAGCTATAAACTTCAAATAAATCATAAAATTTCAAATAAATTTGAAATTTGAAATTTAAACTCATGAACATTCTGGAAAAATACCATGACACTCATAATGTTCAAAAACTTAGGTTAAAAATTTCGAAATTTTTCCGGAA
Organism: Silene latifolia; assembly: GCF_048544455.1. NCBI lineage: Eukaryota > Viridiplantae > Streptophyta > Magnoliopsida > Caryophyllales > Caryophyllaceae > Silene > Silene latifolia. The sequence continues at coordinate 384,401,286 of NC_133538.1, read as the reverse complement.
AAACAATGTTGCGGTTTATCGGTTTTTAATAAAATAATCATAAAAACATGGGAAAAATTATATTCATTAACTTTTCAATTTTAGATCTGAAAAAGATAATAAAATGCAACATATAACGTTTTTCCTTAGTCATAGATTATGTTTTATTAATTTTTCACTAATAATGTCACTATTTATGCTATTTTTCTTCAAAAATCCCTAAATCATGCAAAAAGACTTCATTATAGCCCATTATTTTACACACGTCTTGTAAAATTGCATTTGACAACAAACTAAATTTCTATGACCAGATTCAAAATTTATCTCATATTAACCTATTTTTCATCTAAAGCCGAATTTAATAATGAAAAATCCATTTTTCGAGCATAACTAGTCCAAAAATTATGAAAATTTACAGGTTATCTCAAAATAATATATGTGACAACATATCCAAAAATCACTGGAAAATTCGAAATTTAGCTAATTTTAGACTGAAAATGACATTTTTACTCATAAAATCACATTTAAATGCCATTATTGTATAATATGAACAATAAAAATACGTAAATTTAACCAAAATATCCTAAAACATTTTAGGACCAGAAATTTTAACATGCATGAATAAATTTCGTGATATATCATAATAACACAAATTTTACAAGTTTTATATGTTAATCTTTATAACTCGAAAAAACTTTTAACCGATTTGCATGCAAACAACCATGGCTCTTGATACTGATTGAAAGATAAGTAAATCTATATACTTACATATTCATATATGTTTTAATTTAATTTGTCATAAAATTAGTGATTGATCTTATGCATGCAAACATTAAAACAAAATAAGGAAGAAACATTGTTCTTACATTGTGATTTTCGGTTTAATGGGCACAAGAGAGATCACCTTTCTCTCTTGTTCTTGAGCTTTCCCTTTTGGATGAACTAAGACCCAAGTGTAGGATCTCTCCCAAGGATTTATACCCAAAGCTTACTCTTAATTAAAATTAATATTATAGTTACTAGTACAATATTAATCTTGTATGAAATTGACCCAAAAATATTATAAGACACTTAATATTTTCGGTTTGGAGAGGAGGAAGAAGGAAGTTTTTATTTCTCTTTCTTAAACTCAAAGTTTAGATGAATAATGAATGAATGATAAAAACACAAAACATTTTGTGTATATTAGGTGAAGTAAGAGGAAAAACCAAGTGGTTTTTCCTCTCACAAAACCGGGTGGAAGGGGGGCATGGGAGGGAGCCAATGCATGCAATTATTTGTCTTCACAATGCATAATAGGGTTGCATGGCTAGATTTGTAGGTAATCATCATGCCTTCCACTAATACAATCAACATAATATTAGCTTAATACTCCTCCAATTTTCGGCACATTGGATAATATGGATTCCATATTATTTTTGTCAATTTATCAATTTGTCACATGTCATATGTAACATTAATTTGTTATGTATTTTTTTTTAACATATTAAAAATCAACGTATTAATAAAAATACGTCATATGCAAAAATCGACTTAGTAATTCATAATTACTTGTACCAAAATAATTTACCAATTTATAAATCGTATTTATAATAATTCATTCAAATTTAATTGTTTCCTTAAACAATAATTTCATTTGAGTAATGATACTGATGTGACCATAATTGGCGCATATTTAGCCCCCGAATTAGCCTTATTTCCATGCTTTTTAGTGCTTATTTGGGTCATTTCTTATCTTTAGTTCTTTGTTTCGCATATTCTTTGAGATTTTGATCCCTTGGTAGGAAAGGAGTAAGAATCTTGCATTTTCATGGCAAAACGAGACTAAATTGATCGAATTCAATGACCAAGCATCAAGGAGAGACAAGATTAGAAGGCCTTTGTACATATCATAGTAGAAGAGCAATGTTGAGAAAAGATCCTTGTGTCCCCTAGGAAATCCCCAAGGAATTTATGAAGAAAAGGGAAGAAGAAGAGAAGAATTGTTGATGACTGACAATCCGAGCGGATTGTCACCAATCCGTCCGTCCATCCCCAGCACAATCCGAGCGTCTTTGCCACAATCCGCTCGGATTCCACCTCCACAATCCGCCCGGATTCCCATGAATCCGCTCGGATTCCAAAGCCAGAATCCACCCGTCCCGACCCTATTCCGCCCGGATTCTGCTCCAGCACGGATTGCCTTCTCCAAGCTACGAAAAGAGAAGCCCTTCTCTCCAAAAATACCTGGTCCTCCTTGCTCAACTTAAAAAGTGTAATTACTAGTTTAGCCCTTAGTTAACCCTAATGCATCCTCCCTAATTTTCACTATAAATACCCCATTAGTCTAATTAGAGGAGCATGTTCTTCTTATCAATAATTAGTGTAGTTAATATCAATCAAATCTCTCTTTAATATTGTAATCAAGTATTAATCAAGTTTTAATCCAAGTTTTAGTTCTTTAATCTCTCTTTTGTTCATCCTTTATTTTGGGTAATTGAAGATTATTTTGGGTTATTGTTGGGAGATTGACAACCTCTCAATCAAGCATTCAAGTACTTCTATTATTCTTGCTTTATTATTGGAATCATTAGTAGGTATAATCTCTTAATCCCTTTTTAATTATTGTTAATTACTTTCATTTATTCATCATGTTTCATATTGTTGGTATGATTGACAACCTTGCTAGCATGATCAACATGATAATGAGTGAGTAGTCTCTTAGCTAGGGTTAATGGGTGATTAGGGGAAACCAACATGAGGAATGATTCATGCTTAAATTAATATGCTTTCATGTTTTATTTGCTTGCTTGTTTTGATCTCAACTCATGCACATGTTATATTTGATGAAATGCTAAGCCTATGAATCCTTGCATTTACTATCATCTTCTATCTTTTCAATGAGACTTGTAAGACATAACCCAACTCGAGTCTCATTAGACCATGCATGTTGTTGAGTAGGGAAGATTAAGTCGACTTGTAGGTGTTGTACAATCTAATCGATTCGGCTCCGGGACCCAAACTTTCCTAGGATTGTAAGATATAACCCAACTCAATCCATCACAACAATAATTGCTTGCTTATAATTTGAGAACATGTTTGTATGATCATATCCCATGATTCCCCTATGATCCCATGATACCCTAGTGCCTTTAATCAATTGTTTACACCCCTTTAATTCATCTTGCTTGTTTATTTTCATTGCTATTTTAGTTTAGTAACCTTCTACATCAACCCAATTTGTGACACCCCTTAGACACCACTAGTTACAATAGAAATCTCATTTCAACTCCCGTCCCTTGGGATCCGACCTTTACTTGCCTCTTTACTAATTGTAGAGTTGTTTGTGAAGTTATAAATTGTGTTTTGATTCGACCGTGACCAACGACCACATCTTAATTTGTGAACATTTAGCGGGATCGCATCAAAAATGGCGCCGTTGCCGGGGACGGTGTTTGTTTGAATTAGATTTCTTTTTATTGTCATTAGTTGTGTCTTTCTTCGCCTTGAGGAAGTAAAACTCCTCAAGGTTTGTTCTAATCATTTTTCGAGTTGTTTGATATTTTGCGAGATGGATTTCATAGACTGTTTTGTAGAGGACCGTTTGAGTATCCCTTACTTCAAGGATCCCATGCAAGCATTAGAAGCCTTAGAAGCAAGTGAGGCTAAGAGCATGTATTGGGAGTTGGAGGTGGATCTCTTTGAGGCCGCTCTAGCTAACAAGGAGCTTACTCGTGCACAATCCGAATTGGTGCATAATATTCTAGTGGAAGCATGTCAACCCATAGAGGATGAGCAATCCATCCTAGAGGATATTTTACAAACTAAAGAGCAAGAGGAACCCATCATGGGATTTGAATATGATGAGGTTGATGAAAGTGAAGTTGAGTATGCTATGAGAATGGAATGCCTAATGGAGATGGAGCAAATTCTCAATGAAACTCCAAAGGAAGAAAGTAAGGTACAAACTCCTACTTTGAAACCCCTTCCCCCAAATTTGAAATATGCTTACCTTGATGAATCAAAGACCAAACCCGTGATTGTTAATGATAGACTTGATGATGACCAATTGGGAAAGTTGCTTGATGTGTTGAAACAACATGAGAAGGCTATAGGTTATAGTCTAGATGACCTTAAGGGGATAAGTCCCGACTTTTGCATGCATAGAATTCATCTAGAGGAAGACCATAGACCTACCATTCAACCCCAAAGAAGATTGAACCCCCACATGCAAGAAGTTGTCAAAGGAGAGAAACTACTTGATGCGGGAATCATATATCCCATATCGGATTCTTTGTGGGTTAGCCCCGTCCAAGTGGTACCTAAGAAAGGAGGTACCACGGTAGTGACAAATGAGAAGAACGAATTAATACCCACAAGAATGATCACCGGTTGGCGTATGTGCATTGACTACCGGAAATTAAACTCCGCAACAAGAAAAGATCACTTCCCCTTACCATTCATTGACCAAATGCTTGAGAGGTTAGCCTCCAACAAATTCTTTTGTTACCTTGACGGGTATTCGAGATTCTTCCAAATCCCTATACACCCGGATGACCAACATAAGACCACCTTCACATGCCCTTATGGCACTTTTGCATATAGGAGGATGCCTTTTGGATTATGTAATGCCCCCGCCACTTTCCAAAGATGCATGATGAGTGTCTTCTCCGATTACTTAGAAACCATAATGGAAGTTTTTATGGATGATTTTAGTGTTTATGGAAAGGACTTTGACTCATGCTTGCATAATCTTTCTCTTGTATTGCAAAAGTGTGAAGATGTTAGCCTTGTTTTAAATTGGGAAAAGTGTCACTTCATGGTCAATGAAGGAATTGTCTTGGGTCATTTGATTTCGGAAAAGGGCATCGAGGTCGATAAAGCTAAAGTTGAGGTGATAGAGAAACTCCCACCTCCCGTGAATGTTAGAGGGGTGAGAAGTTTTCTCGGTCACGCGGGTTTTTATCGTCGTTTCATAAAAGATTTTTCGAAAATAGCAAAACCCCTCACTCAACTTTTGCTTAAAGATGCCCAATTCCAATTTACTGACGAGTGTGTTGAAGCTTTTAATAGAATCAAAGAAGCATTAATCTCGGCACCAATCATCCAACCCCCAAATTGGGATTTACCTTTTGAGATTATGTGTGACGCTAGCAACTACGCCGTTGGAGCGGTTCTTGGCCAACGGGTAGGGAGAGCTCTTCATGCCATCTATTACATAAGCAAAACCCTCGACCCTTCTCAAGTGAATTATGACACAACCGAAAAGGAGCTTCTTGCCATTGTTTATGCTTTGGATAAATTCCGTTCCTACTTGCTTGGATCCAAGGTGATTGTATTTTCGGATCACCGTGCTCTTCGACATCTCTTGATAAAGAAAGAGGCAAAACCAAGATTGTTGAGATGGATTTTGCTTCTTCAAGAATTTGACTTGGAAATAAGAGACAAGAAAGGAGCCGAGAATGTAGTGGCGGATCACTTGTCAAGGATCCGGTTTCATGATGAAAATGGAGAAACACCGATCAATGACTCATTTCCCGACGATATTTTGATGGCTATCCAAACACAACTTGAAAGGCACATCACCCCATGGTTTGCCGATTATGCAAATTATATTGTTGGAAAAGTGCTCCCTCCAAACTTGAACCACAACCAAAGGAAGAGATTCCTATTCGAAGTGAAGAGGTACTTTTGGGATGACCCAAACCTCTACAAGGAGTGTAGTGATGGGCTCTACCGAAGATGCATCCCTCAAAGGGAAATCCAAGGAATCTTGGAAGGATGTCATTCATCACCCTACGGTGGGCAGCATGGAGCAAGGAGAACCGTTGCAAAAATTCTCCAATCGGGCTTCTATTGGCCTACAATGTTTCAAGATACAAGAGAATTCATCATTCATTGCGATGCTTGTCAAAGAACGGGGAATATATCTTGGAGGTACGAAATGCCACAAAGGGGCATTCTAGAGGTAGAGATCTTCGATGTTTGGGGAATTGACTACCAAGGGCCCTTTGTGACATCCAATGGGAATAAGTACATCCTTGTGGCCGTAGATTATGTCTCAAAGTGGGTGGAGGCAATTGCCACCCCAAATGATGATGTAAAAACGGTCACCAAGCTTTTCAAGAAGATAATTTTCCCAAGATTTGGAGTTCCTAGAGCAATCATTAGTGATGGAGGAACACATTTCCATGAGAAGAAGCTTGCATCCCTTTTGACCAAATATGGAGTTCAACATCGAACCGGCTTGGGATATCATCCTCAAACAAGCGGTCAAGTGGAAATTTCAAATAGAGAGATCAAGCAAATCCTTGAAAAAGTTGTGAACAAGACTCGGAAAGATTGGAGCACAAAGCTTGATGATGCTCTTTGGGCTTATAGGACGGCCTATAAGACTCCCATAGGAGCCTCCCCCTACAAGCTTGTATATGGAAAAGCATGTCATTTGCCAATCGAATTGGAGTACAAAGCTTATTGGGCAATCCGAGCACTTAATCTTGATCTCAAATTGAGCGGTCAAAGGAGGATGATTCAAATCCAAGAGTTGGAAGAATTCCGACTACAATCCTATGAGAATGCAAAGATTTACAAAGAAAGAACAAAATTGCTTCATGACAAAAGAATTAGACAAAAGGCCTTGCACAAGGGAGACAAAGTCCTTCTATTCAATTCCCGCTACCGACTCTTTCCGGGAAAGTTGAACTCTAGATCGATGGGTCCCTATGTGATAACCGAAGTTGGAAAATATGGAGATTTCGAACTCAAGGCGGAAGATGGAAGCAAATTCATGGTAAATGGTCAAAGGTTAAAGCCATACTATGAAGGAGCGTTTGTTGGAGAGGTCGAGGCTACCTACCTCGGGCCTCCTCCCCCTTGAAAGGACCATCTAAGGGAGAGTTTGGTGGAGTCCTCCCTAAACCACCACTTGTAAATATACTAACCCTCTAACTTGTATTTATTTATTGCATTTGTTTTAATAAATAACTCTTTTCATGAGCGTAAGTAAGGGAGGGTTACTAATGATTTTTGAATGAAGGAAGGAACATTTGCTCAAGTGTGGGGACGCATCTAAGAAAGGAGAAGAAGTCAAAACTCGCAGCCTGAATCCGTGCGGATTTCCTGGAATCCGGCCGTCCTGCTGGAATCCGGGCGTTTAGTGGATAAACCGTCCGTCCAGCTACGCTGAGAAACTGAAGATTTCTTGACTGAGGTCGAATCCGAGCGTCCTGTGAAGAATCCGCCCGTCTTAAGGAATCCGGCCGTATTTGAAGAAAGACGCCCGTCTTTCTACCTGTGCATTTCAAGGAAAAATCTCTGTACTGGAATCCGCCCGTCTTCTCAAGAAGACGCCCGTCCCACCTTAAAAGAATCCGAGCGTCTTATGCTCGGGACGCCCGTCTTGTGACGTCAAAATTTTTGGAATTTTCTCTGTGGCAGAATCCGAGCGGATTGTCAAGAATCCGCCCGTCCCGTGAAGCAAGAATCCGAGCGTCTTCACCTCGAATCCGCTCGTCTTCTCACGATGTTTAACCCGACTTCTTCCTAATTAAAATACCCCCCACCACACATACAATGACACATCACTATTCCTTCCACTTACCCTATAAAACCCACCTCCTTATGACTCCCGTACATATCCAAATCACTCTCTTTACCCTCAAAATCAAAAATCCCCATTTTTCTAGGGTTTCCAACACTCAATCAACAAGGAACATCCTTAGCAATCTTCAAATCAAAAACAACCCAACAAAAGAAGCAAGAATGGCACCAAGGAGATCCACCTTTAGGAGTGCAAGAAGACCAAGGATGGTGGGAAGCTCCTCTACCTCACATCTCAACACCACTAGAAGGGAACATGTAGAGATTGTAGATCTCACAAGGCTCGATGATTTCTCGAATGTGGAATTCCTTGATGATGTGCAGAGATTAGTCTTCCACCGACTCCTAAGTAAGAATATTCTTCCCACTAAATTTCTTTGTCATGCTACCTTAAGAAAGCTTGGGATTTTTCACCAAGTAGAAGCCCTCTTTGAGGTTTTTGCTCTTTCGACTCTCTTTCGCATGCATGAACCAACCTATCGGTCCCTTATGCTAGAATTCTTAAGCTTTTTGAAGATTACAACCGTGAACAAAGTGATATGCATAGAGTTTAGGTTGGAAAATGTTTCTAGGATGATGACCCTTGTAGAGTTCGCCAATGTGTTCGGACTTGATGTTTCGCCTACCCGAACATCAAAGCCCAAAAAGTATAATGTTGCACCATTGTGGAGGGCCATGACGGGCCGGGATTTCATTCTTACCAAGGAATGTCTTGCTTTTCACATCCAAAACCCGATCTTGAGGCTTACATATCGATTTCTTTCAGTTACTCTCTTCGCCCGCCGAGATCCGGCCATCGTCAACCAATTGGACCTTGTGTTTATGGAATCATACCTCAACATTCAAGGGAGATATGGGTATCATTTCAATGCACCTCTAGTTTTGCTAGAGAAATGGGCAAGGTTTAGAAATGGGGATGATGATGGAATGAAGCACATAGTGAATGGTGGACTCATAACTCGACTTGCAAAACACTTCAACCCAAGGTTCAATGAGAACAATGAGTACACTCCGCTTACGGAGAGCACGAGAATTAATGAAGATCTCCTTGTCGTCCAACACCATTGGATAACCCTTTAGGGGGTCGATAAGAGGATAAAGTGGTTGACAAAAGGGAGCGATCCGATCTATCTCCCAATAAGCGATCTACCACGGATCTCCCCAAGAAGAGGAAGCTTGTCCCCAATGCCCTCCTACCTCATCCCAAGTCAAACAAGGCGAACTCCACCACCACAAAATCCACCACCACAACAACAAGAACAACAAACCCAAAATGAGAAGATAAAAGTGCCTCCCTACCCCTTTCCCTACCAACATATAACCATCCAAATCCCTTCATCCTCCCCCGTGACGACTTTGTCACGGGAATTTTGCAATATTTACACTACCGTCAATATGAGGCCTCCGTGGACACTTACTATGCTCTTTACCCCCAATACCATGAGATGGCTAAAAAAGGACGGATTAGTGAGGAAGGAGCTTTCCCCTCATGGGCTCAAATGGAATTGCTCTTTCCCAACTCGGAGAAGGCTAATGAAGGGGCGAACGGTAGACAAGGGGAGGAGAGTGGCAATTCTTGTGGAGGTGACACGGTGAAGCTTGAGAGTGAGGAAGACGAATTCATGGATCCAAGTTTAAGTGATGCTTCAAAGGATATTTAGGATAGCGATATAGAGGGAGATGATGCCGATGTCTAGGAGACCACTTCATCACTAGGTGGAGCAAAGCAAGAGCACCCACCTAAGTTCAAGTGAAGTTTTCTCATCTCTCCTCTTTATCTTTATTTTTCATGAAAAGAAGTTTGTGTCTTGTACCTTTGTATTTTTTTAATTTTGATCATTCTTGGAAGTAGTCCTAGCCCCATTAGAGGACTCACACCTCGGTACCATTGAGGTGTTCTCATTCTATTGTTCCCGTTTTAAAAATCCAAAATGACAAATTAGTTTCATGCATATCATAGTGTGTGCATGAACTATACCCATCCTTGGACATTAGCAATAGTGTCTCACTCGGTTTGGGGAAGTTAATGCATACGCAACGGGAGGTACTCTAAATTATCCTCTCCGTCATAACAAAAACCATGCATCATGTAGTGTAGCTTAGTATAGATTGCATTTAGTATAGAAATCATGCATCATCATTGCATAATTTCCATCATTTTGGCCATTGAGGACAATGCCCATATTAGTGTGGGGATGGGAATTCTAACATTTAACTCTTATTCAAAAATCCAAAAAAATTGAAAAATTTCAAAAATCATAAAAATTTGAAAATTGAAAACCCAAAAACATGTCTATTTCCCTTTGTAGTGTAGTCTTGTATATATTGTTTTGTATATATTGTGTTTGTCCATCCTTTTTCACATTGATCGACTACGCCACATCCGAGACATGAGGATATTGAAGACCGCATGGTATGATCTTTCCAATCTCCTTTTTCCTCTTTATGTTAATGACTATGTGGCTTTATTTTGATTGATGCGGTAAAATAATGTGAACTTAGGACTTGCATTTAGTTTATATGTCATAGTAGTTGGTAGAATCATTTGCATTAGGATGTTTATATGTTAGTTGCATCATGGCATGTAGTTGCATGTTAAAAAAAATTTGTGAAACCGTCTATTTGGGAAGCTTGACAAGTGTATATAGGCCCTAGTAGATGCTTTTTCTTCTTAAGACTTTGCTTGTTAGAATACTTGTAAAACACCCTAGGATGTGTCATGCTAGTATCCTTTGACCCATGGATTAAGGCCTAGTCAAGAGTACCTTGTGGTGTGATAACTCCTTGGCTACCGTTTATTCCAAGGTGACCCTTGAAACCATGCAACCATCATTCATCCATGTTCTACCATATTTTTGTCAACAAAAGGGAATGGGCACAAAAAGAAATCAATTTGAGTTCAATGAAATGAAAAGTGAAAGAAAGCTTGCAAAAATGCATCAAATGAAAAGAGGAGCAAAAATAGAACTCCTAAGCTTCAAATACAAGGCACCCTCGTTACTAATTGGGGTGACTTTGAAAATGTTCAAAATAAAATGCAAAAAGTTGAAAAATTGTCAAGTGTTGAAAAGCCAAAAATCAAAAGAAATGGCAAAAAGAAAGTGTTCTCAAATGTTATATGCCACAAGAAATTGGGGGGAAAACAAAAACAAAAGTAAACTCCCAAATGAAACTCAAAATTCTATTGATCCCTTTATCCATCGTATCCATTTTTGTGCATGGTAGAGAGGGGACGACCCTTCTTCTTGCCTAGGCAAGAGGGGGAATTCCGCGATCCTCCAGTGTTTCTAACACCATAGGGAGTCTACTCTTGACAAAAGCATTTAACGATTGAGGACAAAAGTACCCTAGCTTGACACAACTTGGAGGTGATTTATTGGTATCCTTCTAGGCTTAGTAGTTTGAAGAAATTGCATCTATGAAGGAGTGTGTACCCTTGAATTGCTTCCCTTGTAGATAATTTCCGCCACTTAGATGAGGAAAGTGGCTATTCTTTTTGTAGATGCATCCATTATGTGATTTTGTGTGCTTAATGTTTGGATGTGTCGCCATTTTGGCAAGACCCACCTTGCCTTGCAAGAAGGCATCCTACCTCATGGTTGTCTTATTGTGAGTTGAAGGGGCGGAGTGAGACCCGCTAATTGTCTCATATCGGCTATATTATTAGGATAGGTTAGTATTGGTCCTAGTCTTTGTCACCTCTTTACTCGGGACGAGCAAAGGTTCGATTTGGGGATATTTGATGTGACCATAATTGGCGCATATTTAGCCCCCGAATTAGCCTTGTTTCCATGCTTTTTAGTGCTTATTTGGGTCATTTCTTATCTTTAGTTCTTTGTTTCGCATATTCTTTGAGATTTTGATCCCTTGGTAGGAAAGGAGTAAGAATCTTGCATTTTCATGGCAAAACGAGACTAAATTGATCGAATTCAATGACCAAGCAGCAAGGAGAGACAAGATTAGAAGGCTTTTGTACATATCATAGTAGAAGAGCAATGTTGAGAAAAGATCCTTGAGTCCCCAAGGAAATCCCCAAGGAATTTATGAAGAAAAGGGAAGAAGAAGAGAAGAATTGTTCTCGATCGACAATCCGAGCGGATTGTCACCAATCCGTCCGTCCGCCCCAAAGACAATCCGAGCGTCTTTGCCACAATCCGCTCGGATTCCACCTCCACAATCCGCCCGGATTCCCATGAATCCGCTCGGATTCCAAAGCCAGAATCCGCCCGTCCCGACCCTATTCCGCCCGGATTCTGCTCCAGCATGGATTGCCTTCTCCAAGCTACGAAAAGAGAAGCCCTTCTCTCCAAAAATACCGGGTCCTCCTTGCTCAACTTAAAAAGTGTAATTACTAGTTTAGCCCTTAGTTAACCCTAATGCATCCTCCCTAATTTTCACTATAAATACCCCATTAGTCTAATTAGAGGAGCATGTTCTTCTTATCAATAATTAGTGTAGTTAATATCAATCAAATCTCTCTTTAATATTGTAATCAAGTATTAATCAAGTTTTAATCCAAGTTTTAGTTCTTTAATCTCTCTTTTGTTCATCCTTTATTTTGGGTAATTGAAGATTATTTTGGGTTATTGTTGGGAGATTGACAACCTCTCAATCAAGCATTCAAGTACTTCTATTATTCTTGCTTTATTATTGGAATCATTAGTAGGTATAATCTCTTAATCCCTTTTTAATTATTGTTAATTACTTTCATTTATTCATCATGTTTCATATTGTTGGTATGATTGACAACCTTCCTAGCATGATCAACATGATAATGAGTGAGTAGTCTCTTAGCTAGGGTTAATGGGTGATTAGGGGAAACCAACATGGGGAATGATTCATGCTTAAATTAATATGCTTTCATGTTTTATTTGCTTGCTTGTTTTGATCTCAACTCATGCACATGTTATATTTGATGAAATACTAAGCCTATGAATCCTTGCATTTACTATCATCTTCTATCTTTTCAATGAGACTTGTAAGACATAACCCAACTCGAGTCTCATTAGACCATGCATGTTGTTGAGTAGGGAAGATTAAGTCAACTTGTAGGTGTTGTACAATCTAATCGATTCGGCTCCGGGACCCAAACTTTCCTAGGATTGTAAGATATAACCCAACTCAATCCATCACAACAATAATTGCTTGCTTATAATTTGAGAACATGTTTGTATGATCATATCCCATGATTCCCCTATGATCCCATGATACCCTAGTGCCTTTAATCAATTGTTTACACCCCTTTAACTCATCTTGCTTGTTTATTTTCATTGCTATTTTAGTTTAGTAACCTTCTACATCAACCCAATTTGTGACACCCCTTAGACACCACTAGTTACAATAGAAATCTCATTTCAACTCCCGTCCCTTGGGATCCGACCTTTACTTGCCTCTTTACTAATTGTAGAGTTGTTTGTGAAGTTATAAATTGTGTTTTGATTCGACCGTGACCAACGACCACATCTTAATTTGTGAACACTTAGCGGGATCGCATCAGATACAATTCGATTACTCAGACCGTATCTCATTTTAATCAATTTCAATGTGATACGTAAATTTTACTTCCAAAATCGTCCGTCAATTTTCAAGTAATTCAATTAACTCGTAACATTATACGATTAATTAAATGATCAATTAAGAGTGTTGCCCTATAGGTATGACCTAGGGGATCAACTGATCACCACCGTCGCACGACAATAATGTCAAACTCTAGTCAGCCAATCATTACCGATATATGTTGATCAGTTGACAGTAAAAATATTACTTCCCAATTGTATTCTTTATAATGAGATTTAAACATGTGATCATCATGATCAACAGTCGTGATCGCATTATTGTCGGAGGACACATATTCCAACAGACTGCGCTGATTGTTGTGTCAGTGACAGAGAGGTATACTGACAAAGGCTCTCCCATCTCTGGCTTAGCCAGTAAGGGTGGAGTTGATAAGTAGGATTTTAGATCCTGAAAAGCTGTCTCATGTTCATCCGTCCATTGGAACTGTTTATTCTTCCTTAGGAGGTTATAGAATGTTTTGCATCTCTCGGAGGATCTTGATATGAAACGATTCAGGGCAGCTACCCGGCCTGTCAATTTCTAGATATCCTTCACAGACTTGGGTGATTGTAGCTCCAGGATAGCCTTAATCTGTTCAGGGCTGGCTTCTATGCCCCTTTTTGTGACCATATATCCAAGGAATTTGCCTGCAGAGACTCCAAAGTGGCATTTTGCAGGGTTTAGCTTCATGTTGTATTTTTCCAATATCTCGAATGCTATTTCTAGATGTTTCACATGATCTTCTGCATTTTTGGATTTCACCACCATGTCGTCTATGTACACTTCCATGATGTCACCTATTTGGTCTTTAAACATCATGTTGACCGGTATTTGGTACATTGCCCCCTGCATTCTTGAGGCCGAAAGGCATGGCGGTGTAACGATATATGCCTCGGTCTGTAATGAATGCAGTACTCTCCTGGTCAGCAGGGTGCATCTTTATCTGATTGAATCCACTGGAAGCATCCATGAATGTCAGCATCTCATGGCCTGCTGTGGCTTCTACCATGGCATCAATTGTGGGATTTACTGTATACATCTCTTTAACTTTAAGGTTTATAACGAATTTATGAGATGATTACGAGTCATAAAATAAATTGCATAAACAAAAGTAGAGAAGTGGATGAAGAATCAACCTTTGGTTCTAGCAAATTCGGCCTAAGAACAATATCGCAATGATATTCGCCTATTAGTTGCACCCAAGATGCTCCGAGAAATGCCACTCAAATTGCTAGAATGAGATCCCCAATTTTCTATAAATATTATTTAGGGTTTTGTGTTTTTGTGTTTTTGATGAGAGAGGCAAGAATGAGTTAGAAAATTAGGTTAGAAAAATTACTCCCCTAAACTCCCTATAAATCGTGTATGTGGAGATTAGGGTAGATTTTTCTTTTTTAAATTTTCCGGCCCATATTCGAAAAATAAGAGAATTATTTCTCTTTTTTTTCGGTTTTTCTATTTACCCAAAATAAGGAGATTAAATCTTCTTATTTTGGTAATATGCAAAATTTATAAAATGTATTAAATATAAATTGTCATTTATGTTATACCGCATTAACTAATACGGGCCAATAATAATATATTATGACAATATCGTATAATTTATCATTTGCTGATTAAATATAACCGATTACATTTAATTACGAATTAACATATTAATTCGTCAAAGCTAACATTATATACATTAATTAAATATAACATATTATATTCAATTTTACGAATTGACAGTTAATTCGTCTCAGCTAGTATCATTTAATCGGCATTAAATAATCGTCTCATCAACACATTGACTAACTGTTTAGTCATATAAGGCATCAATGTGATTACATTTCCATAACCACATCTCTCAAACACATCCTTTAGGTGTGACTTTTAGGGACCAGTTGATCACCGCCATCACTATGATAATAACGTCAAACTTTCTAGCAAGCCAACCGTTATTAGGTAAACGTTAATCAACTGATTAAATACGAAGTATACCCTTGTGAACCTTTAAGAGATTTACAAATGTTATCACACTAATTTGTGGAGGACACAAGCTCCAACAAACTCCCACTTGTCCTCACAAGTGTATGTGCGATAACCGATTCTCATATCCTAAAATTTCTCCCAGTCAATGTAAAACAATTTGCAAATCCGTATTCACAAAGGTCGTATTTTACAAGCGATCATTATCAAGAGTGGTTTCCCCGACTAGAGAGTAACTTAACTGATAAACGAATCATCATTCGAGCATGACCATGCATTTTAGTTACAACTCCTCGAGTGGCCCTGAGAAATAACTATACTTGATAAAGGTTGGATATTTTCCTCAACTCGAATCCTGCAGATATAAGCACAGTATGAAATGACCCAGAAAAAATCTACTTAGCCTCCGATTCGGCGGACCGTGAGAAAGAAACCAAAGTCACCCAAAAGCGCCTTAATCTCAAGAGACAGTCGATAGTCAAAAGAATCGACTCTAGGAACACAATGGATGTCCTATCCACGACCTGGCACCGAATGTTGTTAAACATTTAGGACTCCATTACGTTGTCACAAAAATTTGTCCTACGAGGTATCGTTATAATCTCGCATTTGTGATCAATCAGTCAACAGTTTGACTTATGGCTCGTTGAACCCACCATCAATCGACTGCACAATTTAATAGCCAGAGTTATCAGCTCATTAAGGCGATTACGGACCAAACAAAATATAATGTAATTCAGTTCACTTTGTGGCGTTCAATGTTGTCAGTACAATCCACATGAAAAACAAAATATTATAAAAACGATGAAGTTATAAATAGTATATGAAAAAGATAATGTATCAAATCCATAATCAACTACTACAACTCAGGAACACGTTTAATTCCCATGGAAATAACGTGCCCTTCATGCTTATCAAAATTCAACGGATTAGTGAGAGGGTCCGCGATGTTATCATCCGAAGCTATCTTGTCAATCACTATCTCTTATTTCTCCACGTAATCACGGATCAGGTGAGCTTTTCGATGTATATATCTAGATTTGTTGCTAGACTTTGGCTCCTTAGCCTGGAAGATGGCACCTCTATTGTCACAATAGATGGTGATCGGGTCATTCGAACTAGGAACTATCGTAAGTCCTTGTAAGAATTGACGCATCCATATCGCTTCTTTAGCTGCTTCCGAAGCGGCATAGTACTCGGATTCAGTGGTAGAATCTGCTACAACACTCTGTTTGGAACTCTTCCAGCTAACCGCAACACCATTAAGAGTAAAGACGAATCTGCTACAACACTCTGTTTGGAACTCTTCCAGCTAGCATCTACGTAACCGATTGCCCATAGCTTAGTATCGCCTCCATAAGTCAACACCATATCCTTAGTCCTTCGTAGGTACTTGAGGATTTTTTTAACAGCTATCCAGTGTGTTTCACCTGGTTTCTTTTGGTACCGACTCGTCATACTCAATGCATATGCCACGTCTGGACGTGTGCATATCATGGCATACATGATTGATCCTATTGCAGATGCATAGGGAACACGACTCATGCGCTCAATCCCTTCAGGCGTCGTGGGTGACTGAGACTTGCTCAACTGCATCCCAGACGTCATTGGAAGGTTCCCCTTCTTGGAGTTGGTCATGCTGAACTTCTCAAGAATCTTATCCAAATAAGACTCCTGACTAAGTGATAACGTCCGTTGTGATCTATCTCGGTAGATACGGATTCCCAAAATGCGTTATGCCTCACCCAAATCTTTCATCTGGAAATGGTTCTTCAACCATTCTTTAACTGAAGATAGGAGAGGAGTGTCATTCCCAATCAAGAGTATGTCATCGACATACAATATCAAGAATACAATCTTGCTCCCACTCGACTTGATATATCAAGAGTATTTTTTAAAGCCATTTGCACTGTAGAGGTTTTACCTTATTACGTAAATCAACTAGATCCCATACGTTATTTTCATACATGGAGTCCATCTCGGATTGCATGGCTTCGAGCCATAGCTTTGAGTCTGAACAGGCCATTACACCTTTATAGGTAGCGGGTTCATTACTCTCTAGGAGTAAAATGTCATTCTCCTTGACCATACCAATGTATCTGTCCGGAGGATGAGAGACTCTAACCGACCTCCTAGGTTCCTCAGGAATATTAACTATATCATCAGTTGGAGGAACAACTTCCTCCATCCGTTCCTCGGTTGTTGGTTCTGGAATCTCCGACAGCTCGAAGGTTCTATTACTTGTCTTATTCTCGAGAAATTCTTTCTCTAAGAACGTCGCACTAGCCGCAACAAAAACTCGATGTTCGGTTGGCGAATAGAAGTAATGACCAAATATTCCTTTTGGATAACCTATAAAGTATGTCTTGACCAATCGCGGGCCAAGCTTATCCTCGTGTCTACACTTGACATAAGCCTCGCAGCCCCAAACCCGAATAAAGGACAAGTTAGGGACCGTTCCCTTCCACATTTCATATGGAGTCTTGTCAACAGCTTTAGTCGGACTTCGGTTAAGTATAAGAGCAGCCTGACAAAAGAGCAAAACCCCATAATGAATCAGGCACTACCGTGTGACTCATCATGGATCAAACCATATCAAGTAAGGTTCGATTTCTCCGTTCGGACACACCATTTAATTGAGGTGTTCCAGGTGGAGTTAACTGCAAAACGATTCCACAGTCTTTAACGTGTTGATCAAACTCATTTGAAAGATATTCGCCACCCCGATCTGTACGGAGTGCTTTAACCTTTCTACCTAGTTGGTTCTGAACCCTGTTCTGGTATTCCTTGAATTTCTCAAAGGACTCACTTTTATGCTTCATTAAGTAGACATATCCGTATCTACTCAAATCGTCCGTGAAAGTGATAAAATATCTATAGCCATCTCTAGCGGTAATTGACATAAGTACACAAACATCAGTATGTATGAGTCCTAATAGGTCACTAGCGCGCATTCCAACACCTTTGAAGGAAATTCGAGTCATTTTGTCAATGAGACATGATTCACACATGCCATATGTAGAAAAATAGAATGTGGGAATAGTCCCACTATCGATGAGTTTGTTCACGCGTTTTTCATTTATGTGTCCCATTCGACAATGCCATAGATAGGTTTGATCTTTGTCACCAACCTTTAATTTCTTATTATTCACGTGTAATACTTCCGTGGTTTGGTCTAAGATGTAAATTCCATTCATGGAAACTGCTTTGCCATAAATCATTTCATTGAAAGAGAAAATACAGCTATTATCCTTTATTGAAAATGCAAAACCGTCTTTAGCAAGTACGGAAACAGAAATAATGTTCTTAGACAAACTGGGTACATAGTAAAAATTATATAAAATAACTCAAAACCACTAGGGAGTTGGATTACGTATGTTCCCTTCGAGACTGCAGCAACTCGTGCTCCATTCTCGACTCGCAGGTCCACATCACCTTTTTCGAGAGGTATGATGTTCTTTAGGCCCTGCAAATGATTACACAGATGAGAACCACAACCAGTATCAAGTACCCAAGTTCCGAAACTTGCATGGTTAATCTCAATCATATGAATATAAGATGACATACCAACAGGAACGACGCGGCCTGCTTTGATGTCCTCACGGTACACGGGACAGTTCCTCCTCCAATGTCCAGTCTTGTGACAATGGTGGCACTCAATGTCACCGCCCTTGCTCTTTGCCTTGCCCTGTGAGCCACTAGTCTCACCAGGCCCACTCTTACCGTTTCCTGGCTTCTTGAATTTTGGCATACCTACAGTTAGGTCGCCTGGAGCTTTGCCCTTACCTTTACCCTTGTTGGAAATCGTGAGAACATCCTGCTTCATGCTCCCACTCAATTTCATATCCTTCTCGGTCTGTACGAGAAGGGAGTGTAGCTCATGAGGACTCTTTTTCAAGTCATTCATGTAGTAGTTCGCTCTGAAAAGGGCAAAACCATCGTGAAGAGAATGAAGCATTCGGTCATTGACAATGCTCTCACTTATTTTGCAATCAAGTGCCTCCAATTTCTCGACATTCTCAATCATGTTAAGAATGTGTGGGCTAACCGGTTAGCGCTTTTGGAGTTTCGCATCAAAGAAGCGACCGGTATGCTCATAAGTAACGATTCTCGGTGCTTTAGAGAACTCGTTTGTGAGCGTGGTCAAAATCTTGTTCGCACCTTGGGCAATGAAGCGTCTCTGCAAATTGGTTTCCATTGCAAAGATGAGTACGTTCTTTATCGCACCCGCTTCCATAATGAAATCACTATAAGTAAGTGACTCGTTAACTCCCGCATTGGGGCCTTGTTTTACCGGTATTGGCTCAGTTAAGTACTTCAGCTTACCGTCAGCAATGGCAGCATTCCGTAGTGCTGCCTCCCAGTCCGCAAAGTTAGACCCATCATTCTTCAGTCGCGTGTACTGATTCAAGTTGTCCATAAAAACTTTCAGCCAGGACTCGCGTCCAAGTGTGGCACTAGGCATTGGGATTGCGTTATTTCCAGCCATTTGTTGTAACAATATTATCAAAATAAACGTGTTCTACACTGCGAAAAGAATAAAAATAATAAGCATGTGCATCGTTTATGATTTTAAGTCTAATGAACTACTGTCATAACGCGAAGACTCAAAACATTGATACAATTGACCTCCCTCAAGAATTATATAAATGATCCCAAGACTCAATTATCTGCATTTGATAAGCTAACCTTTTAGCTAATTCTACCGTTAGAATTCTTGGTCGATAAATTTCTGTAAATTCTATCATTAGTCCATCATAATCACGAGAAACTCTTCGGACTATGATGTTGAGGTAAACTAAGTCAACACAAACTACTTACCCAACGTAGAAGGGGTCATATTATGCCTACCGACGAAGAAGGGATTCATAGTTGTTTGCCCTTATAAAGACTAATCTCAATTTCCGTTTTAGAGGAAGATCCCATCAACTTTATTTTAATTCATTTTAAGTGAACTAATATCTAGCATGCGTGAATGAATAAACTAAGGTGATGGCTTAATAAACATGTGACATTTGTATGTCTATGAAAACTAACATACAACCTATATGTGTCAATTTTCATGCATTTTAGTAGGTGGTTTGGTTTTAGGCGGAATATGATGCATTAACTAACATGTGAATGAAAAGCAATAAGAACGGTAAAACTTAAAACAAAATAAAGTCCTAGTGTGGCCTATCCTATCAAAATGAACATAAATACAACTTTGGAATTCATCCAAGGACCCGAGAAGCTTGTCTTGATGTTCCATCTTGATCCATGTAGCGGGAGTGAGCTCCAATATCCATCTTTAGTCTTCTAAAAAATTACAATTTAAAATTACATAATAAACCTATTTACATTCTAATTTCAAAACCGTAATAAATAAAGAAAACCAAAACGGAGATACGAGATCTCAAATTACATTAAAAATTGTGTTCCCATCATTACGAAAACATAATTTAACTAAGGCCATACTAGGTATTACAAATTACAACCAATTGCAAAAATACGTAAATAAACCATTCAACGATTCATTCAACTGAAATAAAAAGCATCAACTAAAAAAAAAATTGAACATACAAGACATAATTCTTTAATTATGTAGATTAATTTTATCCAAACCACCTATTTAATTATCAAATTAAGTGACAATTCCTCAATTTATCACATTAATTTCAATCTTAATTCATATTAAACTTGTAATATGAATTTAATCCATCAAAATTTTAAACTTCTTTAAAATAATTAGGTATCTTAAAATTATGAACCATTTCACAACAATTAATCATACATTGTAAATATAATGTATAATCAATATTAGCCAAAACAAAACAAAAAAAACTCCCCCTTTTTTTATGGTCTCGGCAAAACTCAATAGAGAAACCCCAAAATTTTTTTTTTTTAAAATTTCAGCATGGCCGAAAAAAAACAGAAAACAATTTTTTTTTTCTTTTTCTTTCGGTAATTATACAAAAACGAATCAGCCCAAAAACTTTTCTCGGTTTTTCAGCAAAAACCGAATAATTTTTTTTTTTTTAAATCTGCCCACTGTGAACAGTAACAGAAACAGGAAATTTTTTTTTTTTTTTTTACGGCTAAAAATAAAACAAGAACCCTAATGCCCTTTTTTTTCTCTTTTGCGGCAAAAATGCCCTAAAACAAAAATCGATGAAGAAAATCGTTTATAGTTGCTATTAGAACATGATTAGCATATGAATTAATTAAACATGATTAACCGTATATGCCAAAAACTATATAGCAAAAACAATTTTTGTATCATCAACAACTTGATACGATTTCCATTTACATTATGATTTAATCCTCATTAAACCTAACATCTACAAATTCTTCATATGATAATTTTAACTGATTAAAACAACAATATGAAAAAAAAAAATGGAAATAGATCATCACACAAAAGAAAAAAAAAACAAAAAACAGACGGCTTAAAAAAAACCCTCTCGGCGAAAAATTTTCTCAGTCGAAACCTATTTTTTTTCGAAATTCCTTTTATTGTTTACATCCAATTTTATGAAAATCATCAAAATAAATTTTGTGGCCTTGGCTCTGATACCATTTGTGGGAAATAATCTGTATACTTCCCTTATTATTAAGGATTATAACGAAATTTATAATGATAAAACTAGTCATAAAATAAATTGCATAAACAAAAGTAGAGAAGAGGATGAAGAATCAACCTTCGGTCCTAGCAAATTCGGCCTCAGAACAATATCGCAATGATATTCGCCTATTAGTTGCACCCAAGATGCTCCGAGAAATGCCCCTCAAATTGCTAGAATGAGATCCCCAATTTTCTGTAAATATTATTTAGGGTTTTGTGTTTTTGTGTTTTTGATGAGAGAGGCAAGAATGGGTTAGAAAATTAGGTTAGAAAAATTACTCCTCTAAACTCCCTATAAACCGTGTATGTGGAGATTAGGATAGATTTTTCTTTTTTTTAATTTTCCGGCCCATATCCGAAAAATAAGAGAATTATTTCTCTTTTTTTCGGTTTTTCTATTTACCCAAAATAAGGAGATTAAATCTTCTTATTTTGGTAATATGCAAAATGTATAAAATGTATTAAATATAAATTGTCATTTATATTATACCGCATTGATTAATACGGGTCAATAATAATATATTATGACAATATCGTATAATTTATCATTTGCTGATTAAATATAACCGATTACATTTAATTACGAATTAACATATTAATTAGTCTAAGCTGACATTATATACATTAATTAAATATAACATATTATATCCAATTTTACGAATTGACAGTTACTTCGTCTCAGCTAATATTATTTAATCGACATTAAATAATCGTCTCATCAACACATTGACTAACTGTTTAGTCATATAAGGCAACAATGTGATTACATTTCCATAACCACATTTCTCAAACACAACCTTTAGGTGTGACTTTTAGGGACCAGTTGATCACCGCCATCAGTATGATAATAACGTCAAACTTTCTAGCAAGCCAACCGTTATTAGGTAAACGTTAATCAACTGATTAAATACGAAGTATACCCTTGTGAACCTTTAAGATATTTACAAATGTTATCACACTAATTTGTGGAGGACATAAGCTCCAATATCAATATGTGGCAAGGTAAATGGATCTTTAGGACATGCTTTGTTCAGGTCAGTGTAGTCTACATAGACTCTCCACTTTCCATTCTTTTTCTGCACAACAACTACGTTAGCCAGCCACTCAGGGTACATTACTTCCCTGATCATTCCCATATCCAATAGTTTTTCTACTTTCTCGTTAATAATGGTATTTCTTTCAGCTGTAAATTTCCCCTTTTCTGCTATACAGGCGTAAAAGATGGGTTAACATTGAGTTTATGTGTAATTATATCAGCACTAATTCCATTCATATCAAAATGTGACTAAGCAAACCAAGATGATTTACTTTTAAGGAACTTTACCAGTTCAAGCCTGACACTATCTGGTGCATCAGATCCTACTAAAACATACCTGATCTGTTTCCATTCTGGGAGGCGCTACATAAGTGCTCCTGACATGTTACTGTAATTGCTATGGAAGGGACTTACCTGCCTTGGAAGGCTTCAAGGCTGCTGTGTAGCATTCTTGGGCTCTCTTGTGATCCCCTTTGATTGTGGCTATGCCCCAGTCTGTTGGTATCTTGATACACTAGTGATAGGTTGACGGTACGACCTTGACATTATGAATCCAGGGCCTGCCCAAGATCGCGTTGTAGGATGACAGGCAGTCAAGGACTCCAAATTTCTCATAAGATGAGACTCCTTCCACGTAGGTTGGGAGGTGGATTTATCCTAGGGTGCTCCTGGTTTCGCCACTGAATCCCACTAGGACGCTGGATTTCTTGATGATTTGGTCCTCGTTGATCTTCATGGCTTTCAGTACGTCTAGCATGATCAAGTTCACTGAGCTGCCTCCGTCTACTAGGATCCTTCTTACTGTGGCGGTTCCAATATGCATAGAAGTTACTAGGCCATCATGATGGACATCAGGGATGCCCACCAGGTCACAATCATTGAAAGTGATTGTTGGGATATGATCCGGCTTGCAGGGTGATACGGTCCTTGGTGTCCTGGCTATCTTCTTTGTCGCTGAACTTGTCAGGCCGCAAATCTCTGAACCGCCAGATATGAATTTTACTTCATAAACTGGTGGTGGTGGAGGGAGACTACGATCCTGCTTATGCTCCTGATTCTCTTTATCCTGATTTGCATTCCTGCCTTTCATCTTGATCAGGTCTTTCAGGTATCCAGATTTTAGCAGGTAGGCCACTTCCTTCCTCTAGGTGAAACAATCATCCGTGGTGTGTCCAATATCCATGTGAAATTCGCACCATTTAGAATTGTCTCTCCTGGGGTTGGGATTTTCTGACTTCCTGGGCCATCTAACAGCTGATCCCATATTGTCAAGTCTCTGGATTAATCCTGCCATATCAACACTGAAGTTATGTTCTGAAATAGGTGGATAAACTTTAACCTTACCTTGATACTCATGAGCCAGGTTAACTTCTGGCTGATCTGGCCTGGAATATGGAGTGGGGCTATAGTTGTTTCCTTTGTTTCTCTTTCTACTGCTCCTTTCATGATCCTTTGGTCTACTGGGTGATCCAAGTTTATAGCTTTTATCTTCCTCTAGCCTGATGAAGGCAAGAGTCTTGGCCTGAACGTCCTCGAAGGTGTGGCAGGGATACTTGGTGAGCTCGTTGTATAAGTCACTATATGGTAGTAACCCTGTCTGAATGCCTCCTTTCTTTGTTCCAACGTCACACTGGGTATGGATACTTTTTCCTTGTTGAATCTTGCAAGGAATGTCCGAGAGTTTCATGGAGGCTTCGTGTAACTCGGTAAAGGTCATCGAATCGTTTCTCCAACTCGCTGCTACTTGCGAACAAGCTGGTTGAAAGCGTTGACCAGGTTGGCGAAGGAATGGATGCTCCCGGTTGCGGTGTTGATGTACCATTGCAGAGCAGGGCCAGTCAAGGTCGTTCCAAATCCCTTACACATGCAGACTTGTCCAAATTCGCTGGGAATAGATGCAGCCAACATTTTTTGTTTATAAAGAGCCACGTGATTTTGTGGATCCGTGGTTCCATCATAGACCCTCATGGATGGAACTACGAACTTCTTTGGTAGGTCTACTTTTGCTATTTCGTCTATGAAAGGCGAATCAAGATAGTCAAAAGGGTGACTTCTTCCATGTTTGGGTACTCAGGGTATCTTATCGAATTTTTCATTGAGTTTCTTGATCTCCTGAACCACTGCCATCATGATGGCTGCTGCAGATTCATCAGATTTCTCCTTCTCACTCTTTGGTTCACCATCACCATCAACATCAATAGATTTAGAAACACTTGGGCTCCAAAAACTGGAAAAATCGATATTTTTGATGATTGATGCAAATGAGGTTCCTGGTTGGAATATAGAGCCTGCTCCTTGAGTTTTTTCTAATTTCTGTTTCAGGGCTGACTCGGATTCTCTTAGTTGCAGGATTTCTGCTTCAGTTTGGGCTACTTTTTCTTTCAGGCTTTCCAACCCAGCGATTTGCTGGAGAGCTGCATCCAATTGTTCTTCAACGGTAGGTTAGGCCATTTGTGTAGGATTTTTGAATTTTTGTAGGATAAGAAAAAAGGATTTAAAGAGCTAGATGCCCCAAGGTGGGCGCCAATTATTTTGTGTGGATTTTGCGCAAGGCAGAATCAGGTCAGGGTAGGTTTAAATATGGTTAACTAGCTCTAATCGATCTACTGGTCAGGTTGTCAGGGTAAGAATGTATGCTATGAATATAACAAAAATAACAATAATAAGACAAAGAATTTTATACGTGGAAAACCCTTGAATGGGAAAAAACCACGGGCACCAAGCCAGGACAGGATTTCACTATGTAATTTGGGAGAATAATTGTATGACAATGACAATGCTTATATTTCTCTAAGTATCGCGTATGTAAATGTATGCTTCTTCTTGAGTGTATGATGTGTTTCCAATGTTTTCAAAGTGTTCCTTATATAAGCTCTAATCTTGAATGGCTGCTTGATACTGTATTGAATGTTCTCCGTTATTACCTGTAATATTTGCTAATATTCCTCCCTTAATTACTGTATTTACTGCGAGATCTTCTCATTCAATGCTGCGTATATAATCTTTTTATAATACGCGTTTATGGTCTAATATCATCCTGATATTTTGACCGTTGTCCTCTCCATGGCCTGGCGCCTATCTTCGTGTGCCCTGATAGCCTGACACCCTGACAGCTTGATGGTCAGGTTGAGATGAGATATTGATCAGGGGCTTCTGCGGATTTCCAGGCCTAACAGTAGGGTTTGGTCCAAGAATTACTATCCTGATTGACATGGTTGACTTGTTCAGCCTTGTTGATAGCCGGCTTTAATAAATGAACAATTGGTAATTTATCGAAAACTGCGGGGTAAAATTTGAACCTAGGCTGACCAAAGCATCAGCCTGCGTGTTCAGGTCTCTTGGTATTTGATCTATATCAAATAGAGCAAATTAAGCGGTAAGGTTTTTTGCATATTCTAAATACGAAATCATTTTTGCATCCTTGGCCGTATAAATTCCCTTTATTTGATTAGCAATTAAAAGTGAATCAGTTTTTACCTTTAGGTTTTGAACATCGAGGTCTAGACATACCTTTAAGCCTGCAATCAGAGCTTCATATTCCACTTCATTGTTAGTAGCTTTGAATTCACAACTTATAGCCTGAGCTATCATGTCTCCCTGTGGCGATTTAAGCACTAATCCTAACCCTGTCCCTCTGGTATTAGATGCCCCATCTATGAACAAAGTCCATTCTTGGTCTGGGGTTTTATTTTCTAATTGATTAACCTCATTTTCTAGGTCAGGTTCTAGGTTAGGGCTGAAATCAGCCACAAAGTCTGGCAAGGCCTGCGATTTGATCGCTGTCCTAGGTTCGAAGGAAATATCATATGTACTAAGTTGAACTAACCACTTGGCCATCCTACCTGATAATTCAGGCTTGCGTAGGACATATTTTATTGGTAGGTTGGTCCTGACTATAATGGGGTGGCTTTCAAAATAGGGACGTAGCTTAGTACATGACATAATTAAAGCTGAGACATATTTTTCAAGTAATCCATACCTCATCTCAGCATCCAACAGGCTCTTACTTACATAATAGACAGGATGTTGTTGGCCTTCCTGTTCTTTTACAAGGACTGCACTGACTGCTGTGTCAGTGACGGATAAGTATATTGACAGAGGTTCTTCCTTCTCTGGTTTAGCCAGCAAGGGTGGAGATGACAGATAAGATTTTAGGTCTTGAAAGGCTGCTTCATGTTCATTCGTCCACTAGAACTGCTTGTTTCTTCTGAGTAGGTTGTAAAATGTTTTACACCTTTCAGAGGATCTTGATATGAACCGGTTCAGGGCGGCTACTCGGCCTGTCAATTTCTCAATATCTTTGACAGACTTGGGTGACTGAAGTTCCAGGATAGCTTTTATCTCTTCTGTGCTAGCTTCTATGCCTATCTTCGTAACCATGTAACCAAGGAAGTTACCTGCAGAGACTCCAAAGTGGCATTTTACAGGATTGAGCTTCACGTTGTATTTTTCCAATATTTGGAACGCTACTTCCAAATGCTTCACATGATCTTTTGCATTCTTCGATTTTACCACCATGTCGTCTATGTAGACTTCCATGATATCACCTATTTGATCCTTGAACATCATGTTGACCAGGCGCTGGTACGTTGCCTCTGCATTCTTCAGGCCAAAAGGCATGGTTGTGTAACAGTATATGCCTGAGTCTGTAATGAATGCAGTACTCTCCTGGTCAGCAGGGTGCATTTTTATTTGATTGAATCCACTGGAGGCTTCCATGAATGTCAGCATCTCATGCCCTGCTGTGGCATCTACCATGGCATCAATGTGTGGCAAAGGAAATGGGTCCTTAGGGCAGACTTTGTTCAAGTCAGTGTAATCTACACAAACTCTCCATTTTTCGTTCTTCTTCTCCACAACAACTACATTAGGCAGCCACTCAGGGTACATTACTTCCCTGATCATTCCCATATCTAGGAGTTTTTCCACTTCCTCGTTGATTATTGGATTTCTTTCAGCTGCAAATTTTCGTCTTTTCTGTTGTACATGCTTAAAAGATGGATCAATATTAAGTTTGTGTGTAATTATATCAGCACTAATTCCAGTCATATCAAAATGAGACCAAGCAAACTAAGATTATTTATTTTTAAGGAATTTTACCAGTTCGGGTCTGACACTATCTGGGGCATCAGATCCTACTAGAACATACGTACATGTCAGGGTACTCAGGGTCTAGGATTACCTGATCTATTTCCATTTTGGGAGGTGCTACATAAGTACTCCTGATAGGGTACGGTAATTGCTATGCAAGGGACTTACCTGCCTTAGAAGGTTTCAGTGCTGTTGTATAGCATTCTTGGGCTGTCTTGTGATCCCCTTTGATTGTGGCTATGCCCCAATCCGTTGGTATCTTGATACACTGGTGATAGGTCGATGGCACAGCTTTGACATTATGAATCCAGGGTCTGCCCAGAATTGCGTTGTAGAATGACAAGCAATCTAGGACTCCAAATTTCTCATAGGATAAGACTCCTTCGACGTAGGTTGGAAGGTGGATTTCTCCTAATGTGCTTCTGATTTCTCCACTGAACCCTACCAAAACGCTGGACTTTTTGGTGATTTGATCCTCATTGATTTTCATGGCTTTCAACACGTCAAGCATGATCAAGTTCACTGAGCTGCCTCTATCTACTAGGATCCTTCTTACTGTGGCGGTTCTAATCTGCATAGAAATTACCAGGCCATCATGATGAACATCAGGGATGCCTACCAGGTCACAATCACTGAAAGTTATTGTTGGGAGGTGATCCGGTTTACAGGGTGATGCAATCCTTGGCGTCCTGGCTATCTTTTTTGCTTTGAACTGGTCAGGCCGCAGATTTCTTATCCACGAGATATGAACTTTAATTCATATATCGGAGGTGGTGGAGGTAGGTTGCGATCCTGCTTATGCTCCTGGTTCTCTCTGCCCTAGTTTGCATCCTTGCCCTTCGTCTTGATCAGGTCTTTCAGGTATCCATATTTCAGCAGGTAAGCCACTTCTTTCCTCAGAGTAAAGCAATCTTCCGTTGTGTGTCCAACGTCCAAGTGGAATTCTCACCATTTGGAGTTATCTCTCCTAGGGTTAGGATTTTCCACATTTATGGGCCATATGACTACTGGTCCCATGTTGTCAAGCCTCTGGATTAACCCTGCAATATCAACACTGAAGTTATGCTAAGAAATAGGTGGAAAAACTTTAGCCTTACCTTGATATTCATGTGCTAGGTTGACTTCTGAATGGTCCGACCTGGAATATGGAGTAGATCTTTAATTGTTTCCTTTGTTGCTTTTCCTATTGCTATTTTCATAGTCCTTTGCTCCACTATATGATCCGACTTTGTAGCTCTTGTCTTCTTCCAGCCTGATAAAAGCAAGAGTTTTGGCCTGGACATGTTCGAAGGTATGGCAGGGATACTTAGTGAGCTCAATTTATAAGTCGCTATGAGGTAGTAACCCCTGCCTGAATGCCTCCACTGCTGTTCCAACGTCACACCTGGGAATAAACACTTTTTCTTTGTTGAATCTGGCGAGGAATATCCTGAGAGTTTCATCAGGCTTCTGTGTAATCCTGAAAAGATCACTGGATCGCTTCTCCAACTCCCTACTACTCACAAACTGCTGGTTGAAGTTGTTGATCAGGTTGGCAAAAGAATGGATGCTCCCAGTTGGCAGGTTGATGTACCATTGTAAAGCAGGTCCGGTCAGGGTTGTTCCAAATCCATTACACATGCAAACTTGCCTGTACTCACTAGGAATGGATGCAGCTAACATTTTCTGTTTGTAGAGGGCCATATGATTTTGTGGATCCGTAGTTTCATCATAGATTTTCATAGACGGGACCACAAACGTTTTTGGCAAGTCCCCTTTTGCTATTTCGTCTATGAAAGGCGAATTAGCATAGCTGTCAGGGGCAGCCTCTTCTAAACTGGCACGTACTCCAGGTATGTTCTCGAATTTTTCATTTAGCTTCTTGTGACCACTGCCAACATGATGGCTGCTGCAGGTTCATCATGTTTTTCATTGTCATTTTTTGGCTCACCATCGTCATCAGCATTGACGAACTTAGAACCACTTGGGCTCCCAAAACTGGAAAAATCAATGTTTTTGATGATCGATGCAAGTGGTGTTCCTGGCTAGAATCTGGAGCCTGCTCCCTGGGTTTTCTCCAATATTTGTTTCAGGGCTGACTCAGATTCTCTTAACTAAAGGATTTCAGCCTCGGTTTAGGCTACTTTTTATTTCAAGCTTTCCAACTCAACGATTTGTTGGAGGGCTGCGTTCAATTGTTCTTCAATGGTAGGCTGGGACATTTTTGTAGGTTATTTGGATTTTTATAAGATGAGAAAAAAGATTTAAAGAGCTAGATGCCCCACGGTGGGCGCCAATTGTTTTGTATGGATTTTGTGCAAGGCAAAATCAGGTTAGGATAGGTCTAGGCAGGGTTAACTAGCTCTGATTAATCTGTTGGTCAGGTTGACAGGGTATAATGCAAGAAATTTAAAGTACGATAAAAGAACAAAATTAAGACAAGAACTTTTGTACGTGAAAAACCCTTAAATGGGAAAAAACCACGGGCACCAAGCCAGGAGAGGATTTCACTATTTTATAGAATATTTAGCACAATTGATCGTAATAAGCTTAAGTGCTTCTTATGTAGTGATATGCTTAATGGCTGGTTAATCTCACCATAAATGCCAAATATTCTGTTTTAATTACCCATAATAATACCCATTATTACGCCCTTAATTGCTGCCTTAATTATAGAATCTTCCCAATTAATGTTTCGCGTATATTCTTCTTATAATATGATTTTCTGGTCTAATATCGTCCTGATATTTTGACCCTTGTCCTCTCCATGGCCTGGCGCCTATCTTCATGTGTCCTGGTAGCTTGACATCCTGACACCCTGACAGTCAGGTGAAAGTAAGATATTGATCAGGGATATCTGTGGATTTCCAGGCCCAACAAATATCAACCACAATACAAATCCATCCTTTATTCTACACCAAAGCTCAAACTCCCGATTATACCGTAATATGTACAACCATCAAGCTCTCTTTGTCGTATCCTACTCCTCTTAAGATAAAAGTTACGTCCTCGTAACTCACTAATAGTAGATCCTTTGCTATACTTCCCAAAATCCTCATCACCACCGTATGTCAACGATAACCGACTATAACCTCAACACCTACAACCATTCCTATATCCATGCCTCCCTTCCTCTAACAGTCCTCATTCCTCAATTCATTCTGCACTCCATCTAATCTATACCATAAATTCCTCAGCGAAATCACCACACCAACTCTTCAGCATTACCTCAAAACGACACACTCCTCTATACATGCGCTTATCTCCATAATCATAATTTACGATCTATAATTGCTACACACACTCTCACTAGATCCTCAAGCTCTACCTTTTATTATCACAACTCATCCACAACTTAACATGATACTAATTCCCAACACTCTATACTCACTGTCTCAATAAAAGATTATGAATCATCTGCATCTTCCAGATCAGTACAACACATGTTCCACAAATCACTTGCCATTACTATGTCCACCAATGCCTTATCTAAAACAAGGTCATAAATACTGTAATAACCTCTCACAACTGTGTCCCCATAAATAGAATATTACTATATCACGACAACAACTGAAACATAACCAACTCTCTTTCATATCATACTCTACCCTCACTCTCAAGCCGAAACTGGTAAGAAACATCAATAAAAAAAACAACCGTCGATCTGTCCAAACTGAAACTCGCAGAAAACAGCAGTAAACAAAAAAAACAATTTATATAACTGGTATACACTTTCGAAAACTCGTCTCATAAGTATCCTGTCTACTCCATCACAACCGATGACGGCATCGCAACACCGCCACCAACAGCCGCACCGCAGCGCGAAATTACCCGCATCACAACACGAAGTACCATTCCCGGATCACCACCCGAGGCACAACAGTCACATCGACAGTCATCGCAACTTACACAATTCCCATAAACACTAACTCAGTATAACCTTCTGGACAAGAAAACTACTCAAAACCGCTTTACTAGATCACAACGCAACATATTACACGGAATAAACAGATAAGAAACTCATGAATATCATCCATACCTTTTCACGAACAAAACATATATCATGAATACACATAAAAGTATAACTAGCCATGCCAGATCACTTAAATTATTACTTTTGAATATCATTCCATCAGGTTACCGTACCCAACATATATTACAGAACATTCAGATAACAACTTTATAACTATCACACTATACCACTTCTCGTGAGGTCAGAACCTCACACAAACATTTATACACATCATAGAACCGTAATCACATCCAACTAGTCAATCTTGATCACGTAAGTTACCACTTGATAAAGGTTATCTCTCGCCCGAGCTTAATTCGCATGCCCTTCATAGCACATTCTCCCATTCGCATCACTATCAACTCCTGACAAATGTAGCAATGCCATTAGTACTCAACTACTATAAACGGCCTTTTATAACCACACCTTATTCTCCCTCACAGGTCACAACCGTACATATTAATCCGGCCTCTATAAAATCAACCTCTTTAGAATGGCTATTTTTCCTGCTTATCATCACTCTTAACCACTAGTGACAACACCTCAACACTACCCCCGTTCGTATATCAAACCTCTTACACTCATCTCTAAATATCACAGTTCTTTCCCATCTTCGGTTATCATCCTAAATATCGAACATCAAATCCATCAACAAAATTTACCTGAACATTCATTCCAATTTTATCCGTAATTGTATCGTCACCTAATTCCCCACCAAAATCTCATATCGTGTCAATACTTTATTAACTTTTACTCTCCATAATTCCTCGAAACTCATGGCTAACATGCTGTCCTGAAACCCCTATATAACCATTAACTCACACGCTCTCATGATGCTATTGCACATTCCATGATTCCTTACTTTCATGTACCTTAACTCCGGGCGACGTTTTTCTCAGCTTACTTTTATCCTTCTTTTCCCTTTACACTCAAAAATGCCAATTAATAGTTCATCTCCTTACTCCTTGTACCTAACTCTCTAGTAATCTAGTTACCTTTTCGTTGCTCCAAAATTCAAATTCCATTATTTCATATCATTACCATCTCACTCTTTCTTACCATGGATCCTCTCATCATGCTATCATGCACACTTATCACCAATCCGTCCACACAAGCAAAAGTTTACTATCCAATTTTTTTTTTCTTCTCTCCCTTTAAAAACCAACACTCATTTCATACCGTTAATTGCTTAAGGAAATCACACACTGGTTTCACCTCTTAATAAACCAAAATCCCCAAACTCACTCACTATCTAAAAATCCATGTCGCGGCATGCTTCCATCTAAGTTCATTATATACCACTCTTCTCCATCTCTCTACAACGACCTTCCATTACATATATTCTTAACCATCATAATCCTAACCATCTCTCTCCATAATTCCTTACACATCTCAAGTTGCTACTATCCACATTCTTCCTTTCAATCTTTTCATTCTCACGTTCTTTAGACATACGTCATCCCTTGCCCATATTCACTTACTTTTACATTACTCAACACGCGGCTATACCACTCACCACATCACACAAAACATGGTCCTTGTCTCGATAAACTCATCAATCTTCCCTCTCCTTTTCCACTATCCATCACTACCATATATAACTCATGTCCTCTCCACCGAACTCATAACCATCACAAGGTGTTACTCATTACATCATAAGATCTGGTAACTTACGCATCAGAACAAACACATACGTAAAACAATGTATAAAGAAGCAAAAGAACACCTTTGAATTAAACATTATATGCGACGAAGTCAAAAGATAAGCAGATGACCCAAAACAGGGATCACTAGATCGAGTACAGCCTACTCGATCGAGTAGGTGAAGGTCAGAAGCACGTATAACAAATTACCAGGGCTACTCGATCGAGTAAGGGGTACTCGATTAAGTAACAAGAGGTGCACTCAATCGAGTAAGGGCTACTCGATCGAGTACCCTACGTATTTGTCAGCACTGTCCAATTTTCGTAAAACGCTCATATCTCACTCGTTTCTTGGTCATTTTGGGCGTGTGACCTATCATTAGAATCGTAAAAGAACAAGATCTCACCTCCAATTAAAATCACACCAAAATCATATATACATCTCAAGTTATAACAGTTTAAAGAGAACCCCTCTATTGTAAAGGAGCCTTAACTAGGCCTTCCTTAGCATATAAGGGCGTTACCATCTCGGTTGCCCGAGGTAAGTAATCATCAAATGTCGATAAAAGAACAATTATAGTGATATTACAAGTAATACAACCAGCTTAACAAAATAAAGATACAACTCGTCAGCTACACACTATCTCTATCAAACTCGTGAGGACTCATCCCTGCCAGGACTCTAGCTATCAACGACATCAACACCTACTAAGACTGAGTGCTCACCATAAGGGATCACGACAGACACATAAACAAACAAGACAACCACACAAGGTCAGTAACCAGGGCAAGACTCAACATGGACTAACAACAATTATCAACTCATTACACACAACCAGTCACACACATTCACACCCACTCCAAAAAATCTCCGTCACATTTGTCCACTAGACCACCACCGCCCGGTGGGGACCGGCCGTACCCACCAAATCCCCGCTCATCATACCGAGCAATAACCCTGTCCCATTAATGTGCACATCCCCTCCCGTGGCGGGTTCCACGGAGGGCGAAACTAGGGCATGAAGCCACTCCCGCAAGTGACTCCACTCAGCCGAGGACGCACCTCGAGAACCCGAGACAAACAATCACATACAGCTACAATACAACAACAACCAACAAACTGTACACACCAACCAATTACCGCATTTACGCTGCCACACAAACACTACAACGACACAACAACCGACACACTAGACCATCCACAGAAACTGAGTAGGCGAACCTACCTTTAAGCAACTACAACCTTTCCATATCCACACACGCAATATCCAGCAATCAAGCAACACCTATATACACAACACAACCATCTATCACTACCAAGCAAACCCTAACTGCAAAGACAAGGATACGGATGGTGATGACGACATACCTACAAAAGGAAACCTGGCAAAGGACCGCTACCCGAGTCATGCTATGCTCTCCTAAGGCACAAGGACCTTCAAGGGCTTCTATGGAGGTTATATGGTGAAGGGAAGGGAAGGAGGCGACCTAAGCGTTTGAAGGAATGAGGCGGAAATGATTTGCGGATTTAACAAAACACGATTATAAACCCTCGCTGAAAACCCGTTACTCGATCGAGTGGCCCTTCCTCGATCGAGTATAAGCTACTCGATCGAGTAGCCTCTACTCTATCGAGTACCACCCCTAACTCAAGGCACAGGATAACTTTGGTACGCACTTCTAAGGACTATTACCGCTCCCAAGGTCAGTCACCGCTGGTTAACGGGTCTCTAAAAGGGTGGGTATTAAAGTTTTCCCCCCTTAAAAAGAACTTCGTCCCCGAAGTTCAACTCACCTATCTCAAAGCACAAGACACGGGACAAAACGACATCACTACTCCTTAGACATAGGTCACTACTCCCCGGAAATACCATCCCCCATGTCATCATCATCAACTGTCTAAGGCTCCATATAGATCGACCTCTACAAGTTACCACTTGGAATACCAACCCCACAACACGAACCGGCATAACCAACGATTACCCAACACATTACGAGGTTACACTTTCATTAACAACAACTATCAACACGAAATGAATCACATTAACACCACTATGTTATCCAACGATACGATTTTATTCCAACACATGACATCATAACTTGTCTCTTTATAACCGTCTTTTAAAGCACACTATCAACCTTTACTTTAACACAGAAATTACCCAACGAACAAGTGCAAACAATTATAACTTCATGCAAGAAATGTAACCAAAGTAATAGAAAACCTTATAAACAAACAACAAAATAATTGCAATATCGGCCTTTTTATTTTGCGACATTACTCTTCCCCTCTAAAAGGAACTTCGTCCCCGAAGTTCACCACCAAATCACTACACATGTTACCTACTACTTGCGTCATGACATATATCCAACCCCTTTTATTCATTATTGACATTACTCAGTACTTAGACAACCATTAAACCATAAAACATAGACAACCATATTCGAATAACTAGCCACCCTCAAGAATGCATGTATATATCATTTGTGTTTGTATATATGGAAGGACACACTTCCGGTGAAATATAACTAGTGGACACTACGGATGTAAAATGAATGCAATAAGAAACACTTACTACCTCACTATTCGTTACAAATACGCATCTAAAATCCAAATACGACCTTCAACATATGAAATTAACGGTACAAACGTGTTACTAAGCATCAATAACCATGTTAAACACCAAACATGTAATTATATAACCATTAAACACTTTTAATTTTACGAAAAGTTCCTGTAACAGTGCTACTCGATCGAGTATATAGGGTACTCGATCGAGTAGCCCTGAGATCAGAACACTCCAACCCTGTCACACCTGCAGCTACTCGACCGAGTATGAGGTACTATGTCGAGTACCTACAGGTCAAAATCTTGGAAAATCCTGTCATAACACCATGTATATATATATATAAAACGTCACCGAAACACGAGTCGGGATGACAACCGACCCCCAAAATCCTGCAAACAAGCTCAAGCTAAACAAATCCGGCCTTATGGCCATCCGTACAATCCAAAATAAAAGTTCTAACTATGAACGACTACCATCATCCCACATCATCAACCATAAACAAGGATAAAGAAAAGGAGTATCACTCCTGCTGCTGCTGCTGCTACTCATCCATCAACTCATCTCCACCACCATCTCCTCCCGAGGTGCCTGCTCCCGATGACCCAATACTCGCATCAACCCCTACTTCAGCTCCAGGACTCACATACTATGGGGTCAAACCGCCAAAAGCAAACGACTGTGGTGTCCCCCAGGCTGACTGATCCACCCCGTAAGAGTGGAAAACCCTACTATAGTCCCCAACTCCGCTCCACCACACTGGATGTGGTCCTTCGGTGCCAATCCCCTGAGCATACGCCATCTCATGCATGTTCCGGAGTGTCAAAGTGGATGACACTCTCTCCGCCAAGTAGCTCGAACGCGTCTCCGGGGTGTCGAGGTAGGGGTAACAAGGAAAAGGGTCTTTTGCGGTGGTCTTTTGCCCGGCCCGTGGTCTAGTCTCAGCTGTCCTCTCCCTCACTCGACGAGGTCCTCTCCCCAACCTGGGTCTCCCCTCCACCACCGCCACATTCTCTCTTTTCTTCGGCTCGGGCATCACCTGAAGGATCGTGTCATCAATGAGGTATGTCTGCAACTGTCGAGGTACATCATCATCCTCCTCCTCCTCATCGGAGTCAACAGCCACCACCACCGGGTCTAACGGCTCTGTCGGTAGGAGATGCTCAGGAGCCGGGATCCTCATCCAGCTCATACCCCACACTCTCCAAGCTAGGCCACCATCAGCTAAAGTTCTTAACCACTTCAGGTCGAGGTAGTAGTCTCTGTCCATGGTAGGCACCGGTGTAGAAAGAGGCACGTACTCAGAAGAAGCCTCAAAGGAGGCTAGCTTTTCAGCTAGCCGAGTGGCGATAGCACCACAACTCAGGTACCGGGTGGTGGAAATAGACATAAAGGCAAGGCTAACACACACCATGGCAGGAGCATTGAAGACCACCCTCTCGGTCTGCTCCGGGTTCAGATAAGACATCAAAAGCAACAGTTCATGATTGTTCAGCTTACTCATATCCGGCCTCTCATAAAGAAGGTTTGACAAAGAACGAAGAAAAATCCTTAAAGTAACATGTTGAACATCATTAATCAACATGTTGTTGGAGGTATGAGCTGGCTTTCCGGAAAGACAAGGCATAAGGCGGCAAACACCTCACTCAGAAGGAATTTCACTGATGGAATCCTTGGGAGGCTTGGCCAACCCATGGTGAGAAGCAAAAAGGTCCATGGTCAACAAGAAACTCGTGTTCATAAGACGGAACTCAACAGTTTGTGCAGCTGGCTCGTAATTAAACGAGCTCATAAACTCCAAAGTCAGAAAAGGGTAAGAATGCTTCCTCAACCGATACAACCCCATAAATCCTAAAGTCTCAAAGATGTGACGGACGTCCGTCTCAATTCCCAAGTCCTCAAGAAGTGTGGTATCCACACAATGGGTGGGTCTCATTTTGCTTTTTAGCAACGCCACAAATCTCTCTCTCTGTTTAAAGTCCACAAACACCACCGAAGGGTATTCCAGTATAGCGGGTACCACGGGTCCACTACCTTCCCCAACTTCGGGTTGTGTAGCCCTCCCCCTCTTACTCTGACGGGTCCCTATGTTTAGTCTCGGCATCTGTTTCAGCATACGGTTTAAACACACTTGCATAGGCACTTAAAACATAGAATTTACACCACTGAACATTAAATAACCATCGAGGCACACACCTTCACCAACAAATTCCCAATTGATACATAAATTCAGTTTATAGCATTCAGACTACCTCTATGACTGTGAAAGGTTTAACATGATAAACATAATCTACTCAACCAATTCGGCTATCATGGCATGGCTCAAATGCTACCCCATATAAATACTTGATAACATGTGAAATATTCATATATGTTCATAGAAAGGCAACTTAAAACATGTCATCATCAACTTTCAACATTAGAAGCAAACAACGCAATTAGACTAGTCAGACGGTCTCTACAGCTGTAACGAATTTGACAAATTCATCAACAATTAACATCACTACTACTAAATCAAAAGTTTAACTTTTGCATATACATTCATATCCAACACAAAACCTTAGTCATAGGAAACGAATTTCAATTTGGGGCACTTTTAAGACTAAGTTATAAGGCAAGTTTTAAGGTGAAAATTACCAAAATCCAACTTCTAACATAACATATGTAACATATAGTACTCAATTTCATCATCCAGCATGTAGAAAACAACCAAAAATCAAGTTTGATTTTACAAACCCTAGAAAGTTCGACCCCCAATTTTGCAATTCCTACTCTATTTTTAGCACAATTAACATCAATAATCATGAAAGGGAAGCATATGAATCACATTACAACAATTACAAGCAATTTTTGTCCATATGAATCGAAATTTTCGGACTATTCTATCATTCTAATAGGTTCAAAGTGATGAAAGCATGTAAATAGAGAAGAAATTCATACCTTGATTAGATGGAAAGTAAAAGAATGCAATTAAACAAGGAAGAACAACCCAAATTAATCACCACCACCACAAGATTATGAGAGTTTTTGAGGAAATTTAGGGCATAGGGTTCGAAATAAAGAAGAAAGAATAAGAAGAATGAGAAGAAATAAGGGTTTTAAGAAACCCATAAGAGCCTCTATACTGTAGCCTACTCGATCGAGTGCCTAGGGTACTCGATCGAGTGCCCTCTACTCGATCGAGTAGGTGCTATTTCGTCGAGTATCTGCAGAAAATTCCCACATCCCGACGTCATAGCTTCCTAACTAAATCGAGTGAGGTATACTCGGTCTAGTAAGCACTCGCACTCGGTCAAATAAGGTTGAGTACTCGGTCAGAAATATGAAATTACTTCAAGATTCCTGCAAAAACAATATCGCGTGTCAATTCCAAACCAAGTTCGGAATTCGTCACTTGTTATCGTACTCACTTCTATATCACCATTATTATTCAAACATATCATGCCGTCTCATCAGGTAAGAGTCACATCATATTACGCTACAACAAATTCACACAACCCGGTTTACCTGCTACCGAGTCATTCGTATACACAATTACGTCACCGTATCATATCTAAACTCGTCTTACCACATTGCTAACAAACTTATGCTCACGTCAATGAAAGCATATAATTAACGGTAAATATCCTCATGTCACCCAAGTATATTCTACATAAACAATTAAAACCTATCATGTTCCAATTCAACATAACAAATTATTCTACACGAATTGCACAAATGCATCACTATTGGCTATTTCTCACCTCATAACTCAACATTTCTTTAACTATCATCATTATAGCTACGGTAGGACTTATAAACTTATATGGGATCGCCATTTCTAACAACCTTAAAGAAACACCAACATGATCACTTTCATATTACAGCATACACTTCCACCCTTTTCACGCAATTCTATTAAATAAAACCTTTTACGTTTTTCATATTCATCGCATAAGCTCACTAATTCTACCAAAACTTCACCATACACAATCGAAACGCAACTATCATGCCTATACCAACTTTAACGAAGACTCAACCACGGATAGTTCCAACGCAATTCACATTCACATTAAGCACATACTCACGGACTCCACATACCCATACCCAGTGACTGGCTTAAGTACAATGGGGCCAAGATTTTAAAATGAGGGCGCCTACTCACCCAAAACCTAGCATCAGCTGGGGCTCCCATCACACATACACCAGGTTCATTTTATTAGACTCACTACGTTCATTATGTTCATTGGTTACAGGTTCCAAAATCGTCGCTCTGATACCACTTTGTAACACCCCCATATTCTGAGGAGCCTTAACTAGGCCTTCCTTAGCATATAAGGGCGTTACCATCTCGGTTGCCCGAGGTAAGTAATAATCAAAAGTCGATAAAAGAACAATTATAGTTATATTACAAGTATTACAACCAACTTAACAAAATAAAGACACAACTCGTCAGCTACACACTATCTCTATCAAACTCGTGAGGACTCATCCCTGCCAGGACTCCAGCTATCAACGACATCAACACCTGCTAAGACTGACTGCTCACCATAAGGGATCACGGCAGACACATAAACAAACAAAACAACCACACAAGGTCACTAACCGGGGCAAGACTCAACATGGACTGACAACAATTATCAACTCATTACACACAACCAGTCACACACATTCACACCCACTCCAAACAATCTCCGTCACCGACTGTCCACTGGACCAGCCCTGCCAGTGGTGGACCGCAACTGTACCCAATAAATCCCCGCTCATCATACCGAGCGATAACCCTGTCCTATTAATGTGCACATCCCCTTCCGTGGCGGGTTCCATTGAGGGCGAAACTAGGGCGTGAAGCCACTCCCACAAGCGACTCCACTCAGCCGAGGACGCACCTCGAGAACCAGAGACAAACAATCACAGACAGCTACAATACAACAACAACCAACAAACTGTACACACCAACCAATTACCGCATTTACGCTGCCACACGAACACTACAATGACACAACAACCACGACACAACAACCGACACACTAAACCATCCACAGAAACTGAGTAGGCAAACCTACCTTTAAGAAACTACAACCTTTCCATATCCACACACGGAATATCCAGCAATCAAGCAACACCTATATACACAACACAACCATCTATCACTACCAAGCAAACCCTAACTGCAAAGACAAGGATACGGATGATGACGACGACATACCTACAAGAAGAAACCTGGCAAAGGACCGCTACCTAACTCAAGCTATGCTCTCCTAAGGCACAAGGACCTTCAAGGGCTTCCATAGAGGTTATATGGTGAAGGGAAGGGAAGGAGGCGACCTAAGGATCTGAAGGAATGAGGCGGAAATGATTTGCGGATTTAACAAAACACGATTTTAAACTCTCGCTGAAAACCCGTTACTCGATCGAGTGGCCCAACTACTCGATCGAGTGGCCCTTACTCGATCGAGTATCTAAGCTACTCAATCGAGTAGCCTCTACTCTATCGAGTCCCACCCCTAACTCAAGGCACGGGATAACTTTGGTACGCACTTCTAAGGACTATTACCGCTCCCAAGGTCAGTCACCGCTGGTCAACGGGTCTCTAAAAGGGCGGTTATACATCTATAATCGGACAACATATCTACTTGATTTTTACTTCCAAACAACTTAAACAACAACAAGGTAAATAAAAACAACTCAATACTCATAAAACCACTATCCCTAACCATATGTTACTATCTACAAAAGCCAAACAACAACATCCATCATGCACATATATTATTCAACTTATCAATCATGGACTACCCGCATGCTTTAACTTTATAACTTTTCGTAAAACAAAACTTACTTGTACATTACAACTCCTATTCCCATGTTACTAATACAACAATATTACAACTCCAGTTCGTCACCTAAACATATTCTTAATCACGAAATTCATATTCTCATGCAATTGTCACTCCATCTTTTCCAATCAATTTATCCATTTCAACCACATTCTTCATCCAACATGTGCATATGAAACAACAGTAAACAAGTATAAAACTTTATTATATAACTTTACGCAAACAAAATCATGTATAATCTTATCACATCCCCTAATCTCATGTTACTAAGATTGCCACATTATAAATCAGTTTCACCATACAACATGATCATCTACAACATATTACTATATACATCTTCTTCATCTTTTTCCACCATATTCACCAATCCACCACAATCATTCATCCAACATTGCTATACAACATATCATCCAACATACGCAATAGAACATTAGTAAACACATAGCGATCCCATGACACCCCGTAGTGACTGGTTCAAAGTTGTAAGACGAACTCGCGACTTTAGGACGTCTCCGAGGCCTTTGGATTAGCTCATATCAATTCCTACCCGGGTTCATTTTACTTTGACTCCCTAGATTCATTGGGTTCATTAGTTACAGGTTCCAAAATCGTCGCTTTGATACCAATTTGTAACACCCCCATACTCCAAGTGCCTTACCAGGACCACTTAAGCATGGAAATGTTACCATCTCGGTTACCCGAGGCAATGTATATCAAATAGACAGTAAAGAAACATACTTTAATAAATGAGTTTAAGGTGATACAAGTCCAAATCCCAAAACTGATAAAATAAATACAACTGCTTCTCAAAACTGTCAAACCAGCTGAAATAAACTAAGTTTATGACACAGCGGAAGACTCTAGTGACTCATGTGATGACTCCATCCCAGCTATCCCTCGCGCAAGCCATCTCATACCTGCTCAATAACTGCTCACCATCCCCGAATGGATCACCACAGTTTTTAAAACAATTAAACGGGGTTAGTACTGATTACACAAAATAACACAGCTGAAACAATATACAATCCAAGCCAATCAACCAATCTCCACCACAACTCCATACATCTGACTACACACTAAAGTGTGTAGTCCTACCAGAATACTCATCGCAACAAGTATTCCACACCGCCAGTGGGGGACCGTAGCCGTTCCCACCTAAGCCCCGCTCATCTCATCCTAGCGATAAACC
Source organism: Silene latifolia (assembly GCF_048544455.1). Classification (NCBI taxonomy): domain Eukaryota; kingdom Viridiplantae; phylum Streptophyta; class Magnoliopsida; order Caryophyllales; family Caryophyllaceae; genus Silene; species Silene latifolia. Next base: position 384,358,268 of record NC_133538.1, on the reverse strand, counting down.
CAAGTTCCTAAATGTGCACATCCCTTCTGTGGCGGGTTCCACAGAAGGCAAATTAAGGGCGTGAAGCCACTCCCGCAAGTCACTCCACTCAGCCGAGGACGCACCTCACAAACCACAGACAATTATACAACAACCACATTATACAATCAACAATTACCAATTCCAAATCTGATATGATATAAACCAACAACAACGATTAATCATCAACAAAGCCATGGAAACAATATTGAGTAGGGAAACCTTACCTGAAATAGCGATCACACGACCGTCACAGCAGCTAATCAATACCGTTCCTCTACGAATCCTCCTCCTATAATACATATGCATACAATTATTACCTAAACAGTACAATCCTCCCAATATCCCCAAATCTACCCAATTAGGGTTTTAAACAAACTTATTAAATCATTATAAAAATTATACAAGAATCTTACCCTTGACATGACGAACTCAACGGTATAAAGAACAAGATAATCCGATGATCCTAGCCTTGGGATTTGCTAATAACGCGACGAATGCGAACTACGTAACTTCTTTTCTTTTCTCTTCAAAGGTTTTAGGAAGAAAAAGTGATTAAGAATAATGACGGAAGCCTTTTATACTAATCACGTGTTATTAACAAAACCCGGCTAAAATAACCCATAAGACTCACTTACTCGATCATGATAAAGTAGGGCCGAAACTTTTGGTCCTACAACCCATAGGTCGAGTCGGGTTAGCTTCCGAGTACACCCGGTCTTCCCAATAATATAACACATGGTCTAATAATCCCCGAAGCTTCTGATCTTACAGGCATTATTGAAAGGGTAGCGAATCATGCAAGGTTCTCAATCAAACATTTCATCAAACAAAACATGTGCACTAGACTAGAGATTACAACAACAAGTATAATCAGCCAAATAACTCCTAAGGTATAGATCTACCCTTCGATTATCCCTGTAATTCCCCAATAACCCTAGCTACAAGACTACTCAGTACACATCATGAGTCTTATGCTAACAATGGTATCTAACGACATTACACAAGCAAACATGATGATAAAGCAAAAAGTAAATGACTTAATGAAAGAAGGATAAGCAGTAGAAAGGGGATTTAGAAATAATAGCAACTAAAAGAATAGTGAAATGAAGGGGGTCTTGAGTAAAGATGAAGACTTGTCAATAATATTTAAGTATAAACCCAAGAAAATCAAAGAATAATGCTAGATCTAGAAGTATTTGAAGAGTGATAAGGAAAGATTACATTAATTGTAAAAAGATTAAGTCTAATCTACTCCTAATCTAATCTAAGAAGGCTTAATCCTCTCTCTCAGGAGGCATAACCCTAGAATTATTACAAATAAGGTATATATAGTAGCTACAAGTTAAGGGCTAGGGAGTAATTATACTTGAAGTCCGAAGGCGGAGAAGCTAGTGCCCCGCCCGGGTTGGTGCTAGAATGGGCAAGCTGTAATACCCTATAAAGTCTAGTGCAGAACAGTGCCGGAAACACTGTCAAATGGGATTAAATAACACAATGATAAATTAAATATTCAAAGTTGGATTATTGAGGAGGAGGTAACTGATGCCATACTTGACTTTTTTAGCAGTGGGAAGATGCTAAAGCAAGTAAGCAACACTGTGGTTACCCCGATCCCTAAAGTGGAGCTACCTACTTCTGTGAATCAATTTCGACCTATCTCTTGCTGCAATGTCCTCTACAAAGCAATATCTAAAGTTCTTTGCAACAGACTGGGGGAGGTCATACCTGAGGTGATTAGTCAGAACCAAAGTGCATTCATCAGAGGTAGGGATATAGTGGAAAATATTTTGATTTGTCAGGACTTGACAAAGCTTTACAATAGATCTTCTTGCTCTCCTAGAGTCATCATGAAGCTGGACCTTCAAAAAGCTTATGATTCTCTGGAATGGAGCTTTCTTGAGGAGATGATGAAGGCTTTAAATTTTCCTCCTAAATTCACCAGCATGATTATGGAATGTGTTTCCACCTCACATTATTCTTTGTCTCTTAATGGAGAAATCTTTGGGTTCTTCAAGGGGCAGAGGGGGTTAAGACAAGGCGATCCTTTATCCCCCTTGCTCTTTACAATGTGCATGGAATACTTAACCAGAGTGCTGAATGTGGTTCAGGAATATGAGGAGTTTAAGTATCACCCCCTTTGCAAGAAGTTAGAACTCTCTCATTTGTGTTTTGTAGATGATTTACTTCTTTTTTTGTAAAGGTGATAGAAGATCTATTGTGTTGCTTCATAGAGCTTTTGCTACATTTTCAGCTGCCTCAGGTCTGAGAATGAATGCTAGTAAGTCTAATATCTATAGTAATGGGATGATTCAAGGACTACTGCAGGAGATTGCTGATCTCTTTGGCCTGAAAATTGGGACATTGCCCTTCAAATACCTGGGGGTCCCAATTGCTCCTAGGAAGCTCTCAGTCCTTGAATGTAATGTTCTGGTTGAAAAGATAGTAGATAGAATTAGGGCTTTGGGTACTAGGAAACTTTCTTATGCTGGTAGACTAGTGCTTATTAAATCAGTCCTGAGCACGCTTCATTCTTACTGGGCCAGAATATTCATCCTCCCCTATACTATTATGAATAAAATTGAGTGCATTTGTAGGAACTTTCTGTGGCAAGGGGATATTCATTCAAATGCACCAGCTCTGTTTTCATGGGAGAGTGTTTGTTATCCTAAGGAACAAGAAGGTCTGGGGATTACTGACATTACTCTCTGGAATCGTGCAGCAATGGGGAAGTATATCTGGTGGATTATGTAGAAGAAGGACCACTTGTGGGCGTGGGTCCATAGTATCTATATCAAACAAACAGATTGGAAAGATTATGAACCTAATGCTGGGGCTAGCTGGTCCTGGCGTAGTATTTGCAGATGCAAAAATCAAACGCTCCTTGGTTATGCTGATACATGGTGGCTTGAAGAGGATGGCATTTACTCTGTGGCTAGTGGATATAAATGGCTCAGAGGGATGCTACCAGCTGTGTCATAGCATTCTTGGATTTGGAACACTATTAACCTCCCTAAACATTGCTTCATTGGGTGGTTGATTATGAGGAAGAGATTACTCACTAAGGATAGATTTTGCAGATTGGTTGGTAGTACTGAGGATGGGTGTGACTTGTGTGGGATGGATAAGGAGACACATGATCATCTCTTTTTCCAATGTCCATATAGTAGAAGGTGTATTCAGCTGATATCTGCCTGATGTATGATACAGCTGCCTACATCAAATTTTGAGGACTGGTGGAGCAGGCAGACATTCCAGTCCCAGGCTGCAGGTGATGCTGTTGCTGCCATCCTGGTAGCTACTCTTTATAATGTTTGGTGGGTGAGAAATCAGTGCCGAGTTAACAGTATGATGTTTAGACCTGAATATGTTGTAAGTACCATTCAAAATGTGATCAGGACTAGATGTAGGGATAGATGGCAGGGCATTGTGTCCTTCCCTTGGCTACACTAGTGCTAGGTGGTTATGTTTATGACTTAGCTTACATGTAAGCTGTCATATTCCAAATTGTATGAGTCAATGTAATGATTGCTCGGTGTTGATATAATATATCCTTACATTCTACCAAAAAAAAAGTTGGATTATTATAAATAAGATCCACTGGAAACATTCCCGAAATGGTAAGTAAATACAAATGCCACTTTTGCTAAAAGGGCTAAGAATTAAAACCACGAAAGTGTGTAACAAATCCAAAATAAATGACATAAAAGAGTAGGATCTACTACTCGCTAGATCTCACTTGAACCACGGCAAAATCCAAAACCTGTCATGTTATATACATAATAGCCACAATCAGTGGGGAGTAACTCAGGCGTTCTCTCAGCCACATTTCATGAGGTCGAATAAGCAATGCTAATATATCAAAGTAATTATATACTTCAAATAATAATATATCAACATGAGTTAAAACATAAATAAATAATAAGTATTTCAAACTCATAATCAAAAGGTAGAGTAAGTAGAGTGAAACAATATCTCAATTCTTCTTATGGAAATTAGCTTAGTGACTTAGTCTAGATTTTCACTGAGGATATACTAAAGTACCGAACTACCAAACTAGTTTCGGAAACCTAGTGTTACACCGTCGGTGACCAACTCCAAGTTCTCTAACTGGGCTACTCAACTATAGTAGAAGGCTGTCTTACCATGTAGTGCTGAGTTCTAGTCTAAGCTATGTAGATATCTCCCGGGATACCCTGACACCCAGTTTAACCACTAATCCCCCGCAAAAGATCAGCTCTATAGCTGACGGTAAAACCGTATACCTAAGCTTATTATTCTAAACTTTATACCTTACTTATTCCATAAGTTATTTAAATCCATTTCAAATTCCTTAAAAGGAAACTTTTTAAAAATAGTAACTTCCAAATAAAGTAAATTTCCAAAAATGGAAAGTTTCTTAACTAGAAACCTTCTTAAAGTAGAAACTCCATAAAAATAGTAACTTTCTCGAAACGGAAACTTTCCTAAAATAGAAATATTCTTAGAATAGAACATTCTTAAAATAGAAACATCATGAAAATAGTAACATTCTAAAATAGAAACTTGCTAAATATAGAAGGTTACTAAAAGTAGTAATATACTAAAAATATTAATTAATAAAAATAGAAACCGTTAAACTACTTAATATATCAAAATAGCTAATATTCACTTGGGATCATTATAACAGATTCTTAGTAAACTATTCCATAATACTTTACTCATTTTTCTTAGACAATAATAATGTCCTAATTGTTACTTTTAGAAAGATTCAAAATAGTAACCTCGTAGTCTCATTTCTAAATCGGGTAACCCCATACTATTATTAAATCATTTATTAATCTAATAAAATAATTTTATTCGACAATTTATATCAAAATAGGGTTATTGCATATTTTGGAAATTAATGTTAAACTACCAAAATACCCTTTTCCAAAAATTGGATTTTTATTAAAAAAAATACTCGGTTTTACCATATATGTTGAATACTTTATAAAATCTATTTCAACTCCAATAGTCACAAAATTTTAGGTGAGTACTTTTAATATCATCACCTACCCTCCTATTAAATTTCGTAAATATATCAATTCATTTGGTAATTAAAACGTATTAAAAGCCGTTAAATCAACAATACCGCAAAACACAATTTAAACAACTAAAAATAGTTTCTGCCCAAATCGACTTCTACAAAAATTTATATCATTCCCAAATGTGTTATAAAATCCAAAAATATAATTTTTGCAGCACAAAAGTCGAAACCCATATTTATTACAAAAACAACACTAAATTGGTTAAAACAATGAAATAAGGTTAATAATTATTAAATAAAATATATGAACGAGTTTCTCATCATATAAAGTCATAAAATATGCCATAAGACTAGATTATAAACACAAAAACTAAATTTATAATGGTTTAGCAATTTAGAACCCTAATTGTCGAAATATGACGATAATAACAACAATAAAACAATTTCACTTTTAATAATATAAATCATGTTAGATCTCATAAAACCATATGATAAGAACTATAATTATAAATTAGAAATTAATGTATCTATCATCATGAATTTCGAAATATATAAAAGCATTAAAATCATGTAAAAACGATAAAAAGTATAATACATGCAACTACTCATAAAACACAATAAAATGTCGAGTCAAGCCATCATGTGTTACCTTTATTCGCTGTTCGAAACGATGAATTACTCGTCTTCAAAAGGATCATGACGATAGCTTTGAAAAACAAAAGCGTACATATAATTAAAATCATATGACAAATAAATAAAATAATACTAATTAACAGCAACGATTAAGGGTGATTAATTACCCTTAGAATTAGATGAACAAGAGAGGAAAATCCTTGCTTAAGGCTCTAGGATGTCACGGCACAAGAGAAAACAGAGGAAGAGGGTTTTTGTTTGTTTCTTTTTCTTATTTTTGCAAAAGGGAGAAATGAATATGTATCATGACAAGTATGCCGATGAATGTATTTCTACTGTTTCTTATTAAGTCCTTGTTGATGGGGTTTCATCTCCCTCTTTTAACCCAACATGTGGTCTTCGACAGGGAGACCCTTTATCTCCGTATTTTTTCATCATGTGTATTGAAGTTCTGTCTCGCCAACTTTCTCAAGCTGAGAACATAGGTTTGATTACAGGCTTAAAGATTTCAGGATATGCTCCCACTTTAACGCATCTTTTTTATGTGGATGATGCTCTTCTTTGCTGCAAAGCTACACCCAGCTCCTTTGAGGTTTTACAGCACCTCTTTAGAGAATTTGAAGCTACCTCGGGCCAGATGATTAACCTCAACAAGTCATTCATCAAATTTAGCCCCAATGACCCCTCGGACTTCACTTCGCATCTGAAAGATATTCTTCAAATGACGAGCTCTTCTTCCTTTGGTACTTACTTGGGAGTTCCTGTTGACTTCCCTCAGCAACGTTCACAAGTTTTCCATCCTTTTCTTGACAAGCTGACATCTCGCATTACATCCTGGTCGTCACTGCATCTTAGCCAACCATGTAAACTTCGAGTCATTTCTGCCGTTTTGTTTGCGTCTCTCTACCACGTGATGGCAGCCACTCCTTTCCCTATAGGCATTTGTCGGAAAATTGATGCATTGATTGCTGCTTTCTGGTGGCGCCATGATTGGAGACGAAATTCTATTCACTGGCTCAAGCGTGACACTTTGCACATACCTACGGATGGTGGAGGTTTAGGTATAAAAAATACACTTCTTTTAAGTCAAGCAATGCTGGTAAAGAATTTTTGGCGACTTCACACACATCCTATGGGTTTGTTGGCTAAAACTTTAATTCCTAAATATGGTCGTGACTTACCTTTTCCTAATGCCAAGTCGAGTGTATCGCAACCGTCTTTCCTTTGGTCTGGTATTTGTCGTGCAGTGGACTCAATTTCCTCGGGAATTTGCTGGAAAATTGGACATGGTAGAAGCATAAGTCTACTGGATGATCGTTGGGTACAGGGTACTATTCCTATTAGATGACAAAGTAATGTGACGGACTTCCCTTCTTCCTTAGCTGACTTGTTGCTTCCCTCTGGTGACTGGAACTCGGTTGCAATTTTCCGTTTTTTTTACTCTTCGACTGCCAAGTTAATCATACAGATGGAACCTCCAGCCACAGATATAGATGACTACCTCTATTGGAAATATATAGAAGATGGCGCCTATTCTGTCAAGACGGGTTATTCGCTCCTTTTGAATAACACCTTTGCATCTTCTTCCGCCTTGTTGCCTAATTTTCCATGGTCTTATATATGGAAGATACCAGGTTCACCAAAATTTTCATTACGGTTTTGGCGCCTGGCACATGATATTATGCCAACAAAGACTACTCTTGCGGAACGTCGGGTGCCCGTTCACCTATTATGTCAGTTGTGTGGCTCATCTGATAAAACTACAGAGTATTTATTCCGATCTTGTTCCATTGCCCATCATGTATAGAAATCTTCTGCTCTTGGTATTAACACACAGGCAAATGCTGGAATAGCCTTTACTAGTTGGCTTGCTGATATGGTCACCTATTTATATCATCATGCATCAGGTTCGTTCAATTCTCTCCTTTACTTTGGTTGTGTCCTACAAGCAATCTGGACCACTCGAAACTCCGTAATTTTTAACCACTGCCCTGTGGCCCCTTCGCGAATATGCAAGCTTGCAGACTACCTTTTTTCTTCACACCAACAGTTCACAGAAACCTGGCGCAACTTATTGGGTTCCATTCAACTAGTTCAGGCTCCGATTAACCATGCCCCCCAACCGCACATCCCATCTGAAACACTATATTTTTACGTTTTGGTTGGAAAGTTTAGCTTGAAGACCCCTTGTCAAGTCTCCATTTCAGACTCGTTCACTGGCGAGTCTGTTACGACCTATATTCGCGTTGAGTCCGTTCTACTAGTCTCTGCACGAGCTCTACTTTATGCAATGCGACGTGCCCACTCAGCGTGCTATATTTATGTTTCTTTTGTCATTTCATGTCGAAAATTATCTTCTGTTCTGGCAAAATTACAGCCAGTACCAATAGGTGTGCGCAATTCAGTTTCTGAAATTCGCCACCTTTTTATAATTCACCCTTACTGGTCTGTTAGTTTGGCTACTGGATAATGTAATGTACTACCTATGATATTTCCTAATATAATTGGTTTATTGTTGTCAAAAAAAAAAAAAACTCCTAAAAGTGACGACACATACAAGGAGGAGTGATTGTTTCCTTATTGAAATTATTACCATTTAATTATAAGAGGAAATGATTGGGCAATAATATAATGTGCTCCAAATACCAATGTGAACAAAAGACAAAAGATGTTGAAACATCTTATATTATCTCGGTCAAAAGCTTGTACTCCAAGCTTGATTTTTTGAAAATGTAGTCCATAAAAGATCAGTTGATTTGTATTCGGTCCATTAGAAGTCGGGCTTAACTTTGAATAATAAAACGGGTTTAATTAAAATATTAAACCAAACCGATAAACAATAAATAGAATTGAATCTCATTAATAAAAATTAAATAAATGATATTTACGAAAAATGTCGGGTGTTACATAAGCACTGCCTGGGAACCCGCCTAGGTTGGGATCGTGCTTGTCCGAGTTGGTGGAGAGCTTGTTCGGGCTGATGCTGTTGGTGTCCAATTCTTCGAATGATGCCCCATAACCCGTGGGAGACGTCCCTAGGTCGTGGGGGATGATTCCATTTGCCTTAAATCCTTGCTAAAGCCTTTTGGTTCTCATCTCCTCTTCATGCTTGGTCATTAGTACCGTCAATATAGCTCCTAAATGCTCCATAAATGCGTGATTTCTGCCTATTTTGCTTCCTTTCTTACAAATACGCTAAAGTCTTATAAAAAATTAAATAGGAACCTAAAGATGCCGAAATGACCCTAATATACACGAAAAAGCATGCGAAACGGGGTTCATTAAGGGGTTAAAAGTGCGCTTTTTACGACCGCCTCAAACATTCCCAAACCGAACCTTTACTCGTTCCGAGTAAAGAGGTCACTAAAACTAAGACCTTTATTTAAAATAATCCTACAGAAAATTAGCGGGTCTCGCTCCGCCCTTTCAACTCACAACAAGACATCCATGAGGTAGAGTGTCGTCTTGTAAGGTAAGGAGGGGCTTGCCAAAATGGCGATGCATCCATCATTAAGCACATAAACAAGTAGTAAGATGCATCTACAAAAGAATAGCTACTCTCCTCATCTAAGTGGCAGAATCAACTAAAAGAAAAACATTCTAAGAGGACATACTCCATCATAGATACTAGTTCTACAAACTATTAGGTCTAAAAGGATAGAAATAAATCACCTCCAAGTAGTGTTAAACTAGGCTACGTTCATCCACAATTACTAAATGCTTTCGTCAAGAGCAAGGTCCCCATGGTGTTAGAAGACACTGTAGGATCGCGGAATTCCCCCTCTTGCCTAGACAAAAGGAAGGGTCGTCCTTTGTCCACCATGCAACAAAAATAGGATCATCAACGGATAAAAGGGATTCAAAATGTATGAGTTTCTCATTTTTAGTTTGCTTTTGGGTTATTTTTCCCCCAAATTTTATAGCATTTGACAATAGGAACATTTGTTGTCATTTTTTATGATTGGCAATTGAATACTTTGGCAATTGGTCTTTTGGCAAAGGAATGCGGTGGTGACCAGCAATATGCAAATCTTCACCTAAAGTGACATCGAGAGTGACCCCATATGTAACAAGGGTACTTCAGAAGAGCATAGAAGTCCCATTTGCACTCCTAAGCCTATGACAAGGATACCTTTAACAATATTTGCAAACTTTTTGGCTTTCATTGTGCATTTGAACTCAATTTGACGATTATAGTGCCCATTCCCTTTGGTTAACAAAATGATAGATGGTATTAGTTGGAAGAATGGTTACATAGTTTCAAAGGTCACCTTAGAATAAACGGTAGCCAAGGAATTATCACACCACAAGTTACTCCTGACTAGGTCTTAGCGCACGGGTCAAACGATACTAGTATGACACTATCCAAGGTGTTTTAAAACTATTCTAGCAGACAAAGTCTTAAGAAGAAAAAGTATTTACAAGGGCATATGCACACTTGTCAAGTTTCTCAATTAGGCATTGTCCAAAGTTTTATTTCTAAATGCAACTACTTGCCATGATGCAACCTACTTATAAACAAGCTCATGCATATGCTTCTACCAACTATTTTGCCATATAAGCTAAATGCAGGCTCCTAACAACATATAGGCGCAAAAATCGCAACACCAAACTCCACAACATTCTCATAAACATATAGCTTATCCTCCCTTATAAATAAAAAGAAATGGAAGGGAGAAGGAATTAGAACGATCATACCATGTGGCCTTCTTATTTCCTTAGGATATGTTTCAAATGGAGTGTTGTACCTATATGAGAAGAGAACAATACATAAGTATATACAATTCTACACTACTAAATGAAAGAATATGTTTTTGGATTTTTGATTTTTCAATTTTTTTAGGAATTTTGTTTTTTTATGAAATTAAAGGACATATTTTTAGAAATTTTCAAGATTTACAAATTTTTATGGATTTTAAGTTTTATGGATTTTGGAGTATAAATTCCCACTCCCCACTTTATTTTGGACATTATCCTCAATGTACAAGATAGGAGTATGAAATGAAAATAAAGAACATATTTTTGTATTTTTGAAATTTTTGAAATTAAAGACTTGTTTTGGGGTTTTTGAATATTTGAAAGATAAAACATATTTTTGGGTTTTCGAATTTTGGAAAGGAAATACAAATGCAAATACGTGAAATGAATGAATGCATGTAAATGGAACTATATGTCATATATTATAATTGATACTACTAATCTAAGGCGATACATGTTTTCTATTAATTGGGAAGCTAATTTAAATTAGCATAGGACACTTGTGATTAAACCTCCCCAAATTGAATTAAACACCATTTCTAGTGTAGAAAGGAATAGGTTTGGTCATTAATGACCATGCATGAATGCAAGATGTACTAACTAAATGCAACTAACTACATGAACTATATTAAAATGCAAGCTATACTACATGCTATATGAACTATCCAATGCAAGTGCGATATGAAATATATTATAAATGCAAGTGATATGTAAACTAGTATGCAAGCGATACCGTCATTTTAGTACCAAAAATAAATACCTAAGACAACTAATATAATTTAGCGGAAGTAGGGTCGATCTCCACAGGGAGGCTATTATATCGATCTGCTAATCTAAGTCTGTCTGGTAACAAATGGGGGTTTTGAATTGATTTCTAACTACTGAAATAGGCTAAGGCAAGAGAATAAAAGAAAAGCGCAGTAAAAGCAAAGACAAGTGAAAGATGTGATCAAGTAGAGAGAAGTATGCTAGGAATTCGGTTCACCATGTCAGTTTACTAACTCAGTCATAAATAGTTCAAACGATCTAATGTGAGAAGGGCAAGGGAAAGGTCCTTCCGGTCTGCTATCCACCCTAGATTACAACTAACTTAACTTCCGTCCTCATTAGGGTAGTCTCCTGTTCATAACAGGTGTGTTCAATCCAATCTTCCGATCTAGGATTGAATTTAACCAATTTAATGGGTTTAGAAGCGTGCACTCAACTAAACGATTACAGTTATTTTGTCATGTAACAGTTCTCACAATTAATCCTCTAAGCTATTCACAACATCGTCAACTCACTATCATGGCTCCCCTAATCCTAACATAAGGGAATTTAGCTACTCATGCTATTAATGACATAAACAATAACAACATTGAATAAACTTGAGACATACATATTAGATGAGTAGTAAAGAGGAAGCATAAATTACTAACAAGAATAATAAAACAGAGATAAGAGAACACGGATTAAGAGCAAACAAAAGAATTAAATTAAGAGTAAAGTATATAGAAAGGTTACAAAGTTTAGATCCGGAATTAAGAGGCAAAACAACGCAAGAGAGAAAGTTCCAGCAGTAATTAAGAGAGAAAGAGTAATTTAGCGTAGTGTAATGTGATGTCAAAAGTGTGTTTAACCTAATGACGTCTTCCATTTATATAGGGAAGCGTTTATTAACAAAAACATAAACTAATCACGGAATAAAATCCCGTGATATTAAGCATAGTACTCGATCGAGGCATTTGAAACCTCTCGATCGAGTAACTTCTCAGCAAATCCTCTCGATCGAACAAATATGGGCTTCGATCAAGATCTTCTAATTCACCCCACTTCGATCGAGTACATCAGGGACTCGATCGAACACTTTGAACCGTCAAAACCACTCGATCGACCAAGAAGCATTCGATCGAGCAGTTAGCCACTGAAAACAGCTTGGACTTCGTATGATTAGCTTCTAAGGATCTCCTTCACGCTTCTCGAGTTACGGCATTTCGCTCTAAGTCTTCCATCTCCTTAAATGCATACTAGTAGGAACGAATAACGCATGATTTCACCACTTTGCAGTCCATTCCTCCAAATGAGACGAAACAAACCAAAGTAGCCTATTCGGGGCATTTTTCAATACAAAACAACGAGAATGACATAGAAATATGTTCAATAAGAGGCTAAAAAGACTATATAAATTGCACGTATAAAATCTTCCCAAACCGAACCTTTACTCGAGTAAACTAAATGCAAACTAATGGAATGAAAATGAAAACTCAGAGCTAGCTATAACTTGTCCACTTAAACCGTTTAATGCAAAAAAAAAAACTGACACTTATAGCTTCAACGGTCAAACGCAAACGAGTTGTATGATGTCTATAAATAAGTGATACTGTCGTTTCGTACCAAAAATAAAATACCTAAGTACTACTAACAGAAGTCAGCGGTAAGTAGGGTCGATCTCCACAGGGAGGCGGTGTACTATCTATTTGTCGATTTATCTGTCTAATGTCACAATTGGGGGTTTTGATTGTGTTGACTAAACTAAAGATTAAGGCGAGGGAAATGAATAAGAGAATTAACAGTAAGAGAAAGGAAGTATGCTAGGAGTCGGTCTACCGTGGTAGCTATCAGATCTTATACTATCGGGAATACTAAGGCGATTAGACTATTGATAAGAAGAGCTATGGTCGTCACCTTTCGGTCCTTAAACCGCCCTAGAGCGTAAACAGCTTAACTTTCGCCCTCACTGCAATACCCTATTGTAATTAAGCAAGCCTTCCCTTCCAATCTTTCGATCTAGGTCGGGGTTAACTAAATTTATGGTCTCCTGCATGCATTCATTCGACCGGATAACAATTAAATTGCCTAATACAATTCCTATCGCAAGACTAATCTATATAACTCAGTTAAAACATTGCTACCACGGCTTCCCTAATCCTAACATACTAAGGGGATTTAGCTATACATGAAATTAATAAGAACAATAAATAAAGAGGGAGAGGGAATAATAAACATTAAATAAAAAGAGACAAAAGAGGGAAGAAATTACTGAAATAATGATCCGGAATAAAATGCAAAGTAACAGTGTATCGTTCCAAGAGAAAACAGAGAGTCAGAGTGTCTCCGGATAAAAAGAGCTGCCTTAAACTGACGTCCTAACTCCTATTTATAAGAAAATAGGAGTAATATTAAACCTAATGACGGAAATTAACTAAAAAGCCCAAACCGTCAAAGCAAAATCCACTCGATCGAGTAACTAAATCACTCGATCGAGCAAAAGCATAAAAGGAACTGGTCGATCGAAAGGAAAAATAGTCGATCGAGTACTTATTCATCCTAAACCACTCGATCGAGAAGAAGTGGCTCTCGATCGAATTGAAATAGTTCTCGATCGAGCACTTCTCAGCGCGTAATTCCTGCTTCGCGCACTGAACTTCAAACGGCTGCCATTCCTTCGTTACTTGGACAAATAGGGCGTGGTTGGTGGCGTTGGAAAGCTAAGAGGATAAGCTTTCACCTCCAACTGGAATCACATTAATAACTGTTATAGAACTCGAGATATGGCTCTTACAAGCAGGGACTAGCAAATTGAAGCACTCTCTTGGCTCGCCTAACTTCCTTACTCCAATGCGCATCTCAAAATAGTACTTTCCAAGCTCCGACTTAACTCATCTCCTAAATGCATGCGTAGGGACATGTTTTAGGCTTGAATCTACTACTTATTGGTCCATTCCTGCAATTAAGACAAAATACACCAAAGTAGCATATTCGGGGCATTTCGTAGCATAAAACCACGATAAAAGCATAGAAATACGTGCATAAAATAGGCTAAAAAGACTATATAAAATGCACGTATCAAATCTCCCCAAACCAAACCTTTACTCGTCCCCGAGTAAACTAAAATGCAACTAATGGAACGGAAAAGATAACTCAGAGCTAGCTACAAATGCCCACTTAAGCCAATTTAATGCAAGCAAACCAACACTTATAGCAAAACAGTCAAATGCAAACGAGTTGTAAGATGTTTATAATAAAGCTGAACCGTCGACCTTGCAAGACCTTTAATAATGGACTCTCACGGGTCACTCTTCTCTCATGAAGCAAAGGGTAAGCAAATGAATGTAAGAGAGAAGAAGAAAAATAGTCGCTCACCTAGACTACGACCCACATAAACATGCATGCAACTAATATGATAGACAATTCTAACTACCGCACACATTCCAACCAAACAAGGTCCTGTCACAGCCAAGGGCTTACAAAGATATGGTAAAGTGAGGTAATGGGTAGGAAAAGGCAAAACATTTATGGGAATGTGGAGGTATAGGCGGCCAAGCTAGTACCTAAACAGAACCATATGAGACATATCCATTTCCAACTCAATTATAGAATAAAGCACATGCCCTTCATTTGGCATAAAATCTCACCAAACCAAACCAAACATACTCCTCAAATGATATAAGATGGAACATAGGAGCAGAAACCGTCAACCAAACAACATTTCTTTTTTTTTTCAAATTTTTCCTTTCTTTCTCTATTTTTCTTCTTTCGGTTTCTTCTTTTCTGATTTTTTTCTTTTTTCATTTTTCAATTCTTTTTTTTTCTTTTTCACAACTTCACGTTTTTCATTTTTTTTCCGATACTTTTTTCAACTTTTTTCCATCACGTTTTTTTTTTCTTTTCATCATCCTCCCTTTCTTCATAGATTACCAACTCCGATTCAATAGAATATGCGCCAATATTTGATACAATGAAATATATACCGCAAAACAACAATCTAAACTAGCTTGACAAGGCAGGCTAAATTTGGATGTAGCTAAAGGGTCAACTGGCAAATTTGGCTAATGTGGAGTTAAATGGGTAAGAATGAAAGAAAGGGAATGTAAGCACCTCCCTGCATGTGACACCAACCACTAACCCGAATGTATGACGGCAAAAAGCAATTGAATTTCATATACGTGCAAATTGATGAACATGTTATGCAAGGAGTAACTACTCACAATCCTACATGAAACTGGTCATAAATGACACCAGTTTATAAGGCTCTAATTCTTAGAAATTATAAGTAGGTTGCCAAAATTTTGAGTCAAGTCTATATGTTGACTAAATTAAACATTAACTCGTAGATATGCAATAAAACAAAGCTAGTAAGATAATTAATTCAATGCAAGGCTTAAGCAAAAAGACAAATATAGTGCAATTTCATCATGGAAGTCGGCCGTTCCGACTCAACCTATATGCTAAAATAAACGTGAATTTTTTTGAATTTTTCTAATTTTTTAATTTTTATGAGATTTTGAATTTTAATAAGAATAAACAACAATGCAAACGGAAATTAAACGTGACAACGTAAAATGCAATAAAGACAATATGCAGAACAGAGATATGGATGCATAACCTCCCAAACCAAATCGTACAATGCCCCCATTGTACCAAAACATGGAAAGGAAATGCAAACTGAAGGAGAAAGAGAGTAAATGCGGAAAAACTCACAAAATGCGCGAATAAAGGGACCTCCCCAAACCGACCATGAAATGGGAGGTTGCTAAGGTCCGGAAAACCGTCTCAGGAAGCTAATCCAAGTCAAATACACTCGATATCCGTCCAACAGTGGTCGATCGAGTGAGTGGGCATCCAAGAACTGCTCGATCGAATGGTGTTGTGGTCGATCGAGTAGTTCGATTCGCAGTGGTCGATCGAGTGGAATATCCGCTCGATCGAGTGAATTTGGCAAAGACAAGTGCTCGATCGAGTACAAAAAGTACTCGATCGAGTACTTCTCATCGTATTTCCTGCAAAATGCAATGAAAAACAGCCCAGAATCGACAAAAACAAGCATATCGAGATAGTCTATGGTATAAAAACCATTTATTACAGCTGAAATTGAAATAGAAAGCAAAATAAAATCTCCGGGTTGCCTCCCGGGTAGCGCTAGCTTCAGTCAGGTCCCAGCTCGACCTTATTTTTCTTCGAGCCTTTATGGTTAATTACAATCAAAGCAGCTCAAAGCGCGCGACAACTTTGTCAAATAGGCGCGCATGTGCTACTGAGAAGAGTAAGTAGCACCAAAGTGGAATAGCAAAGTAGGAAATAAAGATATGTAAACATTTAAGTCTAACAAATTTCCTATGGACGCTCCTAAATTTATCCACAAAATATAGGAGCGTGGGAGCAATTGTCAATAAAGTAGGGCTCCATTTCAGATTAACGATTTTGTGATGATAAGGATGGTGAAAAATCATTAAATTGTACGACCTACTAGGAAGGGGTAAAGCATTGGGATGCGCAGACAAAAAAGTCAATCGAGGCAATTTACTATTAAAACAAACAATAAATAAATTATCGTTTACTACCTCATGTCGGTCACTCTCAATGACGGAATCATCGACAAAGGAAGATATTACCTCTTCCGTGCTAGGAGCAATTACCGACTCAGCTGCCTCTTTGACACCCTTTTTAGTGGAATTCGTCCCGTAAATCGCAGCCTCAAGTGCATCCAACTCGGCTTTGAATAGGGAAGATTCACCGTATCCATTATCGTCATCGAAATCGTCATCAAAATCAAACCCAAATGAGGAACCAAAGCTCCCAATGGCCCAACTACTCGATCGAGTAGAATCTTCATTCGATCGAGCAGTTTCCTCCTGATTTCCACTCGATCGAGTAGAATGTTCACTCGATCGAGCACTTTCTCCTGGAAAATCACTCGATCGACCAATAATTGTCACTCGATCGAGTGATTCCTCTCCTGACACGCTGAAATCCTCGTGTGGGGCAGTGAAATATGATAGAAACTCGTCATCCGAGTCATAGAGATCATCCTCAACATTGGGTAACACGGTTTTCTCAGGGGAGAAACCGCTCTCAACAAGGTATACCTCTTCTTCTTGCATCTCAGCTGCTAACTGAGCAACTACAGACTCGAGCTCAAGGATTTGAGCATCCGCACGTCTATCACTCTCTTGCCTCACTCGATCATAATTCTGCACTTGAGACGCAAGTATCTCCATTAAAGACCTCGTTTCGCAACCTCTTCTTCTTGTATATCACCGCTAACTGAGCAATGTCAGTTTCGAGCTTTTCAAGTCGCGAAGAAGTGTGTCTATCATGATCTTGCCTCTCTCGGTCACGATCTTGCAATTGAGATGCAAGTGTCTGCAGTAACGATTTCAGCTCCGCAATCTCTTCTTCTTGTATATCAGGAGGATCTTGTTGCGGCGGCCATTGATAGGGTGGATGTGGTGGCACAACTACAGCTGCATTGTGCTCAGCAGAACCACATCTCCCGTAGCAGATCACCGACTGTTCCATATAATGGGACATCGGTGATGGGTCAAAGGTACTCAAGCCTTCCCTTTGACCGTCTTTCACCTAGAACTGTCTAGGTAGTACCTATAAGGCCTATCAAAACAGCACTCAAGGAAAAAGATCAGAACGACCTCAAGGGAAAAATCCCCTGAGGCTAAAAACAGATAAAATTTAAACAAATAAATAAATAGATTGCCTCCCCGGCAACGGCGCCAAAATTTGATACTGTCGTTTCGTACCAAAAATAAAATACCTAAGTACTACTAACAGAAGTCAGCGGTAAGTAGGGTCGATCTCCACAGGGAGGCGGTGTACTATCTATTTGTCGATTTATCTGTCTAATGTCACAATTGGGGGTTTTGATTGTGTTGACTAAACTAAAGATTAAGGCGAGGGAAATGAATAAGAGAATTAACAGTAAGAGAAAGGAAGTATGCTAGGAGTCGGTCTACCGTGGTAGCTATCAGATCTTATACTATCGGGAATACTAAGGCGATTAGACTATTGATAAGAAGAGCTATGGTCGTCACCTTTCGGTCCTTAAACCGCCCTAGAGCGTAAAACGACTTAACTTTCGCCCTCACTGCAATACCCTATTGTAATTAAGCAAGCCTTCCCTTCCAATCTTTCGATCTAGGTCGGGGTTAACTAAATTTATGGTCTCCTGCATGCATTCATTCGACCGGATAACAATTAAATTGCCTAATACAATTCCTATCGCAAGACTAATCTATATAAGTCAGTGAAAACATTGCTACCACGGCTTCCCTAATCCTAACATACTAAGGGGATTTAGCTATACATGAAATTAATAAGAACAATAAATAAAGAGGGAGAGGGAATAATAAACATTAAATAAAAAGAGAGAAAAGAGGGAAGAAATTATCGAAATAATGATCAGGAATAAAATGCAAAGTAACAAAGTGTATCGTTCCAAGAGAAAAGAGAGAGTCGAGTGTCTCCGGATAAAAAGAGCTGCCTTAAATCGACGTCCTAACTCCTATTTATAAGAAAATAGGAGTAATATTAAACCTAATGACGGAAATTAACTAAAAAGCCCAGCCCGTCAGCAAAATCCACTCGATCGAGTAACTAAATCACTCGATCGAGCAAAATTATAAAAGGAACTGGTCGATCGAAAGGAAAAATAGTCGATCGAGTACTTATTCATCCTAAACCACTCGATCGAGAAGAAGTGGCTCTCGATCGAATAGAAATAGTTCTCGATCGAGCACTTCTCGGCCACGTAATTCCGCTTCGCGCACTGAACTTCAAACGGCTGCCATTCCTTCGTTACTTGGACAAATAGGGCGTGGTTGGTGGCGTTGGAAAGCTAAGAGGATAAGCTTTCACCTCCAACTGGAATAACATTAATAACTGTTATAGAACTCGAGATATGGCTCTTACAATCAGGGACTAGCAAATTGAAGCACTCTCTTGGCTCGCCTAACTTCCTTACTCCAATGCGCATCTCAAAATAGTACTTTCCAAGCTCCGACATAACTCATCTCCTAAATGCATGCGTAGGGACATGTTTTAGGCTTGAATCTACTACTTATTGGTCCATTCCTGCAATTAAGACAAAATACACCAAAGTAGCATATTCGGGGCATTTCGTAGCATAAAACCACGATAAAAGCATAGAAATACGTGCATAAAATAGGCTAAAAAGACTATATAAAATGCACGTATCAATAAGCTGAACTGTCAACCTTGCAAGACCTTTAAAATTTGACTCTCACGGGTCACTCTTCTCTCATGAAGCAAAGGGTAAGTGTAGAAATGTCAGAGAAGAAGAGAAAACAATCACTCACCTAAACTACGACCTACATAAACATTGCTTGCAACAAAAATGATAGACAATTCTAATCACCATACATACATTCCAACCAAACAGTGTCTGTCATAGCAGAGGGCTTACAAAGTTATGGGAAAGTGAGGCTACGGGTAAGAAAAGGCAAAACAGTTATGGATAAAGTGGAGGTAAAGCGTCAAGCTAGCACATGAACAAAACCATATTAAGCAAATTCGATTCTCAGCCGATTACGAAATCAAACACAAGTGCCCTTCATTGGCACATAAAACTCACTAACCAACACAACAACTCCTCATAAAGATATAACTAAGCATAGGAGTAAGACCGTCACAAACTTCCCTTTTTTACACGGTCTATTCTTTTTCTTTCATGTTTTTCTTATTTTCTTGTCCAAATCTATTTTTTTTCTTTTTTTTTCACAACTTTTTTCTCTTTCAATTCAACATATCTTCCTTTCTTTTTCTTTTCTACCAACTTCATACGAAATAGAACGAACCAACTGCATCAATGGAAAATATACCACAAAAACACACTAGACTAGCTTGACAGGCAGGCTTAACTTGGGCGTAGTTAATTGGTCAAAAGGCTAAGTTTGGCTAATGTGAAGCTAAATGGGTGAAAATGAAAGAAAGGGAAAATTGCAAGCGCCTCCCTGCATGTGACACCGACCACAAACCCGAATGTATGCAAGCAAAAAGCAATCGAATTTCATGAAAGTACAAAATGGTGAACATGTTATGCAAGGAGTATACTACTCTCAATTCCTACATGAACTGGTCCTAAATGACACCAGTTATACAACTCTAATAACTTAGAAATTTTAAAGTAGTTTGCCAAATTTTCAGGTCAAGTCTATATGTTAATCTGTATTTTTAACATTAACTCGTAGACCAAGCGCATGACAAAGCTAATAAAATGCCAATCTGATGTAAGGCTTAAGTGAAATGACAAGTTACAGTGCAATATCATCACAAAAATCTACCGTTCTGACTCGACCTAAATGCAAAAAAAACGTGATATTTTTTTAAAATTTTTGAAATTTTCTATGTTTTTTTTTTATTTTCATTATTTTGAAATAAAAAAAATGCAAGCAGAAAAAGAAAAGTGAATGCAAAAACAAATGCAAATGCAGACTCAAAGGATGCAATACCCTCCCCAAACCAAAATGGACAACGCCCTCATTGTCCTCCAGCATACACCCGTAGTATATATACAGGGGACGGGATAATGACAACAAATAAATGAATGAATAATAAATAAATAAATAAATAAATAAAGGAGATAAAAAATAAATAAAGCCGAAATACTTACAAAATAAGCGAACTTCCCCAAACCAGCCAGAAAACAGGGGAAGTGAGTAGACCAGTAGCTACTCGTCAGCCTCCTCCTCCTCGTCAGCCACCGTGAAGTCAGGGTCACGCTCCTCGATCCTATCGTCAGCTCTAGCTCTGCCCTCCTGCTCAGCTGTGTCCGCCTCGCTCTCCGGCTATGGGTACCCTTCTGTCGGGTACCGGTAAAAAGAAGGGTGCGGCCAGCCGTCTAGAACGGGACGTCCTCTCCGCATGTGGTACTCGTATAGAGGAAACAAGGCAAGTGCCTGGTCGTGCTCTATACGAGCCACTCTCCTGGACATATCAAGCAATAAACCATCATGACGCCCTTGGTCCATGACCTCAGGCGCCTCAAAGGGTGGAGGAGGAATAAAGTTAACTGGCAGAACTGGCTGCGGAATAGAAGGAGTAGGGATAGGGGTTGGTGTAGTCGTGGGCGTGGACGTGGACGTCTGCCCAGCCGGAGTCGGTGTAGACCCCTCTCCAGTCCCAGGTCGCTTCCGCTTCTTAGAAGCGGAAGAAGTGGAAGGAGCAAGTGTAAGATGGTATGAGGGTAAAGGTGGAGGCAACCTACCCGACACAGTGGTCAAAGGTGTAAGACGGGGTAGGCCGCGAAATGGTAAGGTCACGGACTCGGAACCACAGATCTTCCAAGTCCGCTTATCCTTAGCTAACCAAAACATCGCCTGCATGGCTTTAATATCTAAGTACGCATCTCTATCTATATGTGTCAGGCCTCTGGGGAAGTCAGTGAAGAGGGAACGGGCAATGTAGGATGCTATCCCACCACAGGAAATCGTTTCCGTCCTCTTCTGCCCGACATCGTTAAAATGTTGAGCTGTCAAGTATGCAATGTTAAGAACGAAGGGGCCTACGGTACCAATGTTCAAATAGCCCCCGAAAAATAGACAACTCAACGTTGTTAGGCTCCTTTCGGCCAAAGACCGTCCCTCCGATGAGATGAAGAAAGTAACAGGCTAGGGGAAGATGGATTTGAGCCACCCTCCTTTGGTCGTAAGGAGTTTGTGCAATAGTAGGCCAAAGTAAAGCCAGGACCTTCCGAGGAGGGTCCTGATGGCCGTGAGAAGACAAACCCAACCTCCTCCCAAACTTAGCTAAAGTCCAAGTGGTGGTCTAGTTAAGCAGTTTAAAAGAAACATAGGGACTCTCCGGGTCAGTGTCATAGGCACTAGATGGAAAAGTAAAAGAGCTAAAGAACTCGAGGGTCAATTGCTCATAGGTCAATGCACTAATCGTGGTCAAACCAGCCATCCCACTCCCGTTCAATAACTCAGCCACGGGTTCTAGAATCCCCAACTTTTCTAATGAAGAACGACACAAAAACTTAGTAGATGTAATGTCACAGGCCATCAAAAACATAAAACGCTTAAGATGAAGCGAGTTTATGAAACTTACCTGAGGGAACTCGGGAAGCGAGTCCAAAGAATCGTCTGCCACGAACCTGGCAGCAGTGCGCGCAACAGATATGGGAACTCCTCCTCGTTCCCGTCCCCGTCCTCGTGCAGCAGCACCTAAGGCAGAAGCAGCCAGTCCAGGAGCGCAGCCTGAGACTGGCCGAGGTACAAGTGCAGACGAAGTGGCTGTGACAGAGGGTGTCGACGCAGCAGGGGTCAACACCAATGATGGTACAATAGCAGTAGCGACAGTGGCAGCAGCTGTAATAGTGACAGCAGGAGTGACAGTAGGGCTGGTGACGGTGGTGGCAGCAAGGACCACCATCTCAGAGCTAGACGAAATAACAGTATAACTAGAAGAAGGCCACGAACTACTATCCATCCTATTAATTAAAGCAAGTCCTAAAATCAGATAACAAACAATAACAACACGATTTTTCCCTAATTTCGAAAATTTCAAAACCCTAAAAGCTTAATTAAGGTCGAAAAATAAACAATTAAACAATAGGAAGTAAGGAGAAGGACTTACTTGATGATTACGCAAGATTAATTGCAAGTAAAAATAACAAATTAAGCACAGAATGGTCGAATTAAAACCCGACTGTCACAAACCCTAATCGCAGCAAAATCCCACAAAAAACACAAAGTTTCAAGGGGGTAATAGAGGGCAAATGTCGAAATTATTGCAAAGAACAAAATGTGGGTAATTAATTTGGTAATAGGGGAAGAAAAATGGAGATTTTGGGGGATTTTGAGGGTATTTATCGCAAAAGCAAAGGAGAAAGAAAAAGTTAGAATGAAAATAGAATAGGGAAAAAGAAGACTCCCGTGCATGTTATCACCGTTTTCACTCGATCGAGTGATTTGAAACCACTCGATCGAGTACTTTCATCTCTATTCTGTTCGATCGAGTCCTTCAGAGTTGCTCGATCGAAAGGTTTCTTCTCCTCCTTTGATTCTACTCGATCGAGAATGGCAGAATGTTCGATCGAGGACTTTTGCTCTCCCATTCTTCTCGATCGAGTACAGGACAACTCGATCGAGGGACCTTCATTATGGGCATTTCGATCGAGTACTCTAGTTTACTAGATCGAAGGCTTTGGCTGGGCATTCTGCTCGATCGAGTACAAAAAGTACTCGATCGAGGCTTTTTCCTTTGGCACGCATCCCAATGCATCAAACCTTCCCCAAACCTACATAGAAACACAGCAATACACTTCCCGCAAATACCAAAATCATAATTCACAGTCTATATTCGGTCTCACGCTAAAAACTAAGTACGCTATTGTCTAAAAGTCTAAACGCAAATAAAAATGTCTAACAAAAAATTCAAATTACAAAGTTTTTACAACGGAACATTTCCCGTTTATCTTCCGAGGCACTTTAACAGCCCATGAGAGGGCTTCTGACTGGAGGAGGTCCCTTCAGCATCGCGGACCGTCCTCTTCGATCGCCATGAGCTTGAACTTGTACTGGTTGAAGAATAATAGTTCACGTCCACATAAGCCTTAACTTTCTTCTTCCCTTTGTCATTCTTTTTCTGGTCATGAGTCCTTTCTTTGGCGTCATCCTTGGCATCATTACCATTATCGAGCTTGATTTTCACTTTACCTTGACCGACAGAATCTCCAATATTTACTCTGTTTATACTTGCGACAATGGAAACAATAGAATGGTCCTTCTTATCGCTCTCAGTCTGAGGCGGAGGTATCAATATAGCAGCACAAAACTCAATATTTTCAACTGAAGAATCTGTGTCAGGGTCTATAGAGGTTAGGGCATTGCAAGGTTGAACCTGCATAGGAGCTCTACGAACATTCGACTGATAGAAAATCAGCTCCTCGTCACCTACCTGAAAAGTAAGAGTCTTCCCCCCAACATCTATTACTGTACGAGCAGTAAATAAGAATGGTCGTCTTAATATAATGGGCGTGTAAGAATCCTCAGGGATGTCTTAGACCACAAAGTCAACGGGAATAAAGAATTTCTCGATCTTTACAGGTATGTCCACTAAGACACCTAGGGGCCGTGATATTGTATGGTCGGCCATCAGCACAGTCATATTGGTACTGTGAAATTTGGAAAAACCAAGTCTCTTAGCGAGAGACAATGGTAAGACACTCACACTAGCTCCTAAGTCACATAGCGCATTATCAATCAAGTGGGTACCTATATGGCATGGAATAGAAAAGTTTCCCGGTTCAGACTGTTTCGGTGGTGTCTTATTCTGAATTAGGGCGGTGCCCACTTCAGTCAAAGCTACCATTTCATGATCATTTATGTGCCTCTTACGCGTAAATATTTCTTTCATAAATTTAATGTAAGAGGGTACCTGGGTAAGCAATTCAGCTAATGGAACGTTGACGTAAAGGCTCTTCAAAATATCAGCAAATTTTCCGAACTTATGTTCAGCCTTCCTGTTCTGCAATCGCCTCGGGAAAGGGACCGTGATGGGAATTTCCAAGCCTTTATTTTTTTCTGCCAAAGTTTGAACACGATCATCAGCATTTCTACTCGATCGACCATTATTTCCTTTCGATCGAGTACTTTCATCAACAACGTCACTCGATCGAGGACTATCATCCACTCGGTCAAAAGCTTCAATATCAATAATACTCGATCGAACATCAGGACCATTCGATCGAACACTTTCCTTAGCCATTTCTCTCGATTAACCACCTGAAATGACTCGATGGAGTACTTTTCTCGGGTTCAGCATATTTTCGTCCAATGACGACTGTTCACGCTGGGCAACATTGATTTCCGGGTCTGAGTTGTCATCTTCTATCGACATTTTAGGTCCCTCATAGGAAAGACCGCTTCTCAAAGTAATTAAATTCACCGTCTCGTGATGTTTCTTATCTGGTTGGGATGGTAAATGACCCGGCTGCCGTGAAGCTTGATTAGTGGCGAGTTGAGCTATTTGAGACTCAAGTGACTTTATAGATGCATCTTTTTGTTGCTCATTTTTCTGCAACTGAATTGTCAATGACTGAATCATTGACTTCAACTCGGCCATTTCATATACACCACTGGAAGAGGCACCTTGTTGCGGCGGTGGAAAAGATGGAGGCTTTTGATAGCCTTGTTGAGCTTTATGAGGTGGAACGTAAGGTTGTTGCTGCTGCGGTGGAGATGTAGGATTTAGTACGTTCTGACTTGTCCATCTCAAGTTAGGATGGACTCCACTTTGATTATTGTACTAGGAGCCCCCTTGCCTATATTGTTGAAAGGCAAGAACCAAATCCTTTTGAGTTAGACAGTCAACATCAGTGTGACCATCATTGCTTCCACATATCTTACATGAAATGGTTTCCTGTCTAGTCAACAAGTGAACCGTCTATTGACCTCCCGCATTCTGCAAGTCCAACTTGTCAAACCTGGCATTCATGGCTTCCAGCTGAGCTACAACTGCACTATCGACTGAAGAAACCGTTCTAATTCCTCCTCTTGGGTTCCCATATTCAGCACAATGGGTAGCCATCTCCTCAATGATCCCCCATCCCTTGTCATCATCGATATTCTTTTGGAACTGACCATTTGATGCAGCATCCAAAATAGCACGGTGATCGTCATACAACCCATTATAAAACTGGTTGCACAAGAACCACTTGTCAAAACCGTGATAAGGAACGGACCGCACAAGTTTTTTAAACCGACCCCATGCCTCGTACAAATTCTCATCTGGTGTTTGCTTGAAACTTGTAATCTTTCCTCTCAGCTGATTAGTTCGTTGCGGAGGAAAGTACCTTTTGTAGAAGGCTAGGGCAAGGGTCTCCCAGTCAGTAATCCTGGCTGCAGCTCTATCAAGATCAGTGAGCCACTCTCGGGCTCCATCAGTCAGAGAGAAAGGAAATAAGACCTCCTTAATCTTGTCCCGAGTCACTCCCTTAGTGGCGGGAATGGTAGAATAGTAATCTGTGTAAACCTCCATATGTTTTCGCGGATCCTCTCCAGCTACTCCCCGATATAAATTTCTTTCAACCAAGTTGATATAAGATGGTCTGATATCAAACGTGCTCCATCTTCTGTCACAAGGTTGAAACCTTTAGGGATTGATGGAGATGTAGGCTCAAAATGACTCGCGATGTTTGGCATTTTTACAGAACTAATAGCAGAAACAGATTTTTCTTCTTCGAAAGACTGGTCTTCTGCAAATAGGAAGTGTTCTAGTTCGGGTTCAAAAGTACTCAAGGCTTCCTTTTGATTCTTTCTCAGCAGTGTTTGTCTATATCGAAAAGTCCGCTCTGGTTCAGGATCAGCTGGCACTAATTCTGACCTGCTAGACCTGGGCATAAACAACACTAGAGAAAATAAATAAGAACTGTCTCACGGAATTGAAAAATTCCCTGAGAGTGAGACACACGAAAATAAGACAGATAAATAGGCTAATTGCCTCCCCGGCAACGGCGCCAAAATTTGATACCGTCGTTTTAGTGCCAAAAATAAAAATACCGAAGACAACTAACAGAAGTTAGCGGAAGTAGGGTCGATCTCCACAGGGAGGCAATTATATCTATCTGCTAATCTAAGTCTTTCTGGTAACAAATGGGGGTTTTAAATTGATTTCTAACTACTAAAACAGGCTAAGGCAATAGAATAAAAGAAAAGCGCAGTACAAGCAAAGAGAAGTGAAAGATGTGATCAAGTAGAGAGAAGTATGCTAGGAATTCGGTTCACCATGGCAGTTTATTAACTCAGTCATAAATAGTTCAGACGATCTAATGTGAGATGGGCAACGGAAAGGTCCTTCCGGTCCGCTATCCACCCTAGATTACAACTAACTTAACTTCTGTCCTCATTAGGGTAGTATATTGTTCATAACAGGTGTGTTCAATCCAATCTTCCGATCTAGGATTGAATTTAAACAATTTAACGGATTTAGAAGCGTGCACTCAACTAAACGATTACAGTTAGTTTGTCATGAAACAGTTCTCACAATTAATCCTCTAAGTTATTCACAACATCGTCAACTCACTACCATGGCTCCTCTAATCCTAACATAAGGTAATTTAGCTACATATGCTATTAATAAAATAAACAATAACAACATTGAATAAACTAGAGAAAGACATATTAGATGAGTAGTAAAGATGAAGCATAAATTACTAACAAGAATAATAAAACAGAGATAAGAGAACACGGAGTAAGAGCAAACAAAGGAATTAAATTTAGAGTAAAGTATATAGAAAGGTTACAAAGTTTAGATCTAGAATTAAGAGGCAAAACAACGCAAGAGAGAAAGTTCCAGCAGTAATTAAGAGAGAAAGAGTAATTAAGCGTAGTGTAATGTGATGTCAAAAGTGTGTTTAACCTAATGACGTCTTCCCTGTATATAGTGAATCGTTTATTAACAAAAACGTAAACTAATAACGGAATAAAATCTCGTGATATTAAGCATAGTACTCGATCGAGGCATTTGAAACCTCTCGATCGAGTAACTTCTTAGAAAATCCTCTCGATCGAACAAATATGGGCTTCGATCGAGATCTTCTAATTCACCCCACTTTGATCGAGTACAGCAAGGACTCGATCGAACAATTTGAACCGTCAAAACCACTCGATCGACCAAGAAGCATTCGATCGAGCAATTAGCCACTAAAAACGGCTTGGACTTCGTTTGGTTATCTTATAAGGATCTCCTTCACGCTTCCATAGGTACGATATTCTGCTCTAAGTCTTCCATCTCCTTAAATGCATGCTAGGAGGAACGAATAAGGCATGATTTCACCACTTTGCGGTCTGTTTCTGCAAATGAGACGAAACAAACCAAAGTAGCCTATTCGGGGCAATTTGCAATACAAAACAACAAAATTGACATAGAAATGCGTGTAATAAGAGGCTAAAAATACTATATAAATTGCACGTATCAGTAAGCTAAACTAATATATAGTACAATGCACACTATACAAGAGAAAGGGAAGAGAAAGGTATCATACTCATCATCATCATCATTGTTGGGGTTGTTGTACCCACCATATCCTCCTTGGTTCTCTTGGTTAGGGAAAAGGAGATACGGTTGAGCCCAAGATGGAAGAGGGCCTCTAGGATCAATGTATCCTTGTTGCGCCATTTGGTAGTAGGGAGGGTATTGCGCTAAGTAGTTGTCAACCCGCCCATCGTGCACCCCGAGGTCGACGCGTTGCATTAGTGTCATCAATTCATTCATGGTTGGGGCTCCTGGATTTTCGGGAGCGAAAGCTGTATGTGGGTTATGGTAAGGTGGTATGGACACGTATGAGGGTTGTCCACCTTGCTGGAATGGTGGATAACCTATGTTGTGCATTTGGTGAGGTACTTATTCTTCCTCTTCATCTTCTAGGAGGATATCCCCCGCTTATTGATATGGGTGCATGTAAATTTCAATCGGTCGGAGGTAACTAGGCTCTTGAGAGTAAGAGCTCAAACGGGGCTCGGTAGGTGGTATATTCCATCCGGTTAGCACAATTGGGGAGCATCCCTTGGTGTGCCATTCCACATCTCCCATATCATTGTAGACACACCCCTTATGGTATCAGAAGATGGTTTACTCATCAATTCAGGTGCTCCCTTCGAGCGCTCGATATCTCCCATCTTGGTTGAAGCAGGGGCACAACTCATTAGCTAGGATGGTTATGAGTCCACCCATAACAAAGGTTTTGACTTGTGTGTGCCCCTTGGTAAAGTCATTGAAACGAGTAAGTATCTCAAGGGCCGTGTTGAAATTTAAGCGCCACGTCCCTTGTACAATGAGGTAAGACTTGAGGAAGGTTAAGTCAAGAAGAGGGCAAGCACGTTGTTCATGCCTTCCAAAGATTACTCCGGCTATAAACCTTTCACAAATTTTTATCACCAGATGTTGGATGGCAAAGACGTGACATTATTTTAGGGAAACATAGTCCCTTCCGGAGATGGCTATCCAAAGGTGGCCTATGTTGAGATTTGACGGTTTCTTGAGGTCGGTAGTTGAGACCTCAAGGCCAAATATTTCCGCAAAGCGGCCAATGGTCAATTCGTGAGTCATATTGAAAAGACGGAACTCAAAGGAGACGCCTCGAGTCCGATGGTTCACGACACGAAGACTACACAAGAACTCTAAAGTGAGGCTAAAGTAGGTGTCCCCTTGCATGTATAACATCATCCGAAGTCCCATACCACTAAAGAATGTTTCCGTTTGTTGCCTAATGCCTAGTATTTCCAATACATTCGTGTCTATAAATTGAGTAGGTTCATAGTGCATACCTAATAATTCCTCAAAACGCTTCCGGTGGTCATCGCTTATGAAATCGACCTCTGGGAATGCGTCTAGTTGAACCACGGCCGGCACATACGTGTCTTCTTGCATCCTCTCTTCTGGGGTTGCGTTTGAGCCGCCTCCCTTTTGGCACTTTGATGCCTTTGCTCCGGCCTTAGACTTGCTCTTGCAATTTGTAAACATCTTGATGGTAAAAATCTACTCAAACAAACACTCCCCAAAATGATGTCTCAAATCCTCTCAAAGATGAACCCAAATGCCTTAGTAAAGCTTTATAACCAAGGTATGATCAATGAAATATAGTTGTTAGGCTAAAATCAAACCCAAAATTGACTTTTTTATTCCCGGATTTTTGGAACCCTAGGTTTGTAGATGGTGATTTGATTGATTTTTGTGGTTTTAATGGTTGGAAGTTAGGTTATATGTATGTAGGATTGAGTTAGGATGAAGTTTTGCTTGATTTTGGGTGGATTGATGAAGTTTTTGAGTGGATTTTTGGTGATGGTTTTTTGGTGATGTGTTTGGGAAGGGGATAAAGATTGAGATTTTATGAAGATAAGATGGGGATTGAGTGAATAAATGGACGAATATAACAAGGAAATGAGGTGGGCTCGGGTGGGTCTTGCGAGGGCTCGGGTGGGTTTCGGCTTAGTATGCTCATTTGTTCATTAAACCCGGGCGGGTTGCCCTGCTGCTCGGGCGAGCTGGTGATAAACTCAGGCAACCTCTCTCTCTCTCTGCTCGGGCGGGTTGTTGTTGAACCCCAACGACTTCTGAGTCTGCTCGGCCGGGTTCCTTGACAGGGCCATTTTCTTCGTTTGTCTCCATTAAGCTCGGGCGAGCTCCCTTCTGTTGGAGTTAGTGTCCTCCACAGTTAGTGTGATAACGTGTATAAATCTCTGATAGGTTCACAGGGTATACTTAGTATTTTATCAGTTGATTAACGTTTATTAATAACGGTTGGCTTGCTAGAAGTTTGACGTTATTATCATACTGATGGCGGTGATCAACTGGTCCCTAAAAGTCACACCTAAAGGATGTGTTTGAGAGATGTGATTATATGAAAATATAGTCACATTGATGCCTTATATGACTAATAGGTTAGTCCATGTATTTGACAAAAAGGTTAGTCAATGTGATGATGAGTCGATTATTTAATACAATTAAATAATATCTGCTGAGACGAATTAATTGTTAATTAGTAAATTGAATATAAACTGTTATATTTAATTAATGTATATGATGTTAGCTCAAACGAATTAAGATGTTAATTCGTAATTAAACATAAACGGTTATATTTAATTTACAAATTACAAATATGCGATATTTATAGTTAATGTATATATTATACGAAATTGTCATAATAAATGATGAACAGACCGGTATTAATAAATCGAATACAAACTGTTGTGTATGGACTTATTAAATACGTGACGACATAAATGACAATTGATAATTATACACATTTTATACAATATGATAACTACCTAAAATAAGAAGATTTTCTCCTTATTTTTTGGTGATTCACAGTTTATAGAAAAAAAAAAAGAAAAATATCTTCCCCTCTTTTTCTCCTTTTACACGGTTATATAGGAGAGAGGGAGGATCATTTTTCTCACTTGTTTTTGACCTAATACTCTCATCACTCAAAACCCTACAATTATTAGGAATTAGGGGTTCTTTTTCTAGCAAGAAAAAGGCATTTTCTCGGAGCATCTTGGGTGCAACGATTAGGAGAATAGCGATCTCGATGTTTGTTCTTATGCCAAATTGCTAGGAGCGGAGTTTAATTCTAATCTCTATTCTTTTGTTTATGCAATTTCGTTTATGACTCGTAATTTCATATTTCATAATTTCGTTATAATCCGAATTTTCTTGATGAAATATACCGATATTTCCCACAACTGATATCAGAGCATAGGCCACAAAATTATTTTATATGATTTTCATAAATGGATTAAAACAAAAAAAAAAAAAAAACAAAAAATTTCGGCCGCATCAAATTTTTTTGCCGAGAGGGTTTTGTTTTTTTGATGCCTTGTTTCCATTTTGATTTATTGATATTGTTGTTTTAATATGTTAAGATGATAATATGATAAATTTGTAGATGTTTTGATTTAATAAGAATTAAATTGAAATCTAAATGGAAATTGTTTTTGATTGATGATGTTCATTTGTTTTTGCTATATAGTTTTGGCATACATGATGTTAAAATGTTGTTTAAGAATCATGATTCATTTAATTTAATAATGTTCAAATCAATTGTGATGAATCAAATATTCAGATAATCGATTTAATCATAATTTAGATATTCAGTTTAAGAGGTTAAATTGAATCATCTAGTTTGGATCTATGTTTAAATTAAACGTTGATGATTATGCCAATCTTGTTATAGTAGCAACATTAAACAAATTTGTTCACATAAAAGGGGTTATTTTCGAGAAAAAAAAAAAAAAAAAACTGTTTTTCGAAATTTTTGGGCTGTATGCCGTGAGCAATGAAAAAAAAATTTCGTTTCTTTTTTTGTTGTTGTTTTGGCCACTAATTATTATAAATTATATCTAAGATATGATTGTTTGTTGTGAAAAAGTTCACAAATTTTAGATACCTAATTATTTTAAAGTGGTTTAAAATGATGTTAGATTAATTTATATTACAAGTTAATGTGTATTAAGATTGGAATTATTGTGAGTAATTGGGGAATTGTCACATAATTTGATCATTTTAAAATAGGTGGTTTGGATAAATTACTCTACATAATTAAGGAATTATGTCTTGAATGATTAATTTATAGTTGATGCATTTTATTTAGTTATATGAATTGTTGAATGGTTTATTTACGTATTTTTGCAATCGGTTGTAATTTGTATTACCTAATGTGGCCTTAGTTGATTATGTTTTCGTAATGATGGAAACATAATCTTGATGTAATTTTGAGATCTCGAAGCTCCTTTGGTTTTCTTTAGTATTATGTTTTTGAAATTAGAATGTAAATAGGTTTATTTTGTAATTTTTAATTGTAATTTTGAGAAGACTAAAGATGGAGATTGGATTGCTCACTCCCGCTACATGGACCAAGATGGAACATCAAGACAAGCTTCTCGGATCCTAGGAAGGATTCCAAAGTTTTATTTATGTTCATTTTGGTAGATAGGCCACACTAGGACTTTATTTTTGTTTTACGTTTTTCAATTCTTGTTGCTTTTCTTCGCATGATAGTTAGTGCATCAAATTCGCCTAAACCAAACCACCTACTTATATGCATGAAAATTAACTTATATAGTTTGGATGTTATTTATCATGGACATAAAGATGTCACACTATTTTAAGCCATCATCTTAGTTTATTCATTCTCGTATGCTAGATATTAGTTCACTTAAAATGTATTAAAATAAAGTTGATGGGATCTTCCTCTAAAACTAAAATTGAGACTAGTCTTTATAGGCCAAACAACTATGAATCCCTTCTTCGTCGATAGGTATATAGGACCTTACTCTCCATATGACCCCTTCTACGTTGGGTAAGTAGTTTGTGTTGACTTATTTTACCTCAACATTATAATCCGTAGAGTTTCTCGAGATTATGATGGACTAAAGATAGAATTTACAGAAATTTATCAACCAAGAATTCTAAAAGTAGAATTAGCCAAGAGGTTGGCTTATCAATTTACAGATAATTGAGTCTTGGGATCATTTACATAATTCTTGAGGGAGGTCAATTGTATAAATGCTTGAGTCTTCGCATTATAACAGTTTTGCATTAGACTTAAATCATAACGATGAGTATGCTTATTATGTTTTTCTTCTTCTTTTCACAGTGTAGAATTCGTTTTATATTGATAATACTGCTTACAACAAATGGCTGAAAATAATGACATCCCTATGCCAAGTGCCACACTTGCACGCGAGTCCTGGCTCAAAACTTTCATGGACCACATGAATCAGTCCACATGACTGAAGAATGACGGGTCCAACTTTGCGGACTGGGAGGCATCATTACGGAATGCTGCCATTGCTGACGGTAAGCTCAAGTACTTGACTGAGCCAATACCGCCAAACCCAGGCCCCAATGCAAGAGCTAACGAGTCACTTGCTTATAGTGACTTCGTCATGGAAGCGGGTGCGATAAATAACATACTCATTTTTGCAATGGAAACCAATTTGCAAAGACGCTCCATTGCCCAAGGTGCAAACAAGATTTTCACCACGCTCGCTAATGAGTTCTCAAAAGCACCGAGAATCGTTACTTATGAGCATACATGTTGCTTCTTTGAGGCGAAACTCCAGAAGGGCCAACCGGTTAGCCCACACATTCTTTACATGATTGAGAATGTCGAGAAACTGGAGGCACTTGATTGCAAAATCAGTGAGAGCATAGTCATTGACCGTATGCTTCATTCACTTCATGATGGTTTTGCCCTTTTCAGGGCAAATTACTACATGAATGACATGAAGAAAAGTCCTCAAGAGCTACACTCACTTCTCGTACAGACCGAGAAGGATATGAAATTGAGTGGGGGCATGAAGCAACATGTTCTCATGATTTACACCAAGAATAAGGGTAAGGGCAAAGCTCACGGCGACCTAACTGTAGGAAAGCCAAAGTTTAAGAAGTCAGTAAATGGTAAGAGTGGGCCTGGTGAGACTAGTGGCTCACAAGGCAACGAAAAGAGCAAGGGCGGTAACGTTGAGTGCCACCATTGTCACAAGACTGGGCATTGGAGGAAGAACTGTCTCGTGTACCGTGAGGACATAAAAGGAGGCCGCGTCACTCCTGTTGGTATGTCATCTTATATTCATATGATTGAGATTAACCATGCAAGTTTCGAAACTTGGGTACTTGATACTGGTTGTGGTTCTCATCTGTGTAATCATTTGCGGGGCCTAAAAAATATCACACCCCTCGCAAAGGATGATGTGGACCTACGAGTCGGGAATGGAGCAAGAGTTGCTGCAGTCTCAATGGGAACATATGTAATCCAGCTCCCGAGTGGTTTTGAGTTATATTTATATAACTGTTACTATGTACCCAGTTTATCTAAGAATATTATTTCTGTTTCCGTACTTGATAAAGATGGTTTTTCATTTTCAATAAAGGACAATAGCTGTATTTTCTCTTTTAATGAAATGGTTTATAGCAAAGCAGTTTCCATGAATGGAATTTATATCTTAGATCAAACCACAGATATATTACATGTGAATAATAAGAAATTAAAGGTTGGTGACAAAGATCAAACTTATCTATGGCATTGTCGAATGGGACATATAAATGAAAAACGTGTAAAGAAACTCATGGAGAGTGGGACTATCTCCACATTTGATTTCTCATCATTTGGCACGTGTGAATCATGTCTTATCGGCAAAATGACTCGAATTTCCTTCAAAGGTGTTGGAATGCACGCTAATGACGCTAATGACCTATTAGGACTCATACATACTGATGTATGTTGACCTATTTCAATCACCGTAAGAGACGGCTATAGATATTTTATCACTTTCACGGATGATTTGAGTAGATACGGATATGTCTACTTAATGAAGCATAAAAGTGAGTCTTTTGAAAAATTCAAGGAATACGAGAATAAGGTTGAGAACCAACTGGGAAGAAAGGTTAAAGCACTCCGTTCAGATCGTGGTGGCGAATATCTTTCAAATGAGTTTGATCAACACCTTAAAGACTGTGGAATAGTTTTACAGTTAACTCCACCTGGAACACCTCAATTAAATGGTGTGTCCGACCGGAGAAATCGAACACTACTTGATATGGTTCAATCCATGATGAGTCACACAGTAGTACCTGATTCATTATGGGGCTTTGCTCTTTTGTCAGCTACTCTTATACTTAACCGAAGTCCGTCTAAAGCTGTCGACAAGACTCCGTATGAAATATGGAAGGGAACGGTCCCTAACTTGTCCTTTATTCGGGTTTGGGGCTGCGAGGCTTATGTCAAGTGGAGACACGAGGATAAGCTCAGCCCGTGATCGGTCAAGACATACTTTATTGGTTATCCAAAAGGAATGTTTGGTCATTACTTATATTCGCCTACCGAACATCGAGTTTTTGTTGCGGCTAGTACAAAGTTCTTAGAGAAAGAATTTCTCGAGAACAAGTCAAGTAATAGAACCTTCGAGCTGTCGGAGATTCAAGAACCAACAACCGAGGAACAGATGGAGGAAGATGTTCCTTCAACTAATGATACAGTTAATATTCCTCAGGAACCTAGGAGGTCGGGTAGAGTCTTTAATCCTCCAGACAGATACATTGGCATGGTCGTGGAAAATGACGTTTTGCTTCTAGAGAGTAATGAACCCGCTACCTATAAAGGTGCCATGACCTGTTCTGACTCTAAGCTATGGCTTGAAGCCATGAGATCCGAGATGGACTCCATGTATGAGAATGACGTTTGGGATCTTGTTGATTTACCTAACAAGGTACGACCTCTTCAGTGCAAATGGCATTACAAAATAAAGCATTCTGTAGAAGGGCAACCAGATACCTATAAGGCACGACTAATGGCAAAAGGTTTCACTCAAGTGCACGTATTGCATTATGATGAAATCTTTGCACCCGTAGTTATGCTGCGTTCCATTCGGATAATCTTAGCGATTGCCGCCTTTCATGACTATGAAATTTGGCAGATGGATGTGAAAACCGCCTTCTTAAACGGTTATTTGAAGGAGGAATTGTACATGGTACAACCCGAAGGTTTCATAGATCCTAAAAATCCTAAGAAAGTGTGCAAGCTTAAACGTTCTATTTATAGACTTAAGCAAGCTTCTCGGAGTTGGAATCATCGTTTCGACCAGGTGATAAAAGAGTATGGTTTCACTCGATCGGTCGAGGAACCATGCTTATATGTCAAGTCGAGTGGGAGCAAGATTGTTCTCTTGATATTGTATGTCGATGACATACTCTTGATTGGGAATGGCATTCCTCTCTTATCTTCGGTAAAAGGATGGTTGAAGAATCATTTCCAGATGAAAGATCTGGGTGAGGCACAACGCATATTGGGAATCTGTATCTATTGAGATAGATCACGACGGATGTTATCACTGAGTCAGAAGTCTTATTTATATAAGATTCTTAAAAGGTTCAGCATGACCAACTCCAAGAAGGGGAACCTTCCAATGACTTCTGGGATGCATTTGAGCAAGTCTCAGTCACCCAAGACACCTGAAGGGGTTGAACGCATGAGTCGTGTTCCTTATGCATCAGCCATAGGATCAATCATGTATGCCATGATATGCACACGTCCAGACGTGGCATATGCATTGAGTATGACGAGTCGATACCAAGGCAATCTAGGTGAAACACACTGGATGATTGTTAAAAACATCCTTAAGTACCTACGGAGAACAAAGGATTGGACATTAAATTATGGAGGAGATACTAAGCTATGTGCAATCGGTTACGCAGATGCTAGCTTCCAAACGGATCGAGATGATTCGAATTCTCAGTCTGGATTCGTCTTTACTCTTAATGGTGCTGCGGTCAGCTGGAAAAGTTCCAAACAGGAAGTTGTAGCAGATTCTACTACTGAATCCGAGTACTATACCGCTTCAGAAGCAGCAAAGGAAGCTATATGGATGCGTCAATTCTTACAAGGACTGACCATAGTTCCTAGTTCGAATGACCCAATCACCATCTATTGTGACAATAGAGGTGCCATCTTCCAGGCCAAGGAGCCTAAGTCTAGCAACAAGTCTAGACATGTACATCGAAAGGCTCACCTGATCCGTGATTACGTGGAGCAAGTGGAGATAGTGATTGACAAGATTTCTTCGGATGACAACATCGCGGAACCTCTCACTAACCATTGAAATATGATAAGCAAGAAGGGCACGTTATTTCCATGGGAATTAAACGTGTTCCTGAGTTGTACTAGTTGCTTATGGATTCGATATTTTTTCTTTTTCATATGCTATTTATAACTTCATCAGATTTTTCATATTTTGTTTTTCATGTGGATTGTACGACAACATTAAACGCCACAAAGTGAAGTAAATTACATTATATTTGTTTTGGTCCGTAATCGCCTACATGGGCTGATAACTTTGGCTATTATATTGTGAAGTTGATTGATGGTGGGTTCAACGAGCCATAAGTCAAACGGTTGGCTGATCGATCACAGATGCGAGTTATAACGATACCTCGTAGGACATTGTGACAACGTAATGGAGTCCTAAATGTTTAAAAACATTCGGTGCCAGGTCGTGGAATGGACGTCCATTGTGTTCCTATAGTCGATTCTTTTGACTATCGACTGTCTCTTGAGATTAAGGCAGTTTTTTGGGTCACTTTGGTTTCTTTCTCATGGTCGACCGTAACAGGAGGCTAAGCAGATTTTTACTGGGTCATTTCATACTGTGCTTGTATTTGTAGGATTCGAGTTGAAGAAAATATCCATCCTTTATCAGGTTTAGTCGTTTCTCAGGGCCACTCAAGGAGTTGTAACTGAAATGCATGGCCATGCTCGAATGATGATTCGTTTATCAGTTAAGTTACTCTCTAGTCGGGAAAACCACTCTTGATATTGATCACTTGAAAAATACGACCTTTGTGAATACGGATTTTGCAAATTGTTTTACATTGAGTGGGAGAAATTAAGGATATGAGAATCGGTTATCGCACATACACTTATGAGGACAAGTGGGAGTTTGTTGGAGCTAGTGTCCTCCACAGTTAGTGTGATAACGTGTATAAATCTATATAGGTTCACAGGGTATACTTAGTATTTTATCAGTTGATTAATGTTTACTAATAATGGTTGGCTTGCTAGAAGTTTGACGTTATTATCATAGTGATGGCGGTGATCAACTGGTCCCTAAAAGTCACACCTAAAGGATGTGTTTGAGAGATGTGATTATATGAAAATATAATCACATTGATGCCTTATATGACTAAAAGGTTAGTCCATGTATTTGACTAAAAGGTTAGTCAATGTGATGATGAGTCGATTATTTAATACAATTAAATAATATCTGTTGAGACGAATTAATTGTTAATTAGTAAATTGAATATAAACTGTTATATTTAATTAATTTATATGATGTTAGCTTAAACGAATTAAGATGTTAATTCGTAATTAAACATAAACGGTTATATTTAATTAGCAAATTATAAATATGCGATATTTATAGTTAATGTATATATTATACGAAATTGTCATAATAAATGATGAACAGACCGGTATTAATAAATCGACTACAAACTGTTGTGTGTGGACTTATTAAATACGTGACGACATAAATGACAATTGATAATTATACACATTTTATACAATATGATAACTACCTAAAATAAAAAGATTTTCTCCTTATTTTTTGGTGATTCACGGTTTAAAGAAAAAAAAAAAGAAAAATATCTTCCCCTCTTTTTCTCCTTTTACACGGTTATAATAGGAGAGAGGGAGGATCATTTTTCTCACTTGTTTTTGACCTAATACTCTCATCACTCAAAACCCTAAAATTATTAGGAATTAGGGGTTCTCTTTCTAGCAAGAAAAAGGCATTTTCTCGGAGCATTTTGGGTGCAACGATTAGGAGAATATCGATCTCGATATTTGTTCTTAGGCCAAATTCCTAGGACCGGAGGTTAATTCTAATCTCTATTCTTTTGTTTATGCAATTTCATTTATGACTCGTAATTTCATATTTCATAATTTCGTTATAATCCGAATTTTCTTGATGAAATATACCGATATTTCCCACACCTTCCATCTCATGCTACCTGGTACAAATGTCCACCCTTCCTTCTTTTCTTGACTCTTGAAGGCTATGTGCTAAGCCTTATTGCCAAAACCTTCCTTTTACCTATCAAATCTTCCCATAAATGGTTAGATACCCTCTCTCACATTCTCTCATGTAGAAACTAGGTGATGCAAGTGAACTATAATGCTAAAATTCAATGCAAAGTAGTACGACTACAAGGAAAGTATAGGGAAAATAATATATTGCAAACAATGGTTTAAGGTAGGACTCTAACCAACTATTTCAAAGGATTTGCTTACCTTGCCCCTATCCATGCCACTCAATGCTCTTAATAGCCGGTCAAAAAGTTTGTGAATAGGCTTCAAATAAGCAAAGTATGATATTAGCCATTCAAAGATGAAGTATGGCCAATCTGTTCCAAGAGGATTATTCCCCTTCTCCTTTCTACCCTTGTCACCATTGCTCTTCCGGCTCCTTGATTCAACAAGTTTGAAATTTTTGTCATTGGTAGGCTTCCATTCTCTCCAAACTCCTTTGAGTGCAATAATGATGATGGAGCTTGAATTTGTCAATCCTCCAAGAATAGAAGGAGAATTATTATAGCTTTGATGATGAATTGGCAAAGCAATAGGGATTGAGTGTCCCAAGCCTTCACAAGTGAACTTTTCTATGGCCTCATCATCGATTTCTTCCCCCGATCATCCCTTTAACAAAGCTTTGGCCTCCTTGATAAGGTCACCAACATTGTATTCAACAATCATGGGTTCCATGGTGGGTATCATGAGGTCTTCATGATAAATTGGAGGAGAATGTCCATCCTCCCCATTAAAGCACACTTCAAATTTCTCAAGAATGGGTTTTTCAACTAGAATAATCCCATTACCCATTGATAGGCTATCACACACCTATGCAAAAATAAATACCCTAGACACAAATGAATCTAGTACGTAGGGGTCGAATCCACAGAGAGAGGGTAGTTATTAATTAGTTGTTATAGAGTGAATTTTATCTTGAGTCGACGCGGTTGATTTATTGATTTGATTTATGTTGATGTAAAAACAATAATAAAGGAAGAGTCTAGGGAAGTCGGGTCACACATGCAAATATATGTAAATGCTTTATGTCAAACTCGGATTAGATAGTAATGATAATTGTTTAGGCTTAAAGACACCCACCTCTCGATATTAGTGTCAACCATAGACCGGGTCCTAGAGAAACTCTCGCTTATGACTAGGTTGTCCTACTACACATGCTTAGTCTAATCCGATTCCGTGACTCTTGACTTATAGAACGAATTAACAAATTTAATCTAAGACAATGGCCAATAATCAAAGATTAACAATAAGGTACAAGCATGTTATAGAAACTATTATGTGATCACTAAGCATCATCCTAATTTATCACGTTACAAATACTTTTTATGCATGGCTCCCTTTATCCCATAGACAAGATATACTACTCTTGCATTATGTAAATTAAGCTAATGATGAACAAAATGATAAACATAATGATAAATAAATAATACTAGAAATAAATTACTTGAACAATGGAAATGGAAATGGAATTGAAGAACAATGCAAAAGGAAATAACTTGGAAATGAAATTGTAATTTGTAATACTTAAAGGAAATGATAACAAACTAATGAATGCTAAACTACACTAAGATAATATAACTACTGAAGTTTAGAGAGAATTCTATGGAAAAAATTTGTAAGAGAGATGTCAGTTAGGTCGGACCTAGCTCTATATTTATAGGGAGCTAGGACTTGAAACGTATGCGCGTAGAACAAGGTAACCTCTATTGGGGGCGCCAACCCTGATCGGGGTCGTAGCTTTCTAGCTCCGTCTTCTTAATTCCTCTATTTAATGCTCAAGGAATCCAAAGTTGATGTTTAATGCCGTGTTTAATCACCCGGTTAAACTCTTCAACTAGCATCCGAAGCTTCACTAAGCATCGAATGTTTCTACATTAGTTGGACTTCAAATCTTGGGCTTGATGTGTGATTTCATTTGTATTTCTCATTTCAATCCACATCTTCATGTATGTAAATCCATGTAATACTTCAAGGTTACTCCAACTCATGCTCCACACTTAGCCTTGTATACTAGCTCTTGCAAATTTGTTAGAAATAAAATCCTAAGAGCTCAAATTCCTACAAAATATGACAAACCATGCAAAGACAACTAGAATACAATATTAGCCCATAAAACCACTAGATAAGTGCAAATGACATATATATTAGAACTAAAGTAGGGGTTAAAATGTATATAAAATGGACTTATCAAACTCGCCCAAGCTAAACCCTTGCTTGTCCTCAAGCAAGCACACAATACAATATATGATAAGGACAAGGGTACGAGCAACAATTATCACAACCAAATACAATTCCCGTCAAGTAACTTTAGAGCACAATGAATCAAATCCCGAAACAACATGGGCATAGAGAAAATGCAATAATATGGATGAGATTTATATGACGGCGTAGCATGAATGACTTCAAATGGACGTTTCGACTCTTGCATGATCTTATTGACATTGAACTCTTCACGGGAAGAACACTCATACTCATATTATGAATAAGGCAATTTATATGTGAATGTGACACTCTCCTATCTACGACTCAAGAGAATGCGCCTGCAATATAGCATGGTAGACATTCTAAATCAAGAAGACAATGCTAACAAGAATGCACAAATAGAAGCCAAGAAAAGAGATAAAAGAGGCTAGGGGTCATGGGTAAAATGTGGACTAACGAGTTTGGATATGTGGAGTTAAAGGTCAAGCTATCAACCATCCAAACGAGCAAAGAGTGCTTAAATAACCCATTGCCGATCTTATAGCAATAACCCATTGAACCAAAGCAGCATATGGACCAACTTAAAACTTTTACAACACAAAATGAACTTCCCAACTCAATTTCTTCATAAACTATAAAACATCAATCATCTTTTTCTTTCTCTTTTTTCATCAAAACTTTCTTCTCTTTTTTTTCATTTCTTTTCATCTTTCTTTCATTTTTTTCATTCCAATCATATATTTTTTTCTTCTTCCTTTCTCACTTTTCTTTTATAACACAACGGGAATTAGTAATCCCGTCAACATCATCAACCTCACAAAAGCACTCTAAACTCATCAAGATGGTTACTAGCTCAACAAGGTAGGCAATTTGAAATGTAGCTTGAAACAAATATTTTATAGCATTTAATGAGGAAAGGCTCAAAATAGGTGATGCATGTGAGAAATTATAAAAATAATGCTTCATGTGCAAACTATCGTAGCATGTCTAAGAATAAGGAACCAATGCCATACTTGTGCGTTTTGATGTAACGCACACCAAGAGGAGAAACTACACACACCTAAATGAGACCGGGTAAAGATGTACTAGCCTTTTTGGAGGCTCTACCTTACCATTTATGTAGCTTACCAATGTCAAGATCAAGTTTATTTTGTCCAAAATGCATCCCTCACCC
This sequence comes from Silene latifolia, assembly GCF_048544455.1. NCBI lineage: Eukaryota > Viridiplantae > Streptophyta > Magnoliopsida > Caryophyllales > Caryophyllaceae > Silene > Silene latifolia. The sequence goes on along the minus strand of NC_133538.1, from coordinate 384,315,599 downwards.
ACTATGTCAAGACATCCGTGTAAGCAAAACCCGTCAAAAGCGCGACTCATTAGTTTTAGAAAGCTACAATATGGGAAATGCAAAGAGGAAAGACATTATGCATAAGACAAAAGGGTGAACACAACAAACATATTTCAAAATTTTCAAAATTTTTAGTTTTATAGATTTCCCTTAACTAGACTCACTAAATCCCTCTCCCATGCTAGAACAACACATTGTCCTCAATGTGTAAAACAAAGAAGAATACCTAACAAGAGGAGATGGGATGATACATGTGGAAAATAAAGAAGGACAAGAAAGCATACTTAAGTGTAGAAGCCTCCCCCAAGCTAGCTTGAAAACGGGGTAAGGTCCAATCCAAGTAGGAAAGTACCTGCAAAAGACAGCTACTACAAACTAAAGCAAACTAAATGTCTTATTGTCCTAACTATTACATCAAAACCAAATTGAAATTGCAATTGTAAATTGTCTTAAAAAGCCTAAGTAAAATAATTTTTCCTAAATGAATATCCATCGTCCTTTAAAAATCATGTCAACGCCCTTAGAAGTTGATCATATTCCTGCACATGAGCAATACACAAGCATATGTAAGCAATTGATAAGATATAAACATGAAAGATCAAAGGCAAGAAAGGATTAATCGTATAAAATTGCCCATGAGAGATTTCAAATAGAACCACCGTACTCCACTTGTCATCAAGAGAAAGAGCATCATGCTTAAGACCATAAAAATAACCGTTAGTGCACAAATTATAATCATGAACGATCTCAAATTGGTGGTATGAAAACTCTAAGTGGTAGGACTCATCAAAAATAGGGGGTGCATCCCACTTAACCTCTATATTAGCATCACTAAATCCTCCATCAACTTCTAATGGGTCAACTACATCCCATGGGAAATGATTTTCAAAGGTTTCCCATGTCTTGGGTAAAACCTTATCCGTTTCATTATGGTCGGGCTCAAGCTCATCCATGGCACGTGTGTCAACTACCTCCTCCACGAAATGGTAAATTAGAGCGATAATAGGGGGCATTTCAATAATAGAAGTCGGTTCATCGTCATCGTCATCTAATAATTCAAAAAGGTTAGGGTCAAAAGACTCACATTGGGAGGTTGAGAGAGCATAAGGAGAGGAAATAATCTCACTTTGGCTCGCTTCCTTTTGAGAAAGTTGTTCCAAACGAGCTTGAAGCACTTTGAGGTCCTCTTGGATACGCCACACATCGAATTGGCGCGCTAACTCTCGACATTCGGTAGCCATGATATCCAAGAAATTCCAAAGCTCCTGCCCGATCATGTTGTAGAGTTCCCCATTACTTAACTTTAGAGCCAATCCACGAGTCTCAGAATCCATGTCACCAAGCACGAAATGACCCAAGTAATCCCCATCAAGGACATGTCCAAGGGAGATGAGACCATCGCAAAAATAGTAGAGTCGGTCAAGATAGTCGTGAAAAGGCTCATCGTTGAGTTGTGGGGCGAATTCGTAATTCATTATGAAAGCCAAGCTCTATTACCTACAAAATAGGCACTAAAACTACAAACAAACCGTGAAATAATCCCAAGGAACAAGTGTTCCTCGAGGCAAAATAAAATAAGATAAAATTCAAAAACTAATTAGCAGACAAAACCGTGTCCCCGGCAACGGCGCCAAAATTTGATAGGCTATCGCACACCTATGCAAAAATAAATACCCTAGACAGAAATGAATGTAGTACGTAGGGGTCAAATCCACAGAGAGACGGTAGTTGTTACGGAGTGAATTTTATCTTGAGCGGCACGGTTGATTTATTGATTTGATTTATGTTGATGTAAAAACAATAAGAAAGGAAGAGTCTAGGAAAGTCGGGTCACACATTCAAATATATGTAAATGCTTTATGTCAAACTCTAATTAGATAGTAATGATAATTGTTTAGGCTTAAAGACACCCACCTCTCGATATTAGTGTCAACCATAGACCAGGTCCTAGAGAAACTCTCGTTTATGACTAGGTCGTCCTACTACACATGCTTACTCTAATCCGATGCCGTGCCTCTCGACTTATAGAACGAATTAACAAATTTAATCTAAGACAATGGCCAATAATCAAAGATTAACAATAAGGTAAAGCATGTTATAGAAACTATTATGTGATCACTAAGCATCATCCTAATTTATCATGTTACAAATACTTTTTACGCATGGCTCCCTTTATCTCCTAGACAAGATATACTACTCTTGCATTATTTAAATTAAGCTAATGATGAAAAAAATGATAAAGAAATAATACTAGAAATAAATTACCTCAGCAGTGGAAATGGAAATGGAATTGAAGAACAATGCAAAAGGAAATAACTTGGAAATGAAATTGTAATTTTTAATACTTAACGAAAATGATAACAAACTAATCAATACTAAAATACACTAAGCTAATCTAACTACTGAAGGTTAGAGAGAATTCTATGGGAAAAATGTGTAAGAGAGATGTCAATTAGGTCGGACCTAGCTCTCTATTTATAAGGAGCTAGGACTTGAAACATATGCGCGTAGAACAAGGTAACCCCGATCGGGGGCGCCAAAGCCGATCGGGGTCGTGACTTTCTAGCTCCGTCTTCTTAATTCCTCTAGTTAATGCTCAAGGAATCCACTGTTGATTTTTAATGCCTTGTTTAATCACCCGGTTAAACTCCAACTAGCATCCTAAGCTTTACTAAGCATCCAATGTTTCCACCTTAGTTGGACTTCAAATCTTGGGCTTGATTTGTGATTTCATTTGTATTTCTCATTTCAATCCACATCTTCGTGCATGCAAATCCATGTAATATTTCAATGTTAGTCCAACTCATACTCCAAACTTAGCCTTGTATACTAGCTCTTGCAAATTTGTTAGAAATAAACTCCTAAGAGCTCAAATTCCTACAAAATGTGACAACCATGCAAAAACAACTAGAATACAAATTAGCCCATAAAACCACTAGATTGGTGCAAATGACATATATATTAGAACTAAAGTAGGGGGTTAAAATGTATATAAAATGGACTTATCACCCATGTGCTCTTTAGCTCCACTTCCTTATTCCATGAACCATAGTATGATTCATGTTCACCATCATCCATTGTTGGCTCATCATCATTCGCTTTATATAAATCATAAATAGGAGCTAATTCCTCTTCATTAGCTCTTCCTCCATCATTTCATACTCTACCTCAAAGGTAACCTCCTCATATTGACATAGGCTGAGAGTGCTTGGTCCGGTCAACCTCATATCTTCATTGTCAAACACTATAGTTTCGTACTCGCAATGTTAGACAATCTATTCAAGGCAAGGCATGGGTTGGAATATGGGGGAATCTTTATTGATCACAACTTCATGAAGCAAAGTTTATTGATGGGGTAGCTTGCATTCGCTTCCAAATTCTTCCTCCATTGAAGGATCTTTGTGACCTTTGGCCTTCTTTGTTAGCTCCTCCTCTACAATCTTGTTATCCACTTCAAATGACACTCCTTAATAATCACAACGGTCCAAAGAAATTGGTTCATTTAACTCACTTTCTCCACATCATGAGTTACACTTTCACACTCATGGTTGATATCCACAAAGTGAGGTACCGATTGGAATATAGAGTGGTCAATGCTTAAAAATTGGTGAGGTCTAGTTGGCATGGTAGTCACAAGAGTAGCTTCATAATGTCCTCCAAATTCTTCCTCCTCATCACTTTCTTCATCAAGAGGTTCTTGGATGGTCTCCAATTGTCCTAATTGAGTTTCTAATTTTTGCTGGTAATCCACAAGGTCAATTTTTGCACATAATCCATAAGGGATTCTTGGATGCTCTCCCTTTACACTTTCTCAAAGAATTGTTGTTGGTCTTGAAGCATTTCTAGTACTAAGGTTCGCATGTGAGGATTTCGGTCCTTTTCATGTTGTTGTTGGGTGTAAAATTGGTAAAGTGAATGATTATGGAAAATTTTGTCTTGGAAGCTTTGTTGTTGTAGATGGATATTTGGGTTTTGACATGAAAAATTGGGGATATAGAGTTGGCTTTCATTTTCGAAGTTTTGGTGGTCATATTTGTGAGTTTGCTCTTCAAATTCTCCATACAAAGTAAAGTAATACCCAAAGTATTCATCATGGCAAGGTACTCCTTGTGGGAGGCCTTCCATCATCATTTTTAGCAAACTTAAACAAGAAAACTACACTAAACGGTTAGTACGGTCTTGCGAAACAAAGTTTTTCAAGAGAAAGAGCACAAAACAAATAGACAAACAACAAGAACTTAATCACATAACACCATCCCCGGCAACGGCGCCATTTTGATGTAGAGAGAGAGTCGTTGTTCACTAAATCAAACACATTTATATTATCAACAAACAACTAGCTAGCAAGTAGGTAAGTCGAGGTCGATCCATGGGACGGTGTGCTTTGTGTTCTAAGTCTATCTATTTTCGGTTCATGCTGTTGGGGTTGGTGTCCTTAACAGTTAGTGCAAGGACTTATAAACCTCTAAAAGGATCAAAGGGCATACTTTGGTATTATTATCAGTTGATCCACGTTTATCAATAACGGTTGGCTTGCTAGATAAGTTTGACGTTATTGTCATACAGATGGCGGTGATCAACTGGTCCCTAAAAGTCACACCTATAGGATACGTTTGAGAGACGTGACAGTATGAAAATACAGTCATGTAGATGCCAATTTTGACTAACCAGTTAGTCCGAGTCATTTGACTAGTAATTAGTCAAATATGTGATGTTGAGATATTATATTTAATACGGATTAAATATCATGGGCTAAAGGCGAATTAACGATTAATTCGTAAAATTAAATATAAACGATTTATATTTAATTAATGTATATTGAATATAATTATACAATATCGTCTTTGTCGGACATGTATTAATACTTCAACTAACCCGTGTTATTAGTTGATGTTTTAATAGCCGATAACCGATGACGATTTATAAAAACCGCGTCATATACATTTAGTCATTTGGGTACGGACTACGAGTTAAAATGAAGAGGAAATGGAAAAGCCCATTACCTCCCCATGGACTCGGTTTGGCCGAGATTAGGAGAACAAAAGGGAGAGCTTCTCCTCCCTTCTAACCTAATCATCATTAGTGAAAAATAATTAGGGTTTCGAAGAGCATTCTTCTCTGTAGAAACCGAGATCTCACATCTCAAGAAAACTCACATCAGTTCTCCCAATATTGCAAGGCAATCGGAGAACATCATCTAGCACAAGGGCATATCTCGGACAAGTCTTGGGTGCAACAATTAGGAGGAAATCTCTGTTGATTTTACATTTCTTTACGCCGCACTATAAAGAACCCGAGGTTATTTCTAATCTTTATCGTTTCCTTGTTATTTTGTTTTATGACTACAAATTACATATGAAATTTGCGTTATAGTCCTACAATTAAAGGGTAGTATACGGATATTAACCCACAAGTGGTATCAGAGCGAGGCCACGTATTTTTTCTATGTAATTTTCATTAAACGAAATGAATCGATGATTTTTTGTTTAAAAATTTTGTCTCGGTGACCAATTTTTACACGGCAGTAAATTTTTTTTGTTGTTGCTGCGTTTTTGGTTGCATTGGGAACCGTGTCCTGTTTACACGGTTGCTCTTGTTGTTGTTTTGTCTTGAAAACCGTGCGTTTCATGTTTTTACTATTTTTTTGTTTCAATTTTCATATTGTTTTTACATGTTGTTATTTTATACGGAGATTATAGCAACATGTCAAGTTTTTGTCAATTGTTAAATTTGTTTTGATGCGTTTTGATCAAAATTGCAATTGATTTTGTCTCGACAAATTGTTTTCACGAGGGTTTTGAAGTTTCAGCCATGTTTGCATTCGATCGAGCGTATTTCTACTCGATCGAGTGCTATTTCTATCTTGTTTTTGTTCGATCGAGTCCCTGTTGTACTCGATCGACCCCTTTCAAAACCCCCCCTGCTCGATCGAGTTGTCCTCGTACTCGATCGAGTAGATTCATTGATAAAGGTACTCGATCGACCACCGGTTTAGTCGATCGAGCACTTTGTTTGGCAACCCTCTCGATCGACTTGCAGTTCAGTCGATCGAGCCCTTTTGTCCCTCGATCGAGCACTTATGTCCCTGGATCGAAGGATTTTGTTTTGATGACTTTGAAAATTTATTCTTTTTGCTTTAAATTTTCTTTTGGCCTTAATATGTATTTTATACGGATATTGTACACTCGCTATGATTGTGAAACGGTTCACACACGTACCATTAAGTTATTTTAAAGCGTATTTAAAGTAACGGATTGTAATGGATTAAAATTAAATGATAGAAGCGGTTTTATCACATGAATTTTAATCATTAAAAGGTGGTTTGGATAAATTTAACATAATTACGGAATTATGTCACGAATGAATTTTTTTAGTTGATGCATTTTTATTTATCGTTTATCTTGAATGCCGTGAATGCCCTTTTATTACGTATTTATTTTAATTTACAAACGGTTGTAACTTAGTGTGGCCTTAGTAGAACGTGTTACCGTAATGATGGAACACGGTCTTGGTTGTATTTTGAGATCTCGTATCTCCGTTTTGGGATTTTTCACTTGTAATTACAGTTTTTAATTAGAATGTAAATAGGTTTATATTTTGTAATTTTAATTGTAATTTTTGAGAAGACCAAAGATGGAGACCGGATGCTCACTCCCGCTACTTGGATCAAGATGGAACATCAAGACAAGCTTTTCGGGTCCAACGGTGGATTCCAAAGTTGTATTATGTTCTTATACTAGGATAGGCCACACTAGGAATTTTATTTACGTATTGCATTCATTTATTTATTTTTCGTAACGATAATATGCATCATATTCCGCCTAAAAACCAAACCACCTATTTATTGCATGAAAACTGACACATATAGAGGTCACGAGTTAGTTTTCATTGACATTCTCATGTCACACGTTTTAAAGCCATCATCCAAATAAATTCATTCACGACAGACGCTAGTTATTCGTTCACTTAAAATGAATTATAATTTTGTTGATGGGATCTTCCTCGTATAAACTAAAATTGAGAACGGTCTTTATAGGTCAAACTCAAATGAGTCCCTTCTTCGTCGGTAGGCATAATATGACCCCTTCTACGTCGGGTAAGTTGGAACCGATTGACCTATTTTATCTCAACACTATGGTCACTCGTACGATCCTGTGATTATGGTGGACTATAGATAGGATTTACGGAAATCGATCGACCAAGAGTTCTTACGGAAGAATTAGCTAAACAGTTGGCTTATCAATTTCCGGAAATTGAGTCTTGGGATCACTTGTATCTTTCTTGAGGGAGATCAATTATGCAAGTGCGAGAGTCTACATGTTTAAAATTATTTTTAAAATAGACTTAAATCACCTCGATGAGTTGCTTATTTCGTTTTGTTTTTCCTTTCTTTTTCAATGTAGATCACGATTTTAAATCGCTAAACAACAAATGGCTGGTTCTACTGAAAACCCAATGCCAAGTGCCACATTGGACCGTGAGTCCTGGCTTCGGATCTTCATGAATCAGATGAATCGGTCTACTCGATCGAAGAATGATGGATCCAACTTCGCGGTGGGAAGCGGCATTACGGAATCTTTGCTGGCGACGGGAAGCTCAAATATCTATTAGAGCCCATCCCGGCAAACCCAGGTCCCACGGCTAGAGTCTTTGAAATCACCAAGTTTAATGATTTACGTATGGAAGCGGGTGCGATTAAAAACGTACTCATTTTTGCAATGGAACCCAATTTGCAGAAACGCTTCATAGCCCATGGTGCAAACAAGATTTTCACCACGCTCACTAAGGAATTCTCGAAAGCACCGAGAATCGTGACCTATGAGCATACCACTCGCTTCTTTGATGCGAGACTCCAGAAGGGCCAACCGGTTAGCCCACACATTCTCAGCATGATTGAGAATGTCGAGAAACTGGAGACCTTTAACTATAACATCAGCGAGAACATTGTTATCGACCGCATTCTTCACTCACTCCACGATGGTTATTCGCAATTTAGAGTGAATTACTATATGAATGATTTGAAGAAAACTCCGCATGAACGCACTCCTCCTCGTACGCAGACCGAGAAGGACATGAAGTTCGGTGGGAGCATGAAACAGGATGTTCTCGTTGTGTCAAACAAGGGCAAGGGTAAGGGCAAAGCTCGAGTGCAAACCTAGCAAAGTAGGTAAGGCGAAGTTCAAGAAGTCGGGTTCGGGTAAGAGTGGGCCTGGTGAGTCGAGCACCTCATCAGGCGTGACAAAGGGCAAGAATGATAACATGGAATGCCATCATTGCCACAAGACTGGGCATTGGAGACGCACATGTCCTGTTTATCATGAGGACTTAAAGGCAGGTCGTGTTAAACCTGTTGGTATGTCTTCCTCTTCTTCTACTTTTATTCATATGATTGAGATTAACCACGCAAGTTACGGAACTTGGGTACTTGATCCTGGTTGTGGTTCTCATCTGTGTAATCATGTGCGGGGGCTCCGAAACATCGAACCCCTCGTAAAGGGTGAGGTGGACTGCGTGTTGGGAATGGAGCAAGAGTATTTGCCATCTCCAAGGGGACATATGTGATCCAGCTTCCTAGCGGATTTGAGTTATCATTATATGATTGTTATTATGTTCCTAGTCTTTCGAAAAACATTATTTCGGTTTTCGCACTTGATAAACTTGGTTTTTCATTTGTAATAGAAAATAATTCTTGCATTTTCTCATTACACGATATGATTTCTGACAAGGCACTCTCCATGAACGGAATTTATGTTTTAGATCAGACCACGGAAATATTACACGTAATGAATAAAAAGTTAAAGGTTGGTGACAAAGATCAAACGTATCTATGGCACTGCCGTATGGGACACATTAATGAGAAACGCGTAAAACAGCTCATCAAACATGGAGCTATCTCGGCCTTTGATTTTCAATCATTTGGCACGTGTGAATCATGTCTCATCGGTAAGATGACTCGTATTTCCTTCAAAGGTGTTGGAATGCGCGCTGCTGACCTATTAGGACTCATACACACGGATGTATGTGGCCCTATGTCAATCACCGCACGAGAAGGCTATAGGTATTTCATCACTTTCACGGACGACTTAAGTAGATATGGCTATGTCTACTTAATGAAGCACAAAAGTGAATCCTTTGAGAAATTCAAGGAATACCAAAATAGGGTACAGAACCTATTAGGTAGAAAGATTAAAACACTACGTTCGGATCGTGGTGGCGAGTATCTTTCTCACGAGTTTGATCAACACCTCAAAGACTGTGGGATTGCCCTACAGTTAACTCCACCTGGAACACCTCAGTTGAATGGTGTGTCCGAACGGAGAAATCGAACATTACTTGATATGGTTCGATCCATGATGAGTCACACCGTGTTGCACGACTCGTTATGGGGTTATGCTCTTATGTCATTTGCTCTAATACTTAACCGAAGTCCGTCTAAAAAGTGTTGACAAGACTCCATATGAACTATGGAAGGGAACGGTCCCTAACTTGTCCTTTATACGGGTTTGGGCTGCGAGGCTTATGTCAAGTGGAGACCTGAAGATAAGCTCGGCCCGCGATCGGTCAAGACATACTTTATAGGTTATCCTAAAGGAACACTTGGTCATTACTTCTATTCGCCAACCGAACAACGCGTTTTTGTTGCGGCTAGTGCGACATTCTTAGAGAAGGAATTTCTCGAGAATGCAAAGAGTGATAGAACCTTCGACCTGTCGGAGATTCCAGAACCAAACACCGAGCAACCATTGGAGGAACTGATTCCTTCAATCCCCGTGAATATTCTGAGGAACCTAGGAGGTCGGGAAGAGTCTCTATTCCTCCGCAGATACATCGGTATGGTCGAGGAACATGACATAGATGACGTCCTGCTCTTAACGAGTAGTGAACCCGCAACCTATAAAGGTGCCATGACTAGTTCTGACTCAAAGCTATGGCTTGAGGCCATGCAATCCGAGATGGACTCCATGTATGAGAACAACGTGTGGGATCTTGTTGACTTACCTGCTAAGGTTCGTCCCCTTCAATGCAAATGGCTTTACAAGATAAAGCATTCTGTGGAAGGTCAACAAGATATCTACAAAGCACGACTAGTTGCTAAAGGTTTCACCCAAGTGCCAGGTTTGCACTACGATGAGATTTTTGCACCCGTAGTCATGCTACGTTCCATTCGGATTATCTTAGCGATCGCCGCTTTTCATGACTATGAAATTTGGCAAATGGACGTGAAAACCGCCTTCTTAAACGGCTTTTTGGAGGAAGAGTTGTACATGGTACAACCCGAAGGTTTCATCGATCCAGTACATCCTAAGAAAGTATGCAAACTTAAGCGTTCCATTTATGGACTTAAGCAAGCATCTCGGAGTTGGAATCATCGCTTCGACCAAGTGATAAAAGAAAATGGATTTACTCGATCGATCGAGGAACCATGTCTATATATCAAGTCGAGTGGGAGCAAGATTGTCTTCCTAATATTGTATGTTGACGACATACTCCTGATTGGGAATGACATACCTCTCTTAACTTCGGTGAAAGTATGGTTGAAAAACCATTTCCAGATGAAAGATCTGGGAGAGGCACAAAGAATTCTAGGCATCCGTATCTATCGAGATAGATCACGACGGATGCTATCTCTCGATCGGGGAGTCTTACATAGACAAAGTCCTAGAGAGATTCAGCATGACTAACTCCAAGAAGGGGTTCCTTCCTATGGCTCCAGGGGTGCATTTGAGCAAGTCTCGGGCACCGAGACAGGAAGAGAAAGAGCGCATGACACGGATTCCTTATGCTTCGGCTATAGGATCAATCATGTATGCCATGATATGCACACGTCCAGACGTGGCATATGCATTGAGTATGACAAGTCGATTCCAACAGCAACCAGGTGAACCACATTGGTTGGCTGTCAAGAACATTCTTAAGTACCTCCGGAGGACTAAAGATTGGGCATTGACTTATGGAGGCGAACAAAAGCTATGCGCAACCGGTTACGCAGATGCTAGCTTCCAAACGGATCGAGATGACTCGAAATCTCGTCCTGGATTCGTTTTTACTCTTAATGGCGCTGCGATCATTTGGAAGAGTTCGAAACAAACACTGTTAATTCAGATTCTACGACCGAGTCCGAGTACTATGCCGCGTACGAAGCTACAAAGGAAGCGATATGGATGCGTCAATTCTTACATGGGCTCTCTGTAGTGCCTAGTTCGAATGACCCGATCACCATCTATTGCGACAATAGTGGTGCCATCTTCCAAGCTAAGGAGCCGAAGTCTAGCAACAAGTCTAGACATGTACAACGGAAAGCTCATCTAATCCGGGATTACGTGGAGCAAAAGACAGTAGTGATAGAAAAGATTGCTACAGATGATAACATAGCAGATCCTCTCACTAAAGCATTACGACAAGATAAGCATGAAGGGCATGTTAATTCCATGGGAATTAAACGTGTTCCTAAGTTGTAGTACTCTTTTATGGATCAGATTCATCCTCTCTTGTACTGCATTTACGACATCATCGTTTTGATATTTTATATATATATTTTGTTTTTCATGTGGATTTGTACGACAAATTTTGAACACCACAAAGTGAACTGAACGAACATTATATCTTTTCAGTCCTTAATTGCCCACATGAGCTGATAACTCTGGCAATTATTTTGTGACGTTCGTTGATGGTGGGTTCAACGAGCCATAAGTCAACCGGTTGTGACCAATCACGATGGCGATTTATACGGATATTTCGTAGGACACAATTGTGACATCGACGTGGAGTCCTAAATGTTTTATAACATTCGGTGCCCGGTCGTGGATAGGACCTCCATGGTGATCCTAAGAGTCGATTCTTTTGACTATCAATTGTCTCTTGAGACTAAGGCAGATTTTGGGTGACTTTGGTTTCTTTCTCACGGTCATCCGTAACGGGGGGCCAAGTAGATTTTTTAAGGTCATTTCATGCTGTGCTTAGATCGGAAGGAGTTCGAGTTGAAGGAAATATTCAGCCTTTATCGGGTACTCGATATTTCTCAGGGCCACTCGAGGAGTCAGAATCGAAATACATGGCCATGCTCGGATACGGATTCGTTTTATCAGTTAAGTTACTCTCTAGTCGAGGAAACCACTCTAGATACAGATCGATTGTAAAATATGACCTTTGTGGATCCGGATCTGCAAATTGTTTTACATTGAGTGGGAGAAATTTTAAATGAATATGAGAATCGGTTATCGCACATACACTTGTACGGACAAGTGGGAGTTTGTTGGAGCTTGTGTCCTCCAGTTAGTGCGGATAACGTCATTGCACATGCACTTGTACGGACAAGTGGGAGCTTGTTGGGGTTGGTGTCCTTAACAGTTAGTGCAAGGACTTATAAACCTCTAAAAGGATCAAAGGGCATACTTTGGTATTATTATCAGTTGATCCACGTTTATCAATAACGGTTGGCTTGCTAGATAAGTTTGACGTTATTGTCATACAGATGGCGGTGATCAACTGGTCCCTAAAAGTCACACCTATAGGATACGTTTGAGAGACGTGAAGGTATGAAAATACAGTCATGTAGATGCCAAATTTGACTAACCGGTTAGTCGAGTCATTTGACTAGTAATTAGTCAAATATGTGATGTTGAGATATTATATTTAATACGGATTAAATATCATGGGCTAAAGCGAATTAACAGATTAATTCGTAAAATTAAATATAAACGATTTATATTTAATTAATGTATATTGAATATAATTATACAATATCGTCTTTGTCGGACATGTATTAATACTTCAACTAACCCGTGTTATTAGTTGATGTTTTAGTAGCCGATAACCGATGACGATTTATAAAAACCGCGTCATATACATTTAGTCATTTGGGTACGGACTACGAGTTAAAATGAAGAGGAAATGGAAAAGCCCATTACCTCCCCATGGACTCGGTTTGGCCGAGATTAGGAGAACAAAAGGGAGAGCTTCTCCTCCCTTCTAACCTAATCATCATTAGTGAAAAATAATTAGGGTTTCGAAGAGCATTCTTCTCTGTAGAAACCGAGATCTCACATCTCAAGAAAACTCACATCAGTTCTCCCAATATTGCAAGGCAATCGGAGAACATCATCTAGCACAAGGGCATATCTCGGACAAGTCTTGGGTGCAACAATTAGGAGGAAATCTCTGTTGATTTCTGTTCTTTACGCCGCACTATAAAGGACCCGAGGTTATTTCTAATCTTTATCGTTTCCTTGTTATTTTGTTTTATGACTATAAATTACATATGAAATTTGCGTTATAGTCCTACAATTAAAGGGTAGTATACGGATATTAACCCACACATGCAACTGTCACGATTGGTTGAGGTTGTGTAACTTCAAATGAAATGTAAACTAATGCAAGTATGGAAAGTAGGAAACGTGAACAATTGATTAAAAGTACTAGGGTGTCTTGGGTCCAAAGAGGCAAAGAAATGATAAATCCATTATATGAGTTTTGTATTTGGTTAAGGTCATGGTAGAGTAGGGCCGGAACTTTTGGTCCTGCAGTCCACAGGTCGAGTCAGGTTAGCTTCCGCGTACACCCAGTCTTCGCACTAATATAATGCATGGTCTAATAATCCCCAAGGCTTCCAATCTTACGAGCATTATTGAAAGGGTAGAGAATCATGCTAGGTTGTCAATCAAGCAATTCATCAAATATAACATGTGCACTGGACTAGAACTTAAAACAACAAGTTTAATCAGCCAAATAACTCATAAGGTATAGATCTACCCTTCAATTATCCCTCTAATTCCCCAATAACCCTAGCTACAAGACTACTCACTACACATCTTGAGTCTTATGCTAACAATGGTATCAAACATCATTACACAAGCAAACATGATAATGAAGTAAAAAGTAAATGACTTAACGAAAGAAGGACAAGTATTAGAAAAGGGATTTAGAAGTAATACCAACTAAAAGAATAATGAAATGAAGGGAGTCTTGAGTAAAGATGAAGACTTGTCACTAATCTTCAAGCATAAACCCAAGGAAATCCAAGAACAATGTTAGATCTAGAAGTATTTTGTAATACTACGGTTTTATGAGTCTTTGGGTACTCTATCGAGTGGGGCTTACTCTGTCGAGTAAGTATGTTTTTATATGAAACCGTAGTCTGTCTGATGGGTACTCGATCGAGTTTGTATGGCACTTGATTGAGTAAGGGGCACTCGATCGAGTAAGTTGGTCTTACGGGTTATTTTAGCCGGGTTTTGTTAATGACGCGTGATTAGTATAAAAGGATTCTGTCACCTTTCTTAATCAGTTTTCACTTTTCTAAAACCTTTCAAGAGAGAAAAAGAGTTACGTAGTTCTCCTTCTTCGCGTTGTTAGCAAATCCCAAAGGCTAAGATGGTCGGATCGTCTTGTTCTTTACGCCGTTGTGATCCTTGTGTCGAGGGTAAGCTTTTTATATAATTTTTATAAGGTTTTGTTAAAGTTGGTTGAAACCCTAATTGGGTGATTTGGGGGTTTTTGGGTGATTTTTATGATTATGTGGTTAAGGTAGTAATTGTATGCATGTATGTATAGGAGGAGAGTTCGTAGAGGAGAGATTTTGAGACAGCTGCTAGATCGTCTGATTCTGTGATTGCATGCCAGGTAGGGTTTCACTACTCAGTATTAGTTATATGATTTGTGGTGATTGTGCTGTAGTTAGTGATTGTTGATTGATTCAGACGGTTGTGATTTCATATTGTTGATTGCTTCAGACGGTTGTTGAATATTGTCATTGTTGTTGTTGTTGTTGTTGTTGTATCTATCTGTGATCTTCGGGGAGCGTCCCTGGCTGAGTGGAGTCACTTGCGGGAGTGGCTTCACACCCTTGATTCGCCTTCTGTGGAACCCGCCACAGAATGGATGTGCACATTAATGAACATGGCGTTTATCGCTCAGTGGTTGATGAGCGGGGATTTGGTGGGTACGGCTGCGGTGCCCCACTCGCGGCGTGGAGTACTTGTTGCGATGGGTACTCTGGAAGGGCTACACACTTTAGTGTGTAGTCAGTGTTGTGGAGGTTGGAGATGGAGACTGGGGTTTGTTGAGCTGTTTGTGATATTGTTTCTTTATGGTGTTTGTTTTATGTAATCAGTACTGACCCCGTTTAAATGTTTTAAAAATTGTGGTGATCCATTCGGGGGTGGTGAGCAGTTATTGAGCAGGTATGAGATGATGCGTATGGGATAGCTGGGATGAGTCACCACGATGCAGTTTAGAAGTCTTCCGCTATATGTGACATTTTTATAGTTTTGATAAATAGACGGTTTTGGGATATTGTACTTCTTTTTACATTTTTGGTTTTGGCATGTAATCACTTTAAACATTATTTACTTTTATGTGTGTTTCGTTATTATCTATTTGATTATCATTGCCTCGGGTAACCGAGATGGTAGCATTCTCATGCCTTAAGTGGTCCTGGTAAGGCATTTGAAGTATGGGGGTGTTACAAAGTGGTATCAGAGCGACGATCTTGAAACCTGTAACTAATGAACCTAATGAACATACGGAGTCAAACTAAAATGAACCCGGGCAGAAGTTGTAGGAGCTAATGCAAAGACTTGGGAGACGTCCTAAAGTCGCGAACACGCCCTACAATTTTGAACCGTTCACCATGGGATGTGAGTCGGGATCGCTATGTGTTTACCTTGTGTGCTATGTATTCATATAGTAATGAGTTGTATGAATCGGTGGATGAATGTATATGGAGGATAGGAATGTCTAGTGATGGATGATGATGATGATATGATTATATATGTTGTTGGTTGAATATATGAATGGCATGGTGGATGATTTATGATCTGGCATAATAAGGAACATGTGAATAGGAATGTTATGTCGTATACATAAATTTTGTTTGCGTAAGGTTATATTATAAGTTCATATAACTGTCTACTGTTGTATCATATGCACTTGTTAGATGGAGAATGTGATTGAACTAGTTGAATTGATTGGAAGGATGAAGTGGCAATTGCATGAGAATATGAATTTCCTGATTATGAATATATTTAGGTGACAAAGTGGATTTGTAATATATAGTAACATGGAAATAGGATTTGTAATGTATGTTTTGTGTTACGAAAAGTTATAAAATTAAAGCATGCGGGTAGTACATGATTGATAAATTGAATGTTATATGAGCATGATAGATGTTATTGTTTGGCTTTTGGTAAGAAGTAACATGTGGTTAGGGATAGTGGTTTTACAAGCATCGAGTCGCTTTTGTTCACCTCATTGATGTTTAAGTTGTTTGAAAGGGAAAATCAAGTAGTTATGTCGTCTGATTACAGCAAAGTTGTCTTTAAACTGTTATAACTTGAGATGAATAAATGATTTTGATGTGATTCCAATTGGAGGTGATATCTTGTTCTTTTACGATTCTAACGATAGGTCACATGTCCAAAACGACCAAGAAACGAGTGAGATATGAGCGTTTTACGAAAATTGGACAATGCTGAGAAATGCGTAGGGTACTCGATCGAGTGGCCCTCACTCGATCGAGTGTACCTCTTATTACTCGATCGAGTAGTCCTGGTAATTTGTTTTACGTGCTTCTGACCTTCACCTACTCGATCGAGTAACTCACTCACTCGATCGAGTGGCCTGTACTCGATCTATTGACCCCTGTTTTTTGGGTCATATGCTTATCTTTTGACTTCGTTGCATATTATGTTTAATTCAAAGGTGTTATTTTGCTTCTTTATGCATTGTTTTACGTATATGTTGATCCTGATGCGTAAGTTACCCAATCTTGTGATGTAAGGAGTGGCACCTATGGTGAGTATGAGTTCGGAGGGGAGGACATGAGTTATATGTGGTCGTGATGGATAGTGGAAAAAGAAAAAAGGAAGATTGGTATGGCTTATTGAGGCATGAAGCATGTTTTGAGAAATGGGATGAGTGATATGATTGTGTTGAGTAATATAAAAGTAATGGAATATGGGCAAGGAATGGTATGAGTCTAAGGAACGTGAGAATGAAAAGATTGAAAGGAAGGATGTGGATAGTAGCAACTTGAGATGGGTAAAGAACTATGAGAGAGATGGTTAGGAATCGTGTGAGTTAAGAATATATGTAGTGAAAGAGCGTTGTAGAGGGATGGAGAAGAGTGGTATATAGTGAACTTAGTGGAAACATGTCGCGACGTGGATTTGCAGATAGTGAGTGAGTTTGAGAATTTGTATTGTCAAGAGGTGAAACTAATGTGTGATTTCCTTGGGCACGTAACGGTATGAAATGAGTTTTGGAATGAAAAAAAAAACATTGGAGATTAGTGTGAGTAAGCATGAGATGGTCTGGACTGATTTGTGATAAGTGTGAGTAATAGCAGGATACGAAAAGATCGATGGTAAGAAATAGTGAGATGATACTGATATGAAATAATGAGGTGGGAGTTTTGGAGCAATGATAAGGTAACCGGGGCACTAAAGAGTTAGGTAGAAGTAATAAGGAGTTGAATGGTTAATTGATTTTGTCGAGTGTAAAAGAAAAGAATGAGGGGAGTAAAACTAGGAAAATGTTCACCGAGGTTATGTGATATAAAAGTAAGGAATCGTCGAGATGTATGATACTATCATGAGGATTTGAGTTAATGGTTACATAGGAGTTCCAGGACGACATGATAATCATGAGTTTCGAGGAATTAAGGAAAGTAAAAATTTGGGTAAAGAATTTGCACGATATGAGATCTTGGTGGTGAGTCGGGTGACGATACAATTACGGATGGAATTGGAAATAGTGTTTAGGTGATTTTTGTTGATAGGTTGATGTTCGTTATTTGGGAAATTAATCGAAGATAGGAAAGAAACCGCAATGTTTAGAGATGAGTGTAAGAGGCTTGATGTCCGAACGACGGTAGTGTTGAGGTGTTGTCACTAGTGGTTAAGGGTGATGATAGATAAGAAAGATAGCATTTCTAATGAGGTTGATTTTGTAGAGGTCGGATTCAAATGTATGGTTGTAAGGAAGTATAAGATGTGGTTAGATGAGGCGGGTGCTAATAGTTGAATAGTAATTATATGGTTATGTTTGGCAGAAGGTGATGGTTATGCGACTGGGAGAATGTGTTGTGAGGGGCATACGAGTTAAGCTCGGGTGAGAGGTAACCTTTGTCAGGAGGTAAGTTACGTGATCAGGATTGACTAGTTGGATGTGATTACGGGTCTATGATGTGTATAATTGTTTGTGTGAGGTTTTGACCTCACAAGAAGTGGTATTGTGTGATAATTATAAAGTTGTTATCTGAATTTTCTATATGTTTAGTATGGTAACCTAATTGAATGATATTTAAAAAGGTAATAGATCGAGTGATCTGGCATGGCTAGTTATACTTGTATGTGTATTCATGATATATGTTTATTTCGTGAAAAGGTATGGATGGTATTCATGAGGTTCTTATCTGTTTATTCCGTACAACATGTTGTGTTGTGATCTAGTAAAATGGGTTTGAGTAAGTTTCCTTGTGCAGGAAGTTGTCATGAGTCAGTGTGCATGAGAATAGTGTAAGTGGTGATGTCTATCGATGTGGTTGTTGTGCCTCGGTGAAGGAAATGTAGATTTATATACACTAACATACTCATATATGTTATAAATTAATTTGTCATAAAATTAAATATGGATTTTATGCATGCAAACAAATGATAAAATAGAGGAGAAATCATGTTCTTACATTGGTGATTTCGGTTTTATTGGGCACAAAAGAAATCTCCTTTTCTTTTGTTCTTGAGCTTTCCTAAGATGGAAGAAACAAGATCCAAGTGTAGGATCTCTCCTTAGGATTAATACCCAAAGCTTACCTTTAATTAAGATTAATATTATGAGAACTAGTACAATATTAATCTAAGAAAAATGACCCAAAAATATTATAATACACTTAATATTTTCGGTTTATAGAGAGAAGAAGAGGAGGATTATTATTCTCTCTAGAATTATATTTTGGATGAGTGAATGAATGAATGATAATTTACAACATTTTGTATATTATTAGGTAAAAATATGGAAAAACCATGATGGTTTTTGTCTTCTCAAAACCGGGTAAGAGGAGGGATTTTGGGGAGCCAATGCATGCATACATTTGTCTTCACAATGAGTATTAGGGTTGCATGGCTAAGAATGTAGGTAATCATTGTGTTCTCTTATTAATTAAACAAACACAATATTAGCTTTAATCACCCCTTAATTTCGGTACACATGATAATATGGGATCCATATTATTTTTGTCAATTTGTCAATATGTAGCATGTCACATGTCACATAAATTTATTATGTATTTTTAACATATTAAAAATCAACGTATTAATAAAATACGTCACATACAAAATTGACTTAGTAATTTCATAATTACTTGTACCAAAATATTTTTACCATTTATAAATCACAACAGATTGTATTTATAATAATTCATTCAATTTTCGATTGTTTCTTTAAACAATAATTTCATCCGAGTAATTATACAATTTGATTACTCAGACCTTATCTCATTTAATCACATTTCAATTTGATACGTAAATTTTACTTCCAAAATCGTCCGTCAATTTTCAAGTAATTTAATTAACTCGTAACATTATACGATTAATTAAATAATCAATTAAGAGTGTTGCCCTATAGGTATGACCTAGGGGTCAATCGATCACCACCGTCGCACGACAAGTAATGTCAAACTCTAGTCAGCCAATCATTACCGATATATGTTGACCAGTTGACAGTAACAATATTACTTCCCAATTGTATTCTTTATAATGAGATTTAAACATGTGATCATCATGATCAACAGTCGTGATCGCATTATTGTCGGAGGACACATATTCCAACAATCTCTTACTTGTCCTCGACAAGTGTGCGTCACCAATTCTCTTGTCCTATTACTATCTCCCACTCAATGCAAGGTGTCTTTCAGGTCGTACTTGCAAGTGATCATATCGAGAGTGGTTTCCTCGATCTGGAGAATAACTGATTGACCGGACTTATCTATCATAGATACTTTTCGAGCGTGGCCACGCATTTCCAGTTCATTACTCCTCGAGTGACCCTGAGATATTGTTATAACCCTGACTAGGGGTGGACAATTCCTATTTCACTCATTCCCTTCGACTAGCCACAGCCATCATAACCCAAAATATGCCCATTTGACCCCATTTACGAAGGTCGTAGTAACACAAATCAAAGTTAATCTGAAACTGTGCCATCTTAGGCGAATAGTCTTTAGTCAAAAGAATCGACTCATTCGAATACTATAGTAGCTCTCGCCACGACCAGGCTATATAAATTTGCCAGAACTCTATAAGCGGTCATTAGGCCCGACAAAATGTTCCTAACAGTCTGCCTATGTGATCGACTAGTCATCTCACATGACTCTATGGCACTTGAACTTGCCATCAATCGCATCACACTCTAGTCACTTCGAGACGTCACCTCATATAAGTAACTATGGGCAAATACAATGTTAATCCATGTTCACCTTAACGGGGTTCAATTGTCTCTACAACCCGTTTGGATGTAACAATGTACAAGGTGAGTTAATAATAACTCAAACGACAAATGTCGACATCACACTCGGGTAGTCAATATCATATTACAACCTTGTGATGTATATCGTAAGTGTAAACACTTATTGATTGCAATAGAAGTTTAACATGCCATGTGTCCATGTGTTCAAACTTCTTACACTTGCAATTTCCTTTACATTCATGTTCTCTCTCATAGCATGAATCTTACCAAGTACACATCAAGGTTCCCGACCTTGGTTTCGGTTCTTTAACTTGAAAGAACTTTCTTATCGATTATCTCATAACGAACGAATTTGTGATGAATGATATAACTTGTACTGATCAAGTACTCCATCCACACACAATGCACTAGGTATATGTTTTGTAGAATCTTGTAACAATTGACAAGATTATTTAGCTTAGCACTTCTCACAAGTCCTAGCTTAACTAGGAAAGATTAATTTTTGAATAACCTCTTATTCAACCAAGCATCTTTCCAAAACTTCTCATTTCTCTTTCTAGGCTTGAAAGAATTGGGATTCTCATAAATCCTCATATGTGCTCGGATTTTCTATAATATGTGCAACCTCTTGACACACAATAGAGCATTCCGTCAAACACTGAAATCGCTCATCGGATTCCACTCAAGAATTCATGACGTTTCTATTATGGCTTACCAATCAATCATCATGCTCTTATGCATATGATTCATAATTGGACATGTACATGATCATTCTAATGGCGGAAACATTAGTTACTAATAATCATGAGATCAACCGTTCATAGATTCAATGAACGACCATGACTGCTAATGGCAATTCCATTTTCATCTACATGAATAACCTATGTGAATGTTGATACGATGTGTATCTCTTAATACTAATCCAATATCCCTTGATGTAATTGGATTCATCATTGTCCATTTTCATCCAGAATTGAAAACTCAAATGCTTCTTTATGAAAGAAGGTATTAGCTCGTCATTCTTTAATGAGTGATGAGTCGTAAACATTCAAAGGATGATAACTCCCACTAAATTCCATGTCTTCACATGAGAATTTCCTAACTCCCACTCAATTTCACACATTTCGAAATTGACTTCTTAATCGAAACTTTATTAAGAATTGAAAAATAAATTGCATTGCCAAGTTTTTAGGATAAAACCATATATGTTCCCATCATATCCTTTCAAAATACCTATTTTGAAGTGGTCTCATCTTAACCTTACGGAAAGAGATTTTAAATCTCCAACACACTCATGTCATAATGATGTGTAGTAATGTCATTATTCAAATATAAACAATATCTAGAATACGTCCTTCGCAAACACCCTTTTGGAAGGAGGTTTAACCATTTCATAGTGAGGTTAAGCAATGACATTTGCGTGGTTAAAACATTGGCCATTGAAGATATCGGTATATCAATTTTTTTTGCAACTTGATCATAACTAGTATGTTACTATGATTCATTTAGGCTCTTAAGTAAATCTCAAGGTTGAAACTATTGGTCAAATATTTCATAAACTTAGTCAAAAAACTTGTTAAGACTTTACATTAGTCATTTTTCTTCCAAAACTTTCTTTTGGTCTCCTCGTGTAGTTATCTTGAGAATATACTCTTATGATTACTTCACTTGGTCTCTTTAGTCATATAGAACTAACTTGAGACCATAGATCTCATCTATTCGGCATACTATGTAAATAGATATACCTTTATTCAAATCATTCTCTCTTGCATAGATCTTCATTTACACAAGTACACAATTTTATCTTGCCTTGTGTGTTGTGTCCTCATTTTTCTCCCACTCTATCTTTAGAATAAATACACTATAGATTCAAAGATAGCCTATGAGACACAAATTAATGATGTTGAAGTATAAGGAGAACTATCTCATAGATAGACTAATAGTTATTGATTTCATATGTGTACTTGGTGATTGACATTCCTTTAAGAGAGTTCATAGACTCAAAATCGCTTTATAAATGATCATACACAAGCATGTGGACATATAATGAAACCCGTCATTATATTTGTCTATTAGATCACTTTAAGTGAATAATCTTATGTTTCTAAGAGCAAGCATTTAAAGATGAATTTTTAGAACATAAAATGATAAATGATAAAACGGGTGACTTGGGTTGCAAACCAAGTCACCATCATCCAAAATACAAACCATTATCCAAAATACCTTTCCATGTCGAACACGGAAACTTAAAGTTCTAAAATCCAAAACTTAACTTAAAATAAGACAATGAAAAGCAAAGCTCCATAAAAGCTATCCCTAGCTTCTTGATGGTTTCTCATGCTTGCTTTTCCTTTCCCTTGTCTTTGCTTGGTGGAGGCCCTATTTACAATAAAAAGGGAGATACATTATCACAACTTTGCATCATAATACCATAGTTGAATTAGAAACATAAAAGAAGGATAGTCATTTACCTACTGGAGTGATCTTTCCAGTTTTGATATCACCAAGGTATTTGGAACAATTTCTTTTCCAATGTCCCATGCCATTACAATAATGGCATTTATCAAGAGGACCTTTCTTGACTTTTGAGGTGCTAGCTTCATTAGGCTTAGCTTTGGTGAATGTGGGAGCTAGCTTCTTGCCCTTTCTCCCATTCTTCTTGAACTTCCCCTTACTCTTAGTGCTTATGTTAAGCACATCCTTGGGAGGGTTCACATTTAACCCCATGTCCCTTTCGGCTTGCACAAGTAACTTGTGCAACTCCTCAAGAGACACATCCTTGTCTTGCATGTTGAAATTCACCCGGAATTGCACATATGCCTTGACTTTGGACAAGGAGTGTAGAATCCTATCTACGATGAGTTCTTTGGGGATTTCAACCTTTTGAATTTTCAAGGTCTCGACAAGCTCCAATAGTTTGAGCACATGAGGGCTAACCTTTTGGCCCTCTTTGAAGTCGAGATCAAAGAATGCCGCGGCCGCCTCATATTGGACGATCCGCGGAGTTTGTGAAAACATGGTCACAAGTTTGGAGTAAATCTCATTAGCATTGCCCATTTTAAAGGCTCTCCTTTGGAGGTCCGCCTCCATCGCAAATATCAAGACATTTTTCATTGCGGCGGACTCCTTTTGGTAAGCCTCATATGCTTCCCTAGTGGCCGCGGTGGATCTAGTGGAGGGTTCGGGTGGAGAGGCCTCGGTAAGGTAACGAAGCTTGTCGTCACCTTCGGCGGCTAATTTGAGTTGGGCATCCCAATCGGAGAAATTTGACCCATTCTTTTCAAGTTTACATCGATCCATAAAGGATCGGAGCCATGACGAACTAGCGAGAGGTGTGGCGTTAGGAGTTGGTGTTGGTGTTGCCATTTGTTATGAAAAAGAAGTGGTCTACAAAACAAAATATAAGGAGTAAAACAATTGTCGTTTTAATAATAATACTCGTAAAAATGTATGATTTAAACAAGTTTTATGCATTTTTCTAGTGACCTCTACCCAACTAGATAAATGATTCCAAGACCCAAATTCATATCGACTTAGGCACGGTATGGCCGATGAAACCTTTATCAATATAACTCGGTGGATTAACGTTTTAATCGATTCTACTTTTAGAACTCTTGGTCGATAAAATTACTCTAATAATTATCTATAGCCCGGAACAAATGCAACTACGGTCGCGAATACTTCCGTTGAGCTCAATCCAAATTTCGAATAAATGTGTCCATGATCCAAATCCACATCAACTTGGGCACGGTATGGCCGATGAAACCCTCATTAACATGAACTCGGTGGATTAACACTCATCACCCACTTCCCCTACGTAACAAGGTTTGTACCCCGGTAGGGCCGAGTGCACTCCCTCGCGAAATAGGTTTTCATGGTTTCTACTATTTGGTAAGGCTATGTCTCAATTGTTTGTTTTAGCGAGAGGTCATGTCAATTTATTATCTATCACGTTTTAAGTGAACTAAAGCGGTGAACTACGATAATTCTAATTGACACGGTCGATAAACTCGATAAAATAAGGATGCATGTTTTAGTTATGGCGATTTAGCGATGGATGCGACATAAAATAAAATGCAAGCATAAAGATAAATAAATCCTAGTATGGCCTTTCCTAAAATAGAAAAACTATTTAACTATTACATATTCGGAAACCAACTCCATTGGTCCCTTGAACTTCGGTTGTGGCACGCATCTCGAGGTAACACCGTCTTTATGTATCGCCATTCTTGAAGAAATCCGTCTTTGGGAACTCCGGAATGAATAAAATTACATAATAAATTACATAATTTCCTATTATACATTTGTAACTAAAATAAAAATAAATCTATTAAATTAAAAAACGGTGATACGAGATCACAATAAAATTACAACCAAATCGATATTCCCATACATTTCGGGAAATACCAATTAAATCTAAGGCCATACTAAGTAAAATTACATAATTCAAAAATTACATAAATTAAAATTATGACAATCATAAAGGAAAAAGCAGCATTATAATATGTATGAACATGCTCAATTTTATGCTAAATCGCCTTTAATTAGCCAATATCGTATATTACTCGGTTTTTACGGATTTGCGTGATTTCAACATTTTTATAATCACAAAAATACATAAATTCATATTTATGTATAAGTTAATTACACTAACCTCTTAGGACTCAAAATTTAGTCTTCACTAATAATTTGACCATAATTAACCCATATTTATAAAATTGTTCATAAATGGACCAAAAATTACAAAAATAAGCTATAAACTTCAAATAAATCACAAAATTTCAAATAAATTCAAAATTTGAAATTTAAATTCATGAACATTCTGGAAAAATACCATGACACTCATAATGTTCAAAATCTTAGGTTAAAAAAATTTCGAAATTTTTCCGGAAAAACAATGTTGCGGTTTATCGATTTTTAATAAAATAATCATAAAAAACATGGAAAAATTATATTCACTAACTTTTCAATTTTAGATCTGAAAAAGATAATAAAATGCAACATTAGACGTTTTTCCTAAGTCATAGATTATGTTTTATTAATTTTTCACTAATAATGTCACTATTTATGCTATTTTTCTTCAAAAATCCATAAATCATGCAAAACGACTTCTTTATAGCCAATTATTTTACACACATCTTGTAAAATTGCATGTGACAACATATTAATTTTCTATGACCAGATTCGAAATTTAACTCATATTAACCTATTTTTCACCTAAATCCGAATTTAATAATGAAAAATCCATTTTTCGAGCATAACAAGTCCAAAAATTATGAACATTTACAGGTTATCTCAAAATAATATATGTGACAACATATCCAAAAATCAATGGAAAATTCAAAGTATAGCTAATTTTAGACCGAAAATGACATTTTTACTCATAAAATCATATTTAAATGCCATTATTGTATAATATGAACAATAAAAATCCGTAAAATTAACCAAAATATCCTAAAACATTTTAGGACCAGAAATATTAACATGCATGGATTAATTTCGTGATATCTCATAATAACACAAATTTACAAGTTTTATATGTTATTCTTATAACTCGGAAAAACTTTTAACCGATTTGCATGCAAACAACCGTGGCTCTGATCCCAATTGAAGGAAATGTAGATTTATATACACTAACATACTCATATATGTTATAAATTAATTTGTCATAAAATTAAATATGGATTTTATGCATGCAAACAAATGATAAAATAGAGGAGAAATCATGTTCTTACATTGGTGATTTCGGTTTTATTGGGCACAAAAGAAATCTCCTTTTCTTTTGTTCTTGAGCTTTCCTAAGATGGAAGAAACAAGATCCAATTGTAGGATCTCTCCTTAGGATTAATACCCAAAGCTTACCCTTAATTAAGATTAATATTATGAGAACTAGTACAATATTAATCTAAGAAAAATGACCCAAAAATATTATAATACACTTAATATTTTCGGTTTATAGAGAGAAGAAGAGGAGGATTATTATTCTCTCTAGAATTATATTTTGGATGAGTGAATGAATGAATGATAATTTACAACATTTTGTATATTATTAGGTAAAAATATGGAAAAACCATGATGGTTTTTGTCTTCTCAAAACCGGGTAAGAGGAGGGATTTTGGGGAGCCAATGCATGCATACATTTGTCTTCACAGTGAGTATTAGGGTTGCATGGCTAGGAATGTAGGTAATCATTGTGTTCTCTTATTAATTAAACAAACACAATATTAGCTTTAATCACCCCTTAATTTTGGTACACATGATAATATGGGATCCATATTATTTTTGTCAATTTGTCAATATGTAGCATGTCACATGTCACATAAATTTATTATGTATTTTTAACATATTAAAAATCAACGTATTAATAAAATACGTCACATACAAAATTGACTTAGTAATTTCATAATTACTTGTACCAAAATATTTTTACCATTTATAAATCAAAATGATTGTATTTATAATAATTCATTCAATTTTCGATTGTTTCTTTAAACAATAATTTCATCCGAGTAATTATACAATTTGATTACTCAGACCTTATCTCATTTAATCACATTTCAATTTGATACGTAAGTTTTACTTCCAAAATCGTCCGTCAATTTTCAAGTAATTTAATTAACTCGTAACATTATACGATTAATTAAATAATCAATTAAGAGTGTTGCCCTATAGGTATGACCTAGGGGGTCAACTGATCACCACCGTCCGCATGATGACAGTAATGTCAAACTCTAGTCAGCCAATCATTACCGATATATGTTGACCAGTTGACAGTAACAATATTACTTCCCAATTGTATTCTTTATAATGAGATTTAAACATGTGATCATCATGATCAACAGTTGTGATCGCATTATTGTCGGAGGACACATATTCCAACACTCGGGTGGTGATCCGGGCATGGTATTTCGTGTTGTGATGCCGGTATTTTCGCGCTGCGGTGCGGCCGTTGGTGGCGGTGTTGTGATGCCGTCACCGGTTGTGGTGGAGTAGGCGAGATGATTATGATACAAGTTCTCAAAAGTACATATCAGTTATACATAGTTGTTTTGTTTGTTGTTGTTTCCTATGAGTTTCAGTTTGGACAGATAGACTGTTGTTTTGTTTGTTGATGTTTTTTTACAAGTTTCAGTTTGAGAATGAGGGTAGAGTATGATATAAAAGAGAGGTGTGTATGTTTTCGTTGTTGTCATGGTATAGTGATATTCTGTTGATAGGACACAGTTGTGAGAGGTTGTTATAGTAATTCTGATCTGGTTTTAGGATGAGGCGTCGGTAGACATAGTCATGGCAAGTGATTTGTGGAACATGTGTTGTACTGATCTGAAAGCTGCAGGTGGTTCATAATCTTTTGTTGAAACAGTGAGTATAGGGTGTTAGAAATTAGTATCATTTTAAGTGATGAATGAGTTTTGCGGTAATAAAAGAAAAAGAAATTGAGGATCTGGTGTGAGTGTGTGTAGCATGTGTGGACCGTGAGTTATGTTTTTGGCAATAGGTGTTTCATCTAGAGAGGTATGTCGTGTTGTGGTAATGTGGAAGAGTTGGAGTGTAGTTATGCTAAGGATTTTGTGGTATAGGTTAGATGGAGTGCAGAATGAGTTGAGGTATGATAAATGTTTAATTAAGAGGGCCTTGGATATAAGAATAGTAAGTGTCTAGATTATAGGTGGTTATCTTTGACATGTCATGGTGATGAAGATAATTAGAAGATATAGCTAAAGATCTAATATAGTGAGTTACGAGGATGTAACATTTATCTTAAGAGGAGTAGGATGCGATACAAGAGAGTTTATTGGTTGTACATGTTGTAGTACAATTGGAAGTAGAGTGTTAGTGTAGCATAAAGGATGGATTTGTTTTATGGTTGATATTGTTAAAAGGCCATGGTCGTGCTTGCAGTAGTGTGATGCTTAGGAGTGTGAGAATATTGCGATAATGTTGACAGTTGGATGATGATGTTTATGAGTTCTATAGTGCTGACAGTTGAATGATGACGTATATGAGTTCTATAGTGTGGACAGTTGAATGATGAGGTTATGAGTGTGAGTAAACTTCGAGGACGAAGTTCCTTTTAAGGGTGGTAGAATGTAACATTCCGTTTGATGTCTATTAGTGTCATGATATTGGATTTTCTAGTGGATAATATGTTAGTAAAACAGAGCTACCGGCATTTGTGGATGGTAGTTGGTAGTTTATGGAGTTAGTGTCGAGAGAGGCTATAATGTGGTGGATACGATATCGTGAGTCATGTTGTGGAGGTAAACATAGTTGGTGGAGTTGGTGTTAAGAGTTCATGTTTTATAGGTTGGGGTTTTGTTTTAAGTTCTTAGTTGCGTTGTTGTGTTTTGATCGGGATAGTATGTTGTTTTTGTGTATGGGTTGAACTTCGGGGACGAAGTTCTTTTTAAGGAGGCGAGATTGTAATACTACGGTTTTATGAGTCTTTGGGTACTCTATCGAGTGGGGCTTACTCTGTCGAGTAAGTATGTTTTTATACGAAACAGTAGTCTGTCTTATGGGTACTCGATCGAGTATGTATGGCACTCGATCGAGTAAGGGGCACTCGATCGAGTAAGTTACTTACTCGATCGAGTAAGTTGGTGTAACAACAAATTTTGTATCGCAAAATAAATGTAATACAAAATAGGAAACAAATGAATTTTTATTAATATCAGAAAGTTTATGTGTACAATCTCTAATGTATCCTCTGATTCTAAATGATGTAGTAGATCACGTAAACGCTGTCTGTAGTAGAGGCGCGAACGTTGTATTTGAATGACACCTGTAGAGGTTGTATGCACTCTGTAGGAGGTGTCGATTTGTATTCTTGAGAGGGTCATTGCGACTTGTTCTCTCTTGAATGTTGTAGCTTGAACTTGAATTTCTTGGGCAGGCGGCACAGTTTTGGTGTGCTTGTTGACTGCTTGCAGAGGTGTCTTGCTGAGGGAATTTATAGAGCTTTTGTGTCTTCTTCTCTCTGAATTTTATGATTATGATTTCTCTCCCCCTTTGAAATGAATGGGAATTGCTCTATTTATAGAGTTTTAATTCCCCTTGGTGGACTTTGGCATTCACATGCCCATTTATGGGTTTATTAGTGAACTTGGCCCAGTTTTGTTTATTTTCGGGTTTAGTAATCCGGATAACCCATTTTGAATCCGAATTGACCCGTATTTCATTTAATCAGGGCAAAATAATTAAATCGAGCTAAAATTTAGTATTAACTCAAAATAATTGATTTATTTTATTTATTCGGCACATTAATAAATTTTCTGTGCTTACAAATTGCCCCCTCGGGACCTTGTCACGTGCACTTTTAGTGTCTTGATGTGGCGAGGTCTCGATTCATTTTGGCTTTGACTTGGAAGTCGATGATGAGCACCCTAACTTGACGTGAAGGCAGCTCCACTTGGCTCGACTTGGAAGTCGATGCGTACCCAAACTTGTCATAAAGGCAGTTTTTTTTTTGACGTCATCCTGTCATTTTTTAGACTTGGCAGGTGACATATTTTGTTTGACTTGAAAGTCAAGGTACTAGAACTTGTCGTTATAGTGACCTTTCAACATTTTTTCCTTTAATATCACCCTATCATTATCTGATTTAGCGGATGATTTTTCTGTTGGACTTGGAAGTCACCGAGAACCTTAGGTGTCACAAAGGTAACTCGTCATTTTGCTTGACTTGGAAGTTGGTGAGCACCCTTGACTCATCGTACTCCAATTTTACTTTGTCGGATGTCATTTGTATGAGTTTATAAACTTTCCATCATAACTTAGCAAATTACGGAGTCAATAACTATATTGTGCAAGTCAAACACACAAATAGAATTGGGCTTCATGTAAACCACTTAGGGAACAAGAATTCAATCGACAAGAGATTTCTTATTTGAGTTCTTTTGCTCGTCTTTTCTTCGTTTCTTCGGCCGCAAGCTTTGCTGAATTAGGGTTAGAATAAACCCATGCCTATATATACACGACAGCCTCCATGCTCATTAAACCATCATCGTCCTTTTTCGTTTAGTCGCCATTCGGGACGCGGTATTCAGGAGAGTAAAGATATACTCCGTATCACCACATATACAATATGCATACATCTCGATCGATCATTTTGCTTATACACCTGTGATATATTTCTTTTCAATTACTGTCCAAACCCGGAAAGGTAAACGTACAATTCATTCCTCTTTTTTTGAATTGTTTGAGAAATAAAGTAGCGATCAGTAGCCTTTGTGTTCACATGAAAGTGAATTTAGCCCTTTTATTGTTTTGTTTAACGTCCATCTTTGACCGAGTTTCAAGAGGAACTACGATGTCGAAGTTTAAATTTGAACCTCTCCACTTTGCTTCAACTTGAATTTTTCCCACTTCTTTTTAACGTTAATTAAACTAAGACTTGATCTCGTTGTGAGCTAATTGAGGTTTTATAACGAGCAGAGGATGTACGTAGGCCGTGCTAAGACCAAAGTGCTTGAATATTTCGTCTGCGGTGGCGCTGCTACTTATTTGTGGAGGCTATGGGGCACTTTCCTTTTTAACATTGTTACCAAAGGGGTGACGATACTGTTAAAAACTGATACAGTATGAGGGACGAATCGACAGCCTGTATCGGAGAGGGTGAGCACTGATGAACCATGAGAGTGATTGTTGAGGAATTTTTATCGGCCGTCCTTTTCGCTTGCTTGAGCAGGTAAATATGACGTGCCTCTTGCTTCGTCCCAATCATATCATCATAGACAACATCAGTACATATTGGTTTGATCAAATAAATACTCTGTCTCCGTCTCTACACTACACTGTTGCAGGTTAGGAAGTGCAATTTATAGCGTGACGGTTGTTACCGCTTGAACTCTTCTCTTAACGCATTTTTTTTATTTCATTTGCAGCAGCTACTTCTTCAATCTTCATCGGGCTAAACCTTTGAACGTCAAGATGGATGGCACAATGGTGAGGTGGTCGCACCACGTGGATGATCGTTGGAACGAGAAACGATGTGGCCGGTTGCATCAAGGACGGTGAAAACTATGAACAAGATGGTGATTATGGGCCTTCTTGTTGGCTGTGATGATGAAGTCAAACCTTTCATTTAATTTCTTAACAAAGCTAAAGATTTGAAAACATCCGACAGTTGCAGGAATTTGCTTATTTTGCAGATAAAATGTATCGTGTCAACCAGCCAAAAACAAAGATCTTTGAGCATAATAAGTTTTGTTTTGTTAATTAACACTTATGCTTTTGGATAATTATTTAATGTATCAAGCCTCATATTCAACTTGCCTTTTGTCCTTCTTTTATCCGGCTACCTTGAATTTATTCCAAGGCTTCGTTTAAAATTACTCAATGTATCAAGCTTGATGTTAGTTAGTGTCTTGGTGACGTCCTTTGTTTATACAGGTTTGCAGGTAGTTTGCATTAGACTTATCGACTTATGTGGATTCACTCCGGTCGGATCATTTCGACATTTTTCGGGGTTGTCATGCAATGTACCCGATTCGTCGACCGCTTGAAGATGTGGAAATTACTCCGGTTGGATCATTTCGATTCTCCTTTGGAGTATCATGCAATGTACCCGATTCGTCGACCACTTGAAGATGTGGAAATTACTCCGGTCGGATCATTTCGATTCTCCTTTGGAGTATCATGCAATGTACCCGATTCGTTGACTGCGAGAGCAAGAGATCGCAAGCTACTCCGAGTCAGATCATTTCGACTCTCGTAGGAGATGTCATGCATTGTACCTGACTCGTCGACTGCAAGAGGTTGTGAAGCACGGAGTACTTTACAAGATCAAACCGACGTAGTTCATAAGGAGGGATGATGTTTGCTTGGAGGTGTGGGTGCATTTGAGCTACATGTTCACCCAAGCTGCCTACGTACCTGTAAAGCACGAAGTACCTTACAAGATCAAGCCGACGTAGTTCATAAGGACGGAAGGATTTTTTTTTTTGATTTTTTTTTTTGGTATGCAGTTTAACCTCTTGCTTAGGAGCTTTGGTATGCAGTTTACGCTCTTGCTTAGGAGCCTTGGTGTGCAGTTTACGCTCTTGCTTAGGAGCCTTCACTGTTGAGCTTCAAGAATAGTAGTGCTTCAAGAATTTTCCGTTGATTGGACGACACGCAACCGTCTTCATCAACAATCTTATAAGCACCATTTGTGTAGTCTTCTTGCACCACGTATGGGTCATCCCACTTAGAGGTGAATTTACCAACTGATTTGTGAGATGTGATGATTGGCCTTCGTACAGCAAGTACCAGGTCTCCCACTTGGAAAGAACGAGGGCGCACCTTTTTGTTGAATGCGCGTGACAACCTTGCTTGATAACATTGGAGCTTTTGTTGAGCCTCTAGTCTCTTTTCATCGAGAGCTTCCAACTCTGCTAATCGCAACTTGTCATTCTCATCATCTCTGAGTCCCTCCTGAATAGCAATGCGTAAGGAAGGTATCTGAAACTCCAAAGGCAGCACGGCCTCCACTCTATACACCAATGCATACGGGGTTGCTTGAGTAGGTGTTTTGTATGTGGTACGATATGCCCACAATGCTTCACCAATCCTTTCATGCCAATCTCGCTTTGACTTTGCTACTACTTTCTTCAGCAAGTTGCAAAGGGTCTTATTGAAGGCTTCAGCCAAACCAATTGCAGGAGCATTGTACATGGATGACTTGTATTGTTTGAACTTGAACTTTTCTCCCAGACTTGTCATCAGATGATTGAAGAATTGTTTTCCATTGTCAGTTGTGATACGCTGAGGTACACCATATCTGTAGATGATTTGGGTTCGTATAAAGTCCACAACATTTTCTTTCTTCACTTCCCGTAGTGTGATGGCTTCTGCCCATTTTGAGAAGTAGTCAGTGGCAGCGAGGATATACTCGTGTCCATTTGAGGCCTTTGGAGTAAGAGGTCCCACAACATCAAGTCCCCAAGCTTCAAAGGGCCATGAAGAAAAAGAGGATGCAACGGCCGGCGGTTGGTGTATGAAGTTTGCGAGAACGACAAGGTTCACATTTTTTCGCAAAGTCCATACAATCTTGTACCATGGTTGGCCAGTAATACCCCATTCTCTTTACGCGATCATGAAGTTTAGGCCCCAGTTGATGAGCGCCACAAATTCGAGTGAGCTTCATGCATTGCTTCAATGCCTTCGTCCTTGCTTAGACACCTCAACCATTGGCCTGAGAAAGAACGTCTGTAGAGCGTCCCTTTATAGTGAATAAACTTTGGAGCACGTCGACGTATCTCAACCTTGTGTCTGGGATCATCAGGTAATTTTTGGTGGTCCAAGAAATCAATGATAGGTTGACGCCAATCATCTTGATCATCTGTGTAGACGCATATCATGTTGGTTGTGTCTACATTTTCTTCTCCTTCAAGCAAAGATACTGCCTAGCGGTTTCAGACTGGGACTTGCATAGACTCTTCTGCCCCCAGTGCCAAAGTGGCTGCAAGATTAGCAAGCGTGTCAGCCAACTTATTGGAACTCCTTGGTACATGACCAACATGGATGTCGTCAAGTTGATTCAGCAGTTGTAATGCCCGTTGATGGTAGGGAATCAAGTCTTCCTTTTTCACTTTATATTCACCAAGGACTTGGTTGACCACTAACTCTGAGTCTCCGTGGATGTCCATATCCCTGACGCCTATTTCAATCGCCATTTAAAGGCCGAGTATAAGAGCTTGGTATTCTGCCATATTATTCGTGCACAACTGAGTAAGTGTAAAGGCATATGGCATGAGATGATTTTGTGGAGTTACAAACACAACTCCAGCTCCAGCTTCATCTTGCTTTGCAGCACCATCAAAGTAAATCTGCCATGGAGGCAGAACGTCCACGTAGAAAATTTCTTCTCCTGGGAGGTCATCTGAAATTTCCCACTCTGCTGGCACTGGATGATCAGCAAAGAAGTCGGCGATAGCTTGACCTTTCACAGCCTTTTGAGGCACGAACACCAAGTCATACTGCTTAAGCAACATTGCCCATTTCGCAAATCTTCCAGACAAGACTGGTCTTGTGAGTATGTACTTGATTGGATCAGCTTTTGAGACCACATGTATGGTATGCGCCTGCATGTAGTGCCTCAACTTCTTGATGGCGAACACCAAAGGAAGACATATCTTCTCTATGGGCGCGTAATTCAACTCAGCTCCAACCAAGGTACGACTCAGGTAGTAGAGTGCTCTCTCCTTGCGGTTTTCAATTTCTTGAGCACACATTGCCCCCAGTGAGCGTTATTGTGCTGTAATGTAGAGGACAAGTGGCCTTCCTGGAATTGGTGCCCCCAGCACTGGCGCGCTGGCCAAGTATTTCTTGATGCTATCAAAAGCATTTTTGTATTTTTCATCCCATTGAAATGGAGCATCCTTTTTTATGAGATGGCTGAACGGCTGGCAACGCCCGGCTAAGTTAGAGATGAACCTTCGGATGTATGCCAAACGTCCTTGCAATCCGCGCAACTCTTTCAATGTCTTTGGTTCCGGCATTTCGTTGATAGCTTTGATTTTTGTTTGGTCAATTTCAATGCCTCTATACCTGACCACAAAACCTAAGAACTTCCCAGATGTGACTCCAAATGCGCACTTGAGTGGATTCATCTTGAGTTGACATTTTCTAAGTCTTTCAAAGACGGTTTGAAGGTCTTTGATATGGTCTTCTCTTTTCTTTGATTTGACAACCACGTCATCAACATAACACTCTATTGTTTTATGCAGCATGTCATCGAAAATCTTTTGCATTGCGCGTTGATACGTAGCGCCAGCATTCTTCAATCCAAATGGCATGACCGTGTAGCAGAAGATCCCTTTTGAAGTTCGAAAACCCGTTGCTTCTTGATTTTCAGGTGCCATATGTATTTGATTGTAACCAGCAGTACAATCCATGAATGAGAGGGCTTCATGACCAGTGGTTGCGTCAATCATCAACTCTGTAACTGGCAAAGGGAAGTCATCCTTCGAGCATGCATCATTAAGGTCTCTAAAGTCGACACATATGCGCAATTGTCCATTCTTCTTTCTGACTGGGACAATGTTTTCTATCCAGGTAGAATATTTGACTTCTCGAATGAAACCTGCTTCAATGAGTTTGTTGACTTCCTTTTCAATTTCAGGTAAAAGTTCCGGCCGAAACGACGTTGAGGTTGCTTTTTGGGACTGGTGCCTTTCTTGATTGCTAGACGATGAACTGCAATTTTTGGGCTGAGTCCAGGCATCTCTTTATAGCTCCAAGCGAAGACATCTTTGTACTCGACTAACAACTTGTAGTACTCCTCTTCTTCTTCCTTAGTCAGTAGAGCACTGACATAAATGGGCCGAGGATCTTCAATAGTTCCCAAGTTGAGTTCCTTGAGTTCATCTACAGTCGATTGCCCCCCCCGTCTTCAAGTGTTTCAGGGGCCTCGTCCGCCTCAACTTCTTCGTTCTCGTCAGGTATATCCTCTACTGTGATGTGATATAACGACGTTGTAATTTCCAAGTCACTTGACTTCTTTGCATCACAGGGGCGTGAAGATGAAGGCACATGCTCTTCAACATTCTTTTGTTGACCAGTAAGAACTAGTATGCGCCTCCTTGCTTTGAGTGGCTCATACTGGATGATATCCACTACTTGCATACGCTTCATGCGAGATGGTATTGCGCTTCTCAAGTCATCGCTTACTCTTACTTCTTCTTCATTTTGTGTTGTAGAAGTTGAGAGAGGACGACCCTCACCACTATTCTTCTTGGGAGCCCCTAGTCGACTGAAGACTGTTTTTGATGGACTGCCCAAGCGTTCATGTATTGCGCCCTTCTTGTTTGTGCGTAGCGAAGGTGGTGATATTTTGACTTCACTTTCACCTTGATTGCCAAGCCTAGCAAAGACAGAAATGTGTTTGGTTGAAGCACTTGGCCTCCCCAGCCTTGTAAATATAGAAGGACGACACTTTTCTGCAGGTGGACTTATTTGATCGAAGACTGAAGATGGATGCATCTTTTCCTCTCCTTCATTTTCTTCGACCTCTTCTACTGTGATGTGCTGAGAAGATGCAGTAGCCCCTTTTCTACGAGCACCAATCTTCACAGGTGCAGGAGACTCATATCCGAGCCCGGCCCTGGTCACCATGAAGCTCCCATCTTGCTTGAACACTTCATGTTGCGCTTTGTTAAGACCGTACGGCTCAACTTCTATAACTTTGCCGAGAGGAGTCGGATTTGTAAAGTCATATCCATCCTTCACAAGTAGCTTGTAAGCATTGGAATCAAATATCCCCTTGTTTTCCTCACTTGATGATTGACTGGATGAACAGACGAAACCATTCGGAGGAGGTCTCACAATCTTCGTTTGAGATGAACTTGGTAGAGGTGTAACGACTTTGGCCACCCATTCCTGCTTGAACACCAGACTTAACTTTTTATCCTTAGGCTCTATCTTTGGTGTTAGACACTCTGCAAAAGGACTCTCCCCATCTTTGCGGCGAGACTTTGGGATGTACCGCAGTACTGGTGGTGTAGTTTTCTGCGGCGTCTCTTGCTTCTTGGGTGACGCAACAGGAGTAGCTGTTTTGCTGGCCTTGTCTACATCATTTTCTTTAGCAGGACTTGCAGCACTATCTTCTTTAATGATGTTCTTTTCCCGCTTACTCCCTTTTCCTGTTGAAGATATGGTGGTTGGCATGAACTCACTGGAAGTACCATTCTCTTCAAAGAATTTTGCATCAGCGAAGAAAGAGTCGACCTTAGAGAAGGGTTTGGCGTCTCCGTCTATCTTCCTTTCACCACCACGATAATATTTCAAGCATTGATGGAGGGTTGAGGCGACAACTCCGTTTTCGTGCTTCCAAGGTCGTCCCAGCAATAGTTTGAACGATGTCTTGCCATCCATGACATGGAACAATGTGTCGGAAGAAATATCACCCATGGTAAGGTTCACGCGGATCATGCCAACTGCGCGCTCCCCATTCAAGTTGAAACCATGAATCATTGTTCGACTACTGGAGAGTTCGTCCATCGTGATCCCTATTTCGTTCATGGTTGCTTTTGGCATGAGATTGACTCTTGATCCTCCATCTATTAAGATGCGCTTGACCTTTTGCCCCCGGATGTACTCGGACACATAAAGTGGCCTGTTGTGAGGTTTGGATCCAAGAAGTAAATCCTCATCTGAAAAACTCAAGGCTGCGTTGCAGGAGACACATCCAGTTGATTGCTCAAGAGGCTCAATTTTTTCTTTCATCTTGCCCGCATACAACTCGGGCTTCTCAAGTCCTTGAATTATCAGCTGGCGCTTCTCTTTAGGTAGATGAAAGATTTGCTTCCATCCCATGTTTGTAGGAAGGGCGTCAAGAGCAGCCACTATTTCGTTCTCCTTTTCAGAACGCAACTGTTGTGGCAATACCGCATCATCTGGGCCTCCTTCCTCTATCTTCTTTTTATCATCACCACCTTCCGTAGATGAGACGGTGCACACGGTAACCTTGTTTAAGAAGTCTTGTGGGAAAAATTCTTTTAAGGTGACGGGACTCTGTGGTTCTTGCTCAAGTATATCGATAGGCAAGACATGTGGTTTGACCACTGTTTTGGACTTTCTCTTTCCCTTTGTCTTGCGAGATTTCGTCCTTTTTTATTGTTTTCTTCGACGATGAACAGGTTGCGCTGTCTGTCTTGTTTGTTTCTTTGACTTCTTGCGCGTAACCAAAGTCCAACCTTCATCGTCATCTTCATGCTTCTTTTCCTCATTCTTATCCTGAGGAGGTAGTCTTTCTTCCAATGACGTTGGAGGTAGTGACGACAATGACCCTTGGATCCGTAATGCCACAGGCTCAAAACTCCCGAACTGCAACATATACACACACTGTCCTTGTCGTATAATTGGCTCGTCAGGTTACTCCAAGACTACAGTAGTCTGATTTGTGGTTACTGTGTCATCCAAGTCAAGAATGATCTTCCCTTCCTTGGAGAGCTGCATGACATTCTCCTTGAGTGTTATACACTTTTCAATAGGGTGACTCACCAGCCTGTGATAATGATAGTAGTTGGGATCGTTTGTCTTGTTTTCTTGCTCAGGGTGCTTGGACTCTGGCAATTGTATAATCTTTTTTTCTAAGAGGTCATCGAGCATTCCAGACAAGTCAGAATCTGGGAATGGGTATTTCTTAGCCTGCAACTCTTTCAATGTAGGCTTGTCTCGTTGGTAGTTGTAAGAGAATGACTCTTTCTTCTTTTCATACTTAGGCTTTGACGATATTTTCACAGGTGCACTGCTGGTTTCGACGACCATTGTTTCCTTTGTTGACTGATGCCTGTCGTTGTGCACCAAAGATAAATTTATAAGTCCAAACTACAACTATAGCTAGTGGCAGTCAGGGTCGAACCACAGAGAGACATGCAATTATTAGTTGTCTAATTCTAGTCTTAAAGTAACAATGTGAAGGGGTTTTGGTTTGATTTGTTCTATACTAATGACAATAAATGAAAGGTAGACTAAGCTAATTGATGAAAACAGATATTAAAAGGGTGCTAAGATGATCGGTTCACTATAGTTTCGGCGGCAGCAAACTAGGTAAGTCTAAAACAAACACGTGAGACGGGAAAATAAGAGGTCCTCTCGGTCCACTCTCACAGATAGCATCTTTCGATCTCGCTACAGGTCCCTAATATCACTAATACTAACTTTCGTCCTGAAAAGTGACTAAAAGGTCTAAATTAACTTATCTTTCGATCTAATTAATTTAGTCGTCTTAATTTGGTAGTCTATCTCCCTTCCCTATCTTTCGATCTTATTGGGTCGGTCAAATACTAACCATTTAACTAGTCGCATGCATTCGATTCGTCAAACATAGCAATTAAATTAATTAAAACGATGGTAATCTCACGAGGCCAGTCGATCGACCAGGGAACCCAGTCGATCGACCATGGCGCGATTTAGGGCTACTATTCTAATGCCGCCTACTTCTCGGTTCCCTACATCCTAGCACAGGGCAATTAGCTACTCATGTTTATGATAAAAACAACGATAAAATTGACTAATAAAAACAGATTTAATTCATGATTAAATTAGCTAAATAAACGAGTAACATAAAACAATAATTTTGCTTCCGGGAAACTATTCTAGCAATTCTATACTATGAACAAAATAAAGTAAATAAACTGATTAATGGAACAGAAGAATACCGAATGGAATTGCAGAGAAAGGAAGAATCCGAAAAGCAAAAGTAAATTGTATTGAAAACGAAACAAACTTAGAACCCTAATTACTGATGATAGAAATCTGATAAAAACTGAATGTAAAGCTTGATGATAAAACTGAAACCTAAAGCCACGTTATATAGGAATACAACGTGATTCTTATTTTCTAAAACCTAATTACAATGGGCTTCTCGTCTTTTAAATTGCGCATCAGCTCGTGGGGTGGTCGATCGACCACTGAGGCCAGTCGATCGACTGACTCTTGCTGAACAGTAGCTTTTGTTTTTCGTGCTCTGGTCGATCGACCATGTAGGTCAGTCGATCGACCAAGAGTGCTGTACAGTAATGCATTCTGACGAATTCTGCAGCGCGCAATGATCTTAAAAGAGCTGTCATTTCTTCGTTACTTGGTTAAATCAGGCGTTCTACACGGCGTTGGAAAGCTAAGAGGATAAGCTTTCACCTCCAATTGGAATCACTTGATTATCGGCTCTAGAACTCGAGATATTTCCATCTGAAGTAGGCTGTAATATCGTGAAGTGCTTCTTTTCTTGTTAAACTCGTACGCACCCATGCTTTTGCTATCTTTAGGCCTTGAAACGCTCACCAAGCTCATTCCTCGAGTCAATACCTCATGTCAAATCCTATGCTAAACACTTGGGAACGGATTTGGCTCATTTTCCGCTGGATTCTTCACATTTCTGCAATTTTATACAAAAACACGAAAGTAGACGGAAATAGGGAAAATAGTAGCATAAACTACATAATTGAGCTCTAAAATGCGTGTAAAATAGGGTGTAAAACATCATATAAATGACACGCATCAAACTTCCCCAAACCAAACCCTTGCTTGTCCCCAAGCAAGAACTAGACTCGATCCTAAAACCTAATGGAACGAGTTCAATCTCAGAGCGAAATGCAAACTGAATAGCCTAAACCAATTTAATGCTACAACTAACAATCAATTGGCAATGTGAATCATGCAAACGAGTTATGTAGTCGTTAAAAGCTGCTGAACCGTCAACTATAGAGACTTATCAAACTGGACTCTCACGGGTCGCTCAAATCACTCAATAAGCACAGGTGAATAATGTATAAGATAGAAAGGATTCATTTTGTAGTGACACTCACCTAACTACGACCTATAAGAACATGCCTGCAATATAATATGAAAATAATATCTACAACCGTACATATGCATTCCAACCAAACAAATGACCATGACACATGCCGAGGTAAATAGGGATATGTGAGGTAATGGGTAAGAAGGGCAAAACATTTATGGGAATGTGGAGGTATAGATGATCAAGCTAGTACCTAAACAAAACCATATGACAACATCCACTTCTTGCTCAAAATTCAATCGAAATGGTGCTATAGCAAGCACAAAACTCACAATCTCCATGATAAATCAACTCCCCATAAGATACAAATGAAACATGGGAGCAAAAATCGCCATTTAAATAAGACTTTGAATTTATGCGAATTGATTTCTTTCCTTCTCGGCCTTCAGTCGATCGACCAAGATGGACAGTCGATCGACCGCCCTCCACAGTACGTGATTCTCTTTTTTTCTCTTTTCTTTCTTTTTTTTCTTTTTCTCTTTTCAATTCTATTTTTTCTTTCCTTTTTCATCTTCCCAACA
Source organism: Silene latifolia (assembly GCF_048544455.1). Lineage (NCBI taxonomy): Eukaryota > Viridiplantae > Streptophyta > Magnoliopsida > Caryophyllales > Caryophyllaceae > Silene > Silene latifolia. The sequence continues at coordinate 384,274,313 of NC_133538.1, read as the reverse complement.
TCATCTCAAAATGAGCATTAGCTACCAAAAATGAAGTAACAATCCCGGAACATAAACTACTAGCTTGACAAGGTAGGCTAAATGTAGGATGTAGTTTACGGGACAAAAAGGCTATTTTTGGCAGTGTGGAGCTTATGAGTAAAACGAATAAAGGGGTGACCTCTTCCACATGTGTCAACAAACCACAGACCGAATGCATACAGGTATTAAGCAGATTAAGTTCATATTTATGCAAATTGATGTAACATGTCTAATAAGGAGTAACTACTCACATTCCTAGATAAACTGGTCATAGATGTCACCAGTTATAGGCTCTAAAACTCAGAAAATATAAGTAGTTTGCCAAAAATCAAAGTCAAGTCTCAAGTTCAGCAAGAAATTTAACGAAAACTCATAAACTATGCAAATGATTCTACTAATAACATGTCAATTAGCAGGGCTTAGGCATAAACAGATGCAAATGCAATGTCATCATTGAAATACTACCGTTCCAACTCGACCTATATGCTAAAATAAACATGCAATTTTTGAATTTTTCAATTTTTGAAATTTTTCAATTTTTTTGGATTTTTGTATATATAGGAAATGAAATGACAAATGCAAACTGAAATGCAATAAACGTGAAACAGAAATGCAATAAAAACATATACAAATGAGACGCAAAACCCTTCCCTAAACCAAATCGCACAATGTCTCCATTGTGCAAAATCATATATAAAGAAGCAAAAGGAAATGGGATTTTGCGATAAAATTAAAAAAGGACATGAAATAAGGACTCGGAAACTCACAAGACTTTAAGCGCAGCAAAAGGAAACCTCCCCAAACCAGCGTGAGCTAGGAGGTTTCAGTAGCTAGCAGTGCTACTAAATAAGTACCTGAAAAGACAAACAAAAGTACCGCGCATAATTCCGAGAAAACAATTTATTAAACGCAAAATTATGTGTAAAATAAAGAAACGGAAGAAAACAGAAATGAGCCGGAGAATAAAGTGGAGAAAAGACTCCCTCAACGCCGCAAATCGATCAAACTCAGCATGGGAATGATCGAAAACAGGTACAGCAGCGAACATGGTCGATCGACCACATCACCCAGTCGATCGACCAGAGTGAACAGGAACAGAAACTCCTGGAATTCGCAGCTCAGTCGATCGACCATACAGGTCAGTCGATCGACTGGATTACCTGCTGTAAGTTCTGATTTTCTTCGAATTAGCTCAATAAATTGAACCAACATAGTCTATAAACCTGCAAATACACATAATAACGCGCCCAAAATTGCGCAAAACCCAAAGTAACAGTCTAAAGTCTAGCTAATTATTAGAGCACACAAAAACAAATAAAGCTAAATGTTCCAAAACAAAATTAAACGAAATGTTTCAAACTCCGGGTTGCCTCCCGGTAGCGCTAGATTAGACGGTCCCAGCTCGACCCACTTTTCGATCATCAAAAAGCACAAATCACTAGCCCACTACTAGGCTTCTGACTGAACGCATTGGCTTCAGCAACTGTCAAATCTACTCCCGGCCTCCACAACAAGGCAACGGAAGAACAACAACGTCTCGCAGCATCTGGATCCCAATCTTTTACCTCAGCGCACAGCTTCTTCTTAGACGGCACATCCTCATCAAGACCTCCTCCTGGATCATATATCCGAGCAGTTCCAGACTTCGAGCTAGGAATACCCAACTCACCTCCGGGGTCTTTGAACTTGTCAAGACCTGTAGAAAGAGAAACAAAGCGATGTTCCTCCAATTTGTCCCTAAACTGGGGCGGAGGCGTCAATTCTACAGCAGCAAATGGTTCAACAGAAGGAGTAAGAAGGTATACATAATCGACTAAAGGAGTAGAATTACCTCTAATCGGACAGGAATGGTCTTCACTCACCTTCTCATCGTCATCCGGAATAGGCGTTGGTGACGATTTAACAATTCCCAAGGCTGCAGGGGTCGATCGAACAGCGTCACTACTCGATCGAGTAGTTTCCTCCTCCAAAGATAATCGGTCGATCGACCATTGGTTCCGATCGATCGACCGCTCTCCCTTCTGCAATGTTAATCGTTCGACCACACAAATCTGCTTGATCGAATTCTTCATGTGGCACAGCATTGAAGTCTTCAATTGACGCTTCATCTACCTCCAAATCATCATCCTCCGAGTCATACATATCATCATTTTGCTCGGCAGCTACTTGAGCCAAGAGAAGCTCAAGTCTTTTGAAAGAAGCTTCTCTCTGTTCAGCCTCTTCTTGCATTTGGAGTTTAAGCATCTCCACCATAGACTTCAATTCCGCACTCTCTTCAGAAGGAAGAGGGTCTTGCTGAAGCGGTGCAAAGGAATATGAAGGCTCTTGAAAGCCTTGTTGATAGTACGGATGTGGTGGCACATAAAACTGAGCTCTTGAATAATGAAAAGCATAGACTTGGTCATTATCCGTTGGGCATATAATAGAATCATGCCCCTCAGCGCCACATCTCCCACAAATCTCCACCTGCTGCTCCCAAGAATGGAACATGAGTGGACTCTCCTGAAGTACTGCAAGTAAACAACACTAAAGAAGAAGATAAGAACTGCCTCAAGGTACTTAGTCTTCCCTTGAGGCGAAAAACAGACTAAAATGAAAAACAACTAAAAATTTAAACAATTGTCTCCCCGGCAACGGCGCCAAAATTTGATGCCTGTCGTTGTGCACCAAAGATAAATTTATAAGTCCAAACTACAACTATAGCTAGTGGCAGTCAGGGTCGAACCACAGAGAGGCATGCAATTATTAGTTGTCTAATTCTAGTCTTAAAGTAACAATGTGAAGGGGTTTTGGTTTGATTTGTTCTATACTAATGACAATAAATGAAAGGTAGACTAAGCTAATTGATGAAAACAGATATTAAAAGGGTTCTAAGATGATCGGTTCACTATAGTTTCGGCGGCAGCAAACTAGGTAAGTCTAAAACAAACACGTGAGACGGGAAAATAAGAGGTCCTCTCGGTCCACTCTCACAGATAGCATCTTTCGATCTCGCTACAGGTCCCTAATATCACTAATACTAACTTTCGTCCTGAAAATTGACTAAAAGGTCTAAATAAACTTATCTTTCGATCTAATTAATTTAGTCGTCTTAATTTGGTAGTCTATCTCCCTTCCCTATCTTTCGATCTTATTGGGTCGGTCAAATACTAAGCATTTAACTAGTCGCATACATTCGATTCGTCAAACATAGCAATTAAATTAATTAAAACGATGGTAATCTCACGAGGCCAGTCGATCGACCAGGGAACCCAGTCGATCGACCATGGCGCGATTTAGGGCTACTATTCTAACGCCGCCTACTTCTACAGTTCCCCTACATCCTAGCACAGGGCAATTAGCTACTCATGTTTATGATAAAAACAACGATAAAATTGACTAATAAAAGATTTAATTCATGATTAAAATAGCTAAATAAACGAGTAACATAAAACAATAATTTGGCTTCCGGGAAACTATTCTAGCAATTCTATACTATGAACAAAATAAAGTAAATAAACTGATTAATGGAACAGAAGAATACCGAATGGAATTGCAGAGAAAGGAAGAATCCGAAAAGCAAAAGTAAATTGTATTGAAAACGAAACAAACTTAGAACCCTAATTACTGATGATAGAAATCTGATAAAAACTGAATGTAAAGCTTGATGATAAAACTGAAACCTAAAGCTACGTTATATAGGAATACAACGTGATTCTTATTTCCTAAAACCTAATTACAATGGGCTTCTCGTCTTTTAATTTGCGCATCAGCTCGTGGGGTGGTCGATCGACCACTGAGGCCAGTCGATCGACTGACTCTTGCTGAACAGTAGCTTCTGTTTGTCGTGCTCTGGTCGATCGACCATGTAGGTCAGTCGATCGACCAAGAGTGCTGTACAGTAATGCATTCTGACGAATTCTGCAGCGCGCAATGATCTTAAAAGAGCTGTCATTTCTTCGTTACTTGGTCAAATCAGGCGTTCTACACGGCGTTGGAAAGCTAAGAGGATAAGCTTTCACCTCCAATTGGAATAACTTGATTATCAGCTCTAGAACTCGAGATATTTCCATATGAAGTAGGCTGCAATATCGTGAAGTGCTTCTTTGCTTGTTAAACTCGTACGCACCCATGCTTTTGCTATCTTTAGGCCTTGAAACGCGCACCAAGCTCATTCCTCGAGTCAATACCTCATGTCAAATCCTATGCTAAACACTCAGGAACGGATTTGGCTCATTTTCCGCTGGATTCTTCACATTTATGCAATTTTATACAAAAACACGAAAGTAGACGGAAATAGGGAAAATAGTAGCATAAACTACATAATTGAGCTCTGAAATGCGTGTAAAATATGGTGTAAAACATCATATAAATGACACGCATCATCGACGATTTGGAGTTCTTATCAGTTTTCTTGAACTCCTTCTTTTCACTTGGCACCTTAGAAGAACTTGGTCGAGCACTACCATGTTCTTTGATTGTGATCTCCATGTCATGGGCGCGGGTAGCCAGGTCTTGGAAGCTCTTTGGCATGATCCCTTTCAGGATGTAAAGAATGTCCCATTTCATCCCGTTGACACACATTTCAACTGCTGACGCTTCACTTAAACGATCCTTGCATTCCAGACTCAGCGCACGCCACCTGTTGATGTAATCGACGACAGGCTCATCTTGCCATTGAGTTGTCTTTGTCAATTCGCTCATGCTGACGACACGTCAGTGGTGTCAGTAGAATCTATTGAGGAATTCATCTTCCAAGTGATTGTTGTCAATTGACTCGAGTCCGATCGTGTACCCGTCGAACGCGATCCCTTTGAGCGAACGAACGAACTACTTCACCAAACGATCACCTTTCGTTCCAAAGATTGTTGCATGTCTCGATGAAGTGGGCGATGTGTTGCTTTGGGTTCCCCTTCCCGTCGAATTGTTGAAATTTTGGAAGGCGATAGCCGATGGCATGCGCAGATCGTCAATCCTCTTAGTGTAAGGCTTGATGTAGCGTCCACTACTTGTCGAGCTATCATCCAACTGACACTTGATCGTCTTGGCTATTAACTCCTGTAGCTTCTCTTCAGTGAAGTTGCTGATCTCATTCTTTGGCTTTTCCCTATTCTCGCCAACTTCTCTACCGCTATCAACATCCCTATCGGTGTCACCATGCTCGCTCTCGGCCTTCCTGTCACGGAGTGCCACCACCTCTTTTTGGAGCTCATCAATTTTCTTGTTATTTTCTTCATTCTCCTTCATCATCTTTTCAAGGAGATCATTCATTTTCTGCATTCGATCCTCGAGAGTATCGCCACTTATCACCATGACTGAAGCAACGTTAGGAGTTGAGGTTTCTTTCTTCTTTGGCGATGCTTTGGGTTTGCAAGGAGAAGCCTTCTTGTCAACCTTAACACTTCTAGTCTCCTCGCGTGAAGGAGAAGAGGCGGCTAGGAGCGCTGTAGCAGCAACAGCTATGGAGGCGACAGAGAACTTACGTGGCCTAGTTGGGACATGTGCGTAGCGTAGGATCGGCGGCAAGAAGAAAGATTGACAACAGCCTTCTTCGCCATTCCTCTTGTGGAGATGCCAACTGACTGTGTAGCAGGGGAGGTAGCAGCAATGGGGGTACCCTGCAGGATATCTGCGTAGGTCTTCTTGGATGGACTAGAGGAGGTACTTTGCTTGGTAGACATTTTCTTGTTTTGGTAGACTTGAATAAAACAGCAGTAGAGATGAGAGGTAGATATTTTCACGTCGGGTTCACCAAAATTTGTAACAGCAAATTTTGTATCGCAAAATAAATGTAATACAAAATAGGAAACAAATGAATTTTTATTAATATCAGAAAGTTTATGTGTACAATCTCTAATGTATCCTCTAATTCTAAATGTTGTAGTAGATCACGTAAACGCTGTCTGTAGTAGAAGCGTGAACGTTGTATTTGAATGACACATGTAGAGGTTGTATGCACTCTGTAGGAGGTGTCGATTTGTATTCTTGAGAGGGTCAATGCGACTTGTTCTCTCTTGAATGTTGTAGCTTGAACTTGAATTTCTTGGGCAGGCGGCACAGTTTTGGTGTGCTTGTTGACTGCTTGCAGAGGTGTCTTGCAGAGGGAATTTATAGAGCTTTTGTGTCTTCTTCTCTCTGAATTTAATGATTATGATTTCTCTCCTCCTTTGAAATGAATGGGAATTGCTCTATTTATAGAGTTTTAATTCCCCTTGGTGGACTTTGGCATTCACATGCCCATTTATGGGTTTATTAGTGAACTTGGCCCAGTTTTGTTGATTTTCGGGTTTAGTAATCCGGATAACCCATTTTGAATCCGAATTGACCCGTATTTCATTTAATCAGGGCAAAATAATTAAATCGAGCTAAAATTTAGTATTAACTCAAAATAATTGATTTATTTTATTTATTCGGCACATTAATAAATTTTATGTGCCTGCAGTTGGTCTTACGGGTTATTTTAGCCGGGTTTTGTTAATAACGCGTGATTAGTATAAAAGGATTCCGTCACCTTTCTTAATCAGTTTTCACTTTTCTAAAACCTTTCAAGAGAGAAAAAGAGTTACGTAGTTCTCCTTCTTCGCGTTGTTAGCAAATCCCAAAGGCTAAGGTGGTCGGATCGTCTTGTTCTTTACGCCGTTGTGATCCTTGTATCAAGGGTAAGCTTTTTATATAATTTTTATAACGTTTTGTTAAAGTTGGTTGAAACCCTAATTGCGTGGGGGGGTTTTGGGTGATTTTTATGAGTATGTGGTTAAGGTAGTAATTAAATGCATGTATGTATAGGAGGAGAGTTCGTAGAGGAGAGATTTTGAGACAGCTGCTAGATCGTCTGATTATGTAATTGCATTCGAGGTAGGGTTTCCCTACTCAGTATTAGTTACATGATTTGTGGTGATTGTGATGTAGTTAGTGATTGTTGATTGATTCAGATGGTTGTGATTTCATATTGTTGATTGTTTCAGACGATTGTTGTTGTTGTTGTTGTTGTTGTTGTTGTTGTTGTTGTATCTATCTATGATCTTCGGGGCGCGTCCCTGGCTGAGTGGAGTCACTTGCGGGAGTGGATTCATGCTTTTGATTCGCCTTCTGTGGAACCCGCCACAGAAGAGATGTGCACATTAATGAACATGGGTTTATCGCTCAGTGGTTGATGAGCGGGGATTTGGTGGGTACGACTACGGTCCCCCACTGGCGGCGTGGAGTACTTGTTGCGATGAGTACTCTGGCAGGGCTACACACTTTAGTGTGTAGTAAGTTGTGTGGAGATTAGAGATGGAGACTGGGGTTTGTTGAGCTGTTTGTGATATTGTTTCTTTATGGTGTTTGTTTTATGTAATCAGTACTGACCCCGTTTAAATGTTTTAAAAACTGTGGTGATCATTCGGGGGTGGTGAGCAGTTATTGAGCAGGTATGTGATGATGCGTATGGGATAGCTGGGATTAGTCACCACGATGCAGTTTAGAAGTTTTCCGCTGTATCTGTTTTTGTAGTTTTGATAAATAGACGGTTTTGGGATCTTGTACTTCTTTTTACATTTTTGGTTTTGGCATGTAATCACTTTAAACATTATTTACTTTTAAGTGTGTTTCGTTATTGTCTATTTGATTATCATTGCCTCGGGTAACCGAGATGGTAGGATTCTCATGCCTTAAGTGGTCCTGGTAAGGCATTTGGAGTATGGGGGTGTTACATATTTGAAGAGTGATTAAGGAATGATTACATTAATTTTGAAAATATTAAGTCTAATCTACTCCTAATCTAATCTAAGAAGGCTTAATCCTCTCTCTCAAGAGGCATAACCCTAGAATTATTATAAATAGGGTATATATAGTAGTTACAAGATTAAGGGCTAGGGAGTAATTATACTTGAAGTCCGAAGGCGGAGAAGCCAGTGCCCCGCCCGGGTTGGCCAAGAGCTCACCCAGGTTGGTACTAGAATGGGTAAGCGCTGCCTAGGAACCCGCCCGGGTAGGGATTGTGCTCGTCCGGGTTGGTAATCAGGCCGCCCGGGTTGGTAGAGACCTCGCCCGAGCTGATGCTGTTGGTGTCTAATTCTTCGAATGCTGCCCCATAACCCGTGCGGGGCTTCCCTAGGTCGTTGGGGATGATTCCATTTGCCTTAAATCCTTGCTACGGCCTTTTTGTTTTCGTCTCCTCTTCGTGCTTGGTCATTATTACTACCGTTAATTTAGCTCATAAATGCTCCATAAATTCGTGATTTTCGCCTATTTCGTTTCCTTTCTTACAATTGGGCTAAAATCTTATAGAAAATCAAATAGGAAGCTAAAAACGCCGAAATGACCTTAATACGCATGAAAAAGCATGCGAAACAGGGATCATTAAGGGGTTAAATGTGTGCTTTTTACGACCGCATCATAGACATACAATTAAACTGAGTTATATTGAAAGTCTGGTCATATTGAACATAATTAGGGGGCGTTTGGTACGGGAAAGGGTAAGAGAATGAAATCAAGAAAGGGTAAGAGAGGGAAATGAATGGGATCACCCATATTATACTTGGGTGTTTGGTTGACAATTAGAGGAAAAGGGGATTAAAAGCCAGCATCCACCACCTCCACCACCATTACCCACCACCTGCCACCATTATCTACACCGACACCACCACAAGTAGCGGCGCCGACGATCTTCCTCACGGTACCCCACGTCGAACCTAATCACCGCGCCTCACGCCCTCAACAAACACCACAATCCCGACCCCAAACACCTTATTCATTCTAAAAAAATCCACCACAACCCTTCGAAAACCCCTCCCCCCACCCCTTAAAACACCAGATCTGGTGTGGCCGGCGTCGGACGGTTGCAGTGGTGTGGCTGAGGAAGGTGTTGGTGGTGGTTGGTGGGGTGGGAGAGTTACTGAAGGTGTTGGTGTGGTGTTTAGTGGTTGAGGATATGGGGTAGCGTGGACAGACGGCGTCGCTGGTGGTGGTTGTGTCGGCGTCGCTGGTGGTGGTTGTGTCGGTGTGGTGGGTGTAGGGTGTAGGTGGCAGTGGTTGACGGTGTGAGAGGGTGTGGTGGGTGTTGTTGGAGTGGTGGAAATAGGGAGTAGGAGGAAAAAAGGATTATGGGGTTATGGGCTTATCCAAGGGGGGGAGGGGTAAGGATAAGAATGGTTTTGGGGGTAAGGGGGGTATGAGTTACCCTTTCTTTGTGTCAAACAAATAACAACAAAAGGAATCAACCATTTTTATTCTCTTTCCCTTTCCTTATTCCTCAACCAAACGCCCAGTGATGAGATGCAAACCTATTATTATCACTATGATTGGGGGCTTTGATGATTCACTTATATTACTAGTGATGTGTAAGCCACCAGGTTGAGTGTGATCTTTATTTGTAGCCAGGCAAGGTCCATGTGTTCCATTATTAGTAGTCACTCTTCATGTGATAAATGACTTCCAAATAATATAATGGCTACAAGATATGAGTTTTGAGTCACTATGATAAATATATGGTATTATTTATTGTTAAGTGATATCATTTTTGTAAATTTACATGTTGTGTACTCCCTCCTATTCTAAATAACTGTTTCATTTGTCATTTCCGTTTATTCACATAACTGTTCCATTTGCCATATTTGGACATGGTTTTTTACTTTCCTACCCTTAGCTCTTTTCTTTATTTACCACCCCAACCATCCATAACTCATCATATTAAATACTTTTCATTATTTAACTCATATATTCTTACCCCTATACAATAATTTTCATTATTTTAACTATATTTCTTAATTTTCGTGTCATTGTCCAAATGAGACACTTATTCGGAATAGGAGGGAGTACTATTTAACATAGTTATCAACACATAAAATTATATTTAATTTATCAAAAAAGTGAAATGATACACTTTATTTATGTTTGAACGATTGTATTTAATATCAAATAAGTGTAATATATTTATAATAATTTGTTAAATAAAATATATTAATATTTCCCTTATATATTAACCTGGATAGCTTTTGTATTACAAAGTATGTTTTATATATTACTATATTAGTAAATTATTTCTATATCCTTATTTAAATTGATACAAAGTTCATGAAAAATGTCTTAAAATACTTATCCAAAACCTGCTGTAAGCTTGGCCCACCATCTTATTTTTTTTTTCTAAAATACTCCCTCCATTCAACTTTTATCACCCCACTTCAATATAATACTCCTCCTATTTATTAGAGAAATGGGGTGATAATTATTGAATGGAGGGAGTACTTCTCCAAAACCTGCTAGAAAGGCAGTCGGGTGGGAAGAACCTTATATGCGTGAAGACCCTCAAATATCTATACTTATTTAGTTATAATGCACACGAATGGATTATCACACATTTTGAAGAAGTGATTTTATCGAATGTATTAATTAAACTCACATGATGATTTGAATTAGTTGAACATTGGAATTTAAAATTTGTAGGGAATACTAATGACATGAATTATTTATAATATTCCCGCATATAAATTTATTTATTTTTTTGTGATTATTTATTTAAGTTGAAAAATCTCAGGTTGTTACCTTCTTAATCATATTTTAATTTATTTATCATATTATTATAATTTTTTTCCATCCCTAACTAAGGTCACAAATACTATCCTACAACTAGTTGTATAATAGCTATGTACAACTGCATCAAAGTTATCGAGCTCTCACACAAAGTTGTTGAGTTATTTTATAAGTTATTGAGCTATTTTATGAAGTTATTGAGCTTAATAATTATTCTGTAAAGCTCAACAACTTTGTATCATAACTCGATAATTTTTTTAATAGAACTCGAAAACTTTGTAACAAAGCTCTAAAACACTAAATAAGTTATATATACAACCGGTTATATAATACATTAACTGTCCTAGCTTAGGGGCGCAAAGTATGATGAAGAAATTTCTTACTCTTAGAGTGAAATCTATTAACAAGTGGATTGCGATATGTACCCCACACTAGGAATTTCATTATTAATTATGAATTTATTTATTATTTCTAGCGCTATGTATAACTCTTACACATCGGATACCATTTTACCTCATAAAGTACCCACTTTTTCTCTCTCTGCAACACTATTAATGTGGTCCCCTTTCTCCACTAACCCATTTTGTTACCATTTTATCTCACAAAATATCCGCCACAAATGATAACCCGTCACAAGGGAGACCAATTGTAACTCTTAATACATTCATATCTTGTAAAGTTATTTCCTATTTTTCCTACATAAGTATTTCTAGGCAAAATCCACATGGATCTGTAATAGGTTTTGAGTATTATTTAAAGATCACATTCTGGTATTTAGAGGATTAATGAGACTGATATAAAGACCACTTTAATACTATAAAAACATATTCCCAAAAAAAAAAAATACTCCTATGAAATGACCATACCCTCTCTTTTCTTATTGTTCACTTCATATAATAATACCATAAAATGTGAACAAGTAATCAAGCAACACTAGAATTTTTGTTGTTGATTATACATTTCTTCTCTTACCTATCTTGTGCAACATGCTATGATACCAAAATGCCTCATGGTTTGAGCCTTAAATTGATCGATAGAGACTCTCCAAATTCGCCTATATATCAGGCAAATATGAGTCACAACGAGAGAATGAAAGAGTACGTTGAAATGTCTTCCGCTAGACTAAGGTACTTGGCTAGATCATATACCCCAATAAAAAAGTCATTGCATGCTCGAAGTCTAAATGAATTTATACCAAGACCTACAATGACTGCACAAACGTTTAAGTATTTAGTACAAGTAGGCATTGGCACATTTCGGAATGAGCACCCTAGAAGCAAAAAGTATCACCTAGCGTTAGATACTGGAAGTGATCTTAGATGGATACAATGTGAGGGATGTGAACCAAATTGCTTCCCCCAAGTTGATCCTTTATCCTAGTTCTCGATCATCAACGTACAAACCTTTTAATTCCTCAAATTGCCCACCTCGTAAACAAGCTGATCGAAACAATGGTTGTCGGATGGAAGTACGCAGCAGATTAGGCGGCAAAGTTTCAGTCATCATGGCCACAGAAGATTTCAGCTTTTTTTTTTTTTTTTTGGAAGAAGGGAGCATAAAATAAAACAAGAAAAGAGTTAAGTTACATCAAGGGGGCGGGTCGGGGGAGAGAGGCGCGTAGGCCAAAACGAAGTCAGTAGTACAAAGTTCAACAATAAAAGGAGGGGCAAAAGTCCACTCAAAACAGCCTAAGGAGGAGCTAGTATCATGGACGGAGTGATGAACAATAGCATCCGCCACACGATTGGCCGTTCTTTTCTCAAATACCAGCTTCAAATGGGGAGAGTCCTGCAAGAGAGCCCTACACTCAAAAACAATATTAGCACAAGGGCCGCACGAATCATTAGGCCGCAAAATAGAGCTAACGACATCAAGGCAATCAGAGGCGATCAAGACATTGTTCCCAAGGATACTAGCGCGTAGAATCCCTTCTCGGATGGCACGGACCTCACAAAGGAAAGGGTTATGACCAGGGAACCGGGTAGACCAACCAAGGACCCAAGACCCATGACAATCTCTAATGACACACCCCAGACTAGCAAAACAAGAAGAGGGGGAAAGGGCCGCGTCAACATTGGCTTTGAGCCAACCAAACGGCGGAAGGGCCCAGCTAACAGGATAGCTAAAGGCATCAAGGGGGTGGTACCGGTACATGGGACGGTGGGGGTGCGGTCATTGGCAAGGGTCCAAGCAGAGGCTTGAGAGATGATGGAGGAGTTAAAGGAGGGGGAGATCAGAGGGGTAGGGGTGGAAAAGGTCAAATCACAGCGTCTTAACCAAAGGCGCCAGATGGAGAAAGTGAAGAGGGTGTTCCAGCTAGGGGAAGGAGAAGTGCAATTCTCGAAGATCCAATGGTGAAGGTTAGGGGTGAAGAAGCATTGAGGGACCTTAAGAGAGGTCCAGGCATCCATGGCGAGGCTACAGTCACGAAGGACATGGAGGGAGGTCTCGGGGATGGAAGGGTTGTGGCACAGAGAACAAGACGGGCTTGGTAAAATATTTCTGGCGAAGAGGGAGACTTTGTGAGGGAGCTTGTTCCACCAAACAAGCCAAATGAAGATTTTGATCTTAGGCTGAGAATGGAGGTCCCAAAGCCAAGACAAATCAGAGGGCAGTGAGGGGAGATGAGGTGTAGGGGAGGCGGAGGGACCAGAAAGGCAAAAAAAGGTCTCGCTGATGGAGAATTTAATTTGCCTTTGGGGGCAAGGTAGGTGGTGAGGATATCAGGACTAAGTGAGGAAGGAATGGGGAGGGAAAGAATATTAAGGGCGATGTGATCGGGGAGGTCAAAATCGAGAGAGTCAAAAGACCACATTCCATTGGAGATGATGGAACTCGGTCTCGCTGTGGAATAAGTAAGGTTTAGGGGTCCCGAGATAGCAGCCCTGAGAGGGCCGAGGCACAACCACGGGTCGTCCCACAACCGAATAGAGAAGCCATCTCCGATCGACCAAGAGAGATGGTTTTTTAGGAGCCTCCACCCAATGCCCACATTTTTCCAAATGTGGGAGCCATAGGAGAAGGAGCGAGGGGCGGGAGTGAGGTACTTACTATGTAAGGCTTTGGCAGCGAGGGAGGATTTATCAAGAAGAATCTTCCAGCTTAATTTGGTAGAGAGGGCGTCATTCAGAGGTTTGGCGGCCTTGATGCCAAGGCGTCCCAGAGAGAGAGGGAGGGTGACGAGATCCCAGTTAGCAAGATGCAATTTCTTAGTAGAGTGACTAGACCAAAGGAAACTCCGAGTGATTTTATCAATGTCGTTGAGGATGGAGGTGGGGAGGCGGATGCATTGCATTACATGGTTGGGGATAGCATTGAGGGTAGACTTAATGAGACAAATTCTACCTGCTCTAGAGAGGAAACGGGATTTCCAAGTGGCTAATTTGGTTTGGATGTTATCAATAATGAAATGAAGGTCAACTCTCTTTGGTTTTTTTCCCAGAAGGAGGAAGCCTAAGTAGGTGCCAAGGTCGCTGGTTTTTTTAATGCCAAGGGCCTCTTCAAAAAGAGTGACATCAGAAGCGGGGGTATGCATGGAGAAAATGATTTTGCTCTTAAGACAGTTGATTTTTTGCCCCAAAGTGGCGCAAAAGGAGAGGATAGTATCCTGGAGGGCACATAGATTTCTTTCCGAAGATCTTCCGAAGACAAGAATATCATCGGCAAAGAAGAGGTGGGAGAAAGAGGCGCCACCTTTCCCAAGGGGATAGGGGGTCCACTCATTATCAGAGAAAGACTGGTGAATAAGGCGAGAAAGTGCTTCCATGCAAATGATGAAGAGATAAGGAGAGAGGGGGTCGCCTTGGTGGACTCCCCGTGAGGGGAGAAAACTATCGAGAGATGAGCCATTGAGGGTCACTTAAGCAGAGACCGTGGAGATGCAGCTCATGATGAGGGAAATAGTGTCAGGGTCAATGTTGACCGCGATAAGGCAGGTTCTGATAAAGTCTCATTCAAATCTGTCGAAGGCTTTTTCAAGATCAAGCTTAAGGGTAAACCAGCCCAATTTACTCTTAGAAAAGTGCATAGAATGGAGAATCTCCGTAGCAATGATGAAGTTTGTATCGGTTCCTCTCTCCGGAATGGAGCTTCCTTGGTTAGGGGAGATCAAGTTGTGCATATGGCATTTGAGACGGTTGATAATGATTTTGGTAATCATCTTGTAAGTGGTGTTGCAGAGGCTGATAGGTCGGAAGTTAGAGATTGTTTGGGGGGAGGGAATTTTTGGGATGAGGGAGATAAATGTTTTGTTAATGGAGGGAGGAACAGTCTTTGTGAAAAGATGTTTTTAATGAAGGGAATAAAGTCAGGTTTGATAATATCCCAACACCTTTTAAAGAAGCCCGCGTGGAATCCGTCAGGTCCAGGGGCCTTGTTGGAGCTAAGGGAGAACAGAGAATCATGAATTTCGTCATCAGAAGAGATCAATAAAGTCGTAGTAAAAGAAGTTCCCACGTGTGGGCACCGGGGAAGGGGAGTAAGGTGGACGGTATCTTTACCTGAAGAGAAAGTATTGGTGAAGTGGTGGGTGATGTGAGTGTTCAGGGCATCGTGACCAGTAATGACCAAGCCCACATAATTGGTCAGGGAAAGGATGCGGTTGAAGCTCCTACGGAGGGTGATAGACTTCTGGAAGAAGGAGGTGTTACGGTCGCCATCAATAAGCCAATTAATGCGAGACCTATCTTTCAAATAATGGTGTTCAAAGTCAAGGATGCGACTCAGATCACGGGTGAGGGAGTCATTAAGGTTAAGGAGGAAGTTGGAGTTGGGGTGGATGCAAAGCTCTTTTTGCACCCCAAGGAGACGAGAGGAGAGGTGCTTTCGCTTCTTAGGAAGGTTGCCAAAGGTCACGGCTGCCCAGTCGCTAAGAGTAAGGCTGAGGCTGGTAATTTTTGTAGGGGGAAGCCACTCAGGGAGGGCCAGGTGGTGGACACGAGAGGGAAGAAGGAAGGCTCACAGATCCAAAAGTTTTCGAACTTAAAGGGTTTGGCAACAGGGTGAGGAGGGAATAGAGGTTTTGAGGATGATGGGGCAATGGTCAGAGGAGAGACGGATCAAGTGATAGTTATGTGAATTGGGGTATTGGTCAAGCCACAATTGGTTCACCCAAACCCAATCAAGCCTTTCCAAGATAGGGTTAGTACGACGTCTATTGGTCCAAGTGAATTTGGGTCCAAAGAACCCAATGTCGATAAGGTCACAAGAGTCAAGAGCGGATTTAAAAAGGTTCAACTCTGCTCTGCCTAATGCCCCGACCCCCAAGTTTTTTAGCAGGACAGGTCACTTCGTTGAAGTCTCCCACACAGATAAAAGGAAAACTATGGTTATCGGCCAAATTCACAAGGTCAGACCAAAGGCCATGACGGAGACGAAACTTAGGGCTTGCATACACAGCAGAAAGGAGAAAATTAAAGGAAGTAAGGGGTACCTGAACCACCACATTAATAAGTTGTTCATGTTTGTTGAGGAGGGTAACCATTGCCTTATTCGCTTTCCAGAGAATAATAATGCCGCCAGTGAAACCCACCGGGTTCAAAACTTCAAAGGAGTCAAAAGGAAGCTTACGCACGATGGTCAGCGAATTCGGGGACCTGACTCTGGTGTCAGAAATAATAACAATATAAGGGTTATGAGCAATGATAAGGTAAGAGAGGTGAGTACGAAAGAAGGGTCTTGCAATACCGCGACAGTTCCAGTATAAGATGTTCATGTTTGGAGGGATAGAAAAGGGGTCAGATAGCTCAACCTCGGCCTCTACCGCGTCTAGCTCGCGGCCTAGGTGTGCTCGAAGAAGGTTTTTGTTCGATCCGCACAGTCATGAAGAGCTCTCTGTGACCCAAGTTTGGTACCATGTCCCAGCTGATCCAAATGTCCAGGGCTTTCATGGGAGTGGCTGTTCGGAAGTTCACCACCGAATTCGAGAAGCTCGCAGTTCGAAGGTCCTTGGATGTCAAACTCTTCTCAATCGAGGCAAGATGGGAGTAGGATCCAGCAGAAATTAGAGCTCGGGCGGGACAGTTAAGGATGGGTGGAGAGAGTGCCGTTCTTGGAGGAACCACATTAGGAAGCAGGTAATCACGGGCGGAAGATTTGGTAGGTCCGAGAGGTCGGGTAGATGTGTCAGATGGAGGCAGCCCGAGAGCATCTTGGTGTTGATGAGGCAAATGTTTAGGCAGGTTGGGGGTGGGTTGTACGGGTTTGCGAGAATGGACCGGAGGTTGTGGACGAATAATTGACGCGATACAAGGCGAAGTTCGTGAGTGAAGGTGGTCTCGTTGATTGGGGTTTATGGTAGGGTAAGGGGCGGGGGTTGGAAGTAGTTCTCTGGAATCGCATTCTTGTGGTACAGTAGTAATTTGATGGGTTGTCGAGAAGGGGGTGGGGATTGAAAGAGAGGTGTCTGTGGCAGGTACGAGGATGGGATAAGTAGGAGGAGTGGTGGTGGGAGGGGATCTGGGTTCGGGTCGGTCTGGGAGAGGTTTTGCGGCATTTTGTTATGGGGGATTAAATTCAAGGGGGAGATCTTTTGTTTTTGAAAGGGAGAGGGAGAAGAAGGGGTTAGGTGGGGAAAAGACAGTTTGATTTAGTATAGATGAAAGGGAGGGGAGACCAAGGGAACGGTCAAAATTAAAGTTGAAGAGGGAAAAGGGGGAGGTGGGGTTAGTGTCAGGTAAGGTAGAAAAGGGAGGACAGGGATTTCTATTATGGGGTAAAGAGGGTAGAATAGGAGGGGAAAAGATGGTCCTACCAAAATCATTAAAAGGGACCATAGGGGTCTTTTTCTATTTCAGCAACAGGCTTAATAATTTTTGCCACATCATCATTTTGTAATACAGGCACAGACGGTGAGGAGACGGTATTGCTCGAGCACAATCCTTTGCAGAAGGCATGACAAATACCACAATAAATTTGTTTGTCTGCTAATTTGAGTTCTTGACAAAAATTACCCAACCAAATCTTAGTAGGGATCGGCTTGGACTGATCCAAGTGAATAGAAATTCGAGCGAATCTTGCGTTTTCCTGTTCAGGTTATTGGGGTCGTGTTTTTTAAAAACTCCAATTGAATTTCCAATAGCTTTGAGGATGTCAATGCGGTGGTACTCAATTGGGAGTTCAGGTAGGATTAGCCAGGTAGGTATTTAGGTGATTGATGCCGTTGAAGGTTGGAAGTTTGGAATCCATGGGTTGACATGGAGATAGTGACCTTGGGTGAACCATGGTCCGTTTTCTTTGCTGTTGGTGAGATCGGAACTTGACTCGAGTTTGCAGGAGTAGAAGCCCTTGCCAAGACCGATAAGGTGAAGATTATTTTTGCAGTTCCAAAGTGCTTTAATGGAAGCGGCGAGATGACCGGAATCAATGGATTGCCCGGTTAATTTGATAATCAAGGTGTTTTCCCACTTAGATCGGATCGAATTTATCACTTGTTGTGGTAGGTCAATAGAGGGTTCAAGATTTTCCTGAGTATTTTCCAGATTAGGGGAAAAAATGGGGAATTTAGGTTTGGCAGTATTTGGGTGGGGATTGAGGAGGGAATTGCTTAGGGCGGATTTGTAGGTGGTCAGAGGTGGGGTTATCGGTGGAGATTGTGGCGGCTTTTGTGCATGTGAGGGGTAAGAACCATCGTGCAGGATGCGACCATGTGACCCAGAGAGGGTGGAAGGGGAGGGTGGAGAGGCGGTCGGCGGTGGGGCAACGGATCCCAGTGGAGGTGGGTGTTATGGGGTGTGGTGGGTCAGGCTATCCTTTGTTTTGGTGGAAACGGTCATGGTGGTTTCTTTATTTCTCTAGAAAACTCTCATTCTCACATCTCTCTATTATTCAGATGGTAGATTTTGTTACAAGAAGATTTCACCTTTGCATCCTCTAATCGTAGCCAACGTTTTAAAAATGTCAGTTTTGGTTGTGGGAGTGGTATTCGTAACCTTGTTTATGCCTTTATGGTACGAAACTTAATATTACCACCAATATTATTTCACTTCTTCTTTATTTAATCGCCTTAAACCGACAAAAGGTAAGAATAACTACGTCAAATGTGTGTGATTTGTCACCTCACCTAGGTATGACTGATCTATTCAATGTTATTTACTTATATATAAACACGTTCACTATGATAACTCAAAGATAAATTCCTTAATAAATCTAACGTATCACACTATATAATACGTGTAAGTCTTAACTGATGAGAAAATTGAAAATTGAGTAACAATTCCCATAAATAGTAATGAAGAATCTAAATCATATAAACATAGGGTTTATTTAGCCAAGTGTTAATTATATATGAATGTACGATAACGTTGTGTATACATGTGGTGACTAAAGAAATTTCTAACACAAGTACTCAATTACAGATCACGAACCCAATGACTTGATTAGTTTTTTTTTTTGGTACGAAATTTTTACCAATGACTTGATTAGTGGAGTTATGGGAATGGGTCATGGCTTTTACAGCTTCACAAAGCACGTAGAATCTACCTATAACGGAAAGTTCTCATACTGCTTTCAAAGAGTACACCGACCACCGGTCATCAATGTACCTTCGATTTGGGAACGATGTGTTACCTGAGCAAACGGCAAGTTTACAAACCACAAGATTATACAAAAATGCACGTAACCCTCATTCATATTACCTAAATCTACAAGGCATCTCTGTAGCAGACCACAGACTATGAATTCCTCCTGGTGTTTTCGCAACTAGAAATAATACAACCGGTGGATGTATTATAGATACAGGTATAGAAATGTATTTCATTTTGTCAAATTTCACACGAATTCTAAATAAAAAAATTACAATATAATTTATGGATCTAATTTATTGATTTTAATTAACCCTAGTGCATAACCATTTCTATTACAATTTACATAAATTTTATAGGAAACCAGCAGAAAATTTTAAGCGTGAGAATTTTAAAAATTAAAGTGTTATTTACCCATCAAATTAGTTATAGAATTAAATCTCTTTTGGTCTATTAGAATTACTTATCCCCTCTAACTTTGTGGTTATTATGGATCTCTTAACCAATATGTCTCTAACACTCCTCAGGTATCGCAATGAGTGTGATTGTCTCAGAGGCGTACAAGATCTGTACTAGAGCCGTAAATAGCTACATCCGAAGAAATATCGCTAACTTGCGACAATCACTAACACTCCTCAGGTATCGCAATGAGTGTGATTGTCTCAGAGGCGTACAAGATCTGTACTAGAGCCGTAAATAGCTACATCCGAAGAAATATCGCTAACTTGCGACGATCGAGACTCCATGGAGATGTATTTGAGTTTTGTTGGGTGCTTACAAATGGCAACTTACATTGTTGGTTTAATTGCGGTAACAGATAAAAACCAGAATCGAAAATAAGCGAAAGAGAGTAGAAAGATAGAACCGTGAACGTAGTGCCGTGGTAGGATGCCACTGCCTTGAAAACTATTTGCCCGGTACGACCGTGGTGGCGATCAGCTAGTGCCGGTAGTTCCCCGAGAGAATATCTTGCGATTTGAATTCCTAGCTGAGCTTCGGTCGATACCCCCCACAACACATATCATACCTTCAGATTAAGATCGTTCCGCGAAAGTGCAACGCGCTCTTTTAGAGTTATGCGTTTGCCTCGGTACTAATAGATGTGATCAGAAGATTTCTCATAGTCTAATGATCATTACATCTACGTAGGTGACTCAAGTTCTTCTCAACAGCACTTCTCACATGAGTCATTAAGGACCTAAGTCCAACCTGGTGTATGATCCATCAAGTGCGTCTCAAAAGCACCACCATTAAGGCTATGAATCATACAACGCCATAGGAATAGAAGCTTTAAACTTAGTCAAGTCTCACTCTTGACCTAAGGATTTAAGCCCCATTCCCCTCGACGTATCAACGACTAGTCTCCTAGCCAGCCCTTTAGTAAATCAGCAAGATTGTTTTCGGACTTCACATAGTCCAAAGCAATCACTCCATTGTCTTGGAGTTGTCTAACTGCAGCATGCCTTATTCGAATGTGTCTCTTTTTTGAATTGTAGACACTATTCTTTGCAACACCAATAGCAGCCTGCGAGTCACAGTGTAGGGAGACCGGTATTAGCCGTCCGCCCCATACTGGTATATCAGCTAAAAGGTTTCTCAACCATTCAGCCTCTTGTCCTGCCAACTCAAGAGCTATGAACTCAGATTCCATGGTAGAGCGTGCGATACAAGTCTGTTTAGAGGACTTCCACGATATAGCACCTCCACCCATGGTAAAGACATAACCACTAGTAGAACAGATCTCATCGTTACCTGCAACCCAGTTCGCATCACAATATCCCTCTAACACAGCAGTAAATTTACTATAATGCAAACATAAGTCTACTGTTCCTTTTAGTACTTTAGTAAACGACGAAGAGCATTCCAGTGTTCATTACTAGGGTTATGTGTATAACGACTCAGTCTACTAACTGCATAAGCAATATCTGGTCGAGTACAGTTCATTAAAAACATCACACTACCTAGGATTTTAACATACTCTTCTTGGGAAACACTCTTGCCCAAATTTTTATACAAGTGTACACTAGGATCATAGGGTGTTCTAGCAGGCACATCATCAAAGCAGTTAAACTTTCTCAACACTTTTTCAACATAATGAGATTGACTTAGACAGATTCCATTGGGGTTTCGAATAACCTTAACTCCTAGGATAACATCAGCTTCTCCTAAGTCCTTCATCTCAAATTGTGATGACAAAAAATCTTTGGTTCTAATTATGACCTCCAAATTATTACCAAGAATTAACATGTCATCAACATATAGGCATATAATTACACAATCAGATTCCATCTTTTTTGAATAAACACATGAATCAGAATTGTTAACCACATAGCCATTACTTATTAAAGTGTTGTTAAATTTCTCATACCACTGTTTAGGTGCTTGTTTCAGTCCATAAAGTGACTTGTTCAGTTTACACACTTTACTCTCTTGACCCTCAATCACAAAACCTTTAGGTTGAGACATATAAATCTCTTCCCTTAGATCACCATTCAAAAAGGCAGTTTTAACATCCATCTGATGTATAACAAGGTTATGAATAGCAGCTAAGGCGACAAGAGTCCTAATATTCGAAATTTTGGTCACAGGAGAGTAAGTATCAAAATAATCAATACCTTTCTTTTGTGTAAAGCCTCTAACTACAAGTCTAGCTTTGAACCTCTCTATTGTACCGTCAGGTCTCATTTTCTTTTTAAAGATCCATTTACTTGTAATGGGTTTACTACCTTTTGGTAAATCAGTCAACTCCCAAGTCTGATTTGACACAATAGAGTCAAGTTCACTTTTAATAGCATCTTTCCAAAAATTAGCATCAATGGATTTCATTGCCTCACTATAGGTTTTTGGGTCATCTTCTATTAAAAAGGCCGAAACCTACTCATCACTAGCACAAACAGTGTATCCTAGTTCAGACAACATAGTTGTATCATAATCATCACCAAAGTTCTTTGGGCATCTAGGTCTTTTACTTCTTCTAGGTTCAACAGAAACATCAACAGAAGTGCTAGCACTAGCATGTGAAGACAAATCAGGAGATGCAACAGATAAACTAGGAGATGGTACAACAGTTTTCTGAAAAGGAAAAACATGCTCAAAGAATTCGGCATCTCTAGCCTCAGATATAGAACGGTCACTCAAAGACATAAATCTATAAGCAGAGCTATTTTGAGCATAACCTATAAACACACAATCATAGGTCTTAGGTCCAACGGTAGGTCTCCTAAAATCAGGTAAACCCACTTTAGCTAAACACCCCCATACCCTAAGGAAGCTCAGGTTAGGAGGATAGCCCTTCCAAATCTCGTAGGGTGTCTTGTCAATTTTCTTATGAGGTACACGGTTAAGAATGTGACAAGCTGAAAGAATTGCTTCCCCCCACATATCGTCGGATACGCCAGAACTTAAAAGCATAGCATTCGTCATTTCTTTTAAGGTTCTATTTTTACGTTCAGCTACACCATTAGATTGGGGTAAATAAGGTGGACTAGTCTCATGTATTAAACCGTTTGCAGCACAAAAGTCAGCTAGATAACTGGATTTATACTCACCACCTCTATCAGACCTTACCCTTTTAATTTTTCTGTCAAGTTGGTTCTCAACTTCATTCTTAAAGTTTATAAAAGAGTGTTCAGCTTCATCTTTAGTCTTAAGCAAATAGACACGGGTGTATTTAGAACAGTCATCTATAAACGTAACATAATAATTCTTGCCACCTCTACTTGCAACATTTTTTAAGTCAGCTAGGTCGGTGTGAATTAACTCAAGAAGACTCGTGTTCTTAGTAGTCACAGGTTTACTAGGTTTCTTTGTAAACTTAGCCTCATCACAGCT
The DNA here is from genome assembly GCF_048544455.1 of Silene latifolia. Lineage (NCBI taxonomy): Eukaryota > Viridiplantae > Streptophyta > Magnoliopsida > Caryophyllales > Caryophyllaceae > Silene > Silene latifolia. Next base: position 384,251,451 of record NC_133538.1, on the reverse strand, counting down.
AGCACATTTAGAGAATTCTTGACTCGTCAAACTCGGAATTAAACTCATAGTTCTAAGTTTTTTAATATAATCCACATTCACATGACCTAATCTACCATGCCAAACATCAATAGACTCAGCGATATAAGCAGAAGAAGATGCAATATTACTAATAGCAGAATCAGAGTTCAATACCAAAAGACCCCCAGAAAGATAACCCTTGCCCACAAATTCCCCATTACGCGACATTACCACCTTGTCAGCCTCAAAAACAAGTTTCAAACCAGCTTTGTTTAGCAAGGCACTAGACACAAGGTTTCGACGCAATGAGGGTACAAATAAAACATTACTGAGAGCAAGTGTTTTCCCCGAGGTGAGTTTGAGAAAGATCTTGCCTTTGCCTGTGATCTTTGCAGATGAAGAATTACCCATGTAGACGGATTCCTCATCAGCAACTTCCTCGAACTCGGCAAATAAACCCCTATCAGCACAAAGGTGTCTCGAAGCTCCAGTATCCAAGACCCATTCAGCAACATTACCCACCAGATTAGCTTCCACAACTACAGCTGCAATAACATCATCAGTCACAGCAACATTGGCCTCAGCAGATTTCTTCTCAGAGCATTGGTAGGCTTTGTGCCCAGGTTTTCCGCAGACATAACAGATAATAGGACCCTTAGCAGCTTTCTGAATCTTAGGAACCGGTTTGGTATGCTTCCCTGGACCATTCTTATTAGCAGGACCCTGGTTCTTACCCTGACCAACCTTGGCCTTACCCTTACCCTTATATTTCTCAGCATTAGACGGACCACCAGACTCAACCAAATTAGCTTTAACAGCAGGAACAGTCACAGATTGACTAGCAGGAAGGTCTTTAAGGCGATTAGCCTCCTCGGTCCTCATATGTCCTATAAGTTCTTTAAGGGACAGGTCTTTCTTTTTATGCTTAAGTTGGTTTCGGTAATCAGACCAGGAGGGAGGGAATTTCTCTAGCAGAACATTAGCTACAAAGATATCATCAAGTTTCATGCCCTCATTCACAACATCAGCACATAAGTTTTCATAGACATGGACTTGATCCATGATAGGTTTCCCGTCAGCCATCTGAAATCCCAACCATTTTCCCACAACATACTTCTTTTTCCCCGCATCATCAGCCCCATACTTAGTTTCTAAAGACTCTCAAATAAACTTAGCAGACTTATTCACAGCAAATAAGTCGAACAAGGTGTTTGTCATATTATTCAGTATGTGCCACCTAGCAGTTTTGTTGTCTTTCACAAATTTTGCAATATCCTCTTCATTAGACTTAACATCTTTAGCAGCAGGAGGGGTCGTCTCAACATCAGTAGGGGTGATAGGTTTAGGCGGGTCATTAAATAAAACATAATCAATTTCTAACTGCTCAAAATACATCAATAATTTCTGGGACCAACGTTTATAATTGTGACCATCCAACGACTCTAGTTTCGCCAATTCAGGAGCAATTTTCGAAATCACAGACATGGTTACAGCAACTAAAATAGTTTTCAAATTGTTGGTTTAATTGCGGTAACAGATAAAAACCAGAATCGAAAATAAGCGAAAGAGAGTAGAAAGATAAAACCGTGAACGTAGTGCCGTGGTAGGATGCCACTGCCTTGAAAACTATTTGCCCGGTACGACCGTGGTGGCGATCAGCTAGTGCCGGTAGTTCCCCAAGGATCACACTACAGCCTCCTCACTGTCACGCCCACTCGTGACAGAGAGACTTGGAAACGAAATTAAGCAATACCCGTAAATAATTTAGAGAACGAAGAGAAGAGAGGAAGAAGAGTGTTGAGGAATGTGTTTCAAGCCGAGTGGAGGGTCTTATTTATAAGAACCGAGCAGCGATTCGAAGCTAAAAACGTGCCCCTAAACTGCAGCAGTCAAGGCCTGAAGAACAGGAGCCTTTTGCTTACACACTAACAGTCGGATTGACTGTTTCTCATTCTGTTTTGACACCAAAACAGAAGCAGCAAAAACACACACTCGGCCCAAAAAGATAGGCATAGCCCGCCGCGGGCGATTGCCAAATCCCGTATCACGAATCCGGGCCGGGCCGGGCACGGGCACGGGCACGGCGCGCACGCGCGTGTGCGAGCTGAATTAAGCACCTCGCAAGGCTTCCACAAAAGCCTCCCTTGACCCACTAGTGATAGTGTAAGGCAAGATGAGATATATAAACACATACATCTTTCTTTTCCTCACCAATGTGGGACAATATGGAAAAATGACTTTGCTAAATAAAGCCCCTATTTCCAACATACATGACCTACCTAAAATTACGTACCATTTCGAAAACAGGGCTGACTTTATTCTGGACGAAAGAGCATCATTTTATTTCAGCTTTGAAGATAATAGACATTATGTTTTGCTTGCCATTCATAGAGATTAAATCTGATGGAGGACATATGACTGTTCTTAGAGCTTTTCAGCAAATAGATCATCGCAATATATATGATATCGGAAATTCTTTGCTCCATTTTGCCAAAGTTGATCGCTCCACAAGGAATTAGCTAGTGAAAGTGGAAGAATTGGTTATAAACTTATTGATTTGTGTCAAAATAAACTTGGAATAAGAAAATCATGTTGGTCATGCAAAATGTGATTTGAATCTTTCTGTTTTCTTTTTTAGTGACCGTTGTTCACCTTAGTTCACAAATACTATCCTACAACCAGTTGTATAATAGCATTGTACAACCGCCTCAAAGTTGTTGAGCCCTTCACAAAGTTGTTGAGCTATTTTACAAGTTATAAATCTATTTTGCGAAGTTATTGAGCTTAATAATTATTTTGGTAAACTCAATAACTTTGTACCATAGCTCAATAATTTTGTTAATAGAGCTCGACAATTTTCTAACAACGCTCAGTTACATTAACTAAGTCGTATATACAACCAGTTGTATAATACATTAACTAATTCCTCAATTGTAACCAACTTTATTGTGTCAATTTGTCGAATAACTGAAGTAAGTCATTATTGCGTTTACAACATTTTTCAGTTTTGGGTTATTTGTTGAGATTTTAAAAACAAAAGTTTTTTAATTAGATTAACGCTATGAATTAAATTTGGGATTGACTGTTATAATGTTTGGTATAGAGTACTTTTACAGTTTTACTTTGGTATTTAGAATATTTATTGGGAATTTTTTGATATCAAATAAAGTTCTTATTGAATTTTTTTTCAAAACTCGGTTAATTGAAGGGTAATGAGGGTGAATTTGACAATTTGGGTTTAATCGAGTAAAGTTGTGAAAAGAAGATTAATTAAGGGATTATGTTTTTATGCACGTGTGATTTGTAGAAAAAGTAGGGTTATCTTATTGTAGAATTTTAAAAAATATAGGGTTACTTTGTAGAAAATCTCAAAATTCAATTGGCCACGTCACATGCTTAACGGACAAAATTGACGGAAAAAAAGTTAAGGGTCACGGTAATACGTATTAATAAAGTTGAGGGTTACCATGTGTGTTCTCTGAAAAGTAGGGTTACCGTGTAGAATTTGAAAAAACACAGAGTTACCATATAGAAAAACCCTTTTGCTTTTTTAAAGACGATTCTTGTTCAAAATGAGAGAAAGAAACAGGATCATCATAACATTAATTTAGAACACGATCGTTTACAGTCTGATAAAGTCATCTTAAATTGTCTATAATCACATCGGTTGTAAATTAATTACATTGCTTCTTTAATATGATCGTTCAAGATCCATATGTTATTAGTCGTGGGATAGTCCTTGTAATTGTAATATAAACTTAAAAACAAATGTATGACATAAGGGCATTATATTGATCAAGTGTGGGTCGGTACATTTGACCCGTTCTACTTAATCCATTATTTAAGCGGATTAATCATAAAAATATACTAAAAATAACTGGAACGGACAACATAGATAACCCTGCTAAAATTAATGGGCAGGTATAGACTAAGAGAAATGTCAATAGGCCGGCCCACTTAAAAAAAGATTTTCCTATTTTTATCTACATCAAAACTTTAATAACAACAAAAAAAATGTATATATAGCAATAAACTAACTATTTTTTTTTTATGTAAACTTGAGTAAAATGAAGTCGAGCAAAAGAAAAAAGTTCATAAACCTACTTTAATATTGGTAGTAGGTAATTTTGTATTAGTTAACAACCGGATTTTATTTACAGTTTTAAGTCCACAAGCCCACGGGTAGGATCACTTATTTTGATGGGCGGGCTTGGACAATAAATTAGGGCCACTGAAATAGACACGGGTAATAAAATTAGGCATGCCGGACAATTTTTTCAAGTGTAGGCTTATCCATGACTGACCCAAGCCCGTTAATGATCGCCTCTACATAAAATGTATGCGGGCCAAGGGATTTGAAACTGAGAAATAATGTCCACTACATCTCCATCTTTGTATGACAAAATTTCTCACATTTATAATCACATATGCTGCCGAATAACATTATCACCACAAAATCCCTTTACTTTGTCTAATCTTGAGATTAAACCGTTTAAGTTTAAATTTGTGTAAATAGGCCCATAATACAACAAGTGAAGTTAAGCTTAAAATTTTATGAAAAAATCAGTATATCATATCATACAAAGTGAAATTGGACATGCTTTAAAAAAAACAATCATAAAAATACATAGAAATGTTATCAAAATCTAAAAAGAAATATGTAAATCAATATCTATCTATCTATCTATATTAATAAAGGAAGCTTTTTTCGAGCGATTATAGAGTCTCCAACCTATGTTCAAAACTTTCGACCAATGAGAATAATTAGTATAAAGATAAAATTTACAATTAGTGGATAAAATTTAGAATTAGTGTGAGTATAGAATATGTTACAATAGGAAGTTGATCAATTGTAGAAATCTTCTAGAAAGATAAGATCATGCATCCACCCATGTGTTAGTTGTCGACTACAAGTCTACAAGACGTCAAATACAAGTCTTATACATAAAGTAAATTCAATTATACTCCGTATCATATTTGATTGTTCCATGGTATATATATAACACCGTCTCATACAATAACCACTATATGATTCATGATGAGAATAAGCACCCTCCAACAACTCAATAATAATAATAATAATAGTAATAATAATTGTTGTAATTATCATCATATGAATGTGTTCTTTTCCGTTTGATGCTTATTTTTTGAATGATATAGACCAATGCTATGGTCATTATTCATTAGTCTTAGTTTCTTGCAGAAGTTTTTGTCTTTTAAAGATCTAAATAGAAGTTGTATAGTGCATAATTGGATGTCTAATTTATTTTATTGTAACCGTAGGATACAGGGGCATTGGATTTAAGAAGAAAAAAAAACAAGGTAAACCTTTTTATAACCCACCTTCTTAACTTTGAGATTTTATAAACTTTAATATACCTAATGCTCATACTTTTTTGTAGTTTGATAATATAACTGGTATTACTTAATTTTGTGTTTTTTGATATTTTGTGCCTCACCGCTATATTTGAGGTAGCATGGTATGAATCACCGTAAAGGAATGCATGGTCAATTAGTCAGCACTTAGCATTTACCACTTTGTCGTGTTTTATCAAGACCGAAGCATAAAAGGCTATGAGCAAAGGTGAACTTTTTAATTACGTTCGTTCCCTCCAAAAAAAAAAAGTGAAACCATCATCATTCTTATTTGTAGAAGATGCTATCAAAATCAAAGAATTCACTATATACTTAGCTTCTCCATGCCATTTATTTATTAGTCAATTTTATTATGTTATGTGAAAGATTTATTATTTATTTATTTTTATTTTTCGAGCGATGTTAGGATTTTCAATTTTTACGAATTACATAAAGTTATACTCCCTCCAATTTCATTTATTGTTCCCCTTTCTTTTTGGCATAAGAAATAAGGGAATCAATTTGGACCACACAATACACATGACCCCACATCAAATTGATTTTGGACCACACAATGTTGTCCAAAGAAGGAAAGAGGGAACAATAAGGAAAATAGATGGAAAGGGAAAGAGGAACAATAAATGAAATTGTAGGGAGTATGAGTTTTACTTTGACTATAATCTTTATCGACTACTACATGATGTCTATTTGTGTGTATATATGATTCCACATTACAATCCACCATATATTCTCTTACCTCCAAATTGGTGATTGCATGCATTACAGTTACTACAATTGATGAACAAATAGCTCTTACTTGGTAACAAAAGTTGATAGTGCATCGTACTTTTACGTACTGTCATGTATCTTTTCTTTAAAGTGGCATCTTTCGTGCTTGAAAAAATACTATATATTGCATAGTCCATATTAATCACTCACAAATTCTCATTATAGACGGACACTATCCGTCTATACGTATAGACGGATACCATTTTCCCTCACAAAATACTCATTTGCCATAAAGTGGGAAGCAGGGGTGCCCCACCTTGTCCCTCCTACCCATTTTATTAGAGGTCTTTACCCGTCTGTTCGCCCCACCCGTCTATACCAAGACCTATTGTTAATCACTACTCTGTATTTTTTTTACAGTCTTAAAATTGTAGCCATGTTATTCTTTTTCGAGTAGGTCTTCTGAGAGATGGTCTCTTAATAAGCTTTATTGAGAGACCATTGTACAATTTTTAGAAAAAGTGGTACTAAAAGTAATAAAATAGGTACAAAATCATAATTAATGATAAAATGGGTACATTTATTATGTATATAGGTACAAAATTACTATATCACGATCAACAATAAAAATGGTACGAAATACAAATAAAATGGTACGAAAGATTGGTCTCTCAATAACTTAGTGGGAGACCGTCTCTCCCAAGTTTTAGTGTTCTTTTTCATACATTGCAAGTCCTTGCATTGAGTGAGAACCTTTCCATGCCATTTACTCCGTATTAATCAAATTTATGTTATGTCAATGTTTAATATTTATTTTCTCTTTAATTTCGTTGTTTGTGATGTTTTTTTTATTTACTCGCAACACTTATTATAAAAAGAACTCCATTTTATTAACTCAATAAGGAAAGAGGGAAGATATGACTGAATAGAAGGGAGTATATTTTTGTAAATATAAGTCAAAGGCTTAACTCGAAATTGCAAAATGTCATATATGAGAAAACGAATGGAGTAGGAAAACAACAACAAAAAAAAAGCTTAGATTTTTGTAATTCATATAGTCAACTTTTATTAACTAATCAGACAATATATTATCCAGCAAATTTTTTCAAACTTGAACAAAAAAAAATTAATATTTCAAGCAAATATTAGAGAGTTTCACTTTTTAAATATCGTGAGAGGTCTTATATTACAAAAACGCAATTTAAGCAATATTAGACGGCACAGACTTTAATAAAATGCAAATTTATTATTTTAAGTTGTTTAAATAAAAAAGACAATTAAAATTATACTATTTACAATAAAAGAATTTTGGTAATACACTTTAATATTTTGCAATTACTATATTACAATATTATTTTTATTGACTGCCTTAATATTTCTAGGCCCGTGCATCTATGGTCCTTTTCGATGGGCAAAAAACGGATATATTACCTCATGCGCTTGATTTTCAAAAGACAAGAAAAGAGTTTTCTATATTTAAGAGGGAGAGGTTGAGCCTAAGACTAAAGAGTATTCTATTCATGTTTAGCAGACAATCAATCTAAGTTTACCAAGAGAATACAAAAACTTATATTGCGCGAGTACAAATACACGGAAAAAATATTAGTGAGGTTTGAATTAAGTCTTTACTTGAGTGAGCCTTAATATTTGTAGTATTTTTTTTTAATGTAATTTAGTAACCGTTCATAGAACATAATATTACAAGTGGCCCGTGCATCGCACGAGCATTAAATCTAGCGATTATAGAGACTCCAAATTTTACGAACTACTTAAATATAATAATGATAATACATTATTAATATATGAATTTATCTAAAGATAAAGTTTTAAAGTTGGCCAAACATATTAATAAAGATATATTAATTTATCTTGTGTTTCGTAAAACACAAGAACTAGAAAGATAGATGGAGTAATTTATTGTGTTCCATCCATAGGTGTTATTAGTCAAGTATAAGACGATTATAAAGCTATTCAATACATGTCAAATACATCAACTAGATTCAAATATATTATATTTTATTATTATTATTTATTATTGTTTCACAGTATATATACGTACGTTCTTGCCGAAGGTTTTGCATTACAAACATTCTAATTTATGCAGAACTTGACTATTATTCATCTTGCTTGATCATTCTAATTATTATTTTGTTTTCATGTTCTGCATGTAGGGCGTGATAAGGTACTTCTCCATCAAGGTACAATTACTATTTTGATTTGTTTCATCGTCGTTATTATGTGTATCATCTATAAAGTATATGTGAATATTTTTGTTATTATTGATGAATGAAAGAGTTACATGGGTTACATATTTATACTAACTTTACAAAACTAACTTAGTCAACTAAAAATATACAAGCATAATTAGAGGAGGTAAAATAGGTAACAAGATAACTAATTACAAAGATAATGGCAAGATAATATGTGAGCACAAATAACGTTTGATTTGTTCCACATTTAGAGGAGTGCAATCTTGAGGGTTGACTTGTATCATTAACATTCCCGCTCAAGATGGACGGGCGATAGCGAAGGCCAATCTTGGAAGAGAGCATTAGAAACCGTGGCTTGTGGAGCGGCTTAGTAAGAGTGTCAGCTAGCTGATCAGTCCCGTTTATGTGTTGGACACGAATGTAGCCTTTGCGAATTTGTTCCTTGACGAAATGGAAGGCTAGAGCAACATGTTTCATTCTTGAGTGAAAAACCGGATTGGACGAATAATGAGTAGTACTTAGGTTGTCACAGTATATTGATGGCGGTGTAGTAGAAGAAATACCGAGTTCATGCAGCAAGTTTTGGAGCCATAGCAGCTCGGCAAAAGTAGCAGCAACTGCTTGGAACTCAGCCTCTGTCGATGAGCACGAGACCGCTTTTTGCTTCTTGGCAGACTAAGATATTGGATTCCTACCTAGGTAAATAATATACCCGGTTGTATAGAGATAATCGTGAGGATCACCTCCCCAATCCGCGTCACAAAACGTATGGAGACACAAGGGTGAGGAGTCGGTGATATGGATACCAAGGTGAAGGGTGCCATTAAGGTAACGAAGGAGTCGCTTAAGGGCAGCCCAGTGGGTGACGGTGGGGTGGGTCAAAAATTGAGCTAATTTATTGACGGAAAAAGCGATATCCGGTCGGGTTAGTGAGAGGTATTGCAAACTACCAACTATAGATCGATAGTCCGATTCATTTTCGATGGGGGCAGTGGTATTTTTGACTAATGGGGGTGAGTAAGCATCGGGGTTGACGCGGGTTTGGAGTTTTCCATTTTAAATTTAACTAAGAGGTCATATAAGTATTTTGTTTGATTTAAATGCAATCCATTTTTTGTTGGTGTAACTTCTATTCCGAGAAAATAGGATAGAGGGCCAAGGTCATTAAGAGAAATTTTTTCTGAAATTTGGGTAATAAAATTCGTAATTTGGGTTTTAGGTGGTCCGGTCACTATTATATCATCGACATAAACTAAAACATATAAAATGGTATGAGACGCGGTGAAAATAAAAAGTGACGGGTCGGATAAGGAGTTTCGAAAACCTGATTCTAGGAGATAGGATTTCAACTCGGTGTACCATGCTCGTGGTGCTTGTTTGAGACCATAGATGGCCTTATTAAGTCTGCATACGTAAGAAGGGTTAGTGGTGTCAACAAAACCAGCTGGTTGACTCATGAAAACGGATTCAGTGAGTCGTCCCTGCAAAAATGCATTATTAATATCAATTTGGTGTAAATGCCACTTCTTCGTGACAGCAAGGGTGAGAATAAGGCTTAGTTAGGAGGGACAAGGGTCCAGGTGTCATTCCGAGTGAGGGCTTCAAATTCTTCGACCATGGCATGGCGCCATTGAGGGTGAAGAAGAGCTTGTTTGATGGTATTTGGTGTGGTATGGGTAAGGGAAAGAGTGGCAGTTTTGGCATGCTTATCGGTTTTAAAATATCTCGGGTTGGGTTTAATAATGTTATTAGATAACCGTGTTTGATGTAGAGGAGGGGGAGGTGGGGGAGGAGGAGGTGGGGGCGAGGGAGAGGTGACAGGGGTCGAAACAGGGGGTGGCGAGGCAGAGGGTGACGAGGTAGGGGGCGTCGAGGTAGGAGGTGGTGTGGACAGCGGGGGGCCACGGGGGCGCTTGAGAGAGAGGAGAAACAAGCGTTTGCATTTTTGTTGGAGTCGCCACCAATTTTTATGGGAAATTGGAACCGTTCGAATACCTCGTGTCATGTCATGACACAAAGTAGTGACATGAACACTAAGCAATCGTTACCCTTAGCATTCTATGTCTAGAATGACTCTCGTGGATGCCAATAAACACGGGTGTTCACGGAGATCTAGAGTAAGGGGTGAGGGTACGTATTAGGAAGCTCTTTTGATCAAACACCTAATCCCGCCCGCCTCGATAGCCGCCTCTACTAATGATTAGGGAAGTTATTCGTACTCGATATATCGTCGATTGTATGCATGCAATGCAACATCCAAGTTTTAATCCTAGCATGTGAGAATTAATACTAAGTCGGTGAACAAGTAATTAGCAAACAATTAGGTCGAAGTAGGATTTAATGTTCAATTACATGTGAAAACATTCAAATGATACAAGAAATAATGATAAATACAACAAAGGAAAATTACAATAAAATAATTACATTGGATTAGGCGATTTATGTCGAAAATACCTTTAAAACGGATAATAAAAATTACGAACATATCAGAAGGTGATAATACGATTAATAGTTAATTATACGTGAACTAATTAAACTAAGTCAAGGCAACCACGGAGTTCAGGGACAGAATTCAACCGAATAAAGCAGATAGCTGCGTCCTTTGGAATAGGCGCAGCAGACGCTGCGTCTGTTCCTGACCTGAATTCTGGCTGTGAAGCCGGAATTGCGTGTTGTTAATTCTCATTGGTGAATTTGATGATGGATTAATTTATTTACTCGGATGGAAGTGATTAGTAGGTTAATTACATGCGATTAATGGGTCATAAAAACGATAAACATGGATGTGACGGAGACAAGACGGATTAATTACATGATTAATGATTGATTAGTGACATGGGTGAACAAAACAAATTAATTAGACTAAACATGATGAATTAATGACGAATTAATGATGAACATGCGATGAATGTGACAAAAGACAAATTAAAAATATATAAAAAACGAATTCCAGAAACTCGATATGAACAAATCGAACTTCTACAACCCGGATTGAATTTAATGACGAAAACCCGCAAATATGAGATTATAAGGAATTTAAGTCGGATTTAATGACGAATTAAATATGTTAATGATGACGAATAATATACATGTGAAATTATTAGACTATTATGACGAAGAATTAAAGAAAACAAACGAAACAAATAAACTTTGACAAATTACAGAGGACGAAGGAAGAAGAAAGGAAGCAGGAACTGCGGCAGCCTCACGAAGAGGCGCAGCAGGAACTGCGCTCCTTCAAGAGGCGCGCAGCGATTCTTTGCGTCCTTTCTCGACGGTTAGTCTTCTGGAAATCCGTAAAAAGAGATTTTAAAGCACGGTTAGAAATCGGTTTTAAGAGGTATTTTTGACGTAAACCTTACAATTGTGATACAATAATTAAAATACAATAAATAAAAGAGAGATTTACACCCTCAGACTTACATGTTGACGAAACGAGAAGGACTAAGATATCGATTAGTGATGCTCGACGCGAATGCAAAGAAAGTGCCCTCTTAAGAGGAAAACGATTAGATTAATTAAGTTGATTGATGTGTAGTTGGTCAAGTTGGTCGGTCATGCAAACGAGGCTGGTACTCAGAAGGATCCGAGCTTACATGGTTGAAAGATCAAGCACGTAGACGCCAAAAAGTAAGAACAAAAGTCTAGAATGCAAAGGGAGAAGAGAAGGGCGGACACTCGCGTGAGAAATATGAGGAGCGAAGGCTCCTATTTATACTAATCACGTGGAGGAAATAGGGTTTCGGAGACTCTTTGGAAGTGAATCTCGGAAAGATATGAAAAAGATACGAAAATTACGCAGAATAGGACTCGGGAAGAGGCGCGTGATCACTACGTCTCTTGGAAGAGGCGCAAAGACCGCCGCGTCTGTTCCCAAGTGGTTTCCTCCTGCGGAAGAAAGATTTCCGTGTTTGAGTTATGGAAGGACGGAATAATTTGGTTTTCCTTAATACTTTATATGAATATTACGGGAAATTTTTTGCCAAAATATTAAGATTGTGAAATATTTATTTATAAAATATGGAATAGAAATATCCGGAACATTCCAGAACATTCCGACTCGGGATTGAACGATTATCAGAAAATGGAGACGGTTTTAGGCTCGGACTCCAAATGTACTCTAATTAACTGTCAAAACGACCGTATCGGCGCGTAGATGACAACTAAGAGGTAGACATTAATATTTGAGCAATCACTTGACGATAAACTTATGAATTGTCACAAATCGTTCCGCGTACCAAACATGCGGCCCAATCATCACCGGGTGGTTTGCGAGAGGTGCAGAAATGAGGTATCTACAGAGCCCCCACTTTGACTGAGGCTTGGACAAGGCGAAAGTCAAAGTATAGCCATCAGGTCAATCAAAAATTACAACCTGACGACTATGGCGACGCGAGGTGGCTCAAGGGGTTTGAGCCAAGGACCTGTCGTCGGGAACATTTTAGAGTCTGTCGACTATCGGGGAGGGTCGTTAAAGTCCATTAGACTACGTAAGGAAGCTCGCCAGCCATAAGAAGAGACCAAACCTGAGACTTCTTCTCGAAATGCTTCCGGAGGTGCATGGGAGCTAAGGAGCGAAGATCAGGTGTGAAGGTTAAAATAAAGTGAGTAGCAGGACACAGACGGGAACTGCTGAAAGAAGACTGCTTGGGTAGTCTTCGAGAAGTGATTGCGAGTAGCAGGACACAAGCGAGAACTGCTGAGAGAAAACTGCTTAGGTAGTCTTCGAGAAGTAATTGGGAGTAGCAGGACACAGGCGGGAACTGCTGAGGAGAAATCTGTTTAGGTAGATGTTAATCTCTATGTCGGTCGTGAACTCTCGTATGGGGGAACGTAATCGGGAATTTTATCTCTGTGCCTTGAGAGGGAAAGTATATCCGCTTACTCTCGCTTGGGGGCAAGATAATGAAGAGAGGGCGTGTCGAAACACCTGTCGAGAAATACTTGCTCGTTTCGACAAGCAAAGTCTTGGAAGCAATAAATAACATATAATATTCTGCTGCTGGCTTGGAAAATAAGGGCCGGAACGAAAGAAAATCGTTAAACGGATCAAAAAGATAAAATAGCATCAAGGAAGAGGCGCACCAAAGTTGGGCCCACAAATAACGAACTCATAACGAATTTTTGAAAATTCGTATGGAGGGAACACAAGGAAGAGGCGCAGCAAGAGCTGCGTCTCTTGGAAGAGGCGCAGCGCCTGCTGCGTCCATTCCCCAAAGTGTCTATTCTGCATAAAAACGCGATAATCAGAAGGGTTGCAATCATTTGTTCGAAACATAATTCACACATTTCTCTCTCAAATCTTCACTATTTCCGCCAAGGTTTGATCCAAAAGCTTGCATTAATCATGACTAATCGAGGCATGTGTCTCATTCTTGCATTAATCTTCCATTTGTCGAATTTTGGATCGAAAAATTAGGGTTTTCAACCCAATTGATCGAAAATTTGAGGCTTTTCCCCCAAATGCATTTGCTTTGTCAAATTGACACTAGAAATGGGTAATTGGTAGTATAAGGAACACAACCATGTATTTGTTTCAAATTTTCGTTGAGTTTTTTAGCCTTTGAGTGAAATTCGAGACGGTTTCACATCTGAACCGTAAATTGCTTCGAAAATAGTCTTAGGATTGCCCATTTGCGTTGAAACTTGATATTTGGGACCCTTGGATGATGGGTAAACTTTCTATCATCTCGGAATTTTGGTTTGTGACAGCTTTTTCAGGACACTTTCTAAGGCATAATCGCCATTATAACGAAATGCTGCCGAAATTTCGACTCGAACCCGGAACTAGGCTTCAAATTAGGCTTGACTTGACCCATATTACCACATGAGTGATCGGGTTGGTGAGAGTATGGCCAAAGACGGCGAGAAAAGAGCGGTTTCAGGGCTTCCGAAGGCTCGAAAATCCCTTAACCAAGGCTTGTCGTCATGCGACGCGACCTAAATTTGCTTTAATGCTGCAGGTGATGAGGCTTCTACTTCTGGGAGGACTCCCATGGAGATAGACGCTGCTGTTGTAGAGGAGGCTTTGGAGCAGGCCTTCACCGCCGCGGTGATGGCTGCTGGGGACGAGGTCCACGAGGAGGAGGCTGTTGAGGAGGAGGAGGCCCCGAGGCGGGCCAACGTCGGACGAGGAGGTCGTCAGCTGAGAGGAGCTCCTGCGTGGGCTGAGACTTGGGAGAGTTGGCACCTGCTGTGGGCTGCCGAGGGTCACCTGTCCTACAGGACGGTGAAGAGTTTGGTAAATAGGAATTCATTACTCATCACTCATCTTCTCTCGTTTCATTTGCTCATATCTTTTCCAATTTTCATTCAAAACTAAAGATAGCTTTTGTTTCAAATCACAATAGGAGGCCGGGAACATCAGGTCGTTCTCGGGCTATACGACAGTGATGGAGTGCTATGAGCGGCTGTCGACAGAGGAGCGCGCCATGATCGAGCGCGGAGCGTTCGGTTCTTTGGTGCAGGCCTGGAGGGATATCGCGAAGAGGAAGCTGCGGGCTAACCTTAGCCTGGTCCGCGCTTTCTTGGACCGATTCTGGGATACGACTTCCACGTTTCACATGCCTTTCGGTGAGGTGGGAGTCACTCTGGAGGACTACGGCATGATTTCAGGTCTGCCGTGTGGGACCGAGGAGGTGGAGTGGCCAGAGATTGCCATGAGGGCGGACTCGGCCGAGGCGAGGAGACTGATCGGCTGGAACTTGTCGCCGAAGGCCATCACAGTGCCGGGCTTGGTGCCCAGCTCCTACGTTCGAGACTACTTTGTGGGAAAGATCCCGGCGCTGGTGATGATTGATGAGAGGGAGACGGCTCCTCCTCCCTGTACAGCTGAGTAGAGGGCTCGTCTGTGGCTCTGGTGGTTTCTGTCTTCCATTTACCTCGGAGACAAGGGAGAGAGGCTGTCGACGAAGCTTCTTCCCTTCCTTTCTGACTTGAGCTCCCTAGGGCGTTGGGACTGGGTCACTGCTGGCTTTGCGGTCCTCATTCGCTTCATGCGGGCCATGGTTCGTCCGGAGTTGATAGAGAAGGGGACTTCTCCTGGTGCTGTCGGACCTGGACTACTGCTGGAGGTATGAACCTTCATTGAGGCTTGAAATGAATTCCTTTCTTTATCAAATCACGAATGATTGTTATTGACTATCTTGTTTCACAGGCGTGGGTGTACTCCTACTTCCTGGGCCTCGCGCCCAAGAGGACGGAGCCGCTGGAGAGGGCATATCCCGTTGTGAGGGATTGGGTGATGTGTAGGACGAGGAGCAAGCGTTCCTCTCACATCGTTTACCGGCGGGACGTGAACGCTCTTCAGCTGGACAGCGTAAGCATCTCACTTATATTCATTCGCTTCTTCAGTGTTTTTAATCGATCATAGGAATGATCCTTGTTTGTCTTATCATAGTGGGTGCCCAGACCTTGGTCGGAGTACGCCGGAGCGCCTCCTTTTGTGGCTGAGGTCCTTCGACCCAGGAGCTCGAGCCGGCTGCTGCTGAGGATGTCGATGGGTCATGTGTGGTACTTGGGCGAGCGCTTGGCTCGTCAGTGCTCTCGGGACGTGTTGACGGTTCCCATCGATCCTCCTAGGATGATGTTCAGGGAGCCTTCTGAGGCAGAGAGGGAGGCTGACTTGGCTGGCGTCGGTGGTGACGCTCCCCTTCTTCCTGGCGAGGACTACTCGGCGTTCCTCTACGGGAGGTTGGCGTACTGGCCGGTAGTGGTGAGCATCTTTACTCTTCTTCTTTACTTGATTGTTTGAGAACTTATGATGAAAGATCATCGATTAATGAGAAACATTTGGCTTCACAAGAGGTTGAGGCGGCGGGCATCGAGCCCCCAGAGTACCCCGAGACCCTTGAGTACACTGACGCGACCGGGGGGACGACGATCTCCGAGCTGCGTGACTTTGACGTGACTGTGACGGATGCTGGCCTGGACGACTGGCAGCATCTGATTCGGAGGGTGAGCCTCTGACTTGTATAATTTTTGTGTAAGAACACGTTTGATTGAACTTTATTAATTTTATTGAGAAGTTCCTTTTGAAAATGCAGGTTGCGCCGTCTCGGTTCGTGGCGCTATGGAGGGTGGCCAATCGGCTGCGAGCTACTGCCGTCGAGGCACTTGTTGGCGGTCGAGGTCGTCAGGTATGAACCCTATACTTGTTTCATTTTTTGATTTTTAATTCCTTTGTAATTGTTTGGACTGATTTGACATGATTGACATGAGCCAATTTTGTTGTTGTTTACAGGGGGACCGCGAGCTGGAGCAAGAGTTGACCCAGTCTCGGGAGGAGACAGCTCGCTTGTTGAGGGAGCTCGAGGTTCGGGACACCGAGATTGCTGCTCTTGCGGCAAGAGTTGCGGATCTGGAGGGCGACCAGTAGTAGCTTTGCTTTGTTTTTGTAGACTTGCACACTTGTACATTTTGGACCTTGATTTTGGACATTTTTGGACTTTTGTTTGGGGCGAGAGCCCCCAGTTTGCTGTACATTTCCTTGTTTGGTGTATATAAGATGGCCTGAGAGCCTTTGCTGCTGGGTTGTGTTGCTTGTATCTGCAGGTTAGCTTTGAACAAGTTTGGTAGATGACGGTTTACGCCGTCATGCTGCCGAAATTTACATAGAAATCACGCAAAACATTCATACATATGGCCTTAATTAGCGCGAAGTGAAAGACTCGAAAGAAATGCAAAAATGCAAAATTTTTGCTGGAAATGACCGGACGGTAGGGAGGGTTACCCCTAAAAAAAAGAAAAAAATAGAACTCTATTAGTTAGAAATGTAGAAATGGAATTAAAAAATTGAAATTAGTATATAAATGTTGAAATTCGTTAAATTGGAAATTATTTTCTAAAATAAATGAATTAAATGAGAATTGTAAATGAATTAAAACAAAAAAATCATTTCCTAAAATGAAAATGAAAATTATTTCCTAAAATGAAAATGTGCACGTGTGATAAAATGGCGAAAATGTCGATGTCGCTTCGAAATTTTTGCCTTGCGGAATTAGGAAACCTGAAATATGGTAATTTTCACGTATTTACCAAAATAATAACCCGTAGGAATAGGAAATTATTCGTCGTGGAATTAGGAAAGATCCAACGCGGAAAATCACAGAAGTGAAGCTGAGGAAGAGGCGCAGCAGAGCGCGTCCCTTTGAAGAGGCGCGCGGAGTCTACTGTTCCCAAGGTGTCCTGTTCTGACGGATATTTGGAAACAGAACTTAGTATAAATAGAAACGCGGATGAAGCTTTTATTCACATAATTCTTCCGTCTCTTCTTCGTCTTATTACATAAAATTCTCAAAAGAAACTTTTCATCATGAATACTTTGGAGATTCGCTTGAAGGAATGGATCAACGAATTTTCGAACACAGAAAAATATGATATGGGTGCCTATAACCTTGGATCATTGTTGAGTTTGAGGCTAATCAAGGTTGTTAAACCGTTCTTGGATGCTTGTCTTGATTATTGGGACCCGAATTATCACGTTTTTGCGTTCCCTGGAGGCGACATTTGCCCATTTCCTGAAGAAATTGCTGCGGTTGGTGGGTGGGATCCCGAACATTTGCCTGCCATTCCTTCTACTTCGCAAGGGTACAAGAGAAAATTTAGAGATTTGCTTGGGTTGACTAGACTTGAGGTAGACTGTCTAGTTACCTCGAAAGGAGTGAGAATGCTGGACTTCATAGACCGATTCATAAATAGGGCCGACCCCACCGTTTCTCATGATGCTAGGCGGAGGGCATTTGGGTTTTGCCTTTTGCATGCGTATGTCTTCCAAGGGCATGTTGATGAAGACTTGAGAGGTGATCCCCGTCTTCTGGTCCTTGTTGAGCAAATGGAGCTGCGCAGGAGCCCAGCTTGTTTATGCTTAGGAGAGATCTTGTTGGGCTTGGATAATAGGAAATCCAACCGCGACCTACCGTATTTGGGGAGTCCCGTCATCTTGCAGGTAAAACAACACTTTCTTTTTGTTCTCTTTTTTTTCGTTTCTTTTTTTTTTTTGTTATGTCTAATACCCACTTTTGTTAGGTTTGGCTTATGGAACGGCTTCGATTGATCGAGCCCCCAGTCCATGTTCCTTCTTACCATGCCCGCTCGATTGCGATGAGGACGAGGTTGTACATGGTGGACTTCACTCGGGTCTGTGATTACTGGAAGAATAAGCTGAAAAGTGAGGATGGTCCTTTGATTAGGTGGGTCGTACCGTGGTGGCACCTCAAATCCGTCACTGGAGTGTCTTCTTTGGATCCTACTAGGTCCGTGCGCATTCCTGGCCTGGAATTCATGGTGTGCATCTTCCCGGAAAGATTGATGAGACAAATCGGAATGAAGTAGATGATCCCGAAGCTGGATACCGTTGCGCAGACCGCTGTGACACTTACCACTGATAGCCGGAGGGAATGAACCATTAAATGGGCCCAAAGAAACACGTGGTTCTTGAATTTCTCCGCTAATGCCTTATGGGTGTCGGATTCTTATCTGCGATGGAGGAGGGCTACGACTCTTGAAGAACGCGAGAGATTGAGGAAGCGCGAGCCTGTGGACTACAAGGTGCGCGAGGTAGAGAAAGAGAAAGAGAAGCATCTGACAGAAGGAGAAGAAGAAGTCGGGCTTCGAGTTATTCATCCTTCGAAGAAACCGAAGATCTCTCCTGTCGCGGAAATGGTGGTGGGCAAGAATGGGAAGTCGAGGCCTCGAGAAAGACCATTGGTGATTAGGTCTGAAGTGGCGCAAGAGCGTCCGGCTCGAGGTCGTGACAAGAAGTGTGACAAGAATGACAAGGGCAAGGGGAAGATGGAAGAATAGCCCAAGTCCTTTCATTATTATTTATTATTATTATTATTGTTGTAATAAAAAAGGTGGGGTTTTTAGAATCCTAGCCTCTTCTATTTTTATTATGTAGCGTACTATTATTATTAGAAAATGAATGAAATAAAAAGGTTAAATGGTTATGAAACCGTTGTGATTTTCTATTTATTATTCTTGTCGAATTCCAAATGCAATGCAGATGTACTTCTATTTACATTTTTGAAAATGATGGGTTGTATCCTGTGAAGGATTGCCTACGTATTCACTTAGAAAATAAAATCAAACCCTTGCGCGTAGTTCGAGTAAATGTAAAAGAATAATTGTTCTAAGCAAGAGCTTGTAATGAACTTAGAAAATTAGCATGAGCTTTTGCTTACTCTGAAGGTGAAAATTTAGTTTATTTGATGACATGAGGATGACAAATTTGTCAAAATGCAAGAGCGCAGTGACATTAGCTTATTTCAGCTTGGCCAGGGGCCGATTTATTTAGTGCCACAAGAGCGACACGTGGGGTTACGCGAGGCGCATTTTTGTTCCTATTCTAGGCATAGTACCGTTTCAATTGGTCAAGGTTTGTCGGGTTGGAGAACTCATTCCCATCTAGGTCTGTGATTCTAACTGCACCCCCCTGAAGTATGGATTTGACTAGAAAAGGTCCGGCCCAATTGGGTTTGAATTTTCCCCGTGGATCGACAGGTAAAAGAGCTCTAACCGATTTGAGCACTAAGTCTCCTTCCTTGATGTTTCTGGGCTTAACCCTTTTGTTGAAAGCTCGTTTGATATGAGCTTGGTATGTTTGGACATTATGCAAGGCGCGTAGCCTGCGTTCATCCAGGAGGATGAGTTCTTCATATCTATCCCTTTTCCAATCAGCTTCTGGGATTTGACTCTCGAGTAAGATACGCAAGGATGGTGTCTCTAGCTCAACTGGTTGTACAGCCTCCATGCCGTAGGTCAAATAGAAAGGAGTAGCCCCAGTGGGCGTCCTAACAGATGTAAGATATCCCCACAGAGCAAAGGGCATCTTGCTTGGCCAATCTCGATAGTTCTCAATCATTTTCTTGAGAATTGTGACAACGTTCTTATTTGCTGCCTCTACCGCACCATTAGTCTGTGGTCTATAGGGTGAAGAATGGTGATGCCTAATTTTGTACTTGGCTAGCAATTGTTCAGTCTCAGCTTGGAAATGGGATCCATTATCACTAATGATCTCATGCGAGCAACCGTATCGACAGATGATGTTGTATTGTATGAACTTTGCCACATTTTTGGCCGTGAGACTGGTGTAGGAAGCCGCTTCCACCCACTTGGTAAAATAGTCAATTGCCACTAGGATGAAACAGTGACCTCCTGTTCCGGCTGGGGTTATCTTCCCGATTATGTCAATTCCCCAGGCAGAAAATGGCCAAGGAGATGTCATCGTATAGAGCAATGAAGGAGGGACATGTTGTACATTCCCGAAGATTTGGCAATTGTGGCAATGTCTTACATATTTGATGCAATCGGATTCCATTGTGGTCCAACAATATCCCAAACGTGTGATTTTCTTTGCCATCATGGGCCCACTCATGTGAGGACCACATTCTCCGTCGTGGACTTCTTCCATCACCTTGCGCGCCTGTGAATGATCAAGGCAACGTAAGATTACACCAAGAGGTGTTCTTTTGTATAACTCTCCTTGCATGAGAATGTATTGGGAAGCGAGTAGGCGTATAGCACGTTGTCCCCTCTTGTCCATATCCGGTGGATAGGTACCATTGAGTTTGAAATTCAGGATTGCTTGGAACCAGGGTTCCTGCGCGATCTCCTCTTCATCGGTGATTTGATGCACATAAGCCGGCTCCGACCGTCGTGAGATGCATAAAGGCATTTCCATCATGTCATCTGGCATATTAATCAAAGATGCGAGTTTTGCAAGAGCATCTGCAAATTGATTTTCCTCTCGAGGTAGGTGTAGATAGGTTACGTGATCAAAGAATTGAGTAACTTGGTCTATTCTAGCCTGATAAGGTGCGAGGCTTTCGCTTCGGATTTTCCAAGATCCTGTAATTTGGTTGATGATTAGGGATGAATCCCCATGCACGCGAATATTTTTAATGCCTAAGCTCATCGCTTGCGGTCCAATGAGACAAGCTTCGATTCTCGGCGTTATTTGTCACCTCGAAGTCGAGTTTGACAGAGATTGGTGTATGCTCGCCTTCAGGAGAAATGAGCAACACTCCTATTCCAAATCCTCTTAAGTTTGACGCTCCATCAAAGTAAAGGTCCCAGGAGTCTACAATAGTTTGGAGTATGTCCTCGTCTGGAAATGACCAAGTATCTATTATTTGTGCATCGTCGATGGGATTCTCTGCAAAGAATTCGGCAACGGCGCGACCTTTTATTACTTTCAGAGGCACGTATTTGAGATCGAATTCTGAGAGCATCAAAGTCCATCTTGCTAGGCGTCCGTTGAGGACGGGTTTTTCAAAGAGGTATTTGACTGGATCCATTTTGGAGTATATTTTGACGGAGTAGCTAAGCATGTAATGGCGTAGCTTCTTCGTTGCCCACACAAGAGCGAGGCATGTTTTTTCGAGTTGTGAATATTTACACTCGTACTCCAAGAACTTCTTACTAAGGTAGCAGATAGCCCTTTCTTCATTTCCTACAGTTTGAGCTAGCATGGCACCCATGGCGGTTTCAGTTACCGTGAGATATAAACCAAGAGGTTTATCTTGTTGAGGTGGCATGAGCACTGGCGGTTTGGCCAATATCTCCTTTATTTTGTCAAATGCCTTTTGACAATCATCATCCCACATGGTGTGGTCTGTCTTCTTGAGCTTCTTGAAGATAGGCTCACAAATCATTGTAAGTTTCGATATGAATCGACTTATATATTGCACTTTTCCCAGGAATCCTCTGACTTCTTTTTCTGTTTGTGGTTGCGGCATTTCGATCAGAGCCTTGATCTTGGAAGGGTCTATTTCTATACCTCTTTGACTAACGACATATCCCAGGAGTTTGCCAGACGGTACCCCGAATGTGCACTTCTGAGGATTGAGCCTCATGTTGTACTTTCGTAGTCTTGCGAAAAATTTGCGAAGGTTCGCAATATGCCCCTCTCTATCTTTGGACTTGACGATCATGTCGTCTACGTATACCTCAACTTCTTTGTGCATCATATCATGTAAGAGTGTAGTTGCGGTGCGTTGATATGTAGCTCCGGCGTTGATCAATCCAAACGGCATCACTGTATAGCAGTAGGTTCCCCATTGAGTGACAAAGGCGGTCTTATGCATATCTTCCATGGCCATTTTGATTTGATTATAACCCGCGTATCCATCCATGAAGGACGAATGCGTGGTGCAGATTGTCCACCAAAGTATGTCGATGTGTGGTAGAGGGAAATCATCTTTAGGACTTGCTTTGTTTAGATCCCTAAAATCAACACAAACACGGACTCTCCCATCCTTTTTGGGTACAGGTACTATGTTGGCTACCCAGTCAGAATACTCGGAAACTTTGATGAACCCGGCCTTGAATTGCTTATCAACTTCTTCCTTAATCTTGAGAGCCCATTCCGTTCTCATTCGGCGAAGCTTCTGTTTCACAGGTTTGAAACCTGGCTTTATCGGAATCCTATGCTCGGCGATATCCCTGTCGATCCCTGGCATGTCTTTGTAGGACCAAGCGAAAACATCTTTGAACTCGTTTAGGAGGTCTATGAAGTCGGCCCTTTCGGTAGAGCTCAAGATAGTCCCTATCCTAAGTTCTTGGGGTTCTAGTTCGGTTCCTACATTGATGGGTTCGGTGTCATCTATTACTGGTCCCCCTTCCCCTTCCTGTAGTATTTCTTTGTCTACGTAGGGAGGTATTTCGATCGAGTCTGGGTCTTGGTCATCCTCAGTATCATCGTAAACAGAATTGCAATCAAGATAACACAAAGAGTAAGCAGAACCTGATTTATTCATATTAAAGTTTGAGTAAAGTTGAAACAAAGAAGTCAACTGATTCATGGTTAGTGGCGGCAAAGGGACAGTGGTTGGGGCATTTCCCGAACTACTGTGACTACTCGAGGCTAAGCTAGGAGAAACGAAGGGGACGGGGATGACGACAGGAGGAGATTTCCTAGTGACTTCTCTAGACTCCGACTCTGACTCCGACTCCGACTCGAACTCGTCGTCTTCTGGTTCTCCTTTGAACATCTCTCCTTCTCCAGTGGTGAGCTTGAAGAGTTTTCCTTGATTGTTGGTCCACTTGATCGATTTTCTCCATCCTTTCTGCTGATTTGTGCTTGTTTCTGTGATTAACGCGGTAGGGTTGAAGTTGTCGTCTTGAAGTATCATGGTAATGATCTCATCCTGCGCGGCTCTAACAAATCGATCTTCTCCGAACAACAAGATAACAGCTTGTTCGTCTAAGCAAGGTGCTTGACGGGTTTTGACGGTAGGAACCGTTTATGGAGGAATGAAGTAGTAATCGTGAAAGATCTCGATTACGGCTAGCTTCCTCTCGAGATAATGCCAAGGCTCGGGAAATCCGTGAAAGAGTTCCAGGCTTCCCTCCTTAACAAAGTACCCATTTAAGGTGGGGAGATAGGGTCGCATTTGGACTCCTGTGTACTTACGGTTCTGAACTTGAGCAAGCATCTTGAGAACCTCCTCTTTAATGGGTTTGTACCCTAGTCCAAGTTGTATCCTTTTTTAGTTGCCTTCCTTATATGGTGCGAAGGTATTTCTTAGGATAGGGTTCAAAGGCATTCCAGGGAAGTATCCTTGGGTTTTGAGTATGTGGTTGACCACCAAGTTCGAGTAGGGATCGTAGTACAAGGGTGCCAGTTCACTTTCTATGACGCTTATGCTTTGGAAGCCCCAAGCTCATATACTGGATCTGCGAGGACTTGATTATTTGACTTCTTTTCGATTATTGATTTGATGGGTGACGAAGTGATCGTCACTACTTTGCCATTTAGTGGAATCTTGATCTTTTGATGAAGGGTTGATGTCACTGCTTTGGAAGCGTGAATCCAAGGTCTTCCTAGAAGTATGTTGAAGGAAGCTTCGATGTCCACTATTTGGAAGTTAACCTTTCGCTCAATTGGTCCTGTGGCTATGGTTAGATTAATGAGTCCTGCAACCTTTCGTCGCGTACCATCATATGCGTGAACACCTTGATTGGTAGGGGTCCAATCCGACTCTTTCATGCCTAGTTTGTATGCCGTTTTGAGGGGTATGACGTTGACCGCAGAGCCATCATCTACCAAGGTCATTGGCACATTTTTCTTTAGACAAATGACAGTGATGTAGAGAGCCAAGTTGTGACTAGCGCCGAAAGGCGGTAGATCTTCGTCTGAGAAAGTAATAGGATTACTTAGCTTTGGTGATTCTTGGAAGACCAAGTTGAATACATCTTCGGGTGTTGAGTTATGTGCTACATTTAGCTTGGCCAAGGCTTGCAGTAAAGCTTGGCGATGTGGGAACGAGCTTGCTACTAATTGCCAGACTGAAAGATCAGCCTTTGTCTTCTGTAATTGCTTGAGCAAATGATCAGTGGAGTCATCTTCGTTATCATTTGGTGTGACAATGTTGGTTGGACCATTTTGAGTAGTGTTTTGATATGGGCGACCCGAACGAGTTAGGTGGTCCACATCTTGATCATCGCCATTTTGGACTATTTCTTTGACTAGGGAGTTTTCAATGAGATACTCGTCCTCGTCATCGTCGGCCCAAACTCCATTTATTGTAGCTAGTCTTCTCATTCTCACGATTTCATCTTCTAGTCGTATGATTTGGTCAACTAATTTATCTACCACAGCGACTATTTCTTGCATAGTAGCATTTTGAGAGAAGACTAGTGGCACATGCTCTTTAGGTGTCGCATTAGGATCACGAGCAGTTGTCACCACATTTTCTAATTCCCAAACTTGCTTATCCACACTCCTTGCCCATGTGATGAAGTCGGAAATAGTAGGGGAGATGGTAGAGTAGAAACCTTCATTTTCGATTGCATAGATTTCATTTTCGATTGGAGAAATGAGGTGTGAACAATCTAACGTAGATTCATCACTTGTGATCACTAGAACTCCAAGAGGATTCTGAGTGTTGTTGGGTTTACCTCCCGGCGGTATTGGCAATCGACCATCTTCAATCATGTCTTGAAGTACATTTTTCAACTTGTAGCACTTTTCTATGTCATGTCCCTTGCCCCTATGGTATTCACAGTATGAGTTCTCGTCCCAGAACTTAGATTTCCTTTCGGGTTCGGGAGTAGGTCCAATGGGTTGGAGTTTGCCTTGCTTCATTAGCCTTTTTAGAGCATTGGCGTAAGTGTCCCCAAGATTTGTGAATTTCCTTGGTGTGGTAGTTTTCTTGGATGACTCAAGAAGGTTAACTTCATCTGTCTTGCTAGTATAGCCGTATGAACGGCTTGTTGAGCCTTGATATCCTCGACCTACTGTTTTGGACAAGAGTCCTTTACGGATATCATCTTCAATCCTTGTCCCTAGTACGGTTAAGTCCTTGAAACTTTTGATGTTTTGGTATCTCAATTGGTTGGCATAAATGAGTTTGAGATTATCCACGAACTTCTCCACAAGGGTAGCCTCATCCGGACGTTCAACTAGTTGGGTACTAGTCTTCCTCCACCTACTTAGGAAGTCGGTGAATCCTTCTTTTTTATTTTGGGTACGAACCTCTAGAGTGCGCATGTTAACTTGGATCTCGGCATTATCCGCATATTGTTTAGAAAACTCGATTGCAGCATCTTCCCAAGTAGCGACCCTCTTATGATCTAGAGAGTAGAACCATTGCTTTGGGATAGTGTCAAGAGATGAAGGAAAGATCCTTAAGAACATCTCGGGTTTGATGCCTTTGATAGACATGTAATCCTTGAAAGCACGGATGTGGTTCAAAGGGTTCTCATGACCCTTGAATTTAGGGATATCCGTCATATTGAAGTTGGTTGGTAATTTGGCATCGACGGCCTCATACTTGCGGTTATTCTCTCTAAAAATGTCATCCCCCTTAAGGTACATCAATTGCTCCTCTAAGTATTGGAGTCTTTTCTCAGCTACAGTCATCCCCATGAGAGGATTTTCATCCCTGGATTCATTCTCGGAGTCACCTATTACTTTACTTTCGTGGGGAGTTAACCTTCCCTCTACGGCATAGATCCGACCCTCGATGATCTCAAAGCGATCATGGACTTGGTCTTGGGTATCTTGGATACGGGCTAGCGCGGCTAGGATTCGATCATTACCATCTTGAAGTTGGTTGAGGTTTGTTTCGCTGGATCCAGGCATCTTGAAAACTGGATAAGAGATCGATGACGAATCAAAACACGATCGACCATTCTAACACGCTTGCTAAAAGAAGAAATGTTTTTACTCGTGAAGTGGGTGTGTGCCACTTGTGTTGAGTAAGTTTTGAAGAAAGACAAAGATTTTGAAAATGTGTATCCTAGTCAACTATAGTGTAGTTGTAGGAGTGGACTCGAAGTGAGGTTTTGAAATGGGCTTGTGGCCCGAATTTTGACTTGACAAACGGACAGAGTTTCGACTGGATTTTGCGCTAATCAAATGGCCTATTTCAAAATTTTTTATTAAGAAAAGGGGTTTTGATTTTTGAGAAATCGTCATGGTTTTGTTTAGAACATGGTAATCATGTAATGTACAAGTATTTATACAAGCACTATAACGGGATGCTGAGTGCGTTTAAGAGGGTTTTGGTTTAAAGGGTGGGTTGCCATACCGAACCATCAAACCCGAAGTCTGTGGAGAGGCTCGTACCAAACAAGAGTAAGGCCGATTCCTAGTCCATTTCCTCAAGTAGTGAAGGCCCTTGACACAAACAAGAGTAAGCATCATGGTATGGATGACGTCAATCGCTATCCATTCTTAGGCCCAAATAGGAATTAGGACCGTTTAGACGGGACGATTGGTCGAATAGGTTGGGTTGGGCCTAGGAAGGCCGAATAAAACGGTCTAGGAAGACCGAGTTATGAAAACCGACAATTGTCTTGTACAAACTATTCCCTAACCTTGTTCAAGTTTCACCCTTAGCTACACGTAAGTGTATTATCCCCAGCGGAGTCGCCAAAGCGTGGACAGCGGGGGGCCCACGGGGGCGCTTGGGAGAGAGGAGAAACAAGCGTTTGCATTTTTGTTGGAGTCGCCACCAATTTTTATGGGAAATTGGAACCGTTCGAATACCTCGTGTCATGTCAAGACACATAGTAGTGACATGAACACTAAGCAATCGTTACCCTTAGCATTCTATGTCTAGAATGACTCTCGTGGATGCCAATGAACACGGGTGTTCACGGAGATCTGGAGTAAGGGGTGAGGGTACGTATTAGGAAGCTCTTTTGATCGAACACCTAATCCCGCCCGCCTCGATAGCGGCCTCTACTAATGATTAGGGAAGTTATTCGTACTCGATATATCGTCGATTGTATGCATTCAAAGCAACATCCAAGTTTTAATCCTAGCATGTGAGAATTAATACTAAGTCGGTGAACAAGTAATTAGCAAACAATTGGGTCGAAGTAGGATTTAATGTTCAATTACATGTGAAAACATTCAAATGATACAAGAAATAATGATAAATATAACAAAGGAAAATTACAATAAAAGAATTACAATAATTACATTGGATTAGGCGATTTAGGTCGAAAATACCTTTAAAACGGATGTTTTGAGAAACAAGAATAAAGGAATAAAAATTACGAACAAATCAGAAGGTGATAATACGATTAGTAGTTAATTATACATAAACTAATTAAACTAAGTCAAGGCAACCACGGAGTTCAGGGACAGAATTCAACCCGGAACAGGCGCAGCAGAGCTGCGTCCTTTGGAATAGGCGCAGCAGACGCCGCGTCTGTTCCTGACCTGAATTCTAGATGTGAAGCCGGAATTGCGTGTTGTTAATACTCATTGGTGAATTTGACGATGGATTAATTTATTTACTCGGATGGAAGTGATTAGTAGGTTAATTACATGCGATTAATGGGTCATAAAAACGATAAACATGGATGAGACGGAGATAAGACGGATTAATTACATGATTAATGATTGATTAGTGACATGGTGAACAAAACAAATTAATTAGACTAAACATGATGAATTAATGACGAATTAATGATGAACATGCGATGAATGTGACAAAAGACAGATTAAAAATATATCAAAGACGAATTCCAGAAACTCGATATGAACAAATCGAACTTCTACAACCCGGATTGAATTTAATGACGAAAACCCGCAAATATGAGATTATAAGGAATTTAAGTCGGATTTAATGACGAATTAAATATGTTAATGATGACGAATAATATACATGTGAAATTATTAGACTATTATGACGAAGAATTAAAGAAAACAAACGGAACAAATAAACTTTGACGAATTACAGAGGACGAAGGAAGAAGAAAGGAAGCGAGGCTGCGGCTTGACCTCACGAAGAGGCGCAGCAGAACTCGCGCTCCTTCGAAGAGGCGCGGCGATTCTTGCGTCCTTTCTCGACGGTTAGTCTTCTGGAAATCCGTAAAAAGAGATTTTAAAGCACGGTTTAGAAATCGGTTTTAAGAGGTATTTTCGACGTAAACCTTACAATTGTGATACAATAATTAAAATACAATAAAAGAGAGATTTACACCCTCAGACTTACATGTTGACGAAACGAGAAGGACTAAGATATCGATTAGTGATGCTCGACGCGAATACAAAGAAAGTGCCCTCTTAAGAGGAAAACGATTAGATTAATTAAGTTGATTGATGTGTAGTTGGTCAAGTTGGTCGGTCATGCAAACGAGGCTGGTACTCAGAAGGATCCGAGCTTACGTGGTTGAAAGATCAAGCACGTAGACGCCAAAAAGTAAGAACAAAAGTCTAGAATGCAAAGGGAGAAGAGAAGGGCGGACACTCGCGTGAGAAATATGAGGAGCGAAGGCTCCTATTTATACTAATCACGTGGAGGAAATAGGGTTTCGGAGACTCTTTGGAAGTGAATCTCGGAAAGATATGAAAAAGATACGAAAATTACGCAGAATAGGACCTGGGAAGAGGCGCAGCAGTCAATGCGTCTCTTGGAAGATGCGCATCACCTGCTGCGTCTGTTCCAAAGTGGTTTCCTCCTGCGGAAGAAAGATTTCCGTGTTTGAGTTATGGAAGGACGGAATAATTTGGTTTTCCTTAATACTTTATATGAATATTACGGGAAATTGTTTTCCAAAATATTAAGATTGTGAAATATTTATTTATAAAATATGGAATAGAAATATCCGGAACATTCCAGAACATTCCGACTCGGGATTGAACGATTATCAGAAAATGGAAACGGTTTTAGGCTCGGACTCCAAATGTACTCTAATTACTGTCAAAACGACCGTATCGGCGCGTAGATGACAACTAAGAGGTAGACATTAATATTTGAGCAATCACTTGACGATAAACTTATGAATTGTCACAAATCGTTCCGCGTACCAAACATGCGGCCCAATCATCACCGGGTGGTTTGCGAGAGGTGCAGAAATGTGGTATCTACAGGTGGCGAGGTAGGGGGTGTCAGGTTTGGGGGTGGCTCGGCAGGGGCTGTAGTAGTGGGCTGGACAGACGGATGAGGTGGTGGCAGGAGGGGAATAGTAAGGGTGCACCATTGTATTGGAGTGTGGAGAGGTTCGAGAGAGGAGTTGTGTAACACCCCCATTTATTCGGGAGCCTCTAGCTAGACATTCCCAAATAAATAGGACTGTTGCCATCCCGGTTTCCCGAGGTAGTAGATAACAAAGTCAACCTCACCAAAGTACTTTAAATAAACACTTTAATGATTACATATGTTTTACAATTTAGATCAACTAAAACTTAATATAAAAATAAATACAACTCGCAGCGGAAAAATAAATAAGTGATATAACTATATATGTGATCTAGACTTCTAGATAGATTGGCCAAGTCCTCACGCATCCCATAGCTCCCAAGTCAGCTAATCTTTAGTACCTGTCAAATCTGCTCCTCATTATAGTTCACCGCAGGTGTTCATGAATACACAGTCAACCGCGAGGTTGAGTAGGAATAAACTAAACAACAATAATAATAATCCAACCAAAATAAACATTCTTCAAATTCTCATCACTTCATCCGTATAATTCACTTACGTCACTGGCAGTAGCACAACTCCCTTAACACCGTGCTATGCTCAACTGGCAGTAGTACTTGCGTACCATGCTCACCTGGCAGTAATAATTACTTACTATGCACAACTGTCTCTGGCAGTAGTAATTACTTACTATGCTCATCTGGCAGTAACGATTGCTCGCTATGCACAACTGGCAGTAACACCCTCCGTGTTATGCTCAACTAAATAATCAACTCTCCAACAATCAAATACTCAATGACAATCTCGTCCTACTGCTCAACCAACATTTAAACAATTACTCTATTTCCAATAAATCACAATATTAACCTTCACCTCATATATCGTCACATTTAAATATTCATTCACTGAACAATAAAATCGAGTTGAGTAGGAAATTCCTACCTAACAAGCAAATCCAATTAGTGCAATCTACCAAAAATATCCTTCAATAAACCCGTTCAACAAATCCGTCACCTATAAATAAATAATATATTTATAATTACTTAATTATTTACTTTATTCAAATAGTACCTTTAATTATAAATTAATTAATTAAGTATTTTAATTATAATCTCGTATAATTATAAATTTCGTTTTAATAAAATAACCCGTCCACCCAATAATTTGTATTAATCCCGCCATATTATACCCACGTCAACACAACACACCCCACAACATGTTTTAAAACCGTGTTTAACCACCCTCTTTAACCTCGACCATTCCCACACCACTAGACCACCACTCACACCACCCAACCCGTCACCACCAGCTTGTAACACGACAACCCCCGACAGCCACCAAACACTAGCCCAAACGTCCCCTACAACTCACAACCTTACGCCCTAGCAACCTCACTCACGAACATCATTAATTACCGAAAACCCGACTTATACAAACTCCACGGTTAAACCATTGCCTACGACTACCACCACCACCACTAAAGGTCACCATCATCCTCCATCGTACCCAGCACAACCAGCAACCCTTAACCACAGGCCAAACCGCCCCCACAACCCTCAACACTCACGCCCTAACTACCCCTCTAAACCCGACAGTAACAAAACGACACCCTCACTCCCCTGTTCTACGCATTCCGGCCACCAAAACCACCAAGCAGCCGCCTTTATCCACCCTAACACCTACCCATATGCCGACAACCCCACCTGAACCCTAGCCACCCCAGGTTGGTCCCACACGAGTCATGCCCAGGTAAGAACTCGTATTCCCTTCCTCGGCAACCACCGCACAACCACCACCTACGGCCACCCACAACCACCCATAAAGGTCGACTCTTCCCAGTGGTACCAACCCTAACCCAGGTCAGGTCCATCTCAGTCGAAGTAGGGTCAAAACCGAGCCTTTTCTATTAGTTTAACCCAACAAACACCACCACAAACTCCGGTCAAACACCCCCGTCCCAGCCGGTCAACGGTGGTCCAACGTGGTTCCGGTCACCCCCTGGTGTCCCACGGCCAAGGTCACGGTCCAACCTAGTCATATGGTGGTCTAGTTTACGAGATACATAAGTTACAAAGTCAATACATTAAATTGTAAGACGGTCTTATCTTTTATCGTTAATTGCCACTTCCATCTTCTAAATCTCCTTCCTCTTCTTTTATTAATTACTTTTCAGATTTATTAAGTATTTATAGTCTAAATTTAGAGATTATATGAGGTCAATTAGAAAACTATTGTCTTTTCTAATTATTATTAGGAATTACCATATTATTATACTTATTATTTTAGTATTAAATCCCGCTTTAAATCCCGACTACTCTCATACTAGGACTAATATAATCAACCCATTTATTCACAACACACGGCCCAAGACTTATTACTAGCTAAACCCAATTCCCAACTTGTTTACTTATTTTATTATTTAATTAACGTCTTTCTCGCAACCATTATTAGAAGTTCCATTAATTAATTATTTAAATTACAAAAACTATTCTCATTAATTATTATTAAATTACGGGGTATTACAGTCTTCCCCACTTAAAATGAACTTCGTCCCGAAGTTCGCCCACAACTACTAAAACAACTTTTATAAATATTCGCACAACTGAGCCTCATTCCAATTTATGATCATTGCAACATAATTAACTTACTTAATCATTATCAAACCATATCATACATATCAAAATGTATCACAAAACTAATTGAAAACATGAAAATGTATCACAAAATAAACTTAAAACATGAGGTGTCACATTCTACCCCCCTAAAAATAAACTTCGTCCCGAAGTTTCGGAACTACTACTACTTATTAAACTACTGACAACTTAAATACTTATATAAATTATAAGACTCTAATCCTCTCAATAAAACTAGTTACCCTTCTCTCCATTCCCTTGCACTGTACTAGCGGTACCAAAAGTCTTTCCACCATTACTCTGATTGCCCTCATTGCCTTGCCTATTGTTGTAGCTCCTCTGGGTACTCAATTGCCCGGGAGTTCGATAATACTCTTGGTTCCTATTTTCATTACTTCCCCTAGGTGCACTCCTGCATTCAAAAGCTCTATGCCCCATTTTATTACAGTTAAAACATCTCCATCCTCGAACTGGAATCTGACCTGAGCCTCCTTCTCCACTTCGTGTTGCACATCCACTATAACTAAACCCTCCGGGTGAAAAATGTTTAGATTGAGTATTGTTTTTCTTACTACCCCAAACTACCTCAATTGATGACTCAGCCTTTCTCTTCTCACTCTTTTCCTTCTTCTCCTTCTTCTCCCTCCTCTCTTCCTTTAACATATCTGCAATCCTCTCTGCATGGCCAGCTCGTTGAGAAACATCATCCATGGTACTTGGTTGACCAGCTGCAAGCCTCTTCTTAATAGTGGTTGTTAAGCCCTTTTCAAATCTGAGTGCCAATATCTCATCACTAAAATTCAAATCAGCTACATATTCTGACAATTCCATAAACCTGTTATAATAAGTCTCTACTATCATCTCCTCAGTCATCTTGAAAGAATCAAATTCAGCTCTCATTTTACTCCTAATATGTTCTGGTACAAATACAGCTCTCATACTCTCCTTGAAACCCTTCCAAGTGATAAAAGGTTCATCACTTTCCCTCCAAGCTTCCCTTAAGACTTCCTTACTACGATTCCACCACAAACCCGCTTTTCCTCTCAAATAGTAAGCACCTTGATCTACTTGAAACTCCGCAGGACATCCTAGCAACTCAAAAGGTTGTCAAACTCTCTATGCCAATCCCCAAATAAAGATGGTTCCCCTAATCCGTCATATTTCGTCGGGTTTTGCCTCGTGATACTAGCACTCATCTTTGCTGGATCCTGAACCGACCCCTTAGCTTTCAGTGCCGCAGTCAAAGCCTCATTCATGGATATCAAATGGTCAATATTCTCTTGGGACATGGTAGAGGGTGTAGGTGTAGATTTCTTTGGAGGCATGGTTCTATAAAAGTAAAACAAGACAACATGAGTTTTCTACCCGAGGAAAGAAGGCTTAACATTGTTAAATATTCTATACCGTCAAAACAAGGTGTGGTCAATTCTATCATTTCTTACCCCTCTTTAGGTCCTCCTATCATTATTCCCACCTCCCATTTATCATAGGTTAAAAATTGATAAAACAGTTATTTTAAACTTTTTGTAAAACTCGAGTTTTTTCGGAAATCAAAGTCAAGCTGTAACTTTCAAAAATCACCATTAAATAACCGTTACATTCTACATTGAGTTTTTATACTTTCCAGAAAATATAAAGCGTTTTCAAATCATGAGAAAAAGAATTAAGCCCAAATCTCGAATAATCATTTTATAAAGATTTTTACAATTCAGTGGGTCGAAACAAAAACTGATCAGCAATTTGTCAAAATTTTGGGTCAAATTGTAAAAATCACTATTAATTGTCAAACATTTACCTTGCAACGTGCCTTATCAATTTGGAAACATATTTGAATCTTTTAAACGGTAGAGTTGAAATTACGCAGAAATATTAAGTACGTATTAAATGACAAATTTTACAAAATTGTTTGTCGAAAACGTAACTGTACAGGAATATTCTGACCACTGTCCACTAAATTATTTATTTCTCCCAAACCATAAAACTTTTAAACATAAGACCAACGGCATTGGTAAGCTAACTCATTGGATTATCACTCATAAAACTTTCAACCTTGTATGATAAACGGAGGTCAAATAGCAACTAAATCAAATAGGGGTAAAATCTGACGGAATAAAGTTCAGCTCTAGGACCCGTTTTACTAGGTCACAAGCCCTCATTAACACCTTCCTACTCCTATATCAACACAATTTGGTCAATAAACTTTCACACACGACTAGTATCTACTCTAAAGCATTCATATCACAAGCTTAGTCATTTCATAATATATTTTAAATAACATGGCTTTGGGATTCACACAACCGCATATCACTAGACATGATTCTACTATCACACAACGTTCAACCATATAATCAATATCAATTTATAATTACTTTCATGCTCATGATCAAAACAATTCAACATCAAATCCTCATTTCATCTATTCCACTCCTCTTAACATCAAGGTTACGTCCCATAATTTCAGTCATCAATGAAAACAATATTCAAACAAGGCAACCAAAACTCCTACGACAAAATAAACAATATTCATTTTAAATTACCCCACTCTATAATATCTCTCAAGGGAACCGGTTCAAAACTAAAAGGGCCAGAAGTTTGGTGTGAGGGAGCCCCTAACTCATCCCAAGCCTTAAGTGGGCTCCTAACAGTTTCTACCCGGGTTCATTTTATTTAGACACATCCTAAATTCATTATTATGTTCATTGGTTAGGCCTGAGGATCGTTTTTCTCTGATACCACTTTGTAACACTCCCATTTATTCGGGAGCCTTTAGCTAGACATTCCCAAATAAATAGGACTGTTACCATCCCGGTTTCCCGAGGTAGTAGATAACAAAGACTAACTCACCAAAGTACTCTAAATAAACACTTTAATGATTACATATGTTTTACAATTTAGATCAACTAAAACTTAATATAAAAATAAATACAACTCGCAGCGGAAAAAAAATAAGTGATATAACTAAATATGTGATCTAGACTTCTAGGTAGATTAGCCAAGTCCTCACGCATCCCATAGCTCCTAAGTAAGCTAATCTTTAGTACCTGTCAAATCTACTCCCCATTATGGTTCACCGCAGGTGTTCACAAATACACAATCAACCGCGAGGTTGAGTAGGAATAAAATAAACAACAATAATAATAATCCAACCAAAATAAACATTCTTCAAATTCTCATCACTTCATCCGTATAATTCACTTACGTCACTGGCAGTAGCACAACTCCCTTAACACCGTGCTATGCTCAACTGGCAGTAGTACTTGCGTACCATGCTCACCTGGCAGTAATAATTACTTACTATGAACAACTGTCTCTGGCAGTAGTAATTACTTACTATGCTCATCTGGCAGTAACGATTGCTCGCTATGCACAACTGGCAGTAACACCCTCCGTGTTATGCTCAACTAAATAATCAACTCTCCAACAATCAAATACTCAATGACAATCTCGTCCTACTGCTCAACCAACATTTACACAATTACTCTATTTCCAATAAATCACAATATTAACCCTTACCTCATAAATCGTCACATTTAAATATTCATTCACTGAACAATAAAACGGAGTTGAGTAGAAAATTCCTACCTGACAAGCAAATTCAATTAGTGCAATCTACCAAAAATATCCTTCAATAAACCCGTTCAACAAGTCCGTCACCTATAAATAAATAATATATATTTATAATTACTTAATTATTTACTTTATTCAAATAGTACCTTTAATTATAAATTAATTAATTAAGTATTTTAATTATAATCTCGTATAATTATAAATTTCGTTTTAATAAAATAACCCGTCCACCCAATAATTTGTATTAATCCCGCCATATTATACCCACGTCAACACAACACACCCCACAACATGTTTTAAAACCGTGTTTAACCACCCTCTTTAACCTCGACCATTCCCACACCACTAGACCACCACTCACACCACCCAACCCGTCACCACCATCTTGTAACACCACAACCCCCGACAGACACCAAACACTAGCCCAAACGTCCCCTACAACTCACAACCTTACGCCTTAGCAACCTCACTCACGAACATCATTAATTACCGAAAACCCGACTTATACAAACTCCACGGTTAAACCATTGCCTACGACTACCACCACCACCACTAAAGGTCACCATCATCCTCCACCGTACCCAGCACAACCAGCAACCCTTAACCACAGGCCAAACCGCACCCACAACCCTCAACACTCACACCCTAACTACCCCTCTAAACCCGACAGTAACAAAACGACACCCTCACTCCCCTGTTCTACGCATTCCGGCCACCAAAACCACCAAGCAACCGCCTTTATCCACCCTAACACCTACCCATATGCCGACAACCCCACCTGAACCCTAGCCACCCCAGGTTGGTCCCACACGAGTCATGCCCAGGTAAGAACTCGTATTCCCTTCCTCGGCAACCACCGCACAACCACCACCTACGGCCACCCACAACCACCCATAACGGTCGACTCTTCCCAGTGGTACCAACCCTAACCCAGGTCAGGTCCATCTCAGTCGAAGTAGGGTCAAAACCGAGCCTTTTCTACTGTTTTAACCCAACAAACACCACCACAAACTCCGGTCAAACACCCCCCTCTCAGCCAATCAACGGTGGTCCAACGTGGGTCCGGTCACCCTCTGGTGTCCCACGGCCAAGTTCACGGTCCCAGCTAGTCATATGGTGGTCTAGTTTACGAGATACATAAGTTACAAAGTCAATACATTAAATTGTAAGACGGTCTTACCTTTTATTGCTAATTGCCTCTTCCGTATTCTAAATCTCCTTCCTCATCTTTGGTTAATTATTTTCAGATTTATTAAGTATTTATAGTCTAAATTTAGAGATTATATGAGGTCAAATAGGAAACTATTGTCTTTTCTAATTATTATTAGGAATTACCATATTATTATACTTATTATTTTATTATTTAATCCCGCTTTAAATCCCGACTACTCTCATACTAGGCCTAATATAATCAGCCCATTTATTCACAACACACGGCCCAAGACTTATTACTAGCTAAACCCAATTCCTGACTTGTTTACTTATTTTTATTATTTAATTAACGTCTTTCTCGCAACCATTATTAGAAATTCCATTAATTAATTATTTAAATTACATAAACTATTCTCATTAATTATTATTAAATTACGGGGTATTACAAGTTGGATAGGGCTAGGTAGGGAAAGTCCGTCTCTATAAAACGAACATGGCGAGACGTGTATAAGCGATTGGTGGTGACATTAAGGCAAAGGTAAGCACTTTGAGTTGTTGAGTAGCCGACAGATGCAAGGAGCCAATTTTGGTTTGAGTTTATGGCTAGTGTAGGGTTTGAGCCATGGATAGCAAAGACAACCAAAGGGTCGAAGTTTGTGATAATTAGGGTCTTGACCGAAAAGGAGTTTGTAAGGGGACTGGTTTGTTAGTGTACTAGATGGGAGTCGGTTGATTAAATAAGTGGCTGTAGAAAAAGTATATGGCCAATATTTGGTTGGCATTTGGGCTTGGGTGAGTAAGGCTAAGCCGGTTTCAACAATATGGCGATGACGACGCTCCGCAAAGCCATTATGCTCGGGAGTGTGTGGTGGTGATGTGAGGTGGGTGACGCCATTATCGAGGAGGTTGAGATTTAATTTAATGTATTCCCCGCCGTTATCCGAGTAGAATTGACGGATAGGACGGTTGAAATATTTTTCTATAATAGCTTTAAAGCGATGAAAAATGGTAGCGGTGTCGGATTTATTTTTTAATGGGTATAACCAAAAATAATGGGTGAAGTGGTCAACAAATATGACATAGTACTTATATTAATCGATGGACATGATTGGTGATGTCCATACATCGGAATATACTAAGTCGAGTGGTGCTTGAGACGTGAGAGTAGAGATTGCAAAAGGTAACTTGTGACTTTTGTTGATTAAGCAAGAATTACAATGCAAAAATTCCGAAATATTAAAATGAAAACTAGAGTTTAATAAACGTAAAGTAGTATTGGAAAGGTGTCCTAAACGAGTATGCCACAAAATACTCGAGGATTTATTTGCAACTAAGGCTTGAGGCGGCTTGGTGGAGGGGTTCCATTGGTACGACCCATCAATGAATGATCCTTCAAGCAGAGTTTCCCCCGTCTTGATTTCCTTAAAACAAAAAGAGGTAGAAGAAAATAAGGCATAGGCATGGTTATCGATACAAAATTATGAGACGGAAATTAAAGGTCGAGAAATTTGTGGAACGATAAGGACATTATTAAAACGTAAAATATGAGTAGAGTGAGGGATAGAAAAAGAACCAAGGTGCGAGATAGGCAAGGACGATCCATCACCAATCACGAGATCATCGGTTCCATCATAGGGTGTATGGAACGCAAGGGTATTGAGATCATTGGCTATGTGGTGAGAGGCCCCACTATCGATGAGATAGGAAGTGGAGGGACCGGCTGTGGTGGTGGCTGTGTGTGCGGTGGGGCGGGGTTGTCGGGTAGGTGGTGGAGGGAACACGACATTTGGATAGTCCTTTTTAAAGTCGGGACAGTAAGAAATGACGTGACCGGAGGCGCGACAGTATTGACAATGACCCTTAAAAGGATTGGGGTTCGGGTTGTTGCTAGAAGAGCCACGGTTTTGATGGTTGTTTTGGGCTTGGTAGGGTTGTCGAGACTGGTTGTTGTGGGGTTGATAGGGTGGACGTGGTTGGTTGTTGTGGTAGGGGCGAGTGTAGGCGGCGTGAGCCGATGGGTTGAAGACGGTGTTAGTGGTGGAAGGCGGCTGGTTTTTAATTGTTAATTCATGTTGAATTAATTTTTCATGAAATAATTCAAATGAAATAGGTTAGTCACGTGCGCGAACCGCATCAATGACCGGTTTATATAAATTATAGTCGAGGCCGCTAATAATGTGTGAGGTGATATCCTCGGCATCTAATGGTTTGCCTAGTTGTGCTAATTGAATGGTGCATTCTTTTATAGAAAGCATATATTCGGAGATGGTTTTTCCGGTGTGGGAAATGGTACGAAGACGATCCTTTAATCGTAGGATGTGTCCTCGTGAAGGGTTTGCATAAGTGGTGGCAAGGGTTGTCCAAGCTTCATGGGACGTGGTTGCATCTAGAAGGACAGGTGCTACGGCTTCATCGAGGGTGCCAGCTAAGGCTGTAATACTCCGTATTTATATGTCTTGGGGTACTCTATCGAGTAGCCTTTACTCTGTCGAGTATGGGCAAGTTGCGAAATAAAATAGTTTCTGACCTGTTGGGTACTCGATCGAGTAGCTGGGGTACTCGATCGAGTAAGGGGGTACTCGATCGAGTACCTTGGGTACTCGATCGAGTGTCCGGTTTTACGGGGAGTTTTCTCGGGTTTTGTTAATTATGCGATTAAGGTATTTAAACATATTCGTCATTGTTTTAATTCAGTTTTACAAAACCTAAAACCCTGTTTAAGAGAGAAAGTAGCCACTTTGTCTTCCTAATCGCATTCTTAGCAATTCCCGGAGTTCAGACGGTCGGTTCTTGTTGTTTTTCGTGTCGTTGGATTCCTTGCGTCGAGGGTAAGCTTTTAACATAATTTTCATAATGTTTTGTTGGGATTGATTAAACCCTAATTTAGAGATTGGGGGTTTTATGAGTAGTAAG
This sequence comes from Silene latifolia, assembly GCF_048544455.1. Lineage (NCBI taxonomy): Eukaryota > Viridiplantae > Streptophyta > Magnoliopsida > Caryophyllales > Caryophyllaceae > Silene > Silene latifolia. The sequence continues at coordinate 384,211,509 of NC_133538.1, read as the reverse complement.
TGATTGGTAGTCTTTATGTGTTATGTGTTAGGAGGAGGATTCGTAGAAGAGGCGTTTTGATACTGTTGTAGATATAAATCGCTTGTTGTGCTTCGGGTAGGATTTCCTACTCGGTATTAGTCCCATAATGGGATATTGGTGATGTCTTTGTAGTTAGTTGTTTGATATGATGATTGTGATTGTGATTGTGATTGGTTTCTATGGCTCTCGAGATGCGTTCTCGGCTGAGTGGGGTCACTTGCGGGAGTGACTTCACGCCCTAGTTTCGCCCTTCGTGGAACCCGCCACGGAAGGGGATGTGCACATTAATGGGACAGGGTTATCGCTCGTACGATGAGCGGGGCTTAGGTGGGAACGGCTGCGGTCCCCCATCGGCGTGGTGGTCCAGTGGACGTCGTATTGAGATGATGGGAGTTGGTGGTGTGTGTGTGTGTACGTGCGGTGATTGGTATCTGTTATCTTATTGTTGTTATCTATATTGATTGTGTGATTGTATGCGACCCGGTGTTGTTTTGTAAACTGCGGTGATCCATTCGGGGATGGTGAGCAGATATTGAGCGGGTATTGAGATGAGTACGGGATATTTGGGATGCCACGACATGACGATAGGAGTCTTCATTGTAGCCTTAGTTTGTTTTACATTTCGGTTAGAACAGTCATTTGAGAATCTTGTATCGTACTTTGGTTTGGTTTTGAGGATTGTATTTATTCATTAAACTATTTATAATAAATGTTGTTTCTGTTTTGTCTATTTGATTATCATACCTCGGGCGACCGAGATGGTGATGCCTTCATACCTGAGTGGTCCTGGTAAGGCACTTGGAGTATGGGGGTGTTATAAATGGTATCAGAGCGACGATCCTGAAACCTGTAACCAATGAATTTAATGAACATAGGGAGTCAATTAAAATGAACCCGGGGTAAAAGTTGTAGGAGCTAGTGCAAAGGCTTGGGAGACGTCCTAAAGTCGCGGGGTCGCCCTACAACTTTGAACCGGTCACATGGGAAAGTGTTTGTCGAGTCATATGTGTGCTTGGTTAACTTGTTAACAATGTGATGAAGTGTGTGATTGTTGGATGTTGAAGGAGAAGTTGAGAATGTGAAAGAAAAGTAATATATGTGTAGACATGATGTTGGAATAACATGTTGGATGTTTACAATGTGGCTTTAATAGCATGATGAATTGATCTTGTTGATAGTAGAATAGATGCGTAGCATATTTACTATGTTATCATGTGGTTTTATAAAGTTTAGCATGTTAGTGTACGACTAACATGCGGGTAGCTCTTACGAGTTAGTGATACTCGATCGAGTGGGACTGACTCGATCGGGTGGGTTTTTGGCGATTTTGAGTCCAGAATCGAGTTTTGGGGCACTCGATCGAGTAACTAGGGGTACTCGATCGAGTAGGGGGTCACTCGATCGAGTAGCCTAGATACTCGATCGAGTAGGTAGGAGATTAGAAGGTCTGTTTGGTTCTGGAGTTTGGGTACTCGATCGAGTACGTGGGGCACTCGATCGAGTAGCCCGTTACTCGATCGAGTGTGTTTGGGGACTCGATCGAGTGGGTTCCGGGCAGCGTGTTTTCGTGTTTTGAGGATTAGAACGTGTGTTTATGTTTACCCTTTCTTATATAGCTTCAAGATGCCGCCCAAGAGAACTGCTTTGTACGCGAGAGCTGAGCTTATGACCACGGATGACATCGTTAAGATGTTAGAGCACCAGGATGCTCTTACTGAGACCCTGAAGAGAGTGAATGAGGACAAGGATAAGAGTAAGGAGAAGGAGGTTGATCATTCTAAAATCAGCCTCTATATTGCGAGGTTTAACCCGAAAGAGTACAAGGGGGTTGAGGAGCCTAATCTGCTTGATAGTTGGCTGAGAGAGATGGAGAACATCTTAGACTTGGTTCATTGTCCTGATGAGTTGAGGGTGGAACAGGCTGCGTTTTATCCGAGGGAGGCGCGGGCAAGTGGTGGGATTCGGTGAAGGTGAGTGCTAAGGAGATATACACCAACCAAGGCTTACTGCGATACCTTGGGGGAGTTTCGTAGGAAATTTGTGAGGAAGGAGTTCGTGACGGAGCATGTGAGGAGTAAGTTGAGGGAAGAGTTTGATAAGTTTAAGATGACCGCCGAGATGTCGGTAGCCGAGTACTACAGACAGTTCAATGAGAAGTCCGGTATCGAGGATATGGGTTTGAGTGAGGAGAACTGGCATTGAGGTTTGAGAGAGGGTTGACTACCAAGATTATGGATAAGTTACCCGTGGGAATCCTTACCGATGTTAAGGAAGCTTATGAGAGGGCTGGGAGAGCTGAGAGGTTGGTGGAGATGGCTCAGGAGAGGTCTGGTGGTGAGAAGAGGAAGTCGGAGAGCGAGGGTGGTGGCCAATCTAATTACAAGAAAGGCAACTACAATCGTCGATCTAAAGGATTTTCTTAAGGGGTGGGTTTAGTCTTGGGACTTCCTTTGGGCGTGGCCGAGGGAGTGTGAGTAATAGTTGGGGAGTGACCTGCTTTGGTTGTGGTGGTGTAGGCCACAAGAGACATGAGTGCACGAGTGCACCGGGATCTGTTCGAGACACGCACGAGCTTCGCGAGCAATGGACCCGGTGGATCATGGCCAAACCGGGAGGTCGAGCTACCGAGTGGAGGCAACCGCAACGGCGGTAATTCTTATCGAAGACACCGATGAACAACAACAACAATCAAGGGTCGGGTGCTAAGCCGACCGCATCGCCCAATCTTGTCCGGGGAGGTGGGCGGAAGACCGATGCAAGCGATTCATGATGGAGAAGAAGGCGGTGAGGAAGATGCGCACGTTATCAAGGTACATTCCTTGTTAATGGTATTCCTACGTTTGTTTTGTTTGATTCGGGGGCTTCTCGGTCGTTTGTGTCTTCGAGTCATGTAAAACAGTTGGGTTTGAGAGTATATGAGTCGTTAGTGAGCGAGTTTTCATACCTTCGGGTGAGTCGTATCGTGTAGGAGGTTGTTTAGAGATGTATCTTTGATAGTTGGGCAAGTCGATTTTCTTGTAGACTTGCTAGAGTTTCCTTTTAATGGTTTTGAGATGATAGTTGGGATGGATTGGTTAGGAAAGTATAAGGCTAAGATATTTGTCATCAAAAGAAAGTGTCCCTAAGAGGTCCTAAGGGTGTTAGTGTGTCTTATCGTGGGTTTCTAGTCAAACCCAAAGTTAAGTTGATTAAATTTGTTACCTTGAAGTCTTATCGAGGAAGGGATGTCCTTTGATCTGTGCCATGTGAGAGATGACCGGATAGAGAGCCCGGCAATTGATGAGATACCGGTGGTGGGGAGTTTGCGAGATGTTTTTCGAGAAGAGATTCCTGGGTTGCCACCAGAAGAGGGAGATAGATTTCACCGTAGAGTTGAAGCCGGGGACGGGGCCAATCTCTAAGGCACCGTACCGTATGGGTCCTAAGGAGATGGAGGAACTTAGGAAGCGGTTGGATGATTTGATAGAGAAGGGATACATTAGACCAAGTGTATCGCCTGGGGAGCACCGATTCTTTTCGTGAAGAAGAAAGATGGGAGCTTGAGGTCGTGCATAGATTACGGGAGTGAACCGTGTGACGATAAAGAACAAGTATCCTTTGCCAAGGATAGATGACTGTTTGATCGGTTGAGTGGTGTGATCTTTTCTAAGATTGATTTGAGGTCGGGGTACCATCAGGTGAAGATTAGAGAGGTGGACATACCGAAGACAGCTTTCACGTCAAGGTATGGCCATTATGAGTATGTGGTGATGCCGTTTAGGTTGTCTAATGCGCCGGCAGTGTTTATAGATTTGATGAATAGAATCTTCAGACAGTTCTTGGATCAGTTTGTGGTGGTGTTTATCGATGACATCCTGGTCTACTCTAAGACTAAGGAGGAGCATGAGGAGCATCTGAGGATCGTGTTGCAGACTTTGAGGGATCATGAGTTGTATGCTAAGCTGTCCAAGTGTGAGTTCTGGTTAGAGAAAGTTGCTTTTCTGGGGCATGTAATCTCTAAAGATGGGGTAGCTGTGGATCCGGCGAAGATTGAAGCAGTGACAAAGTGGGAAGCACCAAAGAATGTTCTTTGAGGTTAGGAGTTTCTTGGGTTTTATTTGGATACTACTGGCGGTTCGTGAAAGATTTCTCCAAGATAGCTAGACCGATGACAGCGTTGATGAGGAAAGAGAACAGGTTTCGTTGGGATGAGAGTTGTGAGACGGCGTTTCAAACCTTAAAGGAGCGTTTGACCACAGCTCCTATCCTAGCATTGCCTGAAGGGAGCGAGAATTTCGAGGTTTATACAGATGCCTCGAAGAATGGGTTGGGATGTGTGTTGATGCAGAATGGTAAAGTGATTGCCTATGCTTCTAGCGGTTGAAGCCTTATGAGGAGAACTACCCTACTCATGATCCGGAGTTGGGTGCGGTGGTGTTTGCTCTCAAGATTTGGAGACATTACCTTTATGGAGCAATCTTTAAGGTATTTTTCGATCACAAGAGCCTTAAGTATATCTTCACGAAGGATTTGAACATGAGACAGAGAGGAGGTGGATGGAGTTGATTGGCGACTACGACATGGAAATCATCTACCATGAAGGGAAGGCCAATGTTGTTCTTTGATGCTTTGAGTAGAAAGAGTGTACATTCCTTGTGTACGGCTCTATCTTTGATGAGGTTGAGGGATGAGGTAGCGAGCTTTGGGATACATATGATGCGAAAGGGGATGCCATGGGTGATATGACAAAGTACATCGGAGTTTTATGATGATATTCGGGATAAGCGGGCTTTGGATCCTAAGATAGTGGAGTGGAGAGCTGGAGTAGAGAAAGGGACGGTGTCCCGGTTTTCCATTCATACGGATGGTAGTTTGAGGTTTGATGGTAGGTGGTGTGTTCCTAATGATGAGGAGTTGAAAAAGACGATCATGATAGAAGCGCATTGCACACCATATTCAGTTCATCCAGGTGGAGAAAAGCTATACAAGGATTTGAAGAAAACGTTTTGGTGGCCTAGGATGAAGAAAGAGACAAATTTGAGTTTGTGTCCCGTTGTTTGACATGCCGAGAGTTAAAGGGGAACAGAGAAGACCACAAGGTAAGATTCGGTCTTTAGAGGTGCCTGAGTGGAAGTGGGAATCCATTTCCATGGATTTCATTAATGGGTCCGCCTAAGAGTCAACAAGGTAACAACATGATTTGGGTGATAGTGGATCGTCGACTAAGTCGGCTCACTTTGTTCCAATGAAAGACACATGGACTAAGGCACAATTGGCTATGGCCTATCGAAAGAATGTGCTTAAGTTACATGGAGTCCCTAAGGACATAGTATCGCAGAGATGCGAGATTTATATCGAGGTTTTGGAAGGAGTTGCGGGAATCGTTGGGAACAACTTTGAAGATGAGTACAACATTTCATCCCTGCGACAGAGAGGGTGACCGAGAGAACAATCAAGACTCTTGAGGATATGTTGCGAGCTTGTGTGATGGATTTTGGTGGTAGGCTGGGAGCAAAGGCTGGATTTGATAGAGTTTTCTTACAACAACAATGACTATCACACCAGTATTGGTATGGCACCGTTTGAGGCTTTGTATGGGAGGAGATGTAGGAGTCCAATCTGTTGGGACGATAGTGCCGAGGCAGTGGTTTTAGGACCAGAGATGGTGCATGAGATGGTGGAACAGATTAAGATGATCGGGGAACGGATGAGAGCGACCCGGGATCGACGAGAAGAGTTATGCGAGATCTACATCGTCGGGACATAGAGTTTCAGGTTGGGGACAAGGTTCTTCTGAAAGTGTCTCCGATGCGTGGAGTTATGAGATTTGGGAAGAAAGGCAAGCTAAGTCAGAAGTTTATAGGGCCTTATGAGATCTTAGAGCGAGTTGGGGAAGTTGCTTATCGTTTGGCTTTACCAGCTGCGTTGGAAAGAGTGCATAATGTGTTTCATGTATCGCAGCTGCGGAAGTATGTGAGTGACCCGTCACATGTGTTGGAGGCAGAGAGCTTAGAGCTAGATGAGTCCTTATCATATCTTGAGGTGCCTAAGCAGATCCTAGACCGAAAGGTTAGAAAGACTAGGAGTGGTGAGACAGTGTTGCTTAAGATCCTTTGGTCTAACCACGAGACCGAGGAAGCTACATGGGAGGCAGAGGATATCATGAAAGAGCGTTACCCTTTACTTTTTGATCAGGTATGTATGGTTACGGGGACGTAACCTTGTTTCTTTTAGGGGGGTAGGAGATGATCGCGAGAGCTTTTAAGAGTTTTACACCCCTTTTATATGCTGTGTCGGTATGTGTGTCGGGATGAGTTGGGGTAGTATCATGCTTTACGTTGTGTTTTTGTTTGACTTTTGAGTCGGGAAGCTGATGGGAGTACCTTTGTTTAGTAGTGGTTTGAACTTCGGGGACGAAGTTCCTTTTAAGGAGGGAAGACTGTAATACTCCGTATTTATATGTCTTGGGGTACTCTATCGAGTAGCCTTTACTCTGTCGAGTATGGGCAAGTTGCGAAATAAAATAGTTTCTGACCTGTTGGGTACTCGATCGAGTAGCCGGGGTACTCGATCGAGTAAGGGGGTACTCGATCGAGTACCTTGGGTACTCGATCGAGTGTCCGGTTTTACGGGGAGTTTTCTCGGGTTTTGTTAATTATGCGATTAAGGTATTTAAACATATTCGTCATTGTTTTAATTCACTTTTACAAAACCTAAAACCCTGTTTAAGAGAGAAAGCAGCCACTTTGTCTTCCTAATCGCATTCTTAGCAATTCCCGGAGTTCAGACGGTCGGTTCTTGTTGTTTTTCGTGTCGTTGGATTCCTTGCGTCGAGGGTAAGCTTTTAACATAATTTTCATAATGTTTTGTTGGGATTGATTAAAACCTAATTTAGAGATTGGGGGTTTTATGAGTAGTAAGTGATTGGTAGTCTTTATGTGTTATGTGTTAGGAGGAGGATTCGTAGAAGAGGCGTTTTGATACAGCTGTAGATACCGTCTGCTTGTTGTGCTTCCAGGTAGGATTTCCTACTCAGTATTAGTCCCATAATGGGATATTGGTGATGTGTTGTAGTTAGTTGTTTGATATGATGATTGTGATTGTGATTGTGATTGTGATTGTGATTGGTTTCTATGGCTCTCGAGATGCGTTCTCGGCTGAGTGGGGTCACTTGCGGGAGTGACTTCACGCCCTAGTTTCGCCCTTCGTGGAACCCGCCACGGAAGGTGATGTGCACATTAATGGGACAGGGTTATCGCTCGTACGATGAGCGGGGCTTAGGTGGGAACGGCTGCGGTCCCCCCTGGCGGTGGTCCGGTGGGACGGTCGATATTGAGATGATGGGAGTTGGTGGTGTGTGTGTGTGTCTGTGCGACAGTTCAGCTGTCTGTTATCTTATTGTTGTTATCTATATTGATTGTGTGATTGGTACTGACCCCGGTGTTGTTTTGTAAACCTGCGGTGATCCATTCGGGGATGGTGAGCAGATATTGAGCAGGTATTGAGATGAGTCTCGGGATAGCGGGATGCCACGAGATGACGATAGGAGTCTTCCGCTGTAGTCTTAGTTTGTTTTACATTTCAGTTAGAACAGTCATTTGAGAATCTTGTATCGTACTTTGGTTTGGTTTTGAGGATTGTATTTATTCATTAAACTATTTATAATAAATGTTGTTTCTGTTTTGTCTATTTGATTATCATACCTCGGGCGACCGAGATGGTGATGCCTTCATACCTGAGTGGTCCTGGTAAGGCACTTGGAGTATGGGGGTGTTACAAAGGCTCCTATAATCAGTTGGTCTTTACGGAACCATTTTTCATAGGCTGGGTTGGGAATAGGTTCAGGGTCGGGTTTGGCCGCGGTGGCAGCCGGGGTGATTGTTTTCGGTGGGGCTTTGGTGGTGCCGTCGAGGTAGGTAAATAGGCTGAAGCCAAGGAAGAGGCGACTAATCTGATAGTGCCATGCACGGTAGTTGGTAGGGGTGAGTTTGGTGCAAGAAGGGAAGGATACGGAGAGGAGCGGTTTTGATGGTTCAGCGGAGTTTGAATTTGGGTGCTGGTGGTTGCCATGGGTATGTCGACGGTGAGTAGGGCAGCGGAAAAGGTTAGTAGTATAAGGATCGATATGATACCTGATACCATATAAAGTATATGTGAATATTTTTGTTATTATTGATGAATGAAAGAGTTACATGGGTTACATATTTATAATAACTTTACAAAACTAACTTAGTCAACTGAAGATATACAAGCATAATTAGAGGAGGTAAAATAGGTAACAAGATAACTAATTACAAAGATAATGGCAAGATAATATGTAAGCACAAATCCCGTTTGATTTGTTCCACATTTAGAGGAGTGCAATCTTGAGGGTTGACTTGTATCATTAACATCATCTTGCTAACCATAATGTGATTTTTAATTTGATGTGAAACTCTTTGTACATTTGCATTAGTTACATGTATGTGAAACTGACTGTTAATTTGATGGTCAAGTTTGCAGGACTGTTAATCTGATGGTGCAAAGTTAAAGAATGAACTATCCAAACAACAAACATATAAAAGATGCACATGAAATATGTCAAGACACCGTCAACTCATAAGGATTGCATCACGACTGGAAATTGTTTGTGAGATAATTTAAAAGAAACATGCATGAAGGACTACGAGTTTTATTTGGGGGGTATGCTTATGAGTAGGGATGGCAATGAATCCAGGATCCGCTCCAGATCCGCAGGATCCGACCCGCATGGATCGGATATGGATCCTAATTTTTGGGACCCGTTGAATATGGATCGGATATGGATCCATTACTTATAAAGCGGATATGGATCTGGATCTCACCACTCAGATCCAGATCCGATCCGCATACCCGTTTTCAATATAAAAAAAAACAAGTTATCAAAGTACTCATTTACTTACTTCACAAGTCATAAGTTTATAGTATTAAAAAATAAAAGTTGGTAGTGCATGACGTAACTTAGTAATTGTTACTAGTTATGCCACTTAATTTGGCCACTGACATTGAATTTTGTAGACTTTATGCCACTTCGTAGGTTTAAAAGATGTAGTTGAAATGCTATTATGTGCGTCTAATATGTCACTGACCTAGTTTGTTATTGACACACTTATATCGCATGGATAGTTCGTGTTACTTAAATTATAACACTATTGTGTTTGTTATTTATTTTGATATTGTCTTAGATCCGCATAGGATCCAGATCCGACCCGGACCCGGCGGATATGGATCTGGATCTGAGAAAATTGGACCCGGCGGATATGGATCGAATATGGATCCAAAGTGGAAAATGCGGATCTGGATCTGGATCTAGTTGGATCCGGTCCAGATCCGGCCCGTTGCCATCCCTACTTATGAGTAGATTGAGTTTTTGAGTAATAATAGAAGTGAGAATTGAAAAATAACGTTATATCATTATAGAAGTAAAACGTGCAAATACCTAATGTTAGTCTATTACTCTTTCCGTCCCAATCATTTGTTTACGTTATAGCATTATAGAAGTAAAACGTGCAAATACCTCATGTTAGTCTATTACTCCCTCCGTCCCAATAATTTGTTTACCAATTTTATTCTTTCTGATTAGTATTTTAATCAAAAGTAAACAAATGATTAAGACTTAGGGAGTATAATATTTATCTATATTATTAAAGGAATCTTTTTTCGAGCGATTACAGATAGTCCAACTTTAACGAACTACCTATATAATCAATATATCAATATCTATCTATATTAATAAAGGAAGCTTTTTTCGAGCGTTTATAGAGAGTCCAACTTTAGCAAACTACATAAAATTAATCTTAATTTTATTTAATAATTTTTATAAATAAAGAATCTATACGATAGAGTTTGAAAGAAATACAAACTAAATAATTTATACGATAGAGAGTTTGAATGATATACAAACTAGGGAATTATCACCATATATAAGGTGGTCTGATGTAGCCTACCAAGCATATTTTATTATTTCCCATTCTATTCTATTTCTATTCTTACGTTTTTCATCTTTTGATTGTAATTTATTTATTTATTTATTTGTTTGCATTTTTGTCTTTTGTTCTTAATATGATTTATTATTGTTATGCTATTGTGTTTGTGAATCTAATTAACTTTCTCTTGCTTTTTAATGTTAGATTAGAAGAATATTTTTCATCAATTTATATTTAGTGCATAGTTGTGTTATAAACTTTTAATTTGAAAATTAATCAATTATTTTATTTGATATGCAGGATTTCGAAATACAAATTGATGAGAGTGCACTGATAAGATTTTATAAGGTGATAAATTTGATGTTTTTATATTTTTTTATTAAATGAACGAATTTTATGATTTGTTACAACTCTATTTTTTCCTTACAATAATTTTTAATTGTGAATATAATGTATGTATTGTTAAGTTAGGACTTTGGCTTCAATGGTGAATTTTCTTCAATCGTATTCAATGGAAAGAGTTGTTAATGATCAAGGTAAATATTTCACTCTCTTTATTTGAAGTAGTTATTTATTTTGATTTGTTGAAGCAGTAATTTATGTAGATTGAACATGATATTATAAAAAGTAAATAGACATTATGTATCGCGCATTATGTATTTTGTATATGTTTGATAATATTCCATATTTGTGTGTTATTCAGTGTCTCACTCCATACAAATTTTGACATAGTGGTGTGACACCATTCACGAATATGAGACAGCGAATCCTTACTAATTTCTAATACTCCCACCGTTTTTTCTTTTCATTTAATTTCTAAAATTATGTGAAGAAATTTGAAAAGTAGGAAGAAAATAGAAGGGAGTGACCTAATATATTTTAGAGATCCTCATATTAGTAGCAATTCCCAAAAGTCTTTTGATTTTCCCTTTTACTAAACACAAATGATTTTCTATAAAGTATAATTTTATTTCTCTTTATAGTTGTGAAATTTTAATAGATTTTTTATAATATATACGAGTATATAGTATTTTCGTTGGGTGCTTTGCAGGTTATCTAATTTTCCGTGTGGTCATCCAATAAGAGTCGTGATGAAGATGAGCTAGCGAGAAATAAGTGATTATCAGCTTATACATGTTACTTACTTTTTGGAATAGAATTAGGTCTCGTTTGGTTGCCCTCTCAAAAATGGGTGAATTAGAAAATCCCATGATTTGGAAAAATGAGGGATGTTTGGTTACCCCAAATCATGGGATTTTCTTTTTCCCATGAATTCCCAACTCCTCCATAATGGAGGAGTTTAATTACCTAGCCCTCCCTAGGTAATTAAAAACTCCTGTGTCAATTTAATTCCAGGATGTCAACCAAACGAGTTTTGGGCAATTCACATGAATTGGCCAATTCACGTGTTTTGTAAAATCATGGGATATTAATTCCCGTATGACTAATGAGCTTCCACCTTTATTCATGATCATAGATTGATGACATAGAATAGATTCTTATAATATTTTTACTGATAATGAATCACGTAAAGAATTTTGCAAAACTTTCTTAACTTAGCTAAATATAAAAAAATAAAGAAACAAGAAGACTTAAACTGATTAACGTACTTATATCATATTTATATGTTATATCTACCTTCGGTGCTGACCGGGTAATAGCCTACAAACCGTGTATCTCAAACGATTATATAGAATCCAACGTTTATAAAAAGACTAACAAGGTTGGCTACTGATAGTCTACTAAGAGTCTTACATCCTTCCGATATTACACATGAATCATAATAGTAATTGTACTCCATGTCAAACACTAAATTTAGGAGTTTGTAATACCATAACTCAGCATTAGTGTAATTCTCTGCACTATGGTCGTATAGTCCAGAACTCCGAGTTATGTAGAAGTTAGGCTCTCTAATAGTTACTTTGAAATTTCCTTTTATAGGCGTCTTAAGCCTTTTCTTCACGTTTTTCGTTTTTAGTTTGTAGGAACTACTAATTATACTCATGGACAAGTTACTCTATTTATGGAATAGCTGCGGGTAATAAGGTTTAGTCATTGACATTAAAGCAAACGCAAATTCTTATTTCAGACGGGTTGTTTTTCCGTCTGAATTAAGACCGACAAAATGTTGCCATTTTTTAAGAGAATGTAACCATTTAATCCACAAAATGTTATCACTAGAGGTGTCACTTTTTACCCTGAAAATGATGTGAAAAATAATGGTAACATGTTATCAGAGAATAACAACTTTGATTTTAAAATGACAATATATTGTCCGTCTTATTAGACGGGAAACAGTCGTCTAATGCAAGACGCGGACAAAGCAAAATATTAAAGTAGTAGTTGCCTATGAGGCTATGAGCTATGAACTCGTTACCAATAGCTAATAGAAAAAACAGACGTGGTAGTCTCCAAGTTTTTTGAAATACCTAAATTAAATAAGAATAATTAAATTATTATGTGATAATATAACGTGGCTATTCTATCAACTAAATAATGTGGCTAAATTAATTAGGCAATTTGGTTCACATAGGAAAGACGCAAGATCAATCAATTCCCTGCGCTAGCAATTTAGTTTGCTATAGTATATGTTACTATTAACTTAAAACTTTTTGTATCTTCTACTTTTTGTTAAGACATTTACGTCATTTTTTTTTGTTATTAGTTGCTTTCAATAATTATAATTATATATTTGAATACCACAATATAGTTAAGTATGGTATTGATTAATACTAATTTTATAATTCTTTTTATTTTGTACTTATGAGTCGTTTGGTTGATCAAACAACTTAATTTTTCTAGAAACTTCAATTTCATAGGAATTAAGTTCCTACATCCAATTCGGGTGAATTTGGCAAAAGTGTCTGGTTGCTCAGGTAGAAATTAAATTCCATGGGAATTTCCAATGACTAAATGGGGAGTAGGTAAGCGAATTCCTACATCATGTAGGTATTGGAAGTTTCTGGGAACTTCTAATTCCTCCATTTTCAAAAAAAAAAATATGACAACTAAACAACCCATGTTTTTGCAAATCATGGGATTTTCCAATTCACGTGTTTTTAAAGTGTCAACCAGACAACCCATTAGTTAGTTTGAAATTGGAATTCGCATTGAGCCTCTTTGTAGACATGCGTTGAGATTTATAGTTGTTGTTTTATAATTTGATCTTCAAGATGATTAAGATTTAACTGAATATTACAAGTGGCCCGTGCATCGCACGGGCATTAAATCTAGTATATATATAAAAGAGGTTTTTTTCAGGCAATTCTAAGAGACTCCAAGTTTTTTGAAACACTCTAATTATAATAATAATAATAATAATAATAATAATAATAATAATAATAATAATAATAATAATAATAATAATAATAATAATAATATTGATCTAAAAAAATAACAAAATTCGTAAATATTAATCTAAAAAGATAACTTTTGTTTCATGGAAACTTTATCTCTTAAAATTAAAAAATTATTGGGAATATTAATCTAAGAAAATAACATAATTTGTAAATATTAATCTAAAAAGATAACTAATTAGGATATGCGATAGAAATCTAATTTGACTATGAGATAGAAATCTGCTCCTACGTTTCTCTAATATATATGTGCCCCTACTATATTTGACCTGATAAGAAATTTTGTATTCTTTCCCATCCCTACAGTTTAGCTAATGATGAATTTTTTTTTATCGTGTTATCCCCTCCCCACTATTAGCTTATTTATTATTTGTATATATTAGGTTGCAGTAAACATGTTTTATATTGGCTTCTAATCTTTTTCGTCAATTGAATTATTGTATAGTTTGTGAATTTGAGTGATTTTGTTTGCTTTTCTTTTCAGGTATACGAGGACTAACAATTTCATCTTATTTATGGTGTTGGACATACATCTGAATATTCGTACAAGAACGGATACGAAACACTAAAATTTTTATTATTGTATGTTATTCCTTCCGTCCCAATAAACCTGAGACGGAAGAGTCGTTAGATGACAGTGAAGAAGCAAATAATAAACCTGAGATGGAAATTGCGTAATTTTCCTCAATGTTGATGGGCGGATTGAATGTCATGCGTATTAAAGATTTATGTATTCTAAAAGTCTGTATTCACCTAAAAGTCTGTATTCACAAACCTGTATCGTAGTTGGAGAAGCCAAGATCGAGGGCGTTACCCATATTTAGTGCCAAACCGAATACTCAAACCATGAGTCCTATACTCCTATTTTCAGTTTGGAAAGAATCAAAACACTACCATGGGCTATAATAGATTCAATGTTATTACTACGACTCCGACAAAGGTAATATTCTTCAAAAAAATCTCTGCTAATACGAATAATTCTTATTCGGGTTCTATTATGAATAATTTTTTTGGGTTAATCAACATCTATTATAGCCCATGTGCAGGAGAATCAGACGATGGTACCATCCGCATGAATACCAACCGCATGAACTTTTGCTTAAAAATAAGTTAGATAATATCCAGTTTCATATGGGGAGGATCAAGGCCCGTATTGATTTGCATTCACTCCATTACAAGAATTGGTAGTAGACTAAATTTTTTTCCTGGGGAAAGCCGACTAAAATTCCCTGGATTTAAGAAATAAATCACGTAGATTTGTCCTTCGTTATACATTATTGCTTATAGTTATATGGTGTTCTATTTTATTGTCGACACTATAATGAAGCGATGTACGAGTAGATTTTAAGAAGTCAAATATGCAAAATAATAGTTACCATTGAATTAAAAGTGTCACAAATTTTAAGAGAAACGGTCTCTTATTAATTTTAATAGAAGACTTACTAATTACCATTTTTATTTAATATTTATCTTTATCTTTTTAATTAGTTTTTATTTTTAAAGATAACTTTTGTTTCATGGAAACTTTATCTCTTAAAATAAAAAAATTACTAGTTTTAAACCCGTGCAAAATTGCACGGATATGTATTTGGGCCGGTATTAATGTTTTTGGATGCATTTTTTTTTTTGCATATCTATTGTAATTATCTAGTTGGTCTAAATTAATTTCATTTATTCCTAATGTAAAATTATTTCATAGTATTTTTGCTAAGACGGAAATTGTCGCATGTTTGTATTGGCGGAGGATTTGAAGAAATTAATTCTTTGTACACCAACGGGTCCCACCATAACCTGAATTTTTTTTAAAAAAAAAAAAAAAAAAAAAAAAAAAAAAACTGTACAAATGACGTGGCGCATCCTGCATTCAGCATTGTCTTCTGAATTAATAAAGATAAGATTGGGAATATTAATCTAAAAAAATAACAGAATTTGTAAATATTAATCTAAAAGGATAACTTTTCTTTCATAGAAATTTATCTCTTAAAATAAAAAAAATTATTTGGATATACTCCCTCTGATCCAGACAGATGTAAACATAAGCAAAAAGTGGTTATTTAAGAAAATGTGAAAAAGTGAGGGGTAAAGTAGGAAATATTGTTTGGGGCCACATGAGTTTAGGTGAATTAAATAAGTAGTTGGTGAGTGGGTGAGTGAATGGTAAAGTTGTAAATATGTAGTGGATGTAAGGGTAATTTAGTTATTTTTCATGCCAAATATGGTATGTTACCATTGGTGTGGTTCATCCATTTTAGGTAAGTGTTATTTGCGTGACTTTGACTTGGTACCCTCTGGTCCCATCTATTTTGCCATTCTTAGACTCTATAGATTTCACTTTGCCGTATAATAAGGTTGATTCATCAAAAATTAGTTTATAAGTTAAAAATAAAGTTAAAATATGGGCCAGTTAAATCATATGTAGCCAGCGTATTACTGAATCATAAATTGTAGCAAAAAACAAAATAGAAATTTGTGCAATTATATAAATGATTTTAAATCCATTGCAAGATGTATGTTAATTGATATTTAATCATACTAATCAAGTTGAGGTTTAATCACTAGGAATTTGATTATAGAAAAAACATCCGAATAATTTAATAAATAAATTAATGTCCAGTAGAAGGATAGGAAATTATAAACAACGGAAAGAAACAAAAATAATAATAAGCAAATTAAATGTGCGTGGGAGATGGATAAGACAATGACACGACACAATACAAATACGATAGTTGCTGCTACCCAAAACAGTAAATCTCCTTGTAAACCATATCTGTCATGAGAGGGGTTTTTCACAAAAATTAATGAAAAACTGTCTCTCTTAGAAATTTATGGAAAAGTATAATGGGTATAATGTGTCTTAGAAATTTATGGAAAAGTATAATGGGTATAATGTGTACAACAATGCGAGCTTTGGGTATTAGTTAGGTGATTTATCTCTTTTTAATATTATATAGAGTAATATATCTAATCTCAATCTCATCACTTACTATTTTTATCGGGTCAATATAGTGTGGAAACATGAAATGCACAATCTCATTTGCGTACGAACCACTATAATTTCCGCAAGTTTAAATACTTCTACGAATATATGAGTACACGAGGATAAAATTTTAGTACAACTCCTAATAATACTCGATACAACATCCCTTCAATTTTTTATGATCTTCCCTCTTTCTCTTTTCAAACAAGTTTGATTATCTTTCGTCTTTCCTTTTTTGATAAGTTTCATTCATATTCTATTACAATACTTTATTAGTTACTTACAACAATATAATTACATTTTTCACAATTTCACTTAAAAAAAAAACAATTTTTAGTAACCGTGCAACGCACGGGCACTAAATCTAGTAGATTATATATAAATAGTTATACGATTAAGATATAATTGAAATCTGTAACTAACATTTAAAATCAAAATAGTTGAGTCTTACTGGGTCTTGGTCACTTGGCCAGAAAAAATAAACGAGGAGAAGAGGAGTTTGAGGGGTACCAAAATTTAACTAGGACTAGGATAGAAACACAAACTAACCTATATAAATAGTTAAATACTCCGTAGTATTGATTGACTTATTGCCATTGATTCATTGATTTTATATAATATTGTTGTCATTGGTTATTGTGTTAATAATTATACATTTGAGAGATAATCGTCTATTTTGTTTATTTGCAGGATACATAGGTATGAATTGACAAAAGCCAATAATAACATTAGGTAACAAATTCAGTTTTTTTATCCGTATATTTAGTTTTTTTAACTTAATTATAGTAAACCAAATTGTAGAAAATTATTGCTAGAAGATAACCATTATTTTTATGCGCTACAATTAAGTTAATCAAGTACTTAACAAACTGCCCTCTTCTGTGTAGCAAAAATCATCGTACATATTGCTAGAAGGGAAAATGTATAGTTGTACTATACAATAATATGAGTGTATTATTTGCATTAATATTTGCAATAAGTTAGTTTATATAAGAAGATTTATCTGTTTTTGCTTAATTTTTAGTTTATTTTATGTAACTAAATTTGTTGGCAGATTTATTTGCAAATTATATGGTCAACTTAATTTTGGTTGAGATTAATCGAGATATCGTATGGCATAGGCGCATAGCAATTTAAGATATATAGTAGATAGTTTCGGCTTTTGATCTAAAGTATTTCATTCATTAGTATATATTACCATCTAGACTCCAAACAAACATTGACCATAATGACATGATTCTATATGGTAGTCATTCATAAGAAGTACTGTATTACGTAAAACTCAATATAGGTAATATAGTTTTACATAATCTTGAGCGGTATTTAAGTTTTCACTTTATGGACTACTCAATGATAAGATAAGTAGTTATATGACTGAGATGAATAGATGATATAGATAGATAAGTGAAAAAAGATATCTTAAGATTTGAACATGGTTAAAACTCTATTGATAAGCATACTTTATTAATTTAAGCAGTATATAAGAAACTGAGTTGACTTATTTATAGAAACATTTAACTACATAATTGCCTTGAATTAGCTAGATTGAAGTAGCATCCGTCACAACAGTTCTTAATTAATTTTGCTTAATTTGATACATAAGTGATGAACTTTTATCTTTTAGAGTTCACCAGAAACAACTCCCAAGTATTCAAGCAATATAAGAATTCTAAGAATGTTAATGCAACACAAATAACTTATGTGTACATTTGAGTTGTGGATCGGAAGGAGGGGTTAATAACAACGGTTCTCCCCCTAAATACTAAACACTTTGATATTATAGATGATTTATGATTTACTAATTAATTGTACACGTAACTTTTTCAATCTATATGTTTTTACTCTCTAACTCAGAATCAGTTCTATCAATTAAGACAATTATATACTCACATATATGTGGGTAATAAGAAAAAGAGTTAGGTCAAGTGGTAATAGCTCTTTTAGTTAAACAGTGAGATTGGAGATTCGATTCTTACCCGCGATATAATTCGCTCCTTTAAAAAAAAGACATAATGTGGGTCTTTAGTCTTAGAGTTCAAATACGTGATTTATAAATAGCATTTTTAATTTTGTGATTTTGAGAGGTTACAATTGTACTAATAATGTCATTTAATAAGAGTCATTATTCTTGGTACATAAATCTTATTATTTTTAACTATTAACTATTGTTCTTAATTTAATTTCTTGGTATTAGATTAAATTATGCATGCCAATTTAATATGGTTTTTATGTTTGACCAAGACTTTATAAAGGCTCAAAACTCGGGTGTCCAATTTAAAAAATGGGATTATTATTATTATTACCAGCATGCTAATGAGAATTAAATTTATTGAGTTTTATTTAAAGAATCTGAGCTATATCATAAAGTTTCTGAACTCACCTATTTAAACATAAAATTACACATAAACTCAGTTAGATATAGGTTGGTTGTACGGTATTATTATACCACTGAAGGTATAATGTTATTTGTGAGAATATACACGGTAGAACATTACAAATAGGCCCGTGCATAGCACGGACATTAAATCTAGTATATATATAAAAAAGACTTTTTTCAGGAAATTCTAGAGTCTCCAACTCTTGTAAAACACCTATATACTTTAAATAATAATATGTACGAAAAGATATAAATTTGGCCACACAATAATGCAAAAGATATAATAATTATATTATAATTAATCACAACTAACAAAAGATCTATTTTCTTGAATTTGTTAAGAACTAAAACACTAATTACAAAGTAATACATATATATACTCCGTATGACTTGATAACACATAACAAAAAGAGATCAATTTTTGTACCCTTTTATTCTTTAGCTTTTCTACCTTCCGTTAATTTGCATCAAGATGAATGCTTTGTTTTTCATATTTCCTTGCAATGTCGATAGACTATAGTTGTACAATTTTTTGGATGATGTATATTAATTTTCGTAACAATTTCGTAGTTTTTGCCGTTATACTAATAGATGTTTTATTGTTCTACATCTATAGTTATGGACGATCTAACAATAGCAAAGTGACATTTTTTTTCCTAGCATAATGATTTGAACAATAAACCAGAATTTTTTAGTGGCTTCGTTGGTAAGTGTTTTTCTTAGTTTTTTGTATATGTCCAAATTCTTTAGTTATTATAGTAGTTGAAGAGTTAAGAACGATAAACACCTAAGAGGGGGAGGGGGTGAATTAGGTGTACCCTTTAAAAATTTTCTCCCTTACTTGGTTAATGACTAACGCAAGTAAGATCTATTAATACGAGTTTGAGAAACTTAATGGATTGTAAGTTCACAAACGACAATGCAGTCTATGCAACAAAGATGAGAGATTGTTGCACAAAGACCGAGAGCGAGATTAACGTGTAAAAGAAGAATGATAAGAGAACGTGAAAGTAAATAAACAAACAAGACGATGTTTAAAAATTGGTTCAGCTCCTACTCCGGAGCCTACGTCCAACCGTTATTTTATTGCTTGTTTAGAAATTTACTCAAACTTAACTAAACCATTACAATGAAACAACTCGCCAACCTACTCCGGTTGCAATGCTTAAAGCTACTCCGCTTCAAGACTTAAGGTTCTATCTCAACGGTTTACAGAGTCAGAATCTCAGTGGTTCACTTAAGAACATGGAGATTACAATTAAGACCTAAACACGAGAATCATTGAACATATTCGTTTATGCAATTAAGCGAAATGATACATGGAGATTTTCTGACTTTGAAAAACAATTGAAGACTTTTGAAAAACAGAAAACGGTTTTGCAAATGATTGAAGAACAAAGCTTTTAATGCTGAAAAGATTTGCAAAGTGTTTACAATGAATGCTCTTTCAAAGTCTTGCAATAAATGAAAAATGAATTGGCTATTTATAGAGAAAGGTAGTGTGTAAGAGAAGGATCTTAACACTACTTTAATCTAATATCCACAAGTTAGTGCATGCATTTTCATTTAAAAATATAAAAGAACAATCAGGTTTGAAAGGCTCAAGGTGGCTGCATTTTTCCAAAGCAAAGGAGTGTTTCCCATAAAGTATGGGAACTCACAATTTTGCCACAAATGGAAAAAGCATAAGACCTATTTTTAGAATGAAAAACAACTTGCACAAATAGGATTAGCATCTTTTAAATTATTGTGCAAGCATATTCCTTTTGTTCTTTTTGTTCTTCAGTTTGAAATAATGTTTGTTTTAAACATAGAAAAGCTTTTTAAAGAATTTCAAACACTTGTGAATTTTCCCGAAAATTCTCCATTCGTTAGTACCAGAAACCATGGTGCAACAGTCTCAGGAACTGTTGCACGGTTTTGCCATAACTTATGCGTAAAAGAAATATGGTGAACTACCTCGTTTACAACATTTGTTCTAGACAATGGGCATGCTTGACTTGTCCTTCATCTTGATCATCTTGAACTTCTTTTGAACAATCATGGGATGCTTCAATTTGCTAAACATTTACTAAGAGGCAAACAATTAAATCATAATGAAACTTGGCATCATCAACCAAGTGTGTTCTAACAAATTCCCCCTTTGATGATGGCAAGTTTTAAATATGTGTGAAGTTCCCCCTAAGCCCATGGTGAGTCGGTCTTTGAACCAAATAGTAAGGACATCAATTAAACATGATTAAGGTGAGTGGTGGTCAACATGCTTGGCCTAAGTAGAACATCTAATCATGATAGCTAAGACAAATTCATGGTGAACGTTAGCCGAAGAGTTGTTAGTTAACACATAAACACATAATTTAACTACTTCCCCCTCTTGACATCATCAAGAGAAGAATAGAAACATGTTCAAGTAGTACATAATTAAACCAAAGACAAATGTTCAAAATAAAAGAAAAGAAACAGCCCATAGTTTGCATAAGAATTAAGAACAAAGAGCCAAAAGGATAGGAAGGTAAGGGTAGGTAAGGATGCCTCATTCATCATCAGACACATAACCACCAAGAGCTTGCACACGCTCAATAAGATCTTCATTCAAGGTTTTGAGCTCAGCAACATCTTCCTTAAGAGTCTCATTGCCCACAACCAATTTGGACACCATGTTCATAAGCTTGTCCAACTTACCGAGAACAACACCCATCTCAACAGTTGAGCCAACTGTTGCACCAGTTTTACCTCTACCCGAGAACTTGCGGGTCAACTTCCCATTGTTGATAGCCAAAGTTATTTGAGAAAGCAAACCCATGGTCATGTCATCACTGAGTTTTTCAATACCGGGGCTACCTTTCATGACTATCTTCTGTTTCATGAATACAATGGACAACCACATTCCGTATGGAATCACGGTTTTCTTGTCAAATTTCCCTTTTTGGAGGTCGGGGCAATCTCATTGATACGGTGGAAGATTAATTGGGGAAGGTTGATGGGACGACGTTTGATAATGTGGTGAATAAGGAGCATCTCAAGGAGAGAGCATCGTCCCCTACTGTTATTGCTTGGTAAGATGGCTCGGTGAACAAGGTTAAAGGTGAAACGGTGGGGGGGCTTGAAGTTTATGGGCATATATATTGGTGGTGCCACTGTCATTATCGGGTCGAAGGGTTCTCATAACCTCACTAGCCATAGCTTCATCAACATCACCCCAAGTGGTCTTAGGAAAGGTGGTAAGACCCACGGCTTCAACCTCAAGGTAAGAGGCAAGTTGGTCAATGGTCAAGACAAAGGGTTTTTGGTTTATAAATGCCGAGAGAGTTCCTGATGCAACATCAACCTTGACTGTTGCATAGAACTGAATTAACTCCGACATGTAAACCAGAGAGTGTTTGTTGAGGAGATTAAACCAACCCTGACAAAAAATAGCAGCTTTGAAGAATGCAAAAGTCGGGGAAGAATCATACCATGTTTTCTTGTAGCGTCTCCCACTGTGGAAGCAACAAGTAAGCATGCCGTGACATAGCTTGAGGGTGTCATCCGGAAGGTCGAGAGAGTTGAGATGAGCAAGGACCTCGTTCTTGAATGCCTCATCGTGAGTGGTGACCATCAACTTCATGCATGTATTGAGAGGAATTTTATCCTCAATAACATCATCATCTTCCTTTAGAAGGACCATCTCCCTCTTTCGTGGGTACCTCGGCCTTTTACCCGTTTGTGGTTTTGGTTCCTTCTTCCTTTTGAGACCGGCCTTAGATTTTGCCTTTGATTTGGTGGGAGTTTCAGTGATAATATCATCATCATCACCAAATAGTTCAGTAATTTTGATTTGGGATTTTGTTTTGGGTTTTTCGGGAAAAAGAGGTTCAAAATCCTCAGCAACAGTGTCTTCATTGGCGGATTCATTGATGTTTTCAATGTTGGGAATGGTCTCTTCTCCATGAAGAACTTCCTTTTCAGAAGTTTGATTTGGGGAATCAATTTTTTCAGCCTCTTTTTCGCTCACTGTTTCCTTTTCTTTTTCGATTTCACTCTCTTTCTCTCTTTCCTCATCTTTTTCACTTATTTTTTCATCTTTTTCATTTTTCTCTTCAACATCTTTCTCATTCACTTTTTCGGATTCTTTTTCTTTTTCTTTGTCAATAATATCACCAACAACCTCAGTTTCCTTTTCTTCTTCAACAATAGTAGCAACAATCACATCATCATCAATTTCTTTGTCTTTTTGGATGTTGCTTGCTATTTGTTTAAGCGTGGGCTCGTCTTCCTCGGAATCAACATCAACATTTGAGTCCAACATCAAGGAGATTGGTGGACTTCGTTTTAATCCACCACGACCTCCTCTACCACGACCTCTTCCTTTGACAGCCATGGATTTCTTTCTTGCAACATTTGGTTTGACTGTTGGCGGCTTGGAAGGAGACGGGGTGGGTTTGTCGGATTTTTCAACACTTGCAGCGGATTGTATGGCCATTTTTTGTTGGGCAATATACTTGGGGTTGAATGTATTTCTAAGGTTTTGAATTTCTCTTCTAGTTGATTTTTTGGGAGCCATTATGTGGATGATGATTTTGACGGTTTTGGGAGATGAAAGAGGTTGAGAGAACTTTTGAATTTTGAAGTAAGTTGTGGGTAAATGGGAAAGTGGGGTTATTACATGGGGGTTTTGTTTGATGGACGGTTGGAGTGTTAAAGAGGGAGTGGTTAAAGGTTGAGGTGGAGTATAAATGAGGGTAATGATGGCATAGGGGGCGGCTTGGTGTAGGATGTGCTAGATGAGACATAAAGTAAGTGCAAAGCTCAATGCAAAATAATTCAAATGCAAAATGTGGAGTTCCAATGCAATTTTTTCGGTACACTTGTTATATGACAATTTAGACATTTTTAGACTTGAGAACACATATACATCATTTCGTCTCTAGTCAATCATATAGGAAAGATAATTTTAATTTATGTCACATGTCGCCTAACAAACCAATTTCCAACCGAAGTTTTACGAATTGTTCCCTTTCTAACGGTTTTGTAAAAATGTCCGCAATTTGATTTTCCGTTCTACAAAAGGTTAGACATATATTTCCTTTTTCCACTTGATCACGTAGAAAGTGATGCCTTATGTCAATGTGTTTTGTCCTAGAATGTTGTATTGGATTTTTCGAGATGTTAATGGCACTTGTATTATCACAAAATATAGGAGTAGTTTCGAAAATAAGACCGTAATCACGCAATTGTTGTCGTACCCAAAGAATTTGAGCACAACAAAGAGCGGCACTTACATACTCACTTTCGGCCGTGGATAGAGCAACGGTATTTTGCTTCTTGGATGCCCATGAGATAAGGCACGGTCCTAAGAAGGTGGCAATACCCGAGGTGCTTTTTCTATCCAACGAACTCCCGGCATAATCCGCATCCGAAAATCCTACAAGATCAATGTCATAATGAGTTGGGTACCAAAGGTATAAACCTTGCGTTCCAATCAAATACCTAAAAATCCGTTTGACGGCTTTGAAGTGTGATTCTTTAGGATTTGATTGGAAACGAGCACACACACACACACACACACACACTAAATTGTATGTCGGGTCGACTAGCGGTTAAATAAAGCAATAAACCGATCATACCTCGATATACCCTTTCACTAACACTCTTACCATTTTCGTCTTTGTCAAGATTAAGCTTGGCAATCATTGGTGTAGGCATAGGATTCGAGCTAGTTAACCCAAACTTACTTATCATTTCCTTTAAGTACTTTTGTTGGTGAATCATGGTTCCTTTTTTATCTTGCTTAATTTGAAGACCAAGGAAGAATCCAAGTTCTCCCATCATGCTCATTTCAAATTCAGAAGTCATAAAATCCGAAAAGTACTTGTAAAGAATGTTGTTAGTTGCACCGAAAATAATGTCATCGACATATACTTGCACAAGCAACAGTTCCTCTGACTGTGACTTGATAAACAATGTCTTATCAACCGAACCACGTACAAAACCATTTTCTAATAGGAATTTGGAAAGCCTATCATACCAGGCTCGGGGAACCTGTTTTAAACCATAAAGTGCTTTGTCAAGTTTAAATACGTGATTAGGGAACTCATTGTTTAAAAAGTCCAGGGGTTGTTCGACAAAAACTTCTTCTTCAAGATAGCCATTTAAGAAAGCGGTTTTAACATCCATTTGAAAAAGTTTTATGCCAACATGAGATGCAAAAGCTACGAGCATTCGTATGGCCTCAAGCCTAGCTACCGGTGCAAAGGTTTCATCGTAATCAATCCCTTCTTGTTAATTAAACTCTTGTACCACTAGTCTAGCTTTATTCCTTACGATTTCTCCAACATCATCAAGCTTATTGCGATAGACCCATCTCGTACCAATTATAGTACGTTGAGATGGTCTAGGGACCAGATGCCATACCTTGTTTCTCTCAAATTGCTCCAATTCTTCTTGCATAGCCGTGACCCAATATTCATCGGATAGCGCCATTGTGATATTTGTGGGTTCAATTTGTGATATGAATACTTCAAAAGCATAGTGATTTTGGAGAGATGATCTGGTTTTCATTCCAGAGGTAAGGTCACTGGTTAAATTTGATAGAGGATGGGAACCTTGATGCTTCCATTTCTTTGGAACAAGGGTGTTAGAGGCCTCATTTGTTTCGGTTGGTTCTGATGCAACAGTGTCAGTGACTGTTGCATGGGGAATATTGTGTGAGGGTGTTTGTGGATTTGTTTCAATTTGGATAGTGGTTGGTTCACTGCACTCCTCATTCCCCCTGGATGAGCTAGCTTTATTTTGAGATGAAGGAGGGTTAATTCCCCCTGAATTTTGGCCTGCCTCCTCATGCAACAGTGGCTCCAACTGTTTCTCAGCTTCTTCCACTACTTGATCCATGTCATGACGTATCATTCCAATTTCGAAGTCATCGTCTTCCTCATCATCTTCTTCATCATTAACCTGAGTGTTTGAAACAAAGAGACTAGATTCGTCAAATATTACATGAACGCTTTCTTCCATTTTCATGGTTCTCTTGTTATAAACTTTGTAAGCTTTACTATGGTCGGAATATCCAACAAAAACACCTTCATCACTACGAGCATCAAATTTGCCTAGGTTGTCTTTTCCATTATTATGTACAAAGCATTTACTACCAAAGCACTTTAGATGTGAGATGTTAGGTTTTCTTCCTCGTAGTAATTCATAAGGAGTTTTGTTAATGATTTTTCTAATCATGACTCGATTGTAGATATAACAAGATGTGTTAACGGCCTCGGCCCAAAAGTTTCTTGGCACTTTAGAGCTAATGAGCATGGTCCTAGCCATATTTTCAAGAGTTCGATTCATTCGTTCCACAACCCCATTTTGTTGAGGGGTTCTTGCGGCCGAAAAATTGTGGCTAATACCGTACTCATTGTAATAAGACTCAAATGATAAATTCTCAAATTCGGTTCCATGGTCGGATCTCAAGGAGACAAGTTTATAACCAAATTTGTTTTGGACCTTTTTAACCCAAATTAAGAATTCATCAAAAGTTTGATCTTTAGAACTTAAGAAGAGAAGCCAAACAAATCTTGTAAAATCATCAACAATTACACAAATATAGCGACTTCCACCTTTACTAACAATACACATAGGTCCACATAAGTCTATGTGAATGAGTTCAAGAGGCAATGAAGTGCTAACAATCTTTTTGGATTTAAAGGAGCATTTTACTTGTTTACCTTTAACATAATCGTCACAAAGTGATTTGAATTCAAATTTGATGTTAGGAATGCCATCAACTCAATCAAGTTTCTTAAGGGTATTAAGTGTTTTAGCATTTACATGACCAAGTCGTTTATACCAAAGCCAAGGGTCATTCTTTTGGACACTCATGCATGATAGTGTTTGACTTGACAATGAGTATAAGTTAGTCATGTAGACATCTTTGACACGTTTACCATCAAGAATGAGTTCCTTAGTTTTTCCATCAATTATTCTACATTCACTAGCAAGAAATTCAACGATGTTACCTCGATCACACAATTGTGATATGCTTAGAAGATTGTGTTTCAAACCTTTGACAAGCAACACTTTGTCGATACATAGTGACTTTGACTTACCAACTTTTCCAATACCAATGATTTCACCTCGTTTGTTGTCACCAAAAGTCACCATGCCACCATCGTAGGCTTCTAGCGAAAGAAATTGGTTATCATCTCCCGTCATGTGACGAGAGCATCCACTGTCTAAGTACCAATTGCTGCTGCCTTTCGCTAATGCCTATAAGAAATCAAATAGTTAGTTTGGGTTCCTTCTTGACAACACCTTTCTTGACTTCTTTCTTTTTAGCACAAACATGTTTAGCCACTTTAGTACTTCTTTCTAGGTCGAGGACTCCCTTTTCACAACCATTGAACTCATGACCAGTTTTACCACAGTAATTGCAGATAATGTACTCATGAAGACCAACATACTTTCTTCTTCGAAAATCAGTTACGCTTGGGTTTCGGTTTCGAGTGCAACAGTGCGTACTTGGGTCTCGGTTTCGAGTGCAACAGTGCGTAGAACTGTTGCATTTGAAACCAAGTCCAGCATTTTTTGCACGGTTTTCATATTCTTGAGATTGTTTTAGAAGAAACTCCAAGACATTCTGACTTCCTTCCCATTTCAAATAGAACATCTTAGCCTCATCTAGCTCTTTGGTTAGTTTGTCAATTTTAGCAAGATGATTAAGATTTAGTTGACCTACTTTGTCGAACGCATGTTTAGCATGTCTCACTTCATCACTAAGCAATAAGCCAATTTGCTCAATTTGCTTGTTATCTCTTTTGCACAAGGTGAGGTCAGCTAACAGAGAGTCACGTTCTTTAGTTAGTGAAGATTTGTGAGAGTCTCAATTTCATTCATAGACTCAGATGCAACAGTTGCATCATCTGTTGCATGGATTTGTTCAGCCTTTTTCAGAGTTTCAATTTGAACAAGAAGATCATCATTTGAATTTTGCACTTGATCTAAAGCACTTTTAACATGACTTGACTCATCATTTAGCATTTCAGAAATTTTGACAAGATCTTCTTTTTCATTTTGGCATGTTGCAAGATCAATCAAAAGTTGGTCACGTTCTTTGGTTAATGAGGACACAGCTTTGTCAGGGAACTCTTCTCCCTTGTTAGACACAGATGCAACATTGCACTGATCTGTTGCATGTATTTCATCAACCTTTTTAGCAAGAAACAGATTCTGTTTTCGGAGCTTTTTAATCTCCTTTTCAAGACTCGATGATGAACTAGGTTGATCTACCTCATTTAGACATTCTTTTAAACCAATATTTTCTTCGGCTATGTCCTCAATTTCAGTTTGCATAGCCTCTAATTTATTGCTTTGGATACGACACTTATCAATGAATTGGTCTAGAAGATGACAGATCTTGTCTTTAGAGAAAGATCGAACCTTTTTCTTGAGCATATTTACCTCAATGTCAGAATCTGAATCTGAGTCCACGGAGTGAGCCATAAGACATTTAACACTTTCTTTCTTTGTTGACTTTGGAACATCATTGCTTGACTGTGATGAGATGCTAAGTTTGGCATCCAATTCTTCCTCAAGGACATCGTCCTCGTCAGAATCAGACATTCCCCAAATGGCAGTCATTACTTTGCTTTTGTATTCTCTTTTAGCAAACTCACGCTTTTCTTTAGACTTAATGTCATTCCACTTTGGGAATTCTTTGATTTGGTGACCTTTGTCACCACATTTGAAGCAACCAACAGTGGAAGTAGACTTTCTCTTGGGAAAGCGTCGTTTGCTAGTATAGTTATTAGGCCTTTGTGAGTTTCGACCATTTATCATGCCAACAATGTTTTTAGTGAACATTGCAAACTCGTCATCTTCATCCTCCTCATCACTTGAGAGAGCATAAAGAGCAAGTCCTTTCCCTTTAGAGCTTTCACCGGATCGCTTCATGAGAGTTAACTCATGAGCCATGAGTGAGCCCATAAGTTCATCAAGGGATAGCAAAGAAAGGTCTTTAGCTTCCTCAATAGCCGTAACCTTCGGTTGCCATTTCTCAGATAGGCTACGAAGGATTTTACGTACTACATCCTCGGATTCAAAGTTTCTGCCTAGACTCTTGAGGTCATTAACAATACTAGAGAAACGAGAAGACAAACTATTAATTGACTCATCTTTTCCCATGTTGAACATCTCGTATTGTTGCATGAGAAGATCAACACGGTACTTTTTGACTTGTGACGTTCCCTCATAGGCAAGATTTAGGGTGTCCCAAATTTCCTTTGCCGAGTCACAACCGGATATCCGGTTGATCTCTTGTTCACCGATGCCATATTGAAGGATGGACATGGCTTTAGAGTTTTTCTCGACTTTTCTATAATCGGCCTCAACATACTTGTCCTCACTTTTGATAGACTTAGTGCCATCGACATTAGTCACCTCAATCTTGAGGGGACCATTTTGAATGATCAACCAACATTCATAGTCCGTACTTTTAACATAGTGCTCCATGCGATGTTTCCACCAGGCATAGTTTTCACCCTTGAAGATGGGATACTTAGTGTGTTTTGAATCGTCCATAACTATGGAATCAACTCCTTGGTTTTAACCAATATCAAGAGCACGAGGCTCTGATACCAATTGAAGAGTTAAGAACGATAAACACCTAAGAGGGGGAGGGGTGAATTAGGTGTACCCTTTAAAAATTTTCTCCCTTACTTGGTTAATGACTAACGCAAGTAAGATCTATTAATACGAGTTTGAGAAACTTAATGGATTGTAAGTTCACAAACGGTACAGCAGGTTTATGCAACAGTATGAGAGACTGTTGCACAGCACTGAGAGCGAGATTAACGTGTAAAAGAAGAATGATAAGAGAATGTGAAAGTAAATAAACAAACAAGACGATGTTTAAAAATTGGTTCAGCTCCTACTCCGGAGCCTACGTCCAACCGTTATTTTATTGCTTGTTTAGAAATTTACTCAAACTTAACTAAACCATTACAATGAAACAACTCGCCAACCTACTCCGGTTGCAATGCTTAAAGCTACTCCGCTTCAAGACTTTCTCTTGCTCAAAGCTACTCCGCTTCAAGACTTAAGGTTCTATCTCAACGGTTTACAGAGTCAGAATCTCAGTGGTTCACTTAAGAACATGGAGATTACAATTAAGACCTAAACACGAGAATCACGAGAATCATTGAACATATTCGTTTATGCAACAGTTAAGCGAACTGATACTTGGAGATTTTACAGCTTTGAAAAACAATTGAAGACTTTTGAAAAACAGAAAACGGTTTTGCAAATGATTGAAGAACAAAGCTTTTAATGCTGAAAAGATTTGCAAAGTGTTTACAATGAATGCTCTTTCAAAGTCTTGCAATAAATGAAAAATGAATTGGCTATTTATAGAGAAAGGTAGTGTGTAAGAGAAGGATCTTAACACTACTATAATCTAATATCCACAAGTTAGTAGCATGCATTTTCATTTAAAAATATAAAAGAACAATCAGGTTTGAAAGGCTCAAGGTGGCTGCATTTTTCCAAAGCAAAGGAGTGTTTCCCATAAAGTATGGGAACTCACAATTTTGCCACAAATGGAAAAAGCATAAGACCTATTTTTAGAATGAAAAACAACTTGCACAAATGGGATTAGCATCTTTTAAATTATTGTGCAAGCATATTCCTTTTGTTCTTTTTGTTCTTCAGTTTGAAATAATGTTTGTTTTAAACATAGAAAAGCTTTTTAAAGAATTTCAAACACTTGTGAATTTTCCCGAAAATTCTCCATTCGTTAGTACCAGAAACCATGGTGCAACAGTCTCAGGAACTGTTGCACGGTTTTGCCATAACTTATGCGTAAAAGAAATATGTTGAACTACCTCGTTTACAACATTTGTTCTAGACAATGGGCATGCTTGACTTGTCCTTCATCTTGATCATCTTGAACTTCTTTTGAACAATCATGGGATGCTTCAATTTGCTAAACATTTACTAAGAGGCAAACAATTAAATCATAATGAAACTTGGCATCATCAACCAAGTGTGTTCTAAAAGTAGTTTATACTACTATGGTAAGTCAAAATTAATTTATATTAATTAACACGTTTTACAAAATCATATTAGAGTTTTATGAAAAGTGCAGAGTGATTTCCCTAACAAATATAGTATATGAGATATACATAATTAACATAAATTGGCTTCTTAAACTCCACGTCTATACAGATAGTGAGATACAACTTCTCTACTGCAACCCTACCAAATGAATCGTTTATGCTGCTTTTTATATGTTTTTCTCTATGAATATAAGCTGTGGTAATGTAATTTTTTTTTATCTATTAACAGGTTTTGTGGGAATGTTTAGTGGCCTATTGTATACTACTTAATTTGGCTTGCAGTTATGTATTATGGCATATGCTCATACTTGATTATTATTAGAATTACTCCCTTCATCCACAATATCATTTTGATAGAGGGAGTGATAGTTAAAAAGCTAAGGGTAATAATAGTAGTTGTTAATTTTTCATATTAAATTTAGAAAAGCTACAATTGATAAAAGTGGGATAGAGGGAGTATTAATTATTAATCGTCCATGCATAAGAATGAAATGAGAGACAGGCCACGGCCACAGGGTCGTACATAAGAATATGATGGTCCCTTAAGAAGAGGATGCCTCCTCTTTAAGCAATGCCTTTTGAACGTTAGTTTTGATGATGTCTTAAGATACGGGTCTTTGTGATTGCGTTCATGTACAAATGCATTGTGTCTATCTTAGGAGTTAGGACATGTACAATTCTCTTTCAACACTAATAGTCTATGATTGTTTTTCATGATATAAGTTACTGAGTATCTATTTTTCTTTTTGTTTGGCTATATTTTCTATATCATACATTGATTACCTTGCGTCCTTAATTTCTTTATTATTTGCAAGAGATAGCACTTACAAGTACATACATCCAACATATGTGAAAGTATTTCGAGTCTCCAACAATTAAGAACTACTAATGCAACTACTCCAGTTCATAGACTGTACATCTGAGGTAGTACCTCTTATTGTTTATTTTCTGAGTTTTATTTTAAAAATTTTGAGTTCTGTTTTAGTATAAAGTTTTGGAGCACATTTACTAAAACATTACACTAAAAAAATATAATATTGCTCAAAAACTATATTTATAAATGGTAATATGCTCAGAAAAAATGTGTATATGCTCAAAAACTACAAGGTCTGAGGTATTACCTCAGATGCGTAATCGTTTTTCTCCTAGTCGATCTCTATCTCTATACGAAAAAAAAAAAAGTTATCATTAAAAACAAGATGTGGTACGGTTTGGAGAGGAACATTAAAGATATGGAGAATTGTTATCTAAGTAGGATTCTTGTATTCCTTGGATGCAATTTAATTATTATTTTTTTTTTCAGCCGTGAAAAAAGTTCTTATACAGATGACATTTAACTCATTTGGTCAAATGTACTTATTTTACTACTACCTTAAACTAAGACAACAAAGTAACATGGTAAAAAGATCTATATATACTCCACGTACATAGACAAATTGGGTTCTTCATCCATATTCACTCCACGAGTTTTATTTACTGTTCTACACAATCAATACATCTGGTTAACTACTACCTCAATGTTTAATGCTCCCTTACTAATTGCGTTATATAAAGTAACGAGACTGGTTAGATAAAGTATTACTCCATTTAACAAACCAGTAAGGTTTCGTGAGAGACCGTCTCCAACTAAATTAATGGAAAACATAACACGGAAAATAGAAATTAGGTAACTCCCTCCCCCTATGATGTGAGAGTTCTCTCTCATAAGTTTTTATGTTAACAAAAATATTGTAAATTATAAGAGGGAACGATAAAACCAGATTTATCGGCTAACCGTACTTAAATAACTGATTCCGGGGGGATTTCGGTCAATGGTGATTGGTCACTACAACAAAACAGCTCATTAGCAACCAACACAGTTGGTCGCTAAACCCCTATATTTGGTCGCAAAATGAGTTTAGCGACCAACTTGCGACTATTTTCAGGTGGTTGCTGTAGGCTCAGTCGCAAAATGGGGTTAGTCGCAAAAATAGTCGTTGATTAGCATCTGAATTTTATTAGTCGCAAATTAGCTACCAATATCAGTTGTTGCAATTTAGCAACCACAATTAATTTGGATGCAAATTAGCTACAGTTATTTCGTCGCAAAGTTGGTCGCTAACTGTATTTGGAATTTTAAAAAAAAAATGCCCCCAGCTTAAAGATTAAGCTGAAATTAGTCAAATACTTTGAATAACTATATGCTCCGTATATGAAATCCTTATTGTACAAAAATACATATTTGTAGAACAAAATAAGCAAGGTTGTTGGAGTAACCAGAAACCTATTATTCCTTTTCAAATGCAAGGCAACTATACATGTTACAATTTCACAATTTAAATCTAGTATGATGAAGATCCCCCAACTCTTTTTGCAAAATAAGATCCCCAACTTTAGTTCTATGCATTATCAATGAAGTACTAGGCACCATCATCAATGTATAAACATCCAGAACATACCTGCAAAAGGAAATCATATGATGAAAATATTATAAGATCCAAATGAAGTTTAACCAGACAAATCAACAAAAAACCCAGATTTTCTAGCTAATAGCATCAACACAATTTTAAAGGATTTGTTACAATAATACGGAGTAATAATACGAGATCTATCAATTATTGTTCCTAAAACGCAAAAGTCATAAAAACGATTAACATTGATTTGGTGTAAAGAAATCAAATATGTTTCGACATAATAGCAATAACATCTGAATTTGCAAAAATCAAACCTTTTGAATGACCACCCCAGAATTAATGTAATATATGCAAGATCCTCTTGTGACCTGTATGATACCAAGATGTTTAAATGATAGCAATCTTATCTTTATTAATTCAGAAGACAATACTCAATTCAGGGCGTGCCACGTCATTAATTCAACCTTTTTTTTTTGGAAATACATGTTATGGTGGGACCCGTTAGTGTGCAATGTATTTATTTTCTTCAGAATTAAATTTATACAAACATGCGGCAAATTCCGTCTTAGAACAAATACTATGAAATAATACTATGAAATACTTTTATACATTCCGAATAAATGAAATTAATGGCGTATAAGCGAAATTAATTACAAATCGAATAAATGAAACTAATTACAAATAAATGAATTACATAATTTAAAAAAAAAATTAAAAATAATAAAATTACATAATTAAGAGAAGGAATTAAATTTAATTACGGGACTGAATTACATATAATGCGAATAAATTACATGCATAATTTTTAAAAACTAGATAATACGATATATTTTTTTAAAAAAAATATCCTTTGTTATTTTCTCTTAAACCATTACATGTGAACACATATTTGTAACAAGTTTAAACATTAATTATGTAAATCGCTGATTTAGACCAACTAGATAAATACAATAGAAATGTTAAAAAAAAAAAAAAAATACATCCAAAAACATTAATACCGGCCCAAATACATACCCGTGCAATTTTGCACGGGTTTAAAACTAGTAATATTTAACAAGCCAAGTTGTTGTAAAAGAAAGAGGTTGAAATTAGCAACTAATTTATGAATAGTTGCAACGGTTGGTCGCTAAATGCCTTTTTTCTTGTAGTGGGTGAAGGCGTAGCGAGAACATGAAGACATCTTCATCTTTCAATATAGATTATGGCGGTTTGTAAACAAACAAGGAGATCATCATTGTGATATATGACTCCATGAATTTAGCAAAAACACCCACATAACTAGATAAGTTTTAATTACTTTGTTGTATTATTGCTCAAAGAAAAAGTTTGTAGAGTATTTGGTACCTAAAATTTTCTGTAACTATTATGCCATAACAATATGTACCCAAAAAAAGTGCCATAATAATTTATATTTTTAATAAACTTTGAGTAGAGATGATTACTTGCAAATAAGAGACGTTACTTTATTATTTTTTAACACAATGGTTGTATCCGTCTTAAACTTAGGATGAATTAAGTAGAAAGGATAAGATAAAAGAAGAGTCCCGCGTTTTTTTTAATAATAAACAGTTACGCATTTATACATACTAGTTTTAAACCCGTGCAAATTGCACGGGATGCTATTTCAAATTTGTTAATATAATATAATGTAAATATTGAAGATAAATTATATTTGTAATTAGCGTAAATGTTGTATTAAAGTCAATAAAGTAAGTAGTTATTTTAGTACAATATGTCTTCTTGTTAGCTAAATTTGATTTATAATTTGTCTTGTTAGTCGGTCGCCTTTAAAACCCGAAATATATATGAATAACATAAAATT
This sequence comes from Silene latifolia, assembly GCF_048544455.1. Classification (NCBI taxonomy): domain Eukaryota; kingdom Viridiplantae; phylum Streptophyta; class Magnoliopsida; order Caryophyllales; family Caryophyllaceae; genus Silene; species Silene latifolia. The sequence goes on along the minus strand of NC_133538.1, from coordinate 384,176,557 downwards.
AGTAACGTTGCATGGGTTTGAATAGTTTATCAGACCGTTCAGATGTTTAACTTGTTTTTCATTTAGCTAGTCAAAGTCATGCACTTTTGTAGAACCCGTGCACGCGACAAAATGAAAATTTAAACCCATGCACATTTAAAATAAATACTTAGACCCGTGCATTGTTAAACTTATTTTTTCATTTAGTTAATGTATTTCAAGCGAGATCATATTCATTTTGAAAAACATCAAACGATATTAAAAGTTGGCCTAAAATACTTCCCACATACTCATAAATATGGTAACATTTTAAATTTTTATTTGGCCCATAATTTAGTTTTTTTTTTGGACTTGCTTTTTATGGCAACGAAGCCGTAAATCATTAATATATTTTCACTTGTATATTTTCACTTATGTATTGAGAGAAAATTAACCTCACTTGTGAATACTCTACAAAATAGAAATGCATGTGTAGTGTGGAGTTAAATGAAAGGAGTATATTTCAAAAGAAGATAGCACTTTTAGTCCTCACTCATTAATAGCTATACAATATCAGTATCTCCTCATATAATTATATGCATATCCTCACCCTTAAAAATCCTATTATTTCATAGTCCTCACTAATTTCCACTGTTGATGATAAAAAGTCACTTCCTCCACCTCCCTTAAAAACCCTATTATTCCATAGTCCTCACTAATTTCCACCGTTGATGATAAAAAGTCACTTCCTATGAGGGCACATACTACGCTCACAACGACAAACATCTATGTTTATCAATTCAATAAATCATCACTTTTTGTGGCGGTGCCTCTCTCATACTAATCAAGATCATCATCCCTCAGTCATTTACCTAGTTTTTTTTACGGTGAAAAATGATAAAATAAAAGACGTTATAAACTTTTTCTCGACACGTATTCTAACCCAAACGCATCCGTTTAACAGGTTTATATGAAATAGTTATATGCTTTACGAGATAAGACATAGTGTGTATATATAATTATACAAATATACAATGGGCGCAAAATACATCACTTAAAATAATGATCAAAGTGTGGGCCAAATTAGGTACTCGAATTTAATTACTTTGAGAAACGGGTAAATTAATTCGAAATTACTTTCTGAAACGGGTTTCAAAGATCTCCATAAATATGATTTTTATACATATGTGACACCGTCTTACACAACAATTAATAAAATAGTGAAGTAAAAAATTACACTTGACTACAAAATAAAAATACCAACAATAACTTTTTTTCACGCTTTAGGTAAATACGGAGTATAAATTTTGTGATAAATGTGTAATCACTCCCTCATAATGTCATACTCATAAATTTAGACCTGTCAAAACTCGACCCGGACAAAAATCGGACCGCCCGACCCGATTTTTAGGGTTACAACCCTTTTTTTTTGACCGTGAGCCGTTTGACCCGAATACGAAATGACCCGTTAATTAAGAATCGAGACCCGACCCGAACGGGTCAACCCTTTTGGTCAAAGGTAAATCAAGAATTTTATTAAAATATTAATATTTATATATTATATTTTAAAAAATAGTTAAAAAATTATTTTTTTATTATTAAAAATTACAAACACAACTAAAAAGTGAATTTTATATAAATTTTATAATACTTAATAATAAAAAAATTATTAAAAAAAAATTATTTTAATAATTTTGTCAATATAATTAATGTAAACGTTAAATATAATTAAAATATTAATTTTAAATATATTTTACGTTTTTAAAAATTCTTTTTTTAAATAAAAAAATCATTTAAAAAAGCCGTTATAAATTATTTCTTGATTCGTATTCTGACCCTAACCCAAACTGCGCGATCCGTATGACCCAACCCATTTCGACCCGACCCGTATTCGACCCAACCCGTATAACCCGACCACTCGTAATTCATAAACCCTCATATTGACTTACTCTTCACCTTCGGCTGCTCACTATCATCTACACCTCCATCTCCATTACACAATAATTTCCATATTTTCATCACTTTCTCTCTTTCTCCCTTCTCTACTTCCTTCTCTACTTTATTCTAATATTTATTATTCCAATTAAATTATTAATTACCCAAGAACCTACCAATATATTTAAGGAGATTTTTTTTATAATAAAGGTGATTACTGATTCCTTTTTTTTTTTTCATATAATATTCATATTTGATACATGCAATTTCTTAATATGTATTCCCTATTCAGATAAATTATTTAAGCTTCGATATTATTTTGACTCGATTTTTAGAGTACTACTAATATGGTGATAGGTGTTCAGTTTTTTTTTTTTTTTTTTTTTTTTTTTTTTTTTTGTTTTATCGAACATTGCTTTTATTTTCGGAATTAGTATTTTCTAGCAATGGTTTTGGATTTTGAAACTACGGGACATCATTTTTATTCAATACGGAGTATTATTAAGAATCATTATTTTAATTTTCATAGATTTTTCATCATTTATTTTCCGCTTGATTAATTAGATTTGATTTATTAATATTTTCTACTATGAATGAATGTTTGTGGCCTTATAGCAGTTTGGTCTTCAAATGTGTGATAAATATTTAATGTTATTATGATGATTATAATTTAATGGCCATTAATTAATGATTTGCAATTCTTAATCTTTTGTTTTCTTCAATCATCTGTCAATCATCTACTCCTCATCAATGATGTAATTAAATCCTTCAGAAAACATGGGATCCTTAAATTCAGCAAAAATAACTACTCCTTTGAAAATTTGACTTTCAACCACAGGCTGACACATCAGCTATGTGGTTGTTTGTTTAATAAAGAGGATACATATTAATAATAGTATATTATGGATAGGCCCGTGCATCGCACGGGCATTAAATCTAGTTAGAAAACATTTTAAACATCTCATATATTCAAATTATATTTTTCTATAAGTAAAAAAAATATTTTTGAAGTTTGATAAATAATTACTCCGTATATAAAAAAATTTAGAAAATTTGGTATCTATCAATAGACATGATAAAATTAACCCGACCGAGTGACCCGACTCGAATAACCTAACCCGTACCTGATCCGACACCCGAACTTATGACCGAGCTTTACCCAAACCCAAATTGACCCGACTCTGTATAACCCAACCCGAATGTTTATTATTGTACCCTGATTATTATCAATAAAGAAAACTTGATAATAGTTGTCCCAAAAATGCTCTGGCCCAATCCGACTTGGCCCGAACTCTTGAGACCCGAAAATAACCCCATGCAAACTGACCTAACTCGATACCGAACTAGTTGACCCGTTTGCCTTGTCAATCTATCAATAGTTGAAGGATTTAAGAACGTACGTACCTAATTTTGACTACCGAAAGTATATGACTTTTTGTTAGGTATTTGATAAAAATTTCGAGAAAAATAACGATTTAATTAACAAAAATAAAAAAATATTTTTTGTGCATTCTCTTACAAAAGAACCTTTCAAGTTACTTTGTTTTCTCCCTCAAAAAAAAAAAAGTTACTTTGTTTTCTACAACTCTTTACAAAATCCAAACTTAATTGAACGTTGGACAAATTTCAAAATCAGGGTCAAGTGTTAGTGGGCAATGCACTTTCGAAAAGAGTCATATGACTGTGTGTATTAGAATCATAGTACTTCCTGATACCGTCGTTTTAGTAACAAAAATAATTATCTAGGACAATTAATATAAGTTAGCGAAAGTAGGGTCGATCTTCACAGGGTGGCTAATGTATCTATCTGCTAATTACGTCTGTCTAGTAACACATGGGGGTGTTTAGTTGGTTTATAAACTAATGAAGTTTTAAGGTAAAAGAAATAAGCAAAAGAGCAGTAAAAGTAGAGACAAGCGAAGAACGTAATCAAATAGAGAGAAATATGTTAGGAATTCGATTCACCATGGCAGTTTACTAACTCAGTCATAAATAGTTCAGACGATCTACTGTGAGAAGGGCAAGGGAAAGGTCCTTCCAGTCCGCTATCCACCCTAGATTACAACTAACTTAACTTCCGTCCTCATTAGGGTAGTCTACTGTTCATAAAAGGTTTGTTCATTCCAACCTTCCGATCTAGGATTGAATTTAACCAAATTAAAGGGTTTAGAAGCGTGCATTCAATTAAACTATTACAGTTATATTTTTAATGACGCAGTTCTCACAGTTAATTATCTGATCTATTCACAACATCGTCAACTCACTACCATGGCTCCCCTAATCCTAACATAAAGGGAATTAGCTACTCATGCTATTGATATTACTAACGATAACAATATTGAATATGCTAATGGAAGACATGATAAATGAATAATGATGAAGCATAAACTAATCAAGATAATAATTAAACAGAGATTAAGAGGCAAGGATTAAGAGCAAACAAAGGAAAATTAAATTAAGAGTAAGAGTCAAGAAGGGTTACAAGAAGATGAATCCGACAATAAAGAGTAATCAATCGTCAAGCAAAAGAGAAAGAAGGACTGACTGCTTAAGAGAGTAATTAAGACTATCAAGTGTGATAAAAGATAGATCATTAACCTAAAGACGTCTTCCCTTATATAGGGAAGCGTTTATTAACTAAAATAAACCTAAACACGGAACAAAAATCCCGAGTAGATAAGTAAATCACTCGATCGAGGCATTTCATTCCTCTCGATGGAGAGATTCCTCAGCCATTCTCCTCGATCGAACAAATAGGGCTCTCGATCGAAGACCTCCAATACAGCACACTTCGATCGAGTACAGCAGGGACTCGATCGAACTCCTTGCTCTGCTAAAACCACTCGATCGACCACCAAAGCTCTTGATCGAGTGAATTCCACTGAAAACAGCTTTGAACTCGCTTGGTCAGCTTCTAAGGACCTCCTTCACGCTTTTCGAGGCATGGTATTCTGCTCTAAATCTTCATCTCCTTAAAATGCATGCTAGGAGGAATGAAAGAATAAGGTACGATTCCATTACTTTAAGGTCCATTCCTGCAAACGAGACGAAACAAACCAAAGCAGCCAATTCGGGGCATTTTGCAATACAAAGCAACGAAAATGATATAGAAATGCGTGCAATAAGAGGCTAAAAAGACTATATAAATTGCACGTATCAAATCTCCCCAAACCGAACCTTTACTCGTCCTCGAGTAAACTAAATGCAACTAATGGAATAGAAACGAAAACTCAGAGCTAGCTATAACTTGTCCACTTAAACCGTTTAATGCAATCAAAACTAACAATTATAGCTATGATAGTCAGACGCAAACGAGTTGTATGATGTCTATAAATAAGCTGAACTGTCGACCTTGCAAGACCTTTAAAATCGGACTCTCACGGGTCACTCTTCTCTCATGAAGCAAAAGGTAAGTATAAATGTGTAAGAGAAGAAGAGAAATTAGTCACTCACCTAAACTACGACCCACATAAACATGTTTGCAACAAAAATGATAGACGATTCTATTCACCATACATACATTCCAACCAAAAAATGTCTGTCACAGCTGAGGGCTTGCAAAAGTTATAGGAAAGTGAGGTTACTGTAATAAAAGGCAAAACAGTTATGGATAAAGTGGAGGTAGAGCGTCAAGCTAGTACCTAAACAGGACCGTACTAAGCAAATCCAATTCTCAGTCGATTATGAAGTCAAACACAAGTGCCCTTCTTTGGCACAAAACTCACTAACCAAAAACAACAACTCCTCAAATGATATAAATAAATCATAGGAGTAAAACCGTCACAAACTTCCCTTATTTACACGGTCTATTCTTTTTCTTTTTCTTTTTCTTTTCCTTTTTTCTTTTCCATGCTTTTCTCATTTTCCTGCCGACATCTTTTATTTTCTTTTTTCCATTTTTTCACAACTTTTTCTTTTCTACCAACTCCATACAAAATTGAACGAACCAACTCGCATCAATGAGAAATATACCACAAAAATACACTAAACTAGCTTGACAGGCAGGCTTAATTTGGGTGTAGTTAATGGGTTAAAAGGCTAAGTTTGGCTAATGTGGAGCTAAATGGGTGAAAATGAAAGAAGGGGAAAAATTGCAAGCGCCTCCCTGCATGTGACACCGACCACAAACCCGAATGTATGCAAGCAAAAAGCAATCGAATGTCATAAAAGTGCAAAATGATAAGCATGTTATGCAAGGAGTATACTACTATCAATTCCTACATGAACTGGTCATAAATGACACCAGTTATACGGCTCTAATAACTTAGAAATTTCAAAGTAGTTTGCCAATTTTTCAGGTCAAGTCTATATGATCAGCTGTATTTTTAACATCAACTCGTAGACTATGCGCATGACAAAGCTAATAAAATGTCAATCTAATGCAAGGCTTAAGTGAAATGACAAGTTATAGTGCAATATCATCACAGAAATCTACCGTTCCGACTTGACCTATCTGCAAAATGAAACGTGATATTATTTTTGAATTTTTGAAATTTTTGAAATTTTTTTGATTTTTCATTTTTTTGAAATAAAAAATACGATGCAAGCAGAAAAATAAACGTGAATGCAAAACAAATGCAAATGCAGACTCAAAGGATGCAATACTCTCCCCAAACCAAAACGGACAATGCCCTCGTTGTCCTCCAGCATACACCAACAGTATATGTATGGGGAATGGGATAATTACAGCCAAAAAATGAATAATAAATAAAAGAGATGAAAAATAAAGAAAAGCAGAGAAACTTACAAAATAATCGAACTTCCCCAAACCAGCCAGAAAACTGGAGAAGTGAGTAGACCAGTAGCTACTCGTCAGCCTCCTCCTCCTCATCTACCACCGTAAAGTCAGGGTCTCGCTCCTGCTCCCGTCTGCTCCTCTCGTCAGCTCTATCTCTCTCCTTCTGCTCATTTGTGTCCGCCTCGCTCTCTAGCTATAGGTACCCCTCCGCCGGGTACCGGTAGAAATAAGGGTGTGTCCAGCCGTCTGGAACGGGACGTCCTCTCCTCATGTGGTACTCGTACAGAGGGAACAAGGCAAGTGCCTGGTCCCGCTCCATACGAGCCACCCTGGTACACATCTCAAGCAACAAACCGTCACGACGCCCTTGGTCCATGACCTCGGGGGCCTCAAAGGGTGGAGGAAGAACAAATTTAACCGGCAGAACTGGCTGTGGAACAGAAGGAGTAGGGGTAGGGGTCGGTGTAGGCGTGGGCGTGGACGTGGACGTCTGCCCAGCCTGAGTCGTTGTGGACCCCTCTATAGTCTCAGGTCGCTTCCGCTTCTAAGAAGCGGAAGAAATGGAAGGAGAAAGTGTAAGGTGGTAGGAAGGTAAAGGTGGAGGCAACCTACTCGACATAGTAGTCAAAGGTAAAATACGGGGTAGGTCGGGAAATGGCAAGGTCACGGACTCGGAACCACAGATCTTCCAAGTCCGCTGATCCTTAGCTAACCAAAACATCGCCTGCATGGCGTTAATATCTAAGTCCGCATCCTTATCTATATGTGTCAAGCCTCGGGGAAAGTCAGTGAAGTGAGTACGGGCGATGAAGGAGGCTATGCCTCCACAGGAAATCGTGCCCGTCTTCTTCTGCCCGATAACATTAAAATGTTGAGCTGTCAAATATGTAATGTTAAAAATGAAGGGGTCAGCGCTATCAATGTTCAAATCGCCCCCTAAAATAGACAACTCAATATTGTTAATGTTGTTAGGCTCCTTTCGGCCAAAGATCGACCCTCCAAGGAGACGAAGAAAGTAACGGGCCGGGGGAAGATGGACGTGAGCCAACTTCCGCTGATCGTAGGGAGTTCGTGCTAAAGTGGGCCACAGTAAGGCCATGACCTTCCGAGGAGGGTCTTGATGGCCGTGAGACGACAAACCCAACCTCCTCCCAAACTCAGGTAAAGTCCAAGAGGTGGTCTGGTTAAACAGTTGAAAGGAGACACAAGAGCTCTCTGGGTCAGTATCATAAGCACCAGCTGAGAAAGTAAAAGAGCTGAAAAACTCAAGGATCAGCTGCTCGTAAGTCAGTGCACTCATTGTGGTCAACACAGTCATCCCCATCCCGTTTAAAAGTTCAGCTACAGGTTCGAAAATCCCCAATTTTTCAAGTGAGGGACGACACAGAAATTTAGTAGATGTAATGTCACAGCCCATCAAAAATTTATAACGTTTACGATGAAGCGAGTTCACGAAACGTACCTGAGGGAACTCGGGAAGCGAGGCCATGGAGTCATCTGCCACGAACCTGGCAGCTGTGCGTTCTGCAGCAATAGGGACCCCTTGTCCCCGTCCTCGTCCAGCAGCACCCAAAGCAGAGGCAGCTAGTCCAAGAGCACGGCCTGAGACTACTCTAGGGACAAGTGCAGACGAAGTAGTGGCTGTGACAGGGGGTGTCGACGTAGCAGGGGTCGACACCGTGGATGGGACAGTAGCTGTAGTGACAGCAGCAGTAGTAGTAACGGTAGGAGTAACAGTAGGGCTAGTGACGGTGGTAGCACCAGGGACCACCATCTTAGAAACAGATGGAGTAGCAGTAGAACTAGAGGCAGGCAAAGTACGACTATCCAACTTGATGATTACCCACGAATAAACGCAATTAGAATCAACAAAAAGCAACAAAATAATCGGATTAAGACCGATTTGCGCAAACCCTAAAACCTTAATTAATCCGCAATAGACACTAATTTGAAAGGGGAAGTAGAGGGATTTTGTCGAAAATGAAGCAAGGAACACAATGTGGGTGTTTATTTGGTAAAGGGGAAGAAAAATGGAGATTTGGGGGATTTTTGAAGGGTTTTAGCATAAACAAAGGGGAGATGAAGAATTAGAATGAAAATAGAAAGGGAAAAAGAGACTCCCTAGCGTGTTATAAGAAGCAGTCACTCGATCGAGTGATTTGAAACCACTCGATCGAGAACTTCCTCCTTCAATATGCTCGATCGAGTAAGACTCCTTTCGATCGAGATCTTCCCATTTTGGACCCTTCGATCGAGGACAGAAACCATTCGATCGAATTCTTTTCCTCGGCATTTCTCTCGATCGAGTACAAAAAGTGCTTGATCGAGTTGTTTTCCTTTGGCACGCATCCCAATGTAGCATATCTTCCACAAACCTGCATAGAAACACAGAAAAATGCTTCCCGCAAATACCAAATTCACAAAACGCAGTCTATATTCGGTCTTAGCTAGAAACTAACTACGCTATTGTCTAGAAGTCTAAACGTAAATAAAAATGTCTAACAGAAATTCAAATTACAAAGTCTTTACAACGGGACATTTCCCGCTTATCTTCCAAAGCACTGTAACAGCCCAAAAGAGGGCTTCTGACTGGAGGAGGTCCCTTCAGCATCATGGACCGTCCTCTTGGATCGCCATGAGCTTGAACTTGAACTGGTTGAAGAAGAATGGTTCACGTCTACATACGCCTTCACTTTCTTCTTCCCTTTGTCATTCTTATTGGTAGTGTCACTCGCATCATTCCAATCATTTAGCTTGCGTTTCACTGTACCTTGACCGATAGAATCTCCAATATCCACCCTGTTTGGACCTGCATCAAGGGAAATGACCGAATGGTCCTCCTTATTGCTCTCAGTCTGAAGCGGAGGTGTCAATATAGCAGCACAAAACTCAATGTTATCAACTGGAGAATCTATGTCGGGGTCTATAGAGGGTAAGGCATTGCAAGGTTGAACTCGCATAGGGGCCCTACGAACATTCGAATGATAAAATGTCAGCTCCTCGTCACCTACCTGAAAAGTAAGGGTCTTCCCCTCGACATCGATTATCGCGCGAGCAGTAAATAAGAATGGTCGTCCTAATATAATAGGAGTGTAAGAATCCTCGGGGATATCTAAGACCACAAAGTCAACGGGAATAAAGACTCTCCTGATCTTTATAGGTATGTCCTCTAAGACACCTAGTGGCCGTGATATTGTATGATCGGCCATCTGCACGGTCATGTTGGTACAATGAAATTTGGTCAAACCAAGTCTCTTAGCGAGAGACAATGGTAAGACACTTACGCTAGCCCCTAAATCACATAGTGCATTATCAATTAAGTGGGTCCCTATATGGCATGGAATAGAAAAGCTACCCAGGTCAGATTATTTGGGTGGTATCTTATTCTGAATTAAGGCGGACCCTATTTCACTCAAAGCTGTCGTTTCATGATCACTAATATGCCTCTTACGCGTTAATATTTATTTCATAAATTTCATGTAAGAGGGTACCTGGGTAAGCAATTCGGCGAATGGAATGTTGACATGAAGGCTCTTTAGGATATCAGCAAATTTCCCGAACTGTTGTTCGGCCTTCTTGTTCTGCAATTGCCTCGGAAAAGGGACCGTGATGGGAATTTCCAATCCTTTATTTCTTTCTGCCAAAGGTTCAACACGATCATCAACATTCTTACTCGATCGACCTCTTTTTCCTTTCGATCGAGCGCATTCATCAGCATTTTCCTTCGATCGAGGACTATCACCCACTCGATCGAAGTCTTCAATTTCCGCATCACTCGATCAAGCAGTGATTTCACTCGATCGAGTAGTTTCCTGAGCATTTCCTCTTGATCGACCACCTGAAATGAGTCGATCGAGGACTTTTCTCAGGTTCAGCATACTTTCGTCCAATGACGATTGTTCATGCTCTGCAACAGTGATTTCTGGGTCTGATTTGTCTTCATCAGGTGACAATTTAGGTCCTTCGTAGGAAAGTTCACTCCTCAAATTAATCAGATTCACCATCTCATGATGGTTCTTATCGGGTTAAGATGGTAAATGACCCGGCTTCCTTGAAGATTGATTAGTGGCGAGTTGAGCTATTTGAGACTCAAGTGACTTTATATATGCATCTTTTTGTTGGTCACTTTTCTGCAACTGAATTGTCAATGACTGAATCATTGACTTCAACTCAGCCATTTCACTTACACCACTGGAAGAAGCACCTTGTTGTGGTGGTGGAAAGGATGGAGGCTTTTAAAAGCCTTGTTGAGCTTTATGAGGCGGAACATACGGTTGCTGCTGCTGCCGTGGAGGTGTAGGATTCAATACATTCTGACTAGTCCATCTCAAATTTAGATGGACTCCACTCTGATTGTTGTAATAGGAGCCCCCTTGCCTATATTGTTGAAAGGCAAGAACCTGCTCCTTCTCAGTTAGACAGTCAACACCAGTGTGTCCATCATTGGCTCCACACCTCTCACATGAAACGGTTTCTTGTCTAGTCAACAAGTGAACCGTACTCTATTGATCTCCCGCATTTTGCAACTCCAATTTGTCAAAACGGGCATTCATGGCTTCCAGCTGAGCCACAACTGCACTATCAACAGAAGAAACTGTTCTTATTCCTCCTCTTAGGTTCCCATATTCAGCATAATGGGTAGCCATCTCCTCAATAATTCCCCATCCTTTGTCATCATCTATATTCTTCTGAAACCGACCATTTGATGCAGCACCCAAGATAGCACGGTGATCGTCATACAACCCATTATAAAATTGGTTGCACAGGTACCACGGCTCGAAACCGTGATGTGGGACAGGCCGCACCATTTTCTTGAACCGGTTCCACGCTTCATACAAGTTTTCATCCGGAGTTTGCTTGAAACTCGTGATTTTTCCTCTCAGCTGATTAGTTCTTTGTGGAGGAAAGTACCTTTTGTAGAAAGCGAGAGCCAAGGCTTCTCAATTTTTTATTCCTGTTGCGGTTCTATCAAGGTCAGTCAGCCAATCTCGGGCTCTATCAGTGAGAGAGAAAGGAAATAAAACTTCCTTAATCTTGTCCTGGGTCACTCCCTTAGTGGCGAGAATGGTAGAACAGTAGTCCGTGAACACCTCCATATGCTTCTGCGGATCCTCACCAGCTACTCCACGGAAAATATTTCTTTCGACCAAGTTAATGTAAGACGGCCGAATGTCAAATGTGTTCCCATCCTCGATTGCAAGATTGAAACCTTTAGGGATGAAAGCAGCTGTAGGCTCCGAATGACTCGCGATATTAGGCATCTTCACAGGACTAACGGCAGAAATAGAATTGTCTTCTTCAAAGACGGGTCTTCTGCAAATAAGAAATGTTCTAGTTCGAGTTCAAAAGTACTCAAGGCTTCCTTTTGAATCTTTCTCAGCAGTCTTTGTCTATAGCGAAAGTTCCGCTCTGGTTCAGGATTAGCTGGCACTAAATCTGACCTATTAGACCTGGGCATAAACAAAACTAGAGAAAATAAATAAAAACTGTCTCAAGGAATTGAAAATTCCCCGAGACTGAGACAAACGGAAATAGGACAGATAAATAGGCTAATTGCCTCCCCGGCAACGACGTCAAAATTTGATACCGTCGTTTTAGTACCAAAAATAATTACCTAGGACAACTAACAAAATTTAGCGGAAGTACAGTCGATCTCCACAGGGAGGCTAATGTATCTATCTGCTAATTACGTCTGTCTAGTAACACATGGGGGTTTTTAGTTGATTTCTAAACTAATGAAGTTTTAAGGTAAGAGAAATAAGGCAAAAGAGCAGTAAAAGTAGAGACAAGCGAAGAATATAATCAAATAGAGAGAAATATGTTAGGAATTCGGTTCACCGTGGCAGTTTACTAACTCAGTCATAAATAGTTCAGACGATCTACTGTTAGAAGGGCAAGGGAAAGGTCCTTCTGATCCGCTATCCACCCTAGATTACAACTAACTTAACTTCCGTCCTCATTAGGGTAGTCTACTGTTCATAACAGGTATGTTCACTCCAACCTTCCGATCTAGGATTGAATTTAACCAAATTAAAGGGTTTAGAAGCGTGCACTCAACTAAACTATTACGGTTATATTGTTAATGACGCAGTTCTCACATTTAATTATCTGATCTATTCACAACATCGTCAACTCACTACCATGGCTCCCCAAATCCTAAAATAAAGGGAATTAGCTACTCATGCTATTGATATTACTAACGATAACAATATTGAATATGATAATGGAAGACATGATAAATGAATAATGATGAAGCATAAACTAATCAAGATAATAATTAAACAGATATTAAGTGGCAAGGATAAAGAGCAAACAAAGGAAAATTAAATTAAGAGTAAGAGTCAAGAAGGGTTACAAGAAGATGAATCCGGCAATAAAGAGTAATCAATTGTCAAGCAAAAGAGAAAGAAGGAGTGACTGCTTAAGAGAGTAATTAAGAGTATCAAGTGTGATAAAAGATAGATCATTAACCTAATGACGTCTTTGTTGGAAATTATTAATCTCATTAATTAACATATTCATATATGTGAGAAATTATTTAGTCATAAAATAATTACAAATCTTATGCATGCAAACCTAAATAAGAAGAGATAAGAAAATCGTTTTCTCGCCATTAAAAATTCGGCCAAATGGGCACAAATAAAGGTCTCCTATCTTCATTTGTTCTTGAGCTAGAAAATACATTAGGATGATCATCTATGACTTCAAAATAGAAGCCCTCCAATAAGTAGCACCCAAGACTATCCCAAAATCCCACAAAATAATATGTACTAGATATTTGTAATGTGGTTTACCTTAAAATCGATTACTAATACTCATATACTACTACTAGTATTATTAGTGTTTGATTTGTACAAATTAGATTCATAAAAATAATTTTTATGAAGAACAAGAGAGAGAGAGTGTGTTGTTTTTCATAAAACATGAGAGAATGAATAATAATGGAGAAAATCTCTCTAATTACACCTCCTAAAAACCGGTGGATATATGAGGTTTTTTAGGACTTTTTTTTTTCTTTTTGTCTTCACAAGACTAATTTGTGTAAGACTTTGTCATACTCAAGTCACTATCAAGTCTCATAGACAAATGGATAAGACAAATGAATAAGACAAAACTTCTAAAATGCCCACCAATATTTCGGTTAATATGTGTAATATGGAGTCCATTTTATTTTTGTCAATTGTACAATTGTATGTCATGTCACATGTGACATGTCTAATGTCATGTTTTAATTTAAAATGCATATTTAACAAATTAAATATCATTTACAAATTAAATAAATCACATTTAACAAATTGACTAGTAATTCAAAATTACTTTCTCATAAAATGGTCATTTAAATACTAGTTAGTATAATTCACAACATCTTGTAATTATAACTAACTTATCATTCTCATCTCGCATGTTTCGCAAACACCGATTAATTTTAGTAATATAACTTCTTAAATTACTAAATAAAATCTTATTTAATCACATTATAATAATATGTCATTTTCTCTCTTATGATAAAATTTGTTCAATTTTTAGGAATTAATTAATCTGTATCATCATAAAATTAATTAATCTTTTTCAATTAAGGGAATCGTCCTTTAGGTGTGACCTCAAGGGATCAACTGATCACCACTGTCGCACGACAGTAATGTCAAACTCTAGCCAGCCAATCATTAACGATATGTGTGGACCAGTTGACTATATATGTAATGTATCATCCCTTCCGTATTCTTGTTATGAGATTTAAATATGTGATCAATATGATCGACAATTGTGATCGCATTATTATCGGATGACACACATTCCAACAATCTCCCACTTGTCCTCGACAAGTGTGCGTCACCAATTCTCTTGTTCTATTACTATCTCCCACTCAATGCAAGGTGTCTTTCGGGTCGTACTTGCAAGTGATCATATCGAGAGTGGTTTCCTCGATCTGGAGAATAACTGATTGACCGGAATTTTCTACCATAGAAACCTTCCGAGCGTGGCCACGCATTTCTAGTTCATTACTCCTCGAGTGGCCCTGAGATATTATTTTAACCCTGACAAAGGGGTGGAAAATTCCTATCGCACTATTCCCTTCGACTAGGCACAACCATCATAACCCAAAATATGCCCATTTGACCCCATTTACGAAGGTCGTAGTAACATAAATCAAAGCTAATTTGAAACTGTGCCATCTTAGGCGAACAGTCTTTAGTCAAAAGAATCGACTCATTAGAATACTATCGTAGCTCTCGCCACGACCAGGCTATATAAATTTGCCAGAACTCTATAAGCGGTCTTTGCCCGACAAAGTGTTCTAACGATCTGCCTATGTGATCGACTAGTCATCTCACATGACTCTATGGCACTTGAACTTGCCATCAATCGCATCACACTCTAGTCACTTCAAGACGTCACCTCATACAAGTGACTATGGGCGAATACCATGTTAATCCGGGTTCACTTTAACGGGGTTTAATATTGTCTCTACAACCCGTTTGGATGTAACAAGGTATAAAAGGAGTTTTCAGATTTTAAAAACTCGAACGACAAATGTGATTATCACATATGAATAGTCAATACCTGATTACTATTTCATATTCTATAATCTAATTTGATCTTTTATGTAGTTATTCATCTCAATCCAATTGAAATGACATGACTCATCATGTTAAGCCTATGAAATGGCTTTGGTTAGTAGGTTTTATCAACTTCTTGTACCTAACTCAACCTTACTACATATTCGTTTTCCTTTGTAATGTATACATTTGCATTACAAAACTTTCTGAGTACGTGTCTAGATCCAATCTAGACATAGGCCCTCTAGCCTTAGAATAGCTCCCACTGTTTTCACAGTGTGCGGAACTCATCCTTATTGCACATCTCATGATTGCAAGTGTACTCAATTTCCGTTGTAAATATCTCTCATTGTTCTTTATTGCCTATAACGATTCTAGAAAATCTATTTCTTAAATAACATAGCCACAATGGTTACTTAACCATCTTGATGTGTTTTGATTATGGTTTTGTCGGAAACCATGCGCAATCTCAATTGTCAATTGTCAATTGTGTAACACCCTTACACAAAATTGCATCAAAAACACTTTGCATTACATCCTTAATGCTTTTGCAAGCACTTAAGGGTAATCTTTATGGCTTACTTGGTAACTATTACTTAAATTCGATTTGAAACAATTCATCATACTGAAAGTATATGAAGTGTTATACATCATTTCCTATTTAATTGATTCGGCAGCGGAAGCAAATGGAATCAATCAAATATGTTAAACTCGATTGAGCTAATCATGAATCTTATCAACATAAGACTTCTTATTTGATGCTAATATCATGTGGATTTATCTTCATAAAACCGGATATTCAAGATGTATTATTATACTCCAAAAGTCTTAAATCATTCCCAATGATCAATATGTCATCCACATATTAGACTAATTAAAATTTCCGTAACTCCTACTAAACTCCCACTAAACTCCATGAATAAACACAACTTCTCAACCTATTGAGAAAAGTTTTATAATATGATCAAAACATTGATTCCAACTCATTGATGTCCTACTTAAGACCCTCTCTTAAGTTTCACATTATCTTAGGATTGCAAGAATCTACAAAACTCAAGACATGTATTGAATACATTCCTTCTAATTGAAAAAGTGGGTTTTAGATTCACTTGCTATATGTATATCATCATAATGAAACACGATCCCTAAGAAGATCCAAATAGACTTAAGCATTTTAACTAGTGCAAAACCCTTTGCTACCAATCAAGCTTTGAAATCTCTCTTTATTAGTGCAAAACCCTTTGCAACTAATCAAGCCTTTTATTTAGGATTTTCATGGCTCTAAGCCTTGTATTGGGTTGTGACTTAAACATTCTCATGTAAGTCATATGTTCATTACTTTCTAGAAGTAATCAACTTGAATCAAACAATTTCTTTGTAAGTTGTAAGCTCTTTACTTTCTTAAAAGTAACATGAATTCATCATCTTCAACAAGTGATGACTTTAACCTCCTAGGTTTTGAAGAAACGTCTTACACAAAACGTCGCATGTAGCCAAGAAAGACCAGTTTCTTGCGACATACAATTCTTTTGTGGCTCTTGAATAATTTCTGCCACTCTGTCTTCTAGAAATAAACTTGTATTCTAGAAAGACATCTTCACGAGCCACAATTCCGTTGTACTCGTGATTATAGTAAGGAAAAATGAGCATTGATCAACTTACAAACATGGTACCCTACCATTTGATATCTCATATGATTCGTTTTAGATTTAGTGGAAAAATAATTTAGACAAAATGATAAAATCCCCAAAAGGATCAAGTAACTCAAAGTAACTTGATTGAAGTCCAAACCATATCGAATAGCGTTTGATTTCTTATCCAACCACACATTATCCCATAATGTGTGTTAAGAGAGATTAACTTGTGATACTATAACATTTCATTTGGCTTATATCAAAGTCTTCACTTTGATAATCCCATCACGACTAAATCGTGATTCCTTGAACTCTTTGAACTTCTTCAAAGATTTCTCTATTTACCTTATTAGGCGAACACATTAGCGTTAACTTAAATCGTTGGTAAAAGACAATGATCAACCTATTTTGGATAAATGATTTACAACCTCGATCTCCTTTTTAACCAAAAGGCACGAGACATCTTGCTTTGAATACAAGATACGCATATACCATAAGATCTAATGGTTTTAAGAGTACTCGATAACTCTTTGCGTTCATCATTCCACAATCTAAGGTTTAATCTTAGGTTACCAATTTGAGTCTTGCATCATCTTCATGATATATCATTCTAGTTTGGTTTAGAATATAATCACCTTGATAATGGGCTAGCCATACATCAAATCATGGTGTATAGGGTCACAAAAGTGAAACCTCTTTTGTATCTTAACAAGTTTATATTCTTATTTGGAGTTTATGCACTTAATAGTCACAATTAAGTACAACTTTAAACATTAAAAAACTATATTGAGTACACAATGACTCTATCTCTCAACATCATTGTTGCTAGTCGTCATATTCTAATCATCCTATGTATCAAATACAATGATGAAAACCACCACCGGTTTCTAATATTGACGAAGTAGTACTAGCAAAATTTATGTCAATCAAATAAACATTTAAAGAAGAAGGTACCATTAGATGTCCCACAACTAACTTGTTGATTCTTCAATAATTTGGGGTAGTTTCCTTTCGAGCGTCCAACAATTAAGACAATGGAAACTTTATCGGTCGGGATTGATAGGTTTAGTATCGTTATTCTCAATAACTATACTTTTAACATTACCTTGTATCAAATCCATTCTAATTTTACTTCTTTGAACTTCGTCCTTTTCTTAACGGTTTAAGAGAATGCTCCCACTCAATTCAATGAGTCTTTGCTAAGAGAAGCAAAATTGAAATTCATGAAGACTACTCTTCATTCGTTTGTTTAATCTTAAAACTTTCGTTGAAGTGGTTGCGGTATTTTGGTCAATTTTGATTTCAAACAAATCTAGTTACCTTAATGATGTAACGTTTCAAAGTACTTAACTCAATTAAGCATATGAGAAACAATTCATTGTAAGTAGATATGTTAGTCAAGAATCAAATACCCTTTTGGTCACGAATAACTTTTATCTATACTCTTCACAAGAGATCCTTACGATGGATAATACGAGGTTTTAGAAGAAAAATTCAAATTTTGTCTTTAGTTACGATGTTTTAATGGAGATTTGAACTAAAATCGAAATGATATTGTATATGAATTGTGGTAAAGAAATAGAACAATATAAATAGAACAATATGATAACGGAATAGTGGAAAACTTAACATTTATCATTTTATTAATACTTGTAAATAACAAGTAAAGCATTTATATAGTGACCTCTACCCAACTATGATAAATGATTCCAAGATCCAAATTCATATTAACTTGGGCACGGGGTAGCCGATTCATCCATCATTAATATAAGTCGGTGGATTAACTCTTTAATCAATTCTACTTTTAGAACTCTCGGTCGATAAAATTACTCTAATATTTTTCTATAGCCTGGAACACATGCGACTACGGTCACGAATACTTCCGTTGAGCTCAATCCAAATTTCAAATAAATGTGTCCATGATCCAAATTCACATTAAATTGGGCACGGGGTAGCCGATTCATCCCTTATCAACATGAATTCGGTGGATAGACATTTATCACCCACTTCCCCTACGTAACAAGGTTTGTACCCCGGTGTGGCCGAGCGCACTCCCTCACGAAATAGGTTTTCATGGTTTCTACTTTTTGGTAAGGCTAAGTCTCAATTGTTTATTTTAGCGAGAGGTCATGTCAATTTATTATCTATCACGTTTTAAGTGAACTAAAGCGGTGAACTACGATAATTGTAATTGACACGGTCGATAAACTCGATATAATAAAATGCATGTTTAGTTATGGCGATTTAGCGATGCATGCAACATATAAATAAAATGCAAAGCATAAATAAAATCCTAGTATGGCCTTCCTAAAATAGTATATCTCATAAATTATTACAAATTCGGAAACCAACTCCTTTGGTCCCTTGAACTTCGGTCTTGGCACGCATTTCAAGACAACATTTTCGTTAATGGATCGCCTTCTTGAGTGGCACCGTCTTCAAGGAACTCGGAATAAATAAATTACATAATTAAATACATAATTTCCTATTATACATTTGTAATTCAAATAAAATAAATCTATTAAATTACAAAACGGTGATACGAGATCACAATAAATTACAACCGAATCGATATTCCCATACATTTCGGGTAATACCAATTAAAACTAAGGCCATACTAAGTAAAATTACATAAAATTAAAATATGACAATCAAAAATAAAATGCAGCATTATAATATATATGAACATGCCCAATTTTATGCTAAATCGCCTTTAAGGAGCCAATATCGTATATTAATCGGTTTTTACGGCTTTGCGTGATTTAACCTTTTAAAATCACAATAATTACATAAAATCATATTTATGTACAAGTTAATTACCCTAACCATCTTAGGACTCAAAATTAGTCTCCACTAACATTTGACTATAATTAACCTAGATTTCTTAATATTGTTCATGAATGGACCTAAAATACAAAATTATGTCATAAATTTCAAATTAAATCATAAAAATTTTAAAAAATTTCAAAATTTGAAATTTAAACTCATGAAAATTTTGGAAAAATACCATGACACTCATAATATTCAAAAACTTAGGTTAAAATTTCGAAAATATATCGAGAAAAACAATGTTGCGGTTTATCGGTTTTAACAATTATGACCCTAAAAATATGAGAAAAATTATATTTATCAACTTTTCACTTTTAGATCTGAAATATATGATAAGATGCAACATGTGACATTTTTCCTTAGTTATGAAGTATGTTTTAGCATTTTTACTAATTAAAGTCACTATTTATGTGATTTTTCATCAAAAATTCATAAATCATGCATAAAGACTTCATTATAGCAAAATATTTTACACACAACTTTTAAAATTGCATGTGACAACATACTAAATTTATATGACCATATTCGAAATATAACTCATATTAACCTATTTTCCCATTTAAATACGATTTTAACTTGAAAAATCCATATTTCGAGCATAACAACCCATTTTATTATGAACATTTACAGGCCATCATTAGATAATATATGTGAAAATATATCCAAAAATCACTGAAAAATTCGAAGTTTATCTATTTTTAGTCCAAAAATGCCATTTTTATCATAAAAATCACATTTTAATGCCATTATTATATAAAATGAACAATAAAATCCATAAATAAACCAAAATATCCTAAATACATTTTAGGACCAGAAACTTTAACATGCAAATAAATTTCGTGATATTTCATAATAAACACAAATTTATAAGTTTTGTTTGTTAATCTTATAACTCGGAAAAACAATAACCGATTTGCATGCAAACAACCTAAGGCTCTTGATACCGCTTGTTGGAAATTATTAATCTCATTAATTAACATATTCATATATGTGAGAAATCATTTAGTCATAAAATAATTACAAATCTTATGCATGCAAACTAAATAAGAAGAGATAAGAAAATCGTTTTCTCACCATTAAAAATTCGGCCAAATGGGCACAAATAAAAGTCTCCTACCTTCATTTGTTCTTAAGCTAGAAAATACATTAGGATGATCATCCATGACTTCAAAATAGAAGCCCTCCAATAAGTAGCACCCAAGACTATCCCAAAATCCCACAAAATAATATGTACTTGATATTTGTAATGTGGTTTATCTTAAAATCGATTACTAATACTCATATACTACTACTAGTATTATTAGTGTTTGATTTGTACAAATTAGATTCATAAAAATAATTTTTATGAAGAACAAGAGAGAGAGAGAGAGAGAGTGTTGTTTTTCATAAAACATGAGAGAATGAATAATAATGGAGAAAATCTCTCTAATTACACCTCCTAAAAACCGGTGGGTATATGAGGTTTTTTAGGACCTTTTTTTTTTCTTTTTGTCTTCACAAGACTAATTTGTGTAAGGCTTTGTCATAGTCAAGTCACTATCAAGTGTCATAGACTAATGAATAAGACAAATGAATAAGATAAAACTTCTAAAATGCCCACCAATATTTCGGTTAATATGTGTAATATGGAGTCCATTTTATTTTTGTCAATTGTACAATTGTATGTCATGTCACATGTGACAGGTCTAATGTCATGTTTTAATTTAAAATGCATATTTAACAAATTAAATATCATTTACAAATTAAATAAATCACATTTAACAAATTGACTAGTAATTCAAAATTACTTTCTCATAAAATGGTCATTTAAATACTAGTTAGTATAATTCACAACATCTTGTAATTATAACTAACTTATCATTCTCATCTCGCGTGTTTCGCAAACACCGATTAATTTTAGTAATATAACTTCTTAAATTACTAAATAAAATCTTATTTAATCACATTATAATAAGTTGTCATTTTCTCTCTTATGATAAAATTTGTTCAATTTTAAGGAATTAATTAATCTGTATCATCATACAATTAATTAACCTTTTTAAATTAAGGGATTCGTCCTTTAGGTGTGACCTCAAGGGATCAACTGATCACCACCGTCGCACGACAGTAATGTCAAACTCTAGCCAGCCAATCATTAACGATATGTGTGGACCAGTTGACTATATATGTAATGTATCATCCCTTCCGTATTCTTGTTATGAGATTTAAATATGTGATCAATATGATAGACAATTGTGATCGCATTATTGTCGGAGGACACATATTCCAACAGTCTTCCCTTATATAGGGAAGCGTTTATTAACTAAAATAAACATAAACACGGAACAAAAATCCCGAGTACATAAGTAAATCACTCGATCGAGGCATTTAATTCCTCTCGATCGAGTGATTCCTTAGCCATTCTCCTCGATCGAACAAATAGGGCTCTCGATCGAAGACCTCCAATACATCACACTTTGATCGAGTACAGCAGGGACTCGATCGAACTCCTTGCTCTGCTAAAACCACTCGATCGACCACCAAAGCTCTCGATCGAGTGACTTCCACTGAAAACAGCTTTGAACTCGCTTGGTCAGCTTCTAAGGACCTCCTTCACGCTTCCCGAGGCACCGCATTCTGCTCTAAATCTTCATCTCCTTAAAATGCATGCTAGGAGGAACTAATAAGGTACGATTCCACTACTTTAAGGTCTATTCCTGCAAACGAGATGAAACAAACCAAAGCAGCCAATTCGGGGCATTTTGCAATACAAAGCAATTAAAATGATATAGAAATACGTGCAATAAGAGGATAAAAAGACTATATAAATTGCACGTATCACTTCCTCTATTTTTTTTTACCTTCCCATTTGTTTTTGCTAAACATTTAAAAAAACAATGAAAAATACAACAAAAATGAAAAGGTTGGCAAGAGAGGCATAAAGTGATATTATTTGGTACTTTTTTCTAATAAATCTATTAAATAATGCAAACGGGTCTCGGTCACACCCAAACGGAGGAAAAAGAGTCCACAATACAAGCTCAAGAGGGTTGCACTCTAAAACTAATTGACAATATAGGGAGTAACCCCTTACCTTATAAAGTGGTAATTCCTCCCCTCTTTTATCAATGTTGGACAACCCTCACATGTGGGACTTTGGGTTTCTTCACACTCCCCCTCACTTGTGAGACCCACTTTAAACCAGACCGGAGCTATCAACGGATGGACTTTTTCTTCGACTGTAAACAAGCTCAGACTAGGCCAAATAAGAGGTACACAAAGCCCTGCCCAGCTGGCACACAATGGCCCAGTCACTACTACGAAAACGCGGGTTAGTGACGGGAAAACTGACGGAAAAACGAGTCGTCAGAAAACAAGGGAAACTGACGGTTTTCTGACGATGTTTCTGTCAGTAACGATACCGGACGGAAATTTTGTCAGATATTATTGGCGCGTTGACAAAGTCAATGGCGCTAATTAGTATGTGACGGAAAATCCTTCAGAAAATCCTTACTACTGACGGAATTTCCTTCAGAGTTTCTCTCACTCAAAGGTAGAATCCAGCTATTAAAATAATAATGCACCTGACGGAAATTCCGTCAGTATTGGCCTATTACTGACGGAATTTCCGTCATATGTGTAAGATTTTTTAAACTTTGTGTGCATCCAGCTATCACCAATAAGTGACCTCTGATGGATAGTCCGTCAGGAATTGTATAGTACTGACGGAATTTCCGTCAGATTCCCCTCTTACTGTGGTGCATTATTGAGAGTGAATTATTAAGAGCCTCTGACGGAAATTCCGTCAGTAAAACCACAATACTGACGGGTTGTCCGTCAGGAATTCCAAAACACTGATGAAAATTCCGTCAGACCCTACTTTTATCTCAAACCCGCACAATCTTCCCTCGACACTCTACCCATTTTTCCCCCAAATCAATTAAAATGCCTAACCCTAACCTTCTAAAACCCGACACTACCACCACCCTCCTCCACTTTCGGCGCCACCACCACCACCACCAACACCACCACGATGTTGCCATCACTATTAGGTAATTAATTTTATCTTTCCTTCCTCTCTCCTTTTTCTTTTTCCTTTTCCTTTTCCTTTTCTTGTTTTCATTTTTTTTGCTTCCACAGCCACCGTGCCGCTGCTGCTGTCCTGCCTGCCGCCGTCTCCTTCTTTCTCATTCTTCCTTTTAAATTATTTGTGAAGTTAATTAGGTATTGTTTAATCTCCTTTTAATTAATTATTATTTAATTAGCTTAATTGATTTAGGATAGTAGTTGTTGTAATTGTTGTTGAATTATTGTTAATTATATTAGCTATGTAATCTTATTGTTAAAATTGGAATTATTGTTAATAATATTGTTAAAAATTAGAATTATTGTTAATTAGAGTGTTGTTAAATTTTGTGAAATGTAAGATGTGGAATTATTTTGTGGTAATTAATTTGACACTTATCTATAATTATGTATTTCAATATTAACTTTCTTAAGTATATAATAATTTTCTTAAGTTTTATATAACTAATTTGACACTTGCTTTTGAAACCGTCGATCGTGGCTATGATCCTAGGCCTGAGTGGCAGACTAGGGTAACAAGGCGAATTACCTCTCTTATTAATGGATTGAAGTATAATAAGAAAAAGCCAGATTGGGTGCCTGATACTTGGTGGGAGAACCTTAAGACAAGGGAAGAAACTGATCCCAGTTTTGCCAAAAACTCGAAAATAAACAAGGTAAATCGGAGGTCGGGTGCTAAAGATGGGAAAGCATTGGGCACCCACACTCTTGGTCGGAAGAGTTGTATTGATGTTTTTAAGGAATTGGTGAGCATTATTTATATTGCTCTTAAAAAGTGGTTAATATAAATGATTGGTGAATATACTTGATTTTACTTGTTTTCATGCTACTTTCAGGGTGTAGAGGCCACTCCGTACAAGTTGTTTCAGAAGACGAAGAAAAATAAGAAGGGCGAGTGGGTTAATCCTCGAGCTGCTGAGATAGACGTAAGTTATTGTATTCAATTTAATATTTATTTTTATTACAAAGAACGGTAATATCGTTCTTAGAAAGATAGGTAATATATATATATATATAGGCGGGATCTCGTGAGTTTGATTCTTATGGTGAGTTTGTGCTTGGAAATCTCAGCCATTAGATTAAATGAAATAAATGGCTGAAATTAAACTAAAAACAACGTACAAAGGCCAGCATTAAAACACGAGTTCGTTGTGAACAAAAACCACGCCACAAAAGATCTGAAATCTTCTCTCTCTCTCTCTCTCTCTCTCTCTCTCTCTATATATATCTCTCTCTCTCTCGTGGGGTTATTTTTCACCTATTTTTTTTTCAATTTGATTTCATCATTCCTCCTCATTAATGGCGATATTCAAATTAATGCCTCTAGATTGTACCGCATTAAGTTACTATTATCTTTACCTCTAATGTATGGATTAATGGCATAACCGGTTTTTTTATGTCGTACAGTGAAATGCAAACGACGTCGTTGCATGTACCGTCAATTTCGATGATTTTCTGCTGAAGGAGGTAGTACAGAGGGTGATTAAGCTCAGATTAATGGTGATTAAAGTTAAGGGGAGATATTTGTGGGACTTGATGATGATGATGATTTGGGGGAATTAATCGGAAATAGGGATTCTTGATTGATGAATTTGGGGGAATTGATCCACTATTTTGCGACGTGACGGTACTCGATGATAGGCGACTACTTCTAGTGGCGGTTTTAAGTGACAGTTGTGAAGTTTTCCTCTTTAATGATAGTATGTTAAAATATCCTCATACTTATTTTATGAAGAAAGTCAGCCATTATATTGGATCTGTGCCGAGACTTGCAAGAGTTGCAACAAAGCACTATTATCTCAGGTAATCAGATATTTGTCCTCCTGCCTTATTTATTGAGCAGTGGGTTTCGGGTTAGTGATGAATGGAGTAGTGGGTTTCGGGTTCAATTGCAGGCGACGGTTGCAACTCTGGCTCCATACTCGAGTCACCCTTACTCGAATTAATCATGGGAGTAGCTTGAAGGCTCGACTGAAAAAGCGCGGAGTAGCAGGTACGCGAGATGGCGACGGTTCGATACGGGCTGCTTGTTGAGTTTTGTTGATGACGATGCTCAGTTATGGTGTCGCATCGGATGGTGATTGATCGATCGGGGGAACTCAAATGGTATGATCACCAAGATAGCAGCACAACTGTACCCTTCACTCTAAAGCTGCCATCATTAAGGTATAGCTTAATCATGCTTTATATTGCAAGCCTCATTACGATTCCAGGGTGCTCCGTGCAAAAGTGGCCTGAGATCAAGGAAAAAGGACCAATGCCCCGTCTTTTATATTGTTATCTTAGAATACTCCGTATAATTTTAGTACGTAGTCTAATTCTTGATTTGTTCAGATTCTTTCACTTTGTAGACAAAATGATTATAGCATAAACTACAGTTAGCGAAATTCGACAGGGACTGAAACAGCGTTTATGCTTCGAATATATAAAATCTTCAGTTGTAGCGTTAAATTTGAGTCTGAGACTTAGCTTTGATCTCAGAAAAAGCTCTCGTGGTTTGATCGAAGATGTTTTTGTTATAAATGCAGTCACACTGTGTCCGATATTTTTTTTGATATTCTATATGATCAGAAGATTACTTGATACGCCTTACTTGTTGAAAATGCAGTGTAGTCATGTAACAGTGAGGTTGAGAAGAGCTGATGAGTAGCTAAGGAGGTTGAGTCAAAATTGTATCTAACTAGAGATGTCTACTCTCTCCAGTGTCAAAATTGTTTGAGGATTTATTATATATATACACTTACCATTTAGTTTTGTCGAATTGTAAACATTTGACAATAGAGTAATACCACAATAACACTGCATTAATAATAGAATAATACCACAATAACACTACAATAACAGTAGAGTAACAACACAATAACACCAGAATAACAGCACAATAACATATGGTAAAAAAGCGTAAAAAAATCAAAGTAGTAAAAAAAATCAAAGTGACACTGGAAAAACATCACAATAACACCAGAATAACAATACCGCCAGAATAACAGCACAATAACACATGGTAAAAAAAAAGAGTAAAAAAAACGAAGTAGTAAAACAAATCAAAGTGACACCGGATTAACATCACAATAACACCAGAATAACAATGACACCAGAATAACAGCACAATAACATGTGGTAAAAGAAAGGGTAAAAAAATCAAAGTAGTAAAAATATCATAGTGACACCGGAATAACATCACAATAACACCCGAATAACAATAACACCACAATAACAACACAATAACATGTGGTAGAAAAAAGTAAAAAAAATCAAAAGTAGTAAAAAAATCAAAGTGACACCGGAATAACATCACAATAACACCAGAATAACAGCACATAACATGTGATAGAAAAAAGTAAAAAAATCAAAAGTAGTAAAAAAATCAAAGTGACACCGGAACAACATCACAATAACACCAAAATTACAATAACAACACAATAACACGTGGTAAAAAAAAAGAAAAAAATCAAAGTCGTAAGAAAAATCAAAATAAAATAAAAAAAAACAATAACAGCATAATAACACGGGGTAAAAAAAAAGAGAAAAAAAAGTAAAAAAAATCTAGTATAAAAAGAAAAAAAAAAAGTAACATAATGAGAAAATTAGAGAAAAACATAAAGAGAAAAAAAAAATCAAAGTCGTAAAAAAAAAGCACAATAACAACATAATAACACGAGGTAAAAAAAAGGAGACAAAAAAAATTAAAGTAAAAAAAAAGTAACATTAGAAAAAAGAGAAAATAAGTAAATGACTCTGATTTTATATGATAGGTAAGGTTAAATCTTGGTCATTCATCTCTAATATAATCTAGTGGCTGAGATTTCAAAGCACATACTCACCATAAGAAACCAAACTCACAAGATCCCGTATATATATATATATATATATATATATATATATATATATATATATATATATATATATATATATATATATATATATATATATATATATATCTATTCTTAGCCACTCATTTTCCGAGTGTAACTTTACTACTTTATGAGTGTAACTTTAGTCATTTATTGTAATTTTAGTGTTCATGAGTGTATTTTTTACCTTTTAAGGTAATTGTGTATATGAAAATTTGAATTTATGTTATTTAAGAAAAGTATATGTAAAATTGTTGTTTTACGAGTGTAACTTTAGTCGTTTTAAGTGTCATTTTAGTCATTTGAGGTGTAACTTTAGCCGTATGGTAGTTTCTATGTATAAATTTTAATTTTTATACTTTGACGAGTATAACTTTACCCCTTTTAAGTGTAACTTTAGTCGTTGGAGGCGTAACTTTGGTCGTATGTTGGTTTCTATGTAAGAATTTATATTTATATTTTTACGAGTGCAACTTTACACCTTTCAAGTGTGACTTTAGTCGTTAGAGTCGTAACTTTAGTCATATGGTGGATTGTATGTAAAAATTTGAATTAATATAGTTTACTATTGTAACTTTAGTCCTTTCAAGTGTAACTTTAGTCCATATCAGTGTAACTTTAGTTCTTTAAGGGTGTAACTTTAGTCCATGTTACGAGTGTAACCTTAGTCCATTTCGGTGTAATTTTAGTCCTTCAAGGGTGTAACTTTAGTCCATGTCAGTAACTTTAGTCCACAAAACATTAAACCACCAATGCCACAACCACCATTACCACCAATGCCACAACCACCATTACCACCACCACCGACATACACCACCTCCACCACCTTTTCTCACTCCTTTCTCACATACAATATCAAGTTAACAACAACAACAACAACAAAAACTCTTCACCAAAAAAAAAAAACAACACACAATCACTGCCCCCACCGCCTAACCCCCGACGTCAACAAGCCCCCCCCCCCCTAATCGACACCTTCAATAACCCGCCACCGCACCTAACATCTCATATCAGGGAAAAAAAAAGAGAAGGGGAGAGAGGCGGCAGACCGTGGTGGGTAGGCGGGAGAAAGAGGAAGAAGGGGAGGGAGGCGGAAGTGCGGTGGAAGAAGGAGAAGAGACAGTGGTGGTACATAATGGTGGCGGCTCAGATCTGAAAAAAAAAGAGAAAAGAAAAAGGGAGGCGGCAGCGTGAGGAGGGGAAGAGGCGGTGGTGGCGCGTGGTGGTGATGGTAGGCGGGTTAGATTTGGAAAAAAAAAAGAGAAGGGGGAAGGGGAGGGAGGCGGCAGCTAGTAGGCGGCGCTGGGTTGGCGGCTGCGAGGTGGTGGTGGCAGTGGTGGTTGTGGTGGTCATGGTGGTTGTGGCAGGCGAGAGGAGAGGAAATAGTACGGTGGTGGTTGGGGAGATTTAGGGTTTGTTTAGAGAGAGGAGATAAGGAAGAGAGAAAAGTGGGAGTTGGTGTTGTGAGAGGCAATGGGTGAAATGAGAGAAATGAGAGTTTATATTCAATTCACTCTCAACCACACATTTTAATTTAATCCTAACCCTTTATTCCCTTATTTTGATCTAATCTTGGCACTTCATCTTTGTCATCCAAAGGCCTAAATTAGGACTTATGGACTCAACCTAAAAGGTAGGACTTACATAATCTTTTCTCTCTCTTCGCTCTCTCTTTCTCTCTCTCTCTCTCTCTCTCTATATATATATATATATATATATATATATATATATATATATATATATATATATATATATATATATATATATATATATATATATATATATATATATATATATATATATATATATATATATATAGTCAAGTTCTTATAAGTCCACCTAACTATTTGAATCCATAAGACCTCTCTACATCCCTTAGATATCCCACTAAGGATGGTTGAGATCGAAAGCAAAAAATTATACTTAACACTAATTAGGTTCCTATACACTAATTAATCCAGTTTCTCTCTCTAGCTTTAATTATACATTCACTAATGGATTATTATACACAAAAAAAATTTTGAGCACAATTTTTTTTTTTTTTGACTGAAACTTTATACAAATGTTACGACACTTTCACTGTTTTAAAAGTGTAATTTCAACGGAAAAAAGTGTAACTTTAACAAAAAAAAAAGCGGTTTGACGGTTTTTATTTTGAAATTTGAAAATTTAAAGCAAGTTTACAATATATTTTGCATTTTACGAGTGTAACTCAGTTTTTACGACAAATATTATTTTGAATTTTTCCAAGTTTAACACAACTCATTGTAAATTGAGTGACTTATAAGTGTAACTTTAGTGTTTTAAAAGTGTAACTTTAGTCCTTAAAGTATAATTTTAGTCCATTAAAGTGTAATTTTAATCCACTAAAGTGTATTTTTAGTCCATTGAGAGTGTATCTTTAGTCCATATTAAAAGTGTAACTTTAGTCCATTAAAGTGTAATTTCATTCCATTGAGAGTGTAACTTTAGTCCATTGAGACTGTAACTTT
This sequence comes from Silene latifolia, assembly GCF_048544455.1. Lineage (NCBI taxonomy): Eukaryota > Viridiplantae > Streptophyta > Magnoliopsida > Caryophyllales > Caryophyllaceae > Silene > Silene latifolia. The sequence continues at coordinate 384,146,494 of NC_133538.1, read as the reverse complement.
AGTCCATATTAAACATGTAACATGAGTCCATTGAGAGTATAACTGTAGTCCTTAAGAGTGTAACTTTAATAGAGATAAGTATAACTTTAGTAGAGAAAAATGTAACTTTAATAGAGATAGCTGTAACTTTAGTAGAGAAATGTGTAATTTTAATAGGAAAAAGTGTAATTCTATTAGAAATAAGTGTAACTTTAACATTAATAGGGATAAGTGTAATTTTAATAGAGAAAAGTGTAATTTTAATAGAAATAAGTTTAATTTTAATAAAAAAAAAGTGTAACTTTAATAGAAAAAAGTGTAATTTTATTGGAAAAAAGTGTAACTTTAATAATGGAGAAAAATGTAACTTTAACAGAGAAAAATATAACTTTAATAGAAAAAAGTGTAATTTTAATGGAGAAAAGTGTAACTTTAATAAATGTAACTTTAATACAGAAAAAATGTAACAAAAGAAAAAACAATAACAATAACACAACACACCACACCAGCCAAAAAAAATGAAAAGAAAAAAAAGAAAGAAAAAGTACGCAGATCTGGAACGAAAAAGGAGGAGAAGAAAGTGGAGAGGAAGGCCAGCAGATCTGATTTTTTAAAAAAATAAAAAAAAGGAAAAAAAAGAATAAAAAACGTGTAACTTAACAAAAGTAAGAGAAAAAGACGAGATTTGGAAAGAAAAACAAAAAGCGTGTAATTCTTCTACAAACAAAAACAAACAAATATGACACAAAGGAAAACAAACAAATCTGACAAGACGAGATCTACAAAGGAAAACAAACAAATCAAAAGTAGGAGAAATATAGTAACATCCAGCCACCCTCAACACTCACAACAACCAGCAACAACCACAAGACGAAAACACCCTCAACAACATAAAGGGAGGTAGTGTTAGTGTGTCGTCGTGGCTGCGTGAGATGGAGGCGTGAGAAGGCGGCGCGAGATTCGTCACCACCATTAGCCGCCACAAGCAGCCCACCACTCGACTTAACACGCTGCCCACAGTCGTGCTTTGTTTTTCAGATCTATTTTTTTTTTATTTTTTCAGATCTATTGTAGTGGAGAATGGTGATGATGTGGTGGTCGTGGGTAGTCGTCGATGGTGGTGATTAGGTTGTGGGTAGATCGCGACGGTGGTGCTGGTGTCGGCTGTTGGTGTTCATGGTGGGTGGTGCTGGTGTCGGCTGTTGGTGTTCGTGGTGACTGAGCGGTGGTGTAGGAGGTGGAAGTAGAAGGACGTGTGGGTGTGGCCGTGGTGGTGAGTTGTTGTCGAGATGGTAGGAGGAGTAGATCTGGTGCGTTTTTTTTGTGTTTGTCGGGGATAGAAGGAGAAGTAGAAGGAGAGGGTGACGGGGATGGAAGGAGGAGAGGCGGCAAAGGAAGGAGAGGGTGACGGTGGCAGTGGTGGGGTTCGTCGTGTTGAGAGTCGGTGGGGTGGTGGGTGGTGATTTCGGGAGTGGTGGTGGTAGGGGTGAGGGAGGGATTTTTGAATTTTGATTATTTGGGTTTTATTTTGATTTATTTGGATTTTTAGAGAGAAATGTGTGAAATGTGTGGGATAAGAGAGAAGAAGGTGGGAGAATAAATTATTGTGGATTAGAATTTGGTTAATGTGGATTAGTGAAGGTAGTGAGAGAGAGAGAGAGAGCGCTTAATTATCCTATAATCCCCTCTTTTTTTGCTTCAATCTCAACCTTCCATCTCCCTCATCCAATGGCTCTAAAGAGGACTCATGGACTCACACTTAGGGAGTGGACTTACTCTCTCTCTCTCTCTCTCTCTCTCTCTCTCTCTCTCTCTCTCTCTCTCTCTCTCTCTCTCTCTCTCTCTCTCTCTCTCTCTCTCTCTCTCTCTCTCTCTCTCTCTCTCTCTCTCTTATGGTGAGTTAGGTTCTTTTAAGTTTTGTTTCTTATGGTGAGTTGTGAGTTTGTGCTTGGAAATCTCAGCCACTAGATTATATTAGAGATGAATGGTCAAGATTTAATCTTACCTGTCATATAAAATAAGTCATTTACTTATTTTCTCTTTTTTTTCTAGTGCTACTCTTTTTTTTACTTTAATTTTTTTATCTCCTTTTTTTCACCTCGTGTTATTATGCTTTTTTTTTCAACTTTGATTTTTTTCTCTCTTATGTTTTTCTCTAATATTCTCATTATGTTACCTTTTTTTTCTTTTTCTTTTTATACCAGATTTTTTTTTACTTTAATTTTTTTACTCCTATTTTTTACCTTGTGTTATTATGCTGTTATTGTGTTTTTTTTTACTTCGATTTTTTTTACGACTTTGATTTTTTTTTCTCCTGTTTTTTTACCACGTGTTATTGTGCTGTTATTGTTATTCCACTATTATTATGATGTTATTCTGCTGTTACTTTGATTTTTTTACGACTTTGATTTTTTTTCCTTTTTTACCACGTGTTATTGTGCTGCTATTCTATTGTTATTCTGCTGTTATTGTGATGTTATTCCGGTGTCACTTTGATTTTTTTACTACTTTGATTTTTTTTACTAATTTGATTTTTTTACTCTTTTTTTACCGCATCTTATTGTGCTGTTATTCTGGTGTTATTGTGATATTATTCCGGTGTCACTTTGATTTTTTTACTACTTTGATTTTTTTACTACTTTTATTTTTTTACTCTTTTTTTACCGCATGTTATTATGCTATTATTCTGGTGTTATTGTGATGTTATTCCGGTGCCACTTTGATTTTTTTTACGACTTTGTTTTTTTTTTCTTTTTTTTACCACGTGTTATTGTGCTGTTATTCTACTGTTATTCTGCTGTTATTGTGATGTTATTCCTGTGTCACTTTGATTTTTTTACTACTTTGATTTTTTTACTCTTTTTTTATCATATTTTACGATTATAAGACGCTGATTAAGCTATTTGTCACGCTGTCAACGTGTTACTACAAATTAGCTTACTTCGTTGTATATGGTTATGTTGTATAATACTCCGTAATTAGAACCTGAAAGTAAGATTGATATTGATTTCTGAACACACAAATGATCCTGAATTCTAATGTTACAGAGAATCCCGGATTTTAATAAGAAAATAAAAGAATGATAAATTATGCATTATTAAACATAAACTTTAGACTTCACAATAACTCTCAACAATGCCCGAAAAGTCACAAGGCTTATTCTCGTTTCCTTTGTGTCTCGCAGTCTCGCTTGCCTCATTCATGTATTTTCACTCAGTTTGCTCTCCTGCAGTTCACTCGCACTTCTCCAGCCTTAATTACCCCCACATTACCAAGCTTGATCATTGAATTCGAAAATTCACTGAACAACAAAGTCTGATCTTTAGCCTATGACTCAACTATCGCTCTAGTCCTGTCATCGATATATAACGACTGATCTAATAAAAACACTCCTCAATCAATCCGACCATCGTGCTACAACTCTGTCACGCATACATCACGACGGCCTCCTATAATCCTCTTCGCTTAGTAAACAAGTAGCATCAGCAATAGAAAGACGATCTACAATAATGGCGAAAACACAAGCACAAAGCAACGATCGACTGAGTCGGAGATGTAAGCTGGTACGAGCAACCCAAATTCGATCTCCGACGCGCAGCTAGTTACCACGAGCAACCTGCTAATGTCCTCTCCTCCGTCTCTCCACCGCAACCCCCAAACACGTCGAAGGCTTTGGCGACGACGACCTTGACGGACTCGACGACTCGCCTTCGATCTGACTCACTGATGTACCTTCCTTAACTCAGTTCGATTCTCCATCCTCCACCCTCCATCTCACCATCTTCGCCGTCCATCTCCAGTGCCTCTTTCGCCGCTGCCTTCAATTACTGGGATGAAGACAGTTTTCTTTTCCCGATTTTTTTTGGGTTGATTTAGAGATTTGAATGAATGATTATTTGTTCCGACGCCTAACTCGAAATCGAATTTGTTATAATTGGAATTCATATTAACGATTATTTAATTAACGAGAATGCAGTTTGTAAGAAATTAAAATGTATTTTGATTTGTGATAATTTATGGGTGTTGTATACAGGAGGTTGAAGAGAGACTATGAGGGAGGGTGTTTGTTTGGATAACGTGTTCTTATTTTATTCAGATTTTTGAGATAGACTCATCTCATTCGTGTATAGTGTCATTTGATCTCAGCCATTGGTTTCTTTTGATCTAATGGCTGAGATTTTTCAAACTCACCGTAAGAACCAAACTCACGAGATCCCGTCTCTCTCTCTCTCTATATATATATATATATATATATATATATATATATATATATAATATATATATATATATATATATATATATATATATACATATATATATATATATATATATATATATACATATATATATATATATAGAGAGAGAGAGAATTTTAATCCGGTGAGAACTCCTAAATAATTGAGGATTGAGTAACGAATGAAATATCACTCGTTATTCTTAACAGTATCACTCGCACATAAAGTGAAAAAAAAAACACTCAACCTTGATAAAAAAAAAAACATAATGTGTAACATTTATTTTTACTCTACAATTTATCTCTCTAAAACTGAATCAAAAACGAAGGAAACAAGAGATTAGATTCGAAAATCACTCAAAATTACGAAGCAATACCGATCATTCTTCAATATAATTGTGTTTTGATCAGAATTCAGGTACAATTTTTACCTTGATGCTTTCGAATTTTTGAATTTAGGTATATTAAATTGTTAAAATCGAATAAATATAAAACAAATGTTGTATTATTGTTTGTACTAGGCATAGTTATGTGAAACTGTGCAATTATTTTCAGATTTTGATTCGCTTTTGCTCACAATGCATCATAATTAGAAATTAGGTATAAAAATTATTGCTAAAATTCATTAATTTTCATTTTTTTCATATAATTGAACCAATTATTATCATCAATTGCAGTTGTAGGTGTTAATTAGATGTTCTTTTCAGTCCTGGAAATTAGTGTTTATAATTGTTCGATTGTGAAATTTAAGGAGGTTGTTGCCGTCTTCGGTGATCATCGATACCTTGTCAGAGTATTTTAGTGTCATTGTTTTAGTTAACTTGAATGTCATATTGTAATTAGTGAAACTAACATATTATGGTTAGTGTAGAATTATGATTATTGAAACATTTGTGATGATTTAATATGGTTCTCTAAATGCTGTGTACTCATTTCAGTGGAACCGATTCGATTTTCGGGTATGGTTTGCCAAGAAAACTAAAGATTATCTACCATCAAGTACCACTCCTATGTTCTTTAGCTATGTTCCACTCATAACTGTATCTAGAGTAAAATGCAAGTATAGGTTCTCCTGCACTTATCTCGACTTACCTGGAGCTGATGCTATGAAATAACTACGCAATTCGCTACTTTTGTAGTTTCTTTTGCTACATCAACTTCCTTTTCAAACACATTATTTAATGAAAAACAAAACTAGCATTTCTTTGATGCTCAGTGATAGATTAGAGTTAGGATTAGAATTAGGATTAGAATTAGAATTCCATCTAATAATAGTTTAGTATACTAGTAAAAGCACATCGTTTACAAAAAAAAAATTACTGTAAAACTTCAAATGCTAAACATAAGTTAGATTTTAATAATATTTTGTTAATAATCCCCAAACTGTGGAATTAAATGTTGGATAACTTTGCTCACATTTAGAGTTAAATTGAAAGAATTTTTAGTATTTAGGCTTGGATTGAAAGAAATTCTATGTTTTGATATTTTTTGTGGTGTTCGTTCTATTTAGGTTTAGATTGGACGAATTTCTTTATTTTGCTATATTTCGTCTTCTTCATTGTATTTAAGCTTAGATTTAACGAATTCCTTAATTTCGATCTACGGAGTGTTATATACTGAGTGTTGATTCTTTATGAGATATGTGTTACTTTAAACGATTTAGACTAGCATATTCTGGTGATTGATTACTGAGTAGCTCAGTTTCTTTGTCTTAAGTAACTTGAGTGTCATATTATGGCTAGTGAAATAGACTATCATAATATTGTTAGTGCAAATTCTCATGACTATGGAAATATTTATGAGGATTTAATCTGATTCTCTCACTACTGTGTACATATTTCAGTGGAACCGATTCGAGTTTGGCATATGGTTCCTTCTATCAAAGTTGAGCATGATCTCTTAACATTTTTAGCATGATTATTTTTAGGTGTGTATCATCAATACTTTACTGAATTTAGTTGGATGATGAGTAGTAAGTCAAATACAAGTATTTCTTTTACTTGAAGGCAATGTCCTGTGTGAATTAATTATCTTTGTGAGAAGCTTTTATATGAAAGAAAGACGACTAGATCAATGTTCAAGTGATGTGTAATAAGTTAATAATAAGCGTAGAGGTATGGGTTCGAGTCGTTTGTAAGCGCACATAGTGTAAGAAAGTGATTGTTTTAGCCTTATCTCTGTTTTTTTTCTCTAGATGAACTTGTTTTTGGAGTAATTTGCAATCTTTGCTAAAACGGTTCTCTAAAGGCTACTAGCTCAACGGTAGAGCAATGTGCAATATTGTATATAGATGTAGGTTCAAATCCTACATAGCCTAAGTCATTCTTGGTGATGATTTTGACTTTATTTTCTTCCTCATAATTTATTTAACCTATTTAGTCGGATTGAGGTGGGGCGACGAGCCATTGGTGTCTCGATTAAATTGCAAGTTGATTTTGTGTCCTTGGTTCAACTATGAATGTTTTTTCGCCGAAGTTACTTAGGCATTTGGCCCGGTAGCTGGTTATGCGTCGTGAAGTAGTTGGGGACGTCAGAGTTGCGCCGGAATGCTTGCCGGCGGTGGGAGGTATTAGTCAGAGGTGTGTGGTGGTGGTGGTATTCTTTGTTAATGGTGATGATATTGTTTCTTAATATCACAACAATTGGAAGGATGTAAACATTTTTTTATCAGTGATATTATTTTGGGTAAAGTGTGATATTGTTTGGTAATGGTTGTGATATTGTTTCTTAATATCACAAAAGTTGAGGGATGAAAACAATCTTTATAACTTTGATATTATTTTGGGTGAAGTGTGATATTCTTTGATAATAGTTGTGATACTTCACTATCAGAGAGTGATATTGTTAATCCCAACGTGTGATATTGTTAAGTAAATCATGTGATATTGTTTCTCATAACGTGTGACATTGTTTTTAACAAATTGTGAAACTTATAAAGATATATTGTTTATTAAAAAGTGTGATATTGTTTCTCATAATGTCTAGCTTTAGTTGGAATGTTAAACTCAATCATTGCCTTCAACACATCGTATGCTACATCTACGTTGCCTGACTTGCACTGACAGGTTAACAGTTTGATAAAGATGGAATTGTCCTTCGAGAAAGGGCATCTACGTTGCCACAAGCTTGTGACGGGTTTTTCGTCACAAATGAGAATTTGTTGATAGAATCTGAACCCCACTAGAAAAGAATGAGCAGTACACAAAGAAGTGAATAGGCGAACAAATTGCTAAATATGTCTGCCTTCCCATCAAAATTTTTTTGCTAGTCATAAACTCCAAGAAAAATGACCAAAATATAATAAAGAGGAAGCAACAAAGTCAAGTATTAGGCTATATGGGATTTGAATCCAAATCTTCATGAAAGCTTGCAAGTCGCTCTACCATTGAGCTAATAGCCTTAAGTTTTGTAATTAAACCCTAACTATGTAATTAGTGTTGGAATATGTGTCCTCCGACAATAATGCGATCACAACTGTCGATCATGATGATCACATGTTTAACTCTCATTTTAAAGAATACAATTGGGAAGTAATATTTTACTGTCAACTGGTCCACACATATCGGTAATGATTGGCTGACTAGAGTTGACATTACTGTCGTGACGGTGGTGATCAGTTGATCCCCTTAGGTCATACCTAAAGGATAATACTCTTAATTGATCATTTAATTGATCGTATGACGATACGGGTTAATTAAATTACATAAAATTGACGGACGATTTTGGAAGTAATATTTACGTTTCTCATTGTAATTTGATTAAATAAGATACGGTCTAAGTAATCGAATTGTTTTATTACTTAGATGAAATTATTGTTTAAGGAAACAATTATATTTGAATGAATAAATTATTATAAATACAAGATGTTGTCATTTATAATTGGTGAATTATTTTGGTACAAGTAATTATGAGTTACAAAGTCAATTTCTTATATGACGTATTTTTATTAATGCGTTGATTTTTAATATGTTAAAAATACGTAACATTTTTACATGACATGCTACATCTGACAAATTGACAAAATAAAGTGTAAAATGGTTTTTCCATTTTACACTAAATGGACTGAAATAATGAGGAAGTGTTAGGTATATATTATGTTAATTATGTTAGTGGTAAGCATAATGATGTTAGCCTAATACTAGCCATGCATACCTACATAATCTTGTGAAGACCACATTGTGCATGCATTGGCCATTCTCTCCCTCCCATACCCGGTTTTTCCACTCTCCATGCAAAGAGTTTTTGTCTTATTTTTGCATATAGACTACTCTTGAAAAACCATTATTCATTCATTCATTTTGACATCTAAAATAAGAGTTTTTAGAGAGAGATAAAAATCTTCCCTTTTCTTCCTCCTCTTAGCCGAAAACAAGAGAACATAAATAAAGATTTTGGGTCAATTTTATTTAAAAGTTAATATTGTTCTAGTAATAATAATATTAATTTGTTAAGAGTATTTATTGGGTATTATTCCTTGGGAGGGATTCTATACTTGAATCCTTTGTTCATCCATTTTAGGAGTAAGAAGAAGTAAGAAGGAGATCTTACTTGTGCCCTTTGATCCGAAATATCAATGTAAGAATGAAGATTTCTTCCTTATTTTACTTATAGTTTGCATGCATAAGATCATCTTTTAATTTTATGACTAAATTAAAATTATAACATAAATATGTTGAGTAAAGAGATATAGATTTCTAACAAGCGGTATCAAGAGCCTTGGTTGTTTGCATGCAAATCGGTTATAGTTTTTCCGAGTTATACGATTAACATATGTAACTTGTAAATTTGTGTTATTATGAAATATCACGAAATATATTATGCATATTGAAGTTTCTGGTTCTAAAATGTTTTTAGGTTATTTTGGTTAATTTATGGATTTGTATTGTTCATCTTATATATTAATGGCATTAAAAATGTGATTTTATGATTAAAATGTCATTTTCGGACTAAAATTAGCTAAACTTCGTATTTTCCAGTGATTTTTGGATATGGTATCACATGTTTTATTTTTAGATGACCTGTAAATTTTAGAAATTTTGGAGTTTTTATGCTCGAAATATGGATTTTTCATGATAAAAATCGGATTTAGATGAAAAATAGGTTAATATGAGATAAATTCCGAATCTGGTCATATAAATTTAGTATGTTGTCACATGCAATTTTACAAGATATGTGTAAAATAATAGGCTATAATGAAGTCTTCATGCATGATTTATGAATTTTTGATGAAAAATAGCATAAATAGTGACTTAATTAGTGAATAATTGCTAAAACATACTTCATGACTAAGGAAAAACGTCACATGTTTCATTTTATTATCTTTTTCAGATCTAAAATTGAAAAGTTTATGAATATAATTTTTCTCATGTTTTTATGATTATAATTGATAAATCCGATAAACCGCAACATAGTTTTTCCGATAATTTTCCGAAATTTTAACCTAAGTTTTTTGAAAATTATGAGTGTCATGGTATTTTTCCAGAATGTTCATAAATTTAAATTTCAAATGTCAAATTTATTTGAAATTTTTGTGATTTATTTGAAGCTTATAGCATTTTTATTGTGATTTTAGGTCCATTAATGAACAATTTTAAGAAATATGAGTTAATTATAGTCAAATAGTTAATGGAGACTATTTTTGAGTCCTAAGAGGTTAGGGTAATTAACTTATGCATAAATATGAATTTATGTAATTTATTGTGATTTTAAAAGGTTGAATCACGCAAATCCGTAAAAACCATTAAATATACGATATTGGCTACTTAAAGGCGATTTAGCATAAAATTGGGCATGTTCAAACATATTATAATGCTGCATTTTATTTATGATTGTTATAAATTTATTTTATGTAATTTTATTTTATGTAATTTTACTTAGTATGGCCTTAGTTTTTAATTGGTATTACCCGAAATGTATGGGAATATCGGTTCGGTTGTAATTTATTGTGATCTCGTATCACCGTTTTGTAATTTAATAGATTTATTTTATTTTAATTACAAATGTATAATAGGAAATTATGTAATTTGTTATGTAATTTAATTATTACGGAGTTCCTTGAAGACGGTGTCACTCAAGAAGGCGATACATAAAGACGGTGTTACCTCGAGATGCGTGCCATAACCGAAGTTCAAGGGACCAATGGAGTTGGTTTCCGAATATGTAATAGTTAATTAGATTTTCTATTTTAGGAAGGCCATACTAGGATTTATTTTATGTTTTGCATTTTATTTATATGTTGCATGCATCGCTAAATCGCCATAACTAAAACATGCATTGTCTTTTAATCGAGTTTATCGACCGTGTCAATTAGAATTATCGTATTTCACCGCTTTAGTTCACTTAAAACGTGATAGATAATAAATTGACATGACCTCTCGCTTAAAAATAAACAATTGAGACATAGCCTTACCAAATAGTAGAAACCATGAAAACCTATTTCGTGAGGGAGTGCACTCGGCTTTACCGGGGTACAAACCTTGTTACGTAGGGGAAGTGGGTGATAAATGTCTACCCACCGAATTTATAAAGATGAGGGTTGTTTTCGCTTTACCGATGCCCAAGTTGATGTAAGTTTGGATCATGGACACATTTATTCGAAATTTGGGTTGAACTCAACGAAAGTATTCTCGACGGTTGCCGGATGTGTTTCGGGCTAAAGATAAATTTTAATGTAAATTTATCCACCGAGTTATATTGATAAAGGTTTGTTTTTGGCTTTACCGATGCCTAAGTTAATATGAATTTGGGTCTTGGAATCATTTATAATAGTTGGGTAGAGGTCACTATATAAATGTTCATATCTTGTTAATTTATTTACATGTATGATTTAAAAAGACAAATGTTAATATTTCCTTTTCCTCCATATTTGTAGTTCATTACAATGAATCCATCAAACGCTACCGCACCGATAACTATTGAGTCATACCACAATGTTTTTGACAACGTTTGCTCCAACAATGATCTCGACACTACTAGAGAACTTCATTTTGGGATAGGTTCGGATGAAAACCTTAACTTCATCACTTCTACTAGACCACCTACTACTACTAGATCTCGTGTGAGCCCGTCTCAGGAAGATTGCCTCATACAATCTATAGGATCTTTGTCTCTGGAAGATAAAGATGCCAAAACTAGTGGGAGCTCAAGCAATCAAGTTCTTGCTTCAAAGGGCAAAAAGTTCAAGAAGAAGGGAAAGAAAGTGAGAAACTTCAAGCAAGTTGATGATGAGTGCCATTATTGTTATGGCATGGGACATTGGCTTAGAAATTGTCCCGTATATTTGCGAAATATAAGGGAAGAAATCATCGTTCCAAAAGGTAAAATTCCTAAGGAAATTTATGTTATTGATATAAATTATACTTCCACTACGACATGGGTACTGGATACCGGTTGTGGTTCTCACCTTTGTAATCATTTACAGGGTTTAAGAGACGTGAAGAGGCTTAGCAAAGGAGATGTGGATCTACGCCTTGGAAATGGAGCTCGAGTAGCGGCCGAATCTAAAGGAACTTATGTATTAGCTTTGCCTAATGGATTTGAGTTGTATTTACATAATTGTTTTTATCTGCCTACACTCTCTAAAAACATTATTTCTATCGCTATGCTAGACATGGATGGATTTTGTTTTGTCATTAAGAACAATCGTTGTACTATTTCGAGGAATGATTTGGTTATAGGACAAGCTTCTTCCATTAATGACATTTACATTTTAGAAACCTCAAATCCAATTAATGATATCTATAACATTCAATCAAAGAAACTCAAATCAAGTGACCCAAATGAATCGTTCATTTGGCATTGTCGATTAGGTCACATAAACGAGAATCGCATCAAAAGATTAATTTCGACTAATGTGATTACACCATTTGATTTTCAATCATATGGTACATGCGAATATTTCCTTCTTAGCAAAATGACTCGTAATCCTTTTAGTGGTAAAGGGACATGAGCTAGTGAACTATTGGGACTCATACATACCGATGTGTGTGGACCAATGAGTATCACCGCTCGTGGAAATTATGACTGCTTCATAACCTTCATCGATGACTTGAGTAGATATGGGTATATCTATTTGATGAAACATAAAAGTGAAGCGTTTGAGAAATTCAAAGAATTTCAAAACGAAGTAGAGAACCAATTGAACAAAAGGATTAAGGCACTACGATCCGATAGTGGTGGAGAATATCTTAGCCTTGAATTCGATTCACACTTGAAAATTCGTGGTATTATATCACAACTTACTCCACCCGGAACACCACAACTCAATGGTGTTGCCGAAAGGAGAAATCGAACCCTACTTGATATGGTTCGGTCCATGATGAGTCAAACCGAGTTACCAAACTCGTTTTGGGGATTAGCGATTCAAACCGCAATAAGATCTTTGAACAATTCTCCCACTAAAGCCACCGAGAAAACTCCATTTGAGATATGGAAAGGAAGAGTTCCTAATCTATCCAACATGAAAATTTGGGGTTGTAATGCTTATGTCAAAACCAGAAATGACAATAAGCTAGCCCCAAGTTCTGAAAAATGCACCTTTGTAGGCTATTCTAACACCCGAGGTTATTACTTCTATAAAACTCAAGAAAACAAAGTGTTTGTGTCTTCTGAGGCTGTTTTCTTAGAAAGGGATTTTATTTCTAAAAGACAGAGTGGGAGAAATTTTGAACTTGATGACATTCAAGAGCCACAAACCGAGATAGAGACGCAAGAAGATGTTCCTTCGTCGTCTAACACGGTTGTCTCTCCTCCTCTTCGAAGAACGGGCCGTGTTATACGCCATCCCGATCGATATGTGGGACTTATCGAAGAAGATAGAACACTCGATGTGTTGCTTTTAGAAAGTGACGAACCCGCCACCTACAAGGCCTAAATCTCTAGTCCAAATTCCTCCTTATGGCTTGAAGCCATGAAATCCGAAATGGATTGTATGCATGAAAACCAAGTTTGGGACTTGGTAGATTTGCCTAAAGGGGCAAGACCTCTTCAATGCAAATGGATTTTCAAAGTTAAGAATGGCATAGAAGGACATGATGATGTCTACAAAGCTAGGCTAGTGGCAAAAGGATTTACCCAAGTCCAATGTCTCCATTATGATGAGACCTTCGCCCCCGTAGCCATGCTAAGATCCATACGGATTTTGTTAGCAATTGGCGCATTTCATGATTATGAAATATGGCAAATGGATGTCAAAACCGCTTTTCTAAATGGGCATTTAGAAGAGGAGGTGTACTTGATACAACTCGAAGGTTTTGTTGATTCTAAGAATCCTAACAAAGTGTGCAAGCTTAAGAGATCCATTTATGGTCTTAAGCAAGCATCTAGAAGTTGGAATCATCGATTCAATCATGTTATAAAGGAGAATGGTTTCACTCGAAGTGTTGAGGAACCATGTTTATACATGAAATTTAGTGGGAGCAATGTTGTGTTCCTAATGTTGTATGTCAATGACATACTACTCATTGGAAATGATATTCCAATGTAGTCTCCTGTTAAGAAGTGGCTAGGTAACCACTTCGAAATGAAGGATTTAGGAGAGGCACAACGCATATTAGGTATTCGGATCCATAGAGATAGATCCAAGAGGATATTGGCACTAAGTCAAGAATCTTATGTTGATAAGATTCTTCGATGGTTCAGCATGGACAAATCAAAAAGGGGTTTGGTACCTATGGTAACTGGGACTATATTGAGCAAGACTCAATCTCCCTCCGAACCCCATGATGTTGAACGCTTGAAGACGATCTCTTATGCTTCCGCTGTTGGATCAATCATGTACGCCATGATATGCACGTATGCCTTGAGTATGACGATTAGATATCAAGGAAATCCAGGTGAGAGTCACTGGATAGCCGTCAAGAACATCCTTAATTACTTGAGAAGAACTAAGGATTCTATCTTAGTGTTTGGAGGAGACACTGAGCTACGTGTTAATGGATACACGGACTTGAGTTTTCAAACGGATAGAGATGACATGAAATCACAAGCTGGTTTCGTTTTCATGCTCAATGGTGGTGCCGTTAGCTGGAGAAGCTTCAAGGAAGCTAGAACCACGGATTCAACAACGGAGGCTGAGTACATTGCAAAGATCGAAAGTCGCCAAGGAAGGCTGTGTGGATCAGGCAATTCACGGAAGGTCTAAGAGTAGTACCTATCGCCAATGATCCCATCACTCTCTATTGTGATAATAGTGGGACAATCTTCCAAGCTAAGGAGCCAAAGTCTAGTAATAGATCTAGACATGTACTTAGAAAATATCATGTAATAAGAGATTTCATTGAAAGAAAGGAAATTGCGATTTGTATGGTTGGGACGGATGACAACATAGCCGATCCGCTCACCAAGCCCTTATCGCAGGCCAAGCATGATGGACATGTTAGGTCCATGGGACTTAAACGAGTACCAAGTTTATGTTAGATTTTGAAATGAAATAAAAGTGTTGTTTTTGTTCATGTTCATAATCGAATTTGTCTTTTATCTTTTCTTTATACCTTGTTACATCCAAACGGGTTGTAGAGACAATTGAACCCCGTTAAAGTGAACGCGGATTAGCATTGTATTCGCCCATAGTTACTTACATAAGGTGACGTCTCGAAGTGACTAGAGTGTGATGCGATTGATGGCAAGTTCAAGTGCCATAGAGTCATGTGAGATGACTAGTCGATCACATAGGCAGACTGTTAGGAACACTTTGTCGGGCCTTATGACCGCTTATAGAGTTATGGCAAATTTATATAGCCTGGTCGTGGCGAGAGCTATTATAGTATTCTAATGAGTCGATTCTTTTGACTAAAGACTATTCGCCCAAGATGGCATAGTTTCAGATTAACTTTGATTTGTGTTACTACGACCTTCGTAAATGGGGTCAAATGGGCATATTTTGGGTTGTGATGGCTGTGGCTAGTCGAAGGGAATGAGTGCGATAGGAATTGTCCACCCATAGGCAGGGTTATAACAATATCTCAGGGCCACTCGAGGAGTAATGAATTGGAAATGCGTGGCCACACTCGGAAGATATCTATGGTAGATGAATCCGGTCAATCAGTTATTCTCCAAATTGTGGAAACCACTCTCGATATGATCGCTTGCAAGTACGACCTGAAAGACACCTTGCATTGAGTGACAGATAGTAATAGGACAAGAGAATTGGTGACGCACACTTGTCGAGGACAAGTGGGAGATTGTTGGAATATGTGTCCTCCGACAATAATGCGATCACAATTGTCGATCATGATGATCACATGTTTAAGTCTCATTTTAAAGAATACAATTGGGAAGTAATATTTTACTGTCAACTGGTCCACACATATCGGTAATGAATGGCTGACTAGAGTTTGACATTACTGTCGTGCGACGGTGGTGATCAATTAATCCCCTTAGGTCATACCTAGAGAATAATACTCTTAATTGATCATTTAATTGATCGTATGATGATATGGGTTAATTAAATTACTTAAAATTGACGGACGATTTTGGAAGTAAAATTTACGTGTCTCATTGTAATTTGATTAAATAAGATACGGTCTAAATAATCGAATTGTTTTATTACTTAGATGAAATTATTGTTTAAGGAAACAATTACATTTGAATGAATAAATTATTATAAATACAAGATGTTGTCATTTATAATTGGTGAATTATTTTGGTACAAGTAATTATGAATTACTAAGTCAATTTCGTATATGACGTATTTTTATTAATGCGTTGATTTTTAATATGTTAAAAATACATAACATTTTTACATGACATGTTACATGTGACAAATTGACAAAATAAAGTGTAAAATGGTTTTTCCATTTTACACTAAATGGACCGAAATAATGGGGAAGTGTTAGGTATATATTATGTTATTTATGTTAGTGGTAAGCATAATGATGTTAGCCTAATACTAGCCATGCATACCTACATAATCTTGTGAAGACCACATTGTGCATGCATTGGCCATTCTCTCCCTCCCATACCCGGTTTTTCCACCCTCCATGCAAAGAGTTTTTGTCTTATTTTTGCATATAGACTACTCTTGAAAAACCATTATTCATTCATTCATTTTTACATCTAAAATAAGAGTTTTTAGAGAGAGATAAAAATCTTCCCTTTTCTTCCTCCTCTTAGCCGAAAATAAGAGAACATAAATAAAGATTTTGGGTCAATTTTATTTAAAAGTTAATATTGTTCTAGTAATAATAATAATATTAATTTGTTAAGAGTATTTCTTGGGTATTATTCCTTGGGAGGAATTCTATACTTGAATCCTTTGTTCATCCATTTTAGGAGAGCTTAAGAACAAGTAAGAAGGAGATCTTACTTGTGCCCTTTGATCCGAAATATCAATGTAAGAATGAAGATTTCTTCCTTATTTTACTTATAGTTTGCATGCATAAGATCATCTTTTAATTTGATGACTAAATTAAAATTATAACATATATGAATATGTTGAGTAAAGAGATATAGATTTCTAACAATTAGAGTATGAAACAAACATATATCATTAGTATAATATTATGTACAACTAGAATAAAAAAGTTACAGTATTAAAATAACACATTCTCGTTTTCAAAATAGCATTACTATACCATCAACATAACACAGTTTACTTAAGTAGCACAATTATGTGAGTCCACCCTATCGTTTTGAGTCCGTGAGTCTGTGATACAATATCACAGGTTATACTAACCAATATCACGGGTTATACTGTATAATATCACACTACTGGAATATTTTCGCCTGCTATTACTAACTTCTTTTTCTCATACTTATATTCACACAAATCGATTCTAGTACCGGATAAAGCTCCGGCAATCACCACAATATAATTCCAGATTGACTGCTCAGAAAAGCATTCAAAGACGGATTCAAAATGGGGATGAAGTGATGAACAATCCTTATCTTCATTTGTAGATGCTACACCTTTTATACTTGAATCATATGTTTCCTTTGTACATATAAAACTTAGTTAGGTTGTCAGAAAATTTTAGGTGTAATTATACTATTATTTTATAATGCTACTACAACAATAATACTCATGTACTCTATTTGTTTCGAACCTTTTTCCAGTTATTGACAACTTTTGGCCTCTAAGTGGTTATGTGCATTTTCTACCTTATTTAAATTATCTTAACAATGTTAATATACTAATACCAGGGTAGGTGGTTGGCGTGGACCGGCAAATGGGTCACATAAAACACTTTCAGCCATTTTTGCGCTTAATTTTCATTATATTATTTAGTATTCCTCGTGAAATTGTTTTGTATAACTTGTGATATTTTTACTGGACTCACATACTCAAATCTATAGATAGACTCACCAGATCATGACTCTAAATTCACGAAATAACGATGATCAACTATTAAATTCATAAGCATTGATTGAAGATAAACAATAATCAAGTAACACAAGTTCAATTGAAGATAAGAACTGATTGAAGATAAACAACAATCAAATAACAACAGGATAATATGAAACATTCTAATCGAAAACATGAATCGAAAACGAAAAATTCATAGAAACAGGTTCAATTGAACATAAATCAGGCAAAAAATAGTAAAGTTATATAACAGATTCATAACATATTCGAATTAAACCTAGAATTATAAGCGAGGCGACCAATAAATCACATGAGAACCAAATTAAACATAGATATATAACAAATTCTTAGCAGATCCGAATTAAACCTAGATGTATGAGAAAGAGGAGAAATAAATCATATGAGATCCAAATTAAACCTAATATAGGGAGAATGACAAATAAAGCATGGAAATCAGGAAGAGTAGCAACAAAATTCAGAATCCATCAAGAACAATTATGAAAAAAGAATTAAATAATGAGTTGAAAGAGGAAGTTAATTAAAAACAAACCTGACATTGTAATTGCAAAAAAGGAAGAAAGTTTGTTGATGGAAAATGGAATGAGATGATGAAAACAACAACGAACTGAATGTCGATCATCTACATCGCTAGTGATTGAGGGAATATTATAGAGTTTTTCGAATGAGAGGAGTTAGAGAGAGAAAATTAATATTTAAACAATGAAAGGGGAAGTCTGTATTAGAGATTATATGATCAGACAAATGACTATCTGGCCCTTAATGACGCGCGCGAGTCTTAAGTCATTGCATATCTTAGATCTAACAGTCTGAATTAATCCTCAATCCTCAAATATATGAGTTATACTCATATGATCCCATTTCTATGTATATATATATATATATATATGTATATATATATATGTGTATATATATATATGTGTATATATATATATGTGTATATATATATGTGTATATATATATATGTGTATATATATATATGTGTATATATATATATGTGTATATATATATATATATGTATATATATATGTATATATATATGTGTATATATATATATATATATATATATATATATATATATATATATATATATATATATATATATATATATATATATATATATATATATATATATATAGAGAGAGAGAGAGAGAGAGAGAGCATCCCATGAGTCTATCATCTTAGATGAGTCTATCATCTTAGATGAGTTTAGCATATCAATAAGAACCGTTGGATCTTTTGATCCAACCGTCCTGATTATGACACGTGTTTTAATTTAAAAAAAAAAAGAAAAAAAGGAAAAAGAAGGCGTGCTGATATAATAAGAACGACACATTCATTATTCCTCATAAATTTTCACTTCCTTTTCTCTCTCTAAAACGCATGTCTTTCCCTCTAAAAACCGCTTCACTGTCTTTCTCTCTGGCAGTTAATTCACTAAACCATAAATTTTTTTCCGGAAATTTTATTACATCAAGCAAAATCGCACTAATCAAGTGAAGATCATTATTATATTTACTCAGAACAATCGTTTCGAAGATGACGAAGAGTTATAAAATCGCTCTATTTCATTATATTGTTTTTAAACTTATTTCGCCACTGCATGTTGTTGCTGTTGCTATTATTGTTGTTATTGTTGTTGTTTTTAGTGTTGATTATACTCTTTTTTCTTCAAATAATCATCGATTTAGGGTTTCTATTTTGCTCAAAGTAGGAAATTGATTTTTCCGCGAAAAATTAGGTTATTATTGTTGTTGTTGTTGTTGTTAGTCTCGATTATAGTGATTTGAAGCGTTTATTAATTGATCGAAGAAAGAAATTGAGTTTTCAGTAAAAAAATAGGTTATTACTGTTGTTGTTGTTGTTATTGTTGTTGTTGTTAGTCTCGATTATAGTGATTCGAAGCGTTTATTAATTGATCGAAGAAAGAAATTGAGTTTTCAGTAAAAAAAATTAGGTTATTACAGTTCTTGTTGTTAATGTTGATGTTGTAATTGATTTAGGCTAACTGTTTTGCTCGAAGAGAGTAACTGATTTTCTGCGTTCTTGTTTTTCGCTTCAAAATTAGGGTTAATGATTTGTAATACATGAGCAATTAATATGTGTTACCGTTCTGCTTTCGATTGTTTTTTATGTTCGTCGTGTTGAGTTATTTGTGATTTGCAGGGAATGTTCATTTTCCTGAAATTAATAATATTTCTGAACAAATCTACAGTAACAATATTACTGTAAAACTGTCATAGTAAAAGTGTACCCCTATCGTTTTAAAGAGCAGCAATTGCTTCTGTAACAGTGTTACTGTAGTTTTATATCAACACAATTGTTTGACAATACTGTAACACTGTCTCATTGTGTGAGGATACTATCATTCTTATTCCATTCTACATTCTTTCTCAGACTCGTCCACCATCATTCCTCTTCAGTTCAATAGCTGTAATTGTTTTAGTTTTAATGTTATTCTGTTTTGTTTTTTTTGATAAACAATCTCAGGAAAGTAGAGGTAGTACCTGAAAAATCTGACGTCAGTAAGAAGGCTAAAGTGGAAGCATCGGAAAAGACAACGAGCAAAAAAGCGCCGACACAGAAGCCTTCCAAACCGTCAGCACAGAAAAACGCCGAAGCATCTCATGCCGATCAGTATGTCCCTATAACTCTTCGTCGTGTTGAGCTGATTTGCATGAAATGTCCCTTTTCCTGAAATTAATAATATTTCTCAACAGATCTATATTAACAATGTTACTGTAACACTATCAGAGTAAAAGTGTATCCCCTATCTTTTTCAAGAACAGCAATTACTTCTGTAACAGTGTTACTGTAGTTTTATATCAAAACAATTGTTTGACAATATTGTAACACTGTCTCATTCTCTGAGGATACTATCATTCTTGTTCCATTCGACATTCTTTGTCAGACTCGTCCACCATCATTCTGCTTCAGTTTAATAGCTGTAATTGTTTTATTTTTAATGTTATTCTGTTTTGGTTTTTTGATAAACAATGTCAGGAAAGCGGACGTAGTAATCGAGAAATCGTCGAGTAAGAAGGCTAAAGTGGAAGCTTCGGAAAAGACAACGAGCAAAAAGCGCCGACACGAAGCCTTCCAAAATGCCAAAGACCGAAAAATGTTGAAGCATCTCATGCGGATCAGTATGTCCCTATGACTCTTCGTTGTGTTGAGTTGTTAGTGATTTGCATGAAATGTCCCTTTTCCTGAAGTTTATAATATTTCTCAATAGATATACATTAACAATGTTACTGTAACACTGATACAGTAACAGCGTATACTATCTCCTATCCTTTTAAAGAGCAACATCATTACCTATCAGTGTAGTAGCTGTAATTGATTTACTTTTAATCTTATTCTGATTTTGATTTTTGGAAAAACAATGCCAGGAAAGCGGAGGTGCCCGAGAAATCAGCTGCGACGAAGAAGGCAAAAGTAGCAGATCGAGAAGACACCTAGCAAAAAGGTGCCGACACGAAGCCATCAAAACCAACGATCTGAGAAGGAAGTCGAAGCATCTCATGCATCCGAGTATGTGTCTAAAATTCTTTGCTCGACCGCAAGTCACTACTATTAGGGTTTATGATATATTGTCTCATTGTTACAAGAAATGTAATCAATTGATCTTTAAAAAATTATTCGACCGCCATTATTCGTATTCCATTTGTCATTTCTTCAACGACTTGACTACCATCATTCCTTTTCAATTTAATAGTTGTCTGTTATATTGTTATTGTAAACTTCTGATTTTAATTTTTGAAAATAACAATGTCAGTAAAGAAAAGGTACCTGAGAAATCAGCTCCCACTAAGAAGGCTAAAGTGGCCGCATTAGAGAAGACACAGAGCAAAAAGGTGCTGACAGAGAACGTGCCAAAACCGACTAAGAAGATGCAGACCGAAAAGGTGTCAAATCCTACAGCTGAAAAGGCGACGAAGGTGCCTACAGAGAGTCTACGCCAAGCAACACCTGCTCCTTCAAAAAAGGTGCCAGTGAAGGAAAGTAAGGTGCCTACTGAAAAGGTGCTTAAGCCACCAGCAGCAGTACCAAAGGAGCAGGCTGCGAAGGTTCCGATCCAGGAAAGTAAAAAAGAAACCAATGTGCCGAGGAAGAAGGCAGCAGAAAAGCCGTCGCATGATGTGCTAGTGTTGTCGAAGGAGCAATCGGTGCCCATTGAGAAGCAAGCAAGTGCACCTCCTCAAAATGCAGCAACTGTGCCAACGTCAAAGGCAGCGACTGAGCAATCAAAATCGGTTGCAAAAGAGCCAAAAGAAGAGGTGCCCAAAAAAGTTACTGTAACAAAGGGTCAGACCCCGAAGGTAGCAATGGCCAAATCTGCAGAGTTGGTGACAGAAGAGGTGGCAAAGAAGGTGCCCAAACAAAAGACGGCGTAGAAGGTTGTAGCAAAAAAGAAAGTTTCAGCGGCAAAAGAGCCAACACCAGAAAAGGTAGTAAGCAAGAAAGAGAGCGTGAAGGTGTCTGTCAAAAGGAAACCGACAAACGTAGTGCCAAAAAAGGTGGCAGAAACAAAGAAACCAGTACGAGTAACAAAAAAAAGACCTAGAGATAAGCCCATGTCATCTGAAGAAGAAAGTGATAGAGATTATGAGGTTTCGGATGACTCGAGCGTCAGCTCCAAAACGTCGAAGAGGGCTAAAACAGAGAAGAGACCAGCCAAGACGGTGGTGAAGGCTGAAAAAGAAGAAGTCTTAAAAAAGTATGTGTCTTTCTAGTGGCCAAAACTTGTATGTTTAAAGTTTCAGTTTCAGTTTCAGTTTCAGTGTTACAGTAACACTTATACTGTAACATTTTTATGTTGTTTTAGTGCTACTGTAATAGATGTACTGTAACATTGTCGATTATACTTGTTTGTTAATTGATCGTAGAAGGAAATTAATTTTCCATTAAACAATTAGGTTGTTCCTGTTCTTGTTGTTCTTGTTGTTGTTTGTGTCGATTATACTGATTCGTAATAAATTTAGCCTAACTGTTTTGCTCGAAGTGAGTAATTGATTTTCTGCGTTCTAGTTTTTCGCTTCAAAATTAGGGTTAATAATTTGTAATAAATGAGCAATTAATGTGTGTTACCGTTCTCCTTTCTACTGATTTATTTGTTCGTCGTGTTGAGTTGTTTAAAGTTTCAGTGTTACAGTAACACCTTTACTGTATCCTTGTTTTGTTGCTTTCTTACTGCTGGTTTGTTGGCATAAAATAGTGTCACACTGTTTAAGCAGTGGTGCTAATTTACACTTCCTTATTACAGGCCGGATAAATACCCAACTAAGTGCAGGGCCCAGTCGTTGGTCGATGTTATGAGCAAGTTTTCCGTAAAGCAAAAGAAAGCCATTAAAGAAATTGGTTTTGGAGGACTATTGAAGATGAATATATCAGTAGTCCCTTCCGGGCTAACAGACTTGCTTGTTGAGGCTTTTGATTACGACAGTTTCAAGGTTCATGTTACTGAAACAGAGGAGTTTGTGCTGTCACAGTATGATGTTCATGACCTATTTTTACTGCCGGTGAAGGGTAATAATGTGGTGCTGACCGCGACTGGTCGCGGATCCCAGGCTGAGGACACTGAGTTAAAAAACAAATGGAGAAGGAAGTTCAACATCTCTACAGCACAGAACATCAAGCTAGATTTGGTGACTAGTTGGTTTAAGAATAACAAGGGCGCCTGCGGTGATGAGTTCAAGCAGGTGTTCGTTCTTTATGCGCTCTCCACTTTTTTAGCGCCGACTCCAAATTATTCTGTTGATTTCAGGCTGTTGAAGGCTGTGGACGATGTTGAAAAAA
The DNA here is from genome assembly GCF_048544455.1 of Silene latifolia. Classification (NCBI taxonomy): domain Eukaryota; kingdom Viridiplantae; phylum Streptophyta; class Magnoliopsida; order Caryophyllales; family Caryophyllaceae; genus Silene; species Silene latifolia. The sequence goes on along the minus strand of NC_133538.1, from coordinate 384,123,161 downwards.
TAAAAGGTTTTAATTGGTCAAAGTATGTCTTTGAGAAGGTAGCTGAGGGTGTCAAGGGGTTGAAGACAGGAACGGTTAAGTGTCTTTGTGGGTGTATTGTGGTGCTACTGTTGGCCTACATTCACCGGTTTGAGTTCCATGGCGAGGTACAACTAACTGACTTACCTCTGATACAGCATTGGACATATGAAAGTCTTTCAAAAAGAGTCAAAGATAAAGGAAAGATTGGCTGTCTAGGAGCTGATGAGATGTCAGAAACTGTCTATCCTATTTGTCTTGGCAAGGGATCCCCAGCTGAAGGTAATGTGGCACTGTCAGTGTAATATTGTCACTGTAATATGGTCACTGTAATATCATTATTGTAATGGCTTTACTGTAATAACATTACTGTTACCTTACTTTATTGTTAATTATTAATATTAATTACTAATTACTACTATGTTTCTGTAAATAGGATGGGCAGAATCTGATGAGGGTGAGGATGACGAGGCAGTTTTTCTTAAGAATAGTGAGGGAAGGGAGTACATCTTGATGGAGAAGCTTCCTGGCATTGAAACAGATGCCGAGTTGAAGGAAAAAGCTGTTGATGTGAGTTGTTTTTATAAATTTAATTGTGTGCAATTGTTACAACTCCCAAATCTGGTATCTAATTCATTTCTTTCTGTCTGGTTTATTGACTTAGGAGACCGACCTGATATTGCTGATGTATAAAAGGGATTCCAACCTTGTTCACGAGAGATTTGCTCAGCGACTGAAGGTTTTCGAATCGAAGCAGAAACAGAAATCACCACTAAAGCCTAAATGCCTTAAATATGCCGAAGATGTTGTGCGAAAGGCTGAATCGTTGAAGAGGAGGGCGAATGACTTCCCGGTATATACAAGGTCCAAAGTCAGTAGGAAGTTGGAACCATTTCCAACAGAGAAAAGTCCTAGGACAGTTAAGTCAGAATCCTTGATAAAGGAGGTATTGAGCAGTTTAAGTGAGCAACATCATGAAAAAGATGATGAAGAGGATGAAGAGGTTCATGACGAGGAGGCGGGTGGTGAGGGCAGGCAAGATGAGATGGATGAGGACGGGATTGATGATGGCAACGATGATGACGGGACTGATGATGGGGAGGATGATGATGAGGACGGGGATGACGATGGCGGCGATGTTGAGAGTCGTCTTAAAAACAAGAGCCTTCAAGAGGGTGTCACGGACATAGATAACGATGAAGAAAGTGCCGATGAGGAGGAAGACGATGAACAGGATGAAAAGGAAAAGGAGGATGAAGAGGAAGAAGACAAAGAGGACAAAGAGGAGGATGTAGAGGATGTTGAAAGCCAATCTGGTGAAGGTAATAGATCGAGTAACAGTGTTACTGTTATTACTTTTAGTTATAATTTTACAATAATACTGTTACTGTAATATGTTATATATATTAACAGTTAGTAATATAATATTCAATTACTTACTTCTGATGCAGATGAAGAGGATGATGCAGAGAAACAGGATGATGCAGATGAAGATGATGATGCAGATGAAGAGGATGAATCTGGCAAACGTGAAGAGGATGACGGAGATGAAGAGGAGGAGGATTATAAAGACGAAGAAAATGAAGAAGACAAAGAGGGGAGTGGCGAGGATGATAAAGATGCATCTTATGAAGGTAATATAGTAACACTACTACAATAATCTAATCACTTGCACTAACACTGTTACATCATCGCTGCTATAGAGTTTTCATTTTACAAATAATTACTAATATTCAATTACTTTCCTTTTAGATGAAAACGATGATGCTGATGAATATGATGCATCAGGGCAGGGTGACAAAACAACTAGCAAGCCAGAAGATAGATCTGGTGAAGGTAATAATGTAATGCTGTTATAGGCTTTCTGTTACTGGGTGCTTTTTTAACAAACAATTTAGTAATATATATTCATTATCTGCTACACAGATGACAAGGAAGAGGCCGAAGGTGATGCATCAGGCCAACCTGAAGATAACCCAACTAGTGAGGCAGGTGAAGAGGCATCTCCTAAAGGTAATTGAGGAATCTATTTAAACTCGTTGTGTCAGAGGATGTAACTGTAACAATGTTATTGTGACGTAATTTTAACAGAAATTTACAGTGTATCTATTGTGCCTTTTTTTGTTCAAAGAAAAATTGTTAATATATATTGAATACAATTACCTGTGACACAGTTGACGAGGAAGAGGTGGAAGTTGATGAATCAGGCAAGCCTGAAGACAACCCAGCTAATGAGGCAGCTGAAGAAGGATCTCCCGAAGGTAATAGAGAAATCTATTTGCATTCTTTGTATTAGCTGATGTAACATCATATTCGTAACATCTTTATTAAAGAATAACCTTTACAAAGAACGCTTGTTATTCTTGTCGTAGTTTTATCAGAAGTTTACAGTGATATATATATTCAATTATCTGCTACACAGATGACAAGGAAGAGGCCGAAGATGATGCATCGGGCCAAGCTGAAGAGAACCCAACGACTAAGGCAGCTGAAGAAGGATCTTCTGAAGGTAATTGAAGTAGCAAATTTACAGTAACACTGTTAGTATAACTATGAGGCATTGTTGGTCCAAAAAACATTAGTAATTTATATTCAATTCAATTACTTGTGCCACAGATAACAAGGAAGAGGCCGATGATGATGCATCAGACCAGGATGATGACCAACCAACCAGTGAGGGAAATGAAAAGGAAGATGACGATAAAGATAAAGAAGAGGATGATGGCAATGAAAAACCAGATGAAAAGAACGATGATGATAAAGATGAAGACAGTGCTGGCAATAAAAACGAAGATAACAGTAAGGAGGATGAAGCAACTGGTAATGAAGACGCCGATGGGAATGATGAAAAAGGCGAGGAAGGAGAAAAACCCAGTGAGGCTGGTGATGAGACAGTTGGCGACGAAGAACCAATAACTACTCAGTGCAGTCAGGTAGCAGAAGATGACGACGATGATGAAGTTGATATTGTATGATTGCAGTGATGAGATCCTGTATGACGATTACGACGAAGATACTGGCGACCACTATTTGTTACATGTCGAAACAACTGAAGACTGGATGCGCGTGATGGATCCTCGCTACGGCTGCACAATCGAATGTGGCCTACCGACTCTCCGGATCTAACACTTGTGTCCAAGACTATGATAAAACACAAGGAGATAATGGCGCCTATTCTTGAAGTTAGGAAAGAAACAATTGACTATTGTTTTATCGACGATGACGAGAACCTCTCAGATACATGAGTACTTTATTTACTCTTGCACTGTCATAAACAAAACGTTTTACTTTGCAAGTGAATATTGTTTCAACTGAATAGTTGTTACTGTTAAACTGTTACTCTATTAAAAGGTGTTCTGACTATTACATCTCATTGTCCAATAGGGAAAGGCTTGTCTCGTATGGGAAGTATCACTTCATTCCAAGGGAAGATTTAATTTCATTGGCTCCTGGTGAGCTTATTTATATAATAGTGACTGAATGTTGGTCAATGTTGCTCAATGACCTCATCTTCAGAAAGGTAGCAAGTAATACACCATTGAGGATCTTCATGGGCTTGGGTCAATCTGTATGTTACTGTAATAAATAAATTTTTATTCTTATTGATTTTGTGTTTCTATAATGTTTATTGACTTTGTATTTATATTTATTTTTGTAGGACGCATTAGCAACTATATCTGTTGGAAAACCCGTTCAAAACAGACATTTAGAAGGTGAAGTTTTGCTGTCCTTCAGACATTGGATCAAATACAACCCGAGTCCACTGAATTTCAACTATGATATGGTAAACCACATTACTGTTATTTTTTTTTATTCTTATATAAGTAGAGTGAATAGAAGTTCTGTTTAGCAATGATACATATTTGCTTAATTGCAGATATTCATTCCACTCATTCTGGAGGACCACTTTTTCTGTGCTTGCATAAATTTCATGTCACAAACCGTTGACTACCTAGACAACAAACCCTTATATGCCAGATCCCGAAAGACAAAAATGGCAAGAAGTGCGGTAAGTTTCTCTACTTACAGTAACAATGTTATACTTTTAAATTTCCATTAAAAAATTTGGAAATCATTGTTACAGTAACATAGATACAGTAACAGTATTACTTTTTGTGCAGGCAAATATCATGGGGAAAATGTTGTCAGAAATGCAAATTGCAAAAGGCTCCAAAGTGGAAAGTTTCCCACTGCAGAATGTGAAATTTAAATGGCAGAGCATTGCAAAAAATGTAGATTGTGGGGTTTTCATGATGATGGACATGGCTTTCTACACGGGGAATGTTTTTTACTCTGAGCTGGGGGATGAACGGAAAAGAATGTTGTACCGTGCTGAAATATGTGCAATACTTGTTCTTAGCGACTTCAATCAAGTACGAAAAGAGGTGCAAGGGAGCATATCAAAATTCAGGAATGAAAGGAACAAATTTGAAGGAAAAGCTGCGCAAAAAAAGAAGGCTGGAAGAGAAGAAGGAAAAAAAGGAAGAGGAAAAAAAGGAAGAGGAAAAAACAAAGAAGCCACAGGAAAAACAAAAGGAGGAAGAGCCCAAACAGCCGAGGGTGAAGTCGGTTGCTTACAAGCGTTCTCCTAGAGCAATTGGTGAAGATGAGGAGATAATATTTAAATTTCATAAAGATGATGCTATGGGATGTTCTCTAGGTCACGGTGAAATTGACGGTTGATAGGCCTGGAAATCCGCAGACCACCCTGATCAGCATTTCATCGAAACCTGACTGCCAGGCTCTCAGGGTGTCAGGCTCTCAGGGCACATGAAGATAGGCGCCAGGCCATGGAGAGGACAACGGTCCAAATATCAGGACAATATTTGACCAAATCCGCGTATATTAGTGGAAATAAATACGCAGCATTAAGTGTGAAGATTATGCAGTAAATACGGTAATTAAGAAGGAAATATTCAGCAATTATTACCAACAATTATGGAGAATATTCAGCCTTCAATGCTTGATCATGCAGCCGTTCAAGATGGGAAGCTATATAAAGAACACTTGAGAGATCTGAAGGGAGAGCATTCATACGCAAGAAGATATATACATACTACTTAGAGAAACACAAGCATTATTGTCATCATAATATTATTCTCTCAAATCATATAGTGAAATCCTCTCCTGGCTTGGTGCCCGTGGTTTTTTCCCATTCAAGGGTTTTCCACGTACAAAATTGTTTGTCTTGTTATTTTTATTATCTTATTTACAGCATAATATCGTACCCTAACAACCTGACCAATAGGCTAATTAGAGCTAGTTAACCCTACATAGTATTACCCTGACCTGATTTCGCGCTGCGCAAAATCCACACAAAACAATTGGCACCCACCGTGGGGCATCTAACTCTTTAATCCTTTTTTCTTATCTTACAAAAACTTAAAAACCTACAAAAATTGCACAACCCACCGTTGAAGAACAATTGAATGCAGCTCTCCAAAAAATCGCTGACTTGGAAAGCCTGAAAGAAAAAGTGGCCCAAACTGAAGCAGAAATCCTGCAACTGAAAGAATTTGAGTCAGCCCTGAAGCAAAAATTGGAAAAACCCCAAGGGGCAGGCTCTAGATTCCAACCAGGAACCCCATTTTCATCCATCATCAAAAACATTGATTTTTACAGTTTTGGGAGCCCAAATACTCCTAAAATCACTAACGTAGATGGTGATGAAGAGCCGAAAAATGATGATAAACCTGATGAATCTGCAGCGGCTATCATGATGGCAGTAGTTCAGGAGATCAAGAAACTCAATGAAAAATTTGACAAGATACCAGGAGTACCGCCAAGTATGGAAGAAGCGCCCCTTTTGGGCTATCCGATTCACCCTTCATAGATGAAATAGCCAAAGTAGACCTACCAAAGAAGTTCACAATTCCATCCATGAGGGTCTATGATGGAACCACGGATCCACAAAATCATGTGGCTCTTTACAAGCAGAAGATGTTGGCTGCATCCATTCCTAGCGAGTTCAGACAAGTTTGTATGTGCAAGGTGTTTGGAACGACCCTAACTGGCCCTGGCCTGCAATGGTACATCAACCAGCCTACTGGCAGTTTCCATTCCTTTGCCAACCTGATTAACAGTTTCAACCAGCGGTTCGCAAGTAGCAGGGAGTTGGAGAAACGATCCAGTGACCTTTACCGAGTTACACAGAAGCCCGATGAAACTATCAGGACATTCCTTGCAAGGTTCAACAAAGAAAAAGTATCTATACGCAGATGTGACGTTGGAACAGCAGTGGAGGCATTTAGACAGGGGTTACTACCACATAGTGACTTATACAGTGAACTCACTAAGTATCCCTGCCACACCTTCGAAGATGTTCAGGCCAAGACCCTTGCCTTCATCAGGCTGGAAGAAGATAAAAGCTACAAGCTTGGATCACCTACTGGACCAAGGGATCATGAAAAAAGCAATAGGAAAAGCAACAGAGGGAACAATTACAGACCTACTCCATATTCCAGGCTAGATCAGTCAGAAGTCAACCTGACTCATGAATATCAAGGTAAGGCTAAGGTTTATCCACCTATCTCCGAACATAACTTTTGTGTTGATACTGCAGGATTGATCCAGAGGCTTGACAACATGGGAACAGCTGTTAGATGGCCCAGGAAGATAGAAAATCCAAATCCCAGAAGAGACAATTCAAAATGGTACGAATTCCACATGGATATTGGATACACCACGGATGATTATTTCACTCTGAGGAAGGATGTGGCCTACCTGCTGAAATCAGGATACTTAAAAGACCTGATCAAGTCAAAAGGCAGGAATGCAAACCAGGATAAAGAAAATCAGGAGCACAAGCAGGATCGCAGCCTCCCTCCACCACCACCACTCTATGAAGTAAAATTCATATCAGGCGGTTCAGAGATTTGTGGCCTGACAAGCTCAGCGGCAAAAAAGATAGCCAGGACACCGAGGACCGTGTCACCCTGCAAGCTGGATCCTATTCCAAAAATCACTTTCAATGATTGCGACCTGGTGGGCATCCCTGATGTTCATCACGATGGCCTGGTCATTTCTATGCAGATTGGAACAGCCATAGTAAGAAAGATCCTGGTAGATGGAGGCAGCTCAGTAAACCTGATCATGCTTGACGTACTGAAAGCCATGAAGATAAACGAGGATCAAATCACCAAAAAATCCAGCGTCCTAGTAGGGTTCATTGGTGAAACCAGGAGCACTCTAGGAGATATCCACCTCCCAGCCTATGTGGAGGGAGTCTCATCCTATGAAAAGTTTGGGGTCCTTGACTGCTTGTCATCCTACAACGCCATCCTGGGCAGACCCTGGATTCACAATGTCAAGCCCGTACCATCAACCTATCACCAGTGCATCAAGATACCAACAGACTGGGGCATAGCAACTGTGGGGTAATATCCGTATAAAACTCTTAAATTATAGGACTATAACGTAAATTTAATATGCAATTTATTGTCATAAACGAAAACAACAAAGAAACGATAAAGCATAAGAAATAACCTCGGGTCCTTTGAGATGCGGCCTAAGAACAGAAATCAAAGTAGATTTCCTCCTAATCGATACACCCAAGACCGTCTGAGACTATGCCCTTGTGCTAGAAATGTATTCTCTAATTGCCTTGCAATATTGAGAGAATTGTTGTGTGAGTTTTCCTTAGATGTGAGATCTAGGTTTTTGAGAGAAAAATACTCTTCAAAACCCTAATTTTGTTTTCAAAATGAATTAGGTTACAAAAGGAGAGAAGGCTCTCCTTTTGTTGCTCGGCCAACCGTGAGCTCTCATGGGGAAGTGGGCTTCCACTTCCTCTTAATTTTAACTCGTGGTCCGGCTCGAAAAATGCTAAATGTATATGACACGCTTTTATTATAAATCGTCATCGGTTATCGGTTATTAAAACATCAACTAATAACACGGATTAGTTGAAATATTAATACATGTCCGACAAAGACGATATTGTATAATTAATTCAATATACATCAATTTAAATATAATCGTTTATATTTAATTTACGAATTAACTGTTTAATTCGTTTTAGCCATTATTATTTAATCTGGATTAAATAATTATCACAACATCGCGTTTGACTAATTATTAGTCAATGACTCCGACTACTAATCGCTTAGTCAACTTTGGCATCAACATATTTGTATTTTCATACCGTCACATCTCTCAAACGTATCCTATAGGTGTGACTTTTAGGGACCAGTTGATCACCGCCATCTGTATGACAATAACGTCAAACTTATCTAGCAAGCCAACCGTTATTGATAAACGTGGACCAACTGATTATAATACAAAAGTATACCCTTTGATCCTTTTAGATATTTATAAGTCCTTGCACTAACTGTAAAGGACACCAGCCCCAACAAGCTCCCACTTGTCCGTACAAGTGTATGTGCAATGACGTTATCCGCACTAACTTGGAGGACACAAGCTCAACAAACTCCCACTTGTCCGTACAAGTGTATGTGCGATAACCGATTCTCATATTCATTTAAAATTTCTCCCACTCAATGTAAAACAATTTGCAGATCCGGATCCGCAAAGGTCGTATTTTACAATCGATCTGTATCAAGAGTGGTTTCCCCGACTAGAGAGTAACTCAACTGATAAAACGAATTCGTATTCGAGCATGGCCATGCATTTCGATTCTGACTCCTCGAGTGGCCCCGAGAAATATCGAGTACCGATAAAGGCTGAATATTTCCTTCAACTCGACTCCTTCCGATCTAAGCACAGCATGAAATGACCCAGAAAAAATCTACTTGGCCCCCTGTTACGGATGACCGTGAAAAAGAAACCAAAGTCACCCAAAATCTGCCTTAGTCTCAAGAGACAGTCGATAGTCAAAAGAATCGACTCTTAGGATCACCATGGAGGTCCTATCCACGACCTGGCACCAAATGTTATAAAACATTTAGGACTCCACGTCGATGTCACAATTGTGTCCTATGAAATATCCGTATAAATCGCCTCTGTGATTGGTCAGTCAACCTTTTGACTTATGGCTCGTTGAGCCCACCATCAACCAACGTCACAAAATAATTACCTTGAGTTATCAGCTCACGTGGGCAATTAAGGACCAAAAATATAATGTTTGTTCAGTTCACTTTGTGGTGTTCAAAATTGTCGTACAAATCCACATGAAAAACAAAATATATAAATATCAAAACGATGATGTCGTATAGAGTACAAAAGAGAATGAATCTAATCCATAAAAGAGTACTACAACTCAGGAACACGTTTAATTCCCATGGAATTAACATGCCCTTCATGCTTATCTTGTCGTAATGGTTTAGTTAGAGGATCTGCTATATTATCATCTGTAGCAATCTTTTCTATCACTACTTCCTTTTGCTCCACGTAATCTCGGATTAGATGAGCTTTCCGTTTTACATGTCTAGACTTGTTGCTAGACTTAGGCTCCTTAGCTTGGAAGATGGCATCTCTATTGTCACAATAGATGGTGATCGGGTCATTCGAACTAGGCACTACAGATAGTCCTTGTAAGAATTGACGCATCCATATCGCTTCCTTTGCAACTTCAGACGCGGCATAGTACTCGGACTCAGTCGTAGAATCTGCTGTAACACTTTGTTTGGAACTCTTCCAGCTGACTGCGGCGCCATTAAGAGTAAAAACGAATCCAGACTGAGATTTCGAGTCATCTCGATCCGTTTGGAAGCTAGCATCTGCGTAACCGGTTGCGCATAGCTTTTGATCGCCTCCATAAGTCAATGCCCAATCTTTAGTCCTCCGTAGGTACTTAAGAATGTTCTTGTGACCATCCAATGTGATTCACCTGGATCTTTGTTGGAATCGACTTGTCATACTCAATGCATATGCCACGTCCGGACGTGTGCATATCATGGCATACATGATTGATCCTATAGCCGAGGCATAAGGAATCCGTGTCATGCGCTCTTTCTCTTCCGGTGTCTCTGGTGCCTGAGACTTGCTCAAATGCACCCCTGGAGCCATAGGAAGAAACCCCTTTTTGGAGTTAGTCATGCTGAATCTCTCTAGTATCTTGTCTATATAAGACTCTGGCGAGAGATAACATCCGACGTGATCTATCTCGATAGATACGGATGCCCAAAATTCTTTGTGCCTCACCCAGATCTTTCATCTGGGAATGGTTCTTCAACCATACTTTTACCGAAGTTAAGAGAGGTATGTCATTCCCAATCAGGAGTATGTCATCGACATACAATATTAGGAAGACAATCTTGCTCCCCCTCGACTTGATATATAGACATGGTTCCTCGACCGATCGAGTAAATCCATTTTCTTTTATCACTTGGTCGAAGCAATGATTCCAACTCCGAGATGCTTGCTTAAGTCCATAAATGGAATGCTTAAGCTTGCACACTTTATTAGGATGTTCAGGATCGATGAAACCTTCGGGTTGTACCATGTACAACTCTTCCTCCAAATAACCGTTTAAGAAGGCGGTTTTCACATCCATCTGCCAAATTTCATAGTCATGAAAAGCGGCAATCGCTAAGATAATCCGAATGGAACGCAACATGACTACGGGTGCAAATATTTCATCGTAGTGCAAACCTGGCACTTGGGTGAAACCTTTAGCAACTAGTCATGCTTTATAGATATCTTGTTGACCTTCCACAAAATGCTTTATCTTGTAAAGCCATTTGCATTGAAGGGGACGAACCTTAGCAGGTAAGTCAACAAGATCCCATATGTTGTTCTCATACATGGAGTCCATCTCGGAGAGACTCTTCTCGACCTCCTAGGTTCCTCAGGAATATTCACCGCAGCCGGGATTGAAGGAATTGGTTCCTCCAATGGTTGCTCGGTATTTGGTTCTGGAACCTCCGACAGCTCGAAAGTTCTATCACTCTTTGCAATCTCCAGAAATTCCTTCTCTAAGAATGTCGCACTAGCCGCAACAAATACACGTTGTTCGGTTGGCGAATAAAAGTAATGACCAAGTGTTCCTTTAGGATAACTTATAAAGTATGTCTTGACCGATCGCGGGCCGAGCTTATCCTCGTGTCTCCACTTGACATAAGCCTCGCAGCCCCAAACCCGTATAAAGGACAAGTTAGGGACCGTTCCCTTCCACAGTTCATATGAAGTCTTGTCACGACTTTAGACGGACTTGGTTAAGTATTAGAGCGGTGACAGAAGAGCATAACCCCACAATGAGTCGGGCAACACGGTGTGACTCATCATGGATCGAACCATATCAAGTAGTGTTCGATTTCTCCGTTCGGACACACCATTCAACCGAGGTGTTCGGTGGAGTTAAGCGTAAGGCAATCCCACGAGTCTTTGAGGTGTTGATCAAAATCGTGAGAAAGATACTCGCCACCACGGTCTGATCGTAGTGTTTTAATCTTTCTACCCGATGAGGTTACGTACCCGATTCGGTATTCCTTGAATTTCTCAAAGGATTCACTTTTGTGCTTCATTAAGTAGACATAGCCATATCTACTTAAATCGTCCATGAAAGTGATGAAATACCTATAGCCTTCTCGTGCGGTGATTGACATAGGTCCACACACATCCGTATGTATGAGTCCTAATAGGTCAGCAGCGCGCATTCCAACACCTTTGAAGGAAATTCGAGTCATCTTACCAATGAGACATGATTCACACGTGCCAAATGATTGAAAATCAAAGGCCGAGATAGCTCCATTCTTTATGAGCTGTTTCACGCGTTTCTCATTAATGTGTCCCATACGGCAGTGCCATAGGTATGTTTGATCTTTGTCACCAACCTTTAACTTCTTATTCATTACGTGTAATATTTCGGTGGTCTGATCTAAAACATAAATTCCGTTCATGGAGGCGCCTTGCCATAAATCATATCGTGTAATGAGAAAATGGAAGTATTATTCTCTATTACAAATGAAAAACCAAGTTTGTCAAGTGCAGAAACTGAAATAATGTTTTTAGAAAGACTGGGTACATAATAGCAGTTATATAAATATAACTCAAATCCGCTAGGAAGCTGGATCACGTATGTTCCCCTCGAGACGGCAGCCACTCGTGTTCCATTCCCGACACGCAGGTCCACCTCTCCCTTTACGAGGGGTTCGATGTTTCGGAGCCCCTGCACATGATTACACAGATGAGAACCACAACCAGTATCTAGTACCCAAGTTCCGTAACTTGCGTGGTTAATCTCAATCATATGAATAAATGTAGAAGAGGAAGAAGACATACCAACAGGTTTAACGCGACCTGCTTTTATGTCCTCATGGTAAACAGGACATGTACGCCTCCAATGCCCAGTCTTGTGGCAATGATGGCATTCCATGTTATCGGTCTTGCTCTTTGTCGCGCCTGATGAGTTGCTCGACTCACCAGGCCCACTCTTACCTGATCCCGACTTCTTAAACTTCGGTTTACCGACTGCTAGGCCTGGCTGAACTTTGCCCTTTCCCTTGCCCTTGTTTGACACAACGAGAACATCTTGTTTCAGGCTCCCACTGAACTTCATGTCCTTCTCGGTCTGTACGATAAGGGAGTGTAGTTCATGAGGACTTTTCTTCAAATCATTCATATAGTAATTCGCTCTAAAGAGCGCAAAACCATCGTGGAGTGAATGAAGCATGCGGTCAATCACGATGTTCTCGCTGATTTTACAATCAAGCGCCTCCAGTTTCTCGACATTCTCAATCATGCTGAGAATGTGTGGGCTAACCGGTTGGCCCTTCTGGAGTCTCGCATCAAAGAAGCGAGTGGTATGCTCATAGGTCACGATTCTCGGTGCTTTCGAGAATTCCTTGGTGAGCGTGGTGAAAATCTTGTTCGCACCTTGGGCTATGAAGCGTTTCTGCAAATTGGGTTCCATTGCAAAAATGAGTACGTTCTTTACCGCACCTGCTTCCATGGCGAAATCATTATACTTGTCGATCTCGTTAATTCCGGCCCGTGGGGCCTGGGTTTGGCGGGATGGGCTCGATCAGATATTTGAGCTTCCGTCGCGGCGGAAAAGATTCCGTAATCCGCCTCCCGTCCGCGAAGTTTGATCCATCATTCTTGATCGAGTAGACCGATTCATCCGATTCATGAAGATCCGAAGCCGGGACTCTCGGTCCAATGTGACACTTGGCATTGGGTCGTCAAAGCACGGCCAGACCATTATGTTATTAGCGAGTTTAAATTATCGTTATCTACCTTTGAAAAAGAAAGGAAAAACAAAACGAAATAAGCAACTCATCGAGGTGATTTAAGTCTATTTAAAATTCATTTTAATCGTGTAGACTCATTGCACTTGCATAATTGATCTCCCTCAAGAATAATACAAGTGATCCCAAGACTCAATTTCCGTATATTGATAAGCCAACTGTTTAGCTAGTTCTTCCGTAAGAACTCTTGGTCGATAGATTTCCGTAAATCCTATCTATAGTCCACCATAATCACAGGATCGTACGAGTGACCATAGTGTTGAGATAAAATAAATCATATTATGCCTACCGACGAAGAAGGGATTCATTGGAGTTTGACCTATAAAGACTATTCTCAATTTTTGGTTATACGAGGAAGATCCCATCAACTTAGTTTTAATTCATTTTAAGTGAACGAATAACTAGCATTACGTGAATGAATTAACTTAGGTGATGGCTTAAATTGATCGTGTGACATAAGAATGTCAAAAAAAAAAAACTAACGCGTGACCTCTATATGAGTCAGTTTTCATGCAATTATTAGGTGGTTTGGTTTTAGGCGGAATATGATGCAATCTATCGTTACGATAAAATAAATAAAAGAATGCAAAACGTAAATAAAAATTCCTAGTGTGGCCTACCCTAGTAAAAAGAACATAATACAACTTTGGAATCCACCGTTGGACCCGAGAAGCTTGTCTTGATGTTCCATCTCTTTCATGCAGCGGGAGTGAGCATCCGGTCTCCATCTTTGGTCTTCTCAAAATTACAATTAAAATTTACAAAATATAAACCTATTTACATTCTAAATAAAAACTGTAATTACAAGAAAAAAAATAAAATGGAGATACGAGATCTCAAAATACAACCAAGACCGTGTTCCATCATTACGGTAACACGTTCTACTAAGGCCACACTAAGTTACAACCGTTTGTAAAAATTAAATACGTAATTTAAACATTCAAGGCATTCAAAATAACGATAAATAAAATGCATCAACTAAAAATAAAATTTATTCGTGACATAATTCCGTAATTATGTTAAATTTATCCAAACCACCTTTAATAATTAAAATTATGTGACAAAACCGCTTTAATCAACTTAATTTTAATTCATTACAATCCGTTACTTTAAATCGCTTTAAAATAACTAAATGGTACGTGAGTGAACCGTTTCACTAACAAGCGAATGCATAAAGCCGTATTATGCAAAAATTGGCCGAAAAAAAAATAAAACTCAAATTTTTTTTTTCTTTTCTTCACGGCAGGACCGTGAACAGTACCTTTTTTTTTTTTTTTTTTACAGCTGATGCCGAGAGCCAAAAAAAAAACAGCGGCTCTAAAAAAAACGAGAGCCTCAACAAACAAAACAATATCGATTTGATAAAAACCAATTGCAATTTCACCTAATCCGTATAGAAATGAATTTACAATTGATACAACTTTAACATATTGCAATAATTATCGATTAAAATAACAATATGCAAAGAACGATTGAAAACAAAAGATCGTCTGATCATACATAAACCGTATAGCACGGTTTACTAGACAAAAAAAACAGCAAAGACAAAAAAAATAATACCGAGACAAAAAAAATAGCTGCTGCCGCACGGTTTTCAATGCAACAAAAACAACAACAACCGTGTATACATGGCACGGTTTCCAATGAAAAAAAAACAGGCCGTGTAAAAACAGTACGGCCGAACGTTTTTTTTTTCAAAGCAAAAATCACCGTTTCAAAATCGTTTGATGAAAATCACATAGAAAAATTTACGTGGCCTCGCTCTGATACCACTTGTGGGGTAATATCCGTATAAAACCCTTAAATTATAGGACTATAACGTAAATTTAATATGCAATTTATTGTCATAAACGAAAACAACAAAGAAACGATAAAGCATAAGAAATAACCTCGGGTCCTTTGAGATGCGGCCTAAGAACAGAAATCAAAGTAGATTTCCTCCTAATCGATACACCCAAGACCGTCTGAGACTATGCCCTTGTGCTAGAAATGTATTCTCTAATTGCCTTGCAATATTGAGAGAATTGTTGTGTGAGTTTTCCTTAGATGTGAGATCTAGGTTTTTGAGAGAAAAATACTCTTCAAAACCCTAATTTTGTTTTCAAAATGAATTAGGTTACAAAAGGAGTGAAGGCTCTCCTTTTGTTGCTCGGCCAACCATGAGCTCTCATGGGGAAGTGGGCTTCCACTTCCTCTTAATTTTAACTCGTGGTCCGGCTCGAAAAATGCTAAATGTATATGACACGCTTTTATTATAAATCGTCATCGGTTATCGTTTATTAAAACATCAACTAATAACACGGATTAGTTGAAATATTAATACATGTCCGACAAAGACGATATTGTATAATTAATTCAATATACATCAATTTAAATATAATCGTTTATATTTAATTTACGAATTCTTGTTTAATTCGTTTTAGCCATTATTATTTAATCGAATTAAATAATTATCTCAACATCGCGTTTGACTAATTATTAGTCAATGACTCGACTAATCGCTTAGTCAACTTTAGCATCAACATGACTGTATTTTCATACCGTCACATCTCTCAAACGTATCCTATAGGTGTGACTTTTAGGGACCAGTTGATCACCGCCATCTGTATGACAATAACGTCAAACTTATCGAGCAAGCCAACCGTTATTGATAAACGTGGACCAACTGATTATAATACAAAAGTATACCCTTTGATCCTTTTAGAGATTTATAAGTCCTTGCACTAACTGTAAAGGACACCAGCCCCAACAAGCTCCCACTTGTCCGTACAAGTGTATGTGCAATGACGTTATCCGCACTAACTGGAGGACACAGCTCCAACAGCCACAATCAAAGGGGATCACAAGACAGCCCAGGAGTGCTACACAACAGCCTTGAAGCCTTCCAAGGCGAGGTAAGTCCCCGGCATAGCAATTCTGAAAGACTGTCGGGAGCACGTATGTAGCACCAGAATGGAAACAGATCAGGTAATTCTAGACCCTGAGTACCCTGACAGGTATGTTTTAATAGGATCTAACGCACCAGATAATGTCAGGCCTGAACTGGTAAAATTCCTTAAAAATAAATCATCTTGGTTTGCTTGGTCACATTTTGATACTTTGGAATTAGTGCTTGATATTATTACTCATAAGCTCAATGTTGACCCATCTTTTAAGCCTATGCGCGAGAAAAGGCGCAAATTTGCGGTGAAAGAAACACCATAATAAATGAAGAAGTAGAAAAACTCTTGGATATGGGGATGATCGGGGAAGTAATGTACCCCTGAGTGGTGGCTAACGTAGTTGTTGTGCGAGAAAAAGAATGGAAAGTGGAGAGTCTGTGTAGACTACACTGACCTGAACAAAGCTTGCCCTAAAGATCCATTCCCCCTGCCTCATATTGATGCCATGGTAGACGCAACAACAGGTCACGAAATGTTGACATTCATGGATGCTTCCAGCGGATTCAATCAAATAAAGATGCACCCTGCCGACCAGGAGAGTACTGCATTCATTACAGACCGAGGCATATACTGTTACACTGCAATGCCTTTCGGCCTGCAGAATGTAGGGGCAACGTACCAGCGCCTGGTCAACATGATGTTTAAAGACTAGATAGGTGACATCATGGAAGTATACATAGATGACATGGTGGTGAAATCCAAGAATGCAGATCATGTGAAGCACCTAGAAATAGCATTTGAGATATTAGAAAAATATAACATGAAGCTGAACCCTGCAAAGTGCCACTTTGGGGTCTCTGCAGGCAAATTTCTTGGATATATGGTCACAAAGAGAGGCATAGAAGCAAGCCCTGAACAGATAAAGGCCATCCTAGAACTACAGTCACCCAAGTCTGTCAAGGATATCCAAAAATTGACAGGTCGGGTAGCTGCCCTGAACCGCTTTATATCCAGATCTTCTGAAAGATGCAAAACATTCTATAACTTACTCAGGAAAAATAAACAATTCCAGTGGACGGACGAGCATGAGGCAGCTTTCCAGGATCTAAAATCCTATTTATCATCTCCACCCATCGGCTAAACCGAGAAAAGGGAGAACCTTTGTCGATATACCTATCATCACCGACACAAGAATCGGTGCGATCTGGTGAAAGAATAGGACGGGCGACAACATCCGATCTACTATGTAAGTAAAAGCACGCTAGATCTTTGAGTTGAGGTATGGACTACTTGAAAAATATGTTTTAGCATTGATAATGTCATGTACCAAACCGAGACCTTATTTTGAAAGTCACCCAATTATAGTCAGGACCAATTTACCCATAAAATCATCTGCGTAAATCGAACTTTCGGGCGGGATGGCCAAATGGTCGGTCTGATTAGCACATATGACATCTCCTTTGAACCGGGCGCGATCAAATCGCAGGCCCTAGCAGACTTTGTGGCTGACTTCAGCCCTAACCTAGAACCAGACCTAATAAAAGAGGTCAACCAACTAGAAAATAAAACCCTAGAACAAGAATGGACCTTGTTCATAGATGGGGCATCCAATGCCTGGGGGACAGGGTTAGGATTAGTACTTAAATCACCCCAGGGAGATGTAATAGCTCACGCTGTAAGCTGTGAGTTCAAAGCTACCAACAACGAAGCAGAATATGAAGCCCTAATAGCAGTCTTAAAGGTATGTCTAGACCTCGGTGTTCAAAACCTAAAGGTAAAAACTGATTCACTCTTAATTGCCAATCAAATAAAAGGAATTTATACGGCTAAGGATGCAAAAATGATTTCGTATTTAGAATATGCAAAAAACCTTACCGCTAAATTTCCTTCATTTGATATCGATCAAATACCTAGAGACCTGAATACCAGTGATGCTCGCCAGCCTAGGTTCAAACTTTACCCTCATTTGTTTTTGATAAAATACCAATTGTGCACTTATTAGAGCCGACCATCAAAGCAAACTCGGCAGGTCAACCCTGTCAATCAGGACAGTAACTCTTGGACTAAACCTTATTATGATTGGTTTCTCCGAGGAATACTACCTCAGGGAAGACATGAGGCAAGGGCCTTTAGAATTAGAGCTTCATCTTATGCTATAATCAATAACACCCTATTCAAGAGATCGCAGTGGACCCTACGAGATGCTTGGAGCCCGACGAAGCCAAACTAGTACTTCAAGAAATACATGATGGATACTGTGGCAACCATAAAGGAGGAAAGAGCCTGGCAAACAAAGTTCTCGGGAAGGCTACTCGCCTACACCGAGGGTTGCGACGCTGGAATATTCTTCAAAATGCGAAACCTGCCAAATTCATGCACCAATCATACATCAGCCATCTGAACTCCTTCATTCAATTTCCGCGCCCTGGCCATTTATAAAGTGGGGCATGGACATCGTAGGAAAATTGCCTGTAGCTCCAGGACAAAAAGTCTTCATGTTAGCCATGACTGATTACTTCTCCAAATGGATTGAGGCTGACTCTTACAGGCAAGTAACCGAAAAAGAAGTAATAGCCTTCATCAGGACAAACATTATTTGCAGATATGGAGTCCCATCAGAAATAGTATGTGACAATGGAACTCAGTGTAACACTACGGATTTTTATAAGCTGAGTACTCGACCGAGTAGAGCCTACTCGGCCGAGTAGTGTCAGGAGTGTAGTTTGTTTGGGTTCTGCTGAGGAATACTCGGCCGAGTATGGTGAATACTCGATCGAGTAGAGGATACTCGGCCGAGTATACACCATACTTGACCGAGTATCCGGCCTGACGGGTATTATTTCCGCGATTTTGGGTTATAATGATTAGAGGTTATATATCATCGTTCGTTGTTTCTAAAATCATTTCTCCCCAAAAACATAAACTACGTTCATTATCCTCTAATCATCTTCATCAATTCCAAGTCAAAGGTTGTCGATTGTGGGTTCTAGCATCTCATTTCATGTCAATCGCCGTAGTAAGTGTCTTATACTTGTTCATCTATTGTCATTCTTATAAGTTAACAAACCCTAATTTGGTTAATTTGGGGATTTAGGGTTTTGGTCATCATATGTCGTTGACTGTTGATTATCGCTGTTGTAGGTGATGATGTGTTACTAGTTGTGCATTTGTATGATTGATTGCAGCGTAGCGGATTGCGAAAAGGTAGGGTTTCCCTACTCAGTTTACTGTTCATTGTTAAGACATGTTTGTTGTGTGATTATTGTTATCTGTTGATCATCGGAGTATGGAGATTGTTGTGACGATGTTGGTATGAAGGTGTTGAGTTGGTCTGAGATAATGTAATCTTTAACTTTTATACTTTAATAAATGTTGTTTGGAATTTGTAACTTTGATATACTAACCTCAGGAAACCGAGATGGTAACAGCCTTTCATGCTAGGGTAGTCCTTGGTAAGGTACCTTGGTATGAGGGGGTGTTACAAAGTGGTATCAGAGCCGACGATTCCGGCACCTAAAACTAATGAACTCAATGAACTTAGGGAGTCTAAATAAAATTAACCCGGGGAGAGTTGTTTGGAGCTACCGCAAAGACTTGGGAGACGTCCCGGAGTCGCACTAAGGCCCTTACGATCTCAAGCCGGTCACATGGGGGGAAACTGTTGTATGTTTGAGTTATGTGTGTTTGATATCTATAGTTTGAATCTTGTACATGGTTGGATTAAATGATGAAAGAAGTGGAATGTGATAGTTGTTGAAAGATGTATCGAGGATTGTTGATGTTAAACTTTGAGCATGAATATGTTGGCATGTTAAGTGTTGGAGCATGGTAAAATATGAAGGGTGAATTGTGAATTCGTATCTGATTGATATTGAGCCTGAAAAATGTGATCATGTTACCTGTTTAATACAATGTTGAGCATGAAGTATGGTAGTGGTACATGTGCATATGAACATGATGGTGTCAATGCTTGATTGTTGGTAGAAGCATGTGATTAAGGTCATGCGTCTATATATGTGAATGTCGTGTTTAATTTTAATGTGAGTATGATAAAAGTTCTACTACGTACTGGTTTTTAGAGGTTTTGAATTGTTATTGTTGCCTTATGTATGTTCAAGTTGTTTTGGCTTAGGAAACTTGATTTGTAGAAAGAACGATTACGGAAGGGTTGTCTTAAAACTGTCATAAGTCGAGTTCTAGAAATGATATCGCTGTAATTCCAAGTTGAGGTGATAGCTTGTTCTCTTACGATTCTAACGATAGGTCACACGCCCAAAATGGCCAAGTAACGAGTGAGATATGACTGTTTTACGAAAACTGGACGGTCTTGAGAAGCTGGCGATACTCGACCGAGTAGTCCCTACTCGGCCGAGTGTCTTTTATACTCGACCGAGTATTCCATATTCGGCCGAGTAATCTCTCTGTGATAATACCGTTTAGCGTCTGGAGTCGTGAACTCGGCCGAGTAGTCTCATACTCGACCGAGTAAGGTTTACTCGGCCGAGTATTCCCAATACTCGACCGAGTAATCCTTCTGCGACAATTGAGTTTGCTTCTGGAGTCAAAAACTCGACCGAGTAATATAGTTACTCGACCGAGTACCTTGTACTCGACCTAGTATGTTATGTACTCGACCGAGTACCTCATTGGGCGGCCACTTTGAGTCGGTGGCTATGTTCTTACTTTTGTTTTGAGCCGGTGGCTATGTTCTTACTTTTGTTTTGAGCCGGTGGCTATGTTTTTACATTGTTTTGAGTCGTAGGGTATATACACATGTATGTTTTGGGTCTTAAAGTATTCTTTTATATGCGACGGTCATGATACGTAAGTTACCAAATGTTATGATAGGGAGAATGCCGGGTTATGAGAGATAAGTGTTGGATAAGGAAGACATATGTTGATGTGGTTGTGAGAAATAGTGGAAAAAAGGGAAAGGGAAGAATTATGAGCTAGTCGAGGTAAATAGCATGTTTTGTGAAGAGTGGTGAGTGATATAGTCGTGTGCTGAGTAATATAAAAGTAAGTATATATGGGCAAAAGTAATGTAAGTTTAAAGAAACGTGAGAATGAAAGATTGAGATGAGGGATACGAATAGTGACATTTCGGGATGTGTAAGGACTTATAGAGGGAGACGGTTAGCATTGTGTTACTTAAGGATATATGTAATGAAAGGTTGCTTTAGAGGGATGGAGAAGAGGGGTATATAGTGAACTGAGATAGAGTTATGTCGCGACGTGGATTTGTAGATAGTGACCAAGTTTGAGAATTTGGAATATCAAGAGGTTAGCCTAGTGTGTAATTCTTTGGGCGATTTAACGGTATGAGATAAATTTTTGGTTTTCTAGAGATACGAAAGGGAGATACGACTAATTGAAGAGTAACTGTTAGTGTGTGGAGTTGGTGGTGACAAGGGTGAGTGAGAAACAAGATGAGAGAGGATAAATGATAAGAAGAATGATAAGATATTGATATGAATTAATGGAATTAGAGTTGTGGAGCTATGGGAAAATAATCAGATTACTAAAAGTTAGGTAGAAAGAGAAATGAGATGAATTATTAATTGGTATTATTGAGTAAAAAGGGGGAAAGAGGGATGGAAGTAAGTTGAGAGAAAGTTGACCGGAGTTGAGCATGAAGGTAGGAAATTAAGGAAATGTACGATAGTCTCACTAGAGGGTGTGAGTTAATGATTATATAAGAGAGTAGGACGACATGTTAGCCGTGAGTTTCGAGGTATTAAGGGAATAAGGAGCTTGTAGAGTGTTTGCACGATCTGAGATTTTGGTGGAGAGTTAGGTAACGATATGATAAAGGATAGAATTGGGAATAGTGTTGAGGTAAATCTTGTTGATGGATTGGATGTTCGTTATTTGGGATGATAACCAAAGAGAGAAAACGGATTGTGATATTAAGAAGTGATAGTAAGAGAGTAGTCACATGAAGGATGTTGGTGCCATAGTATTGTCACTAGTGGTTGAGGATGATGTTACTTTAGGGAAGCTAGTTGATCTAATGAGGTTGATTTTGTAGAGACCAGATAGATATGTATGGTTGTGAGAGAGTATAAGATGTGGTTATATGAGGCGGTTGTTAGTAGTTGAGTATTAATGGTATGGTTACATTTGGCAGGGGGTGATGGTTATGCGGATGGGAGAATATGTTATGAGGGGTGTACGAGTTAAGCTCGGGTGAGAGGTAACTTTTAACAGGTGGTAACTTACGTGATCAGGGTTGACTAGTTGGATGTGATTATGGGTCTATGATGTGTATAAATGTTTGTGTGAGGTTCTGACCTCACGAGAAGCGGTATGGTGTGATAGTCATAAAGTTGTTATATGAATGTTTGTGATATATGTTGGGTACGCCAATCTAATGGAATGAGGTTAAAAAGGTAATAATTTGATTGGTCTGGCATGGATAGTTAAAATCGTAGGTGTATTGATGATACATGTATATTCCGTGAAAAGGTATGGATGATATGCATGAGATTCTTGTATGTTTATTCCGTATAAAATGTTGTGTTATGGTCGAGTAAAGCAGTTTTGAGTAAGTTCTCTTGTCGGGAGAGTTATACTGAGTCAGTGTTTGTGGGAATTATATGTGGGCGTGATGTTTATCGATGTGGTTGTTGTGCCTCGGGTGGTGATCCGGGCACGATACTTACTCTTGTGATGCGGGTATTTTCGCACTGCGGTGCGGCTTTTGGTGGCGGTGTTGCGATGCCGTCACCGGTTGTGTGGAATAGGTGAGATGACTATGATACGAGTTTTCGATAGTGCATACCAGTTAAACATAGATTGTTGTTTTGTTTGCTGCTGTTCCTTGTGAGTTTTGGTTGAACATAAAGACTGTTGTTTTTGTTTGTTGATGTTTCTTATCAGTTTCAGTTTGGGAATGAGGGTAGAATATGATATGAAAGAGAGTTGTATATGTTTTCGTTGTTATCATGGTATAGTGATATTTGTTGGTGGGACACGATTGTGATAGGTTGTTACTGATAATTTTTATCTTGTTCTAGATGAGGCATTGGTAGACAGGGTAATGGCAAGTGATTCGTAGAACATGTGTGGTAATGATCTGATATATGCAGGTGGTTCATCATCCTTTGTTGAGACAGTGAGTGTAGGGTGTTGGGTAATTAGTGTCGTGTTCAGTTATGTATGAGTCTTGCGGTAATGAAAGAAAGGAACTTGAGGATCTAGTATGAGTGTATGTAACAAGTGTGGATCGTGAGTTATGCTTTCGGCGATAAGAGTTTTATATAGCTTATATAGAGAGGTATGTCGTGTTGCGGTAATGTTGAAGAGTTAGAGTGTTTGTTATGATTAGGATTGTGTGGTATTGGTTAGATGGAGTGCAGAATGAGTTGAGGTATGAGAACTGTTTAAGTAAGAGAGCCTTGGATACAGGAATAATAAGTGTTTAGATTATAGGCGGGTATCTTTCACATGTGGTGGTGATGAAGATAATGAGAGGTATAGCTAAGGATCTAGTATTAGTGAGTTACGGGGACGTAACATATGTCTTAAGAGGAGTAGGATGCGGCAAAGAGCGTTTGAGGGTTGTGCATGTCGTAATATTATTGGACGTAGAGTGTAGTGTAGCATAAGGAATGGATGGGTACATATAGTGTTTGATAGTGTTAAAGGGCCATGGTTGTGCTTGTAGTAGTTCGATGTTTAGGAGTGTGAGAATTTTTCGATAGTGTTGATAAAAGTGGATGATGATATTTATGAGATCGAGAGTTTTGGCAGCTGGATGATGATGTTGATGAGTGTGAGTAAACTTCGAGGACGAAGTTCCTTTTAAGAGTGGTAGAATGTAACATTCCGTTTTGATGGTTGATCTTCTTTTGTGGATTGTCTTAGTATTGAGTGCTATTGAGTGTTATGGAAGTGAGAAAAGATTGGAAACATTATTTTGTGGTTATTCGATAATGTTATGGAGTCAATATCGAGAGGATATGTTATCTAGTAAGCGTGGTTAGTGGAGCTGGTGTTAGGTGTCCATGTTTTATAGGTTGGGTTGGAACTTCGGGGACGAAGTTCTTTTTAAGGGGGGAAGATTGTAACACTACGGATTTTTATAAGCTGAGTACTCGACCGAGTAGTGCCTACTCGGCCGAGTAGTGTCAGGAGTGTAGTTTGTTTGGGTTCTGCTGAGGAATACTCGGCCGAGTATGGTGAATACTCGACCGAGTAGAGGATACTCGGCCGAGTATACACCATACTTGACCGAGTATCCGGCCTGACGGGTATTATTTCCGCGATTTTGGGTTATAATGATTAGAGGTTATATATCATCGTTCGTTGTTTCTAAAATCATTTCTCCCCAAAAACATAAACTACGTTCATTATCCTCTAATCATCTTCATCAATTCCAAGTCAAAGGTTGTCGATTGTGGGTTCTAGCATCTCATTTCGTGTCAATCGCCGTAGTAAGTGTCTTATACTTGTTCATCTATTGTCATTCTTATAAGTTAACAAACCCTAATTTGGTTAATTTGGGGATTTAGGGTTTTGGTCATCATATGTCGTTGACTGTTGATTATCGCTGTTGTAGGTGATGATGTGTTACTAGTTGTGCATTTGTATGATTGATTGCAGCGTAGCGGATTGCGAAAAGGTAGGGTTTCCCTACTCAGTTTACTGTTCATTGTTAAGACATGTTTGTTGTGTGATTATTGTTATCTGTTGATCATCGGAGTATGGAGATTGTTGTGACGATGTTGGTATGAAGGTGTTGAGTTGGTCTGAGATAATGTAATCTTTAACTTTTATACTTTAATAAATGTTGTTTGGAATTTGTAACTTTGATATACTAACCTCGGGAAACCGAGATGGTAACAGCCTTTCATGCTAGGGTAGTCCTTGGTAAGGTACCTTGGTATGAGGGGGTGTTACACTCAGTTCGTGGGAAAAAGGACCCAAGCATTCTGCCAAGAGTGGAATATCAACCTGGTAACATCGACCCCTGGATACCCTAAAGCTAATAGTCAGGCAGAGTCAAGCAACAAGGTAGTCATAAGCTGCCTAAAAAAGTAGCTGAAAAGAAGACGAGGCAGATGGGCTGAAGAACTCCCATTAGTACTATGGGCAGACAGGAGAACTCCAAAGACCGCAACAGGCCAGACACCTTACTCCCTGGTGTATGGCTGTGAAGCTGTCATTCCTGTGGAAGTACGGATACCAACATCCAGATGCAGCCTAAACAATGTTGAAACAAACAAAGACCTGATGCAAGATAACTTAGTTCTAACAGAAAAACTAAGAGACGCTGCCAAAATCAGGATGGCATCATATCAACAAGCAGTTGCCAGGACTTACAATAAAAACGTCGGTCGGGGTCTTCAAAGAAGGAGACCTTGTCCTACAAAGTATTTCCAAATAAAAGGAGAAATCGAGCAAGCTAGCTCCCACATGGGAAGGCCCCTACTTAATTGATTCAATTGTTGGACAAGGAGCATACAGGCTCCAAACACTAGAAGGGGAAATGATCCCAAGATCCTGGAATGTAACTCATTTAAAACTATTCCATATGTAAAGATCAGATCAGGCTACGATCAGTACAAATTCAATCACTACTAAACCGATGTGCTATGTGATGAACTACATGCTTTATATGACTTGCCTGTATTTTTTACCATTCAACTAACCCGCCTATTTACTTTTCGAATCTGAACAATATACATAATAAAAGATTACACGCATAAATATTCAGGATTGAGGGCTACTCTACTATATATTCTGAAACAAAAATTTTGCACTTAATCGTACTGACGAGTTGGTAACCACCACGGATCGATGATGTGATCGGGACCAATCGGTATGAAATAATTGCCTGGACGACTAGGTTTTCGCCACGGATTACAACCGGCTGGACGCAGCAAGACGGTGCAAGGGTGTTTTATCTTGACCATCAGTCTAAAATGCCCTATCGACAGGACGAATACCAAGCCCTCCAGCCAGGCAGGGGACATAAGCCCTCCTAACAGGCCGGATTTCCCACCCTTTCAACCATTATAGCAAAAAACTATACTTGGTTGAAATACTCATGACAAAAATTGAAACAAAAATGTGCAGGTTATTTAGCCAGAATAATGCGCAAATCATGCAAACAAAATATTTGACAGGTCCAACAGGATGAAACTCACAAATCAAGCAAAGACAGAAGTGAAATCAGCCAAAAGAAGGCCATCATGCCTATATTAATAAACCTTTACCCCCTGGGGAAAAGGCTCCAAAATATTCATAAAAGCCAGGGAGAGCCTCCCTGACCCAAAACAGGAAAATAAAAATAATGTCTGTCCAGGGACATCCCCCCTGGATGGGCCAAAATACCAACTGAGAATTACAAAATATTACTGCTTCTCCTCAGAAGCAGTAGCATCAACAACCTGCTCCCCACTTTTAGCCGGCTCAGCCTCAACGTTCTGCTCCCCTGGAGAGTCGGCCTCCTCTTCATTTTCCAAATTCTGCAGGTCAGGATATTTCGAAGCAGCAAAAGCCATCTCAGCTGCAGGGTCCCATTTTTCCCTGGCCTGGACAGGCTCCGACATGGCAGCCGCCCTTCTCTTGATGTAGAAGTAGAGGGAGGCATCATCCAACTTGAACTCCAAGTCATCCCTCTCCGGGTAAGCTCTTCATTCCTATCCAGGGCCTCCTACAACAGCCGCGTGCTTGAAGCTGCCTCAGTCTTAGCAGCATCCCTCTCAGCCTGCACCTTTGTCAAATCAGCAGTTTTAGCAGCCAAGCCAGCCCTTGCAAATTCCAGCTCAGAGTTCAACCTATCATAATCTGATCTCATCAGATCAATCCTGGCTATCAAAGAAGTAGCCTGATAGGCATTATGGAGACAGGCTGCAGCACCCTGGTCAAAAACAAGAAAAGCATGAATAATTTATAACAACAATAGAGGACTACCAAAATACATGGAAGTAATGCCAACACACCTCCCTCACAGCAGCCAGGGCACCAGCCAAGAGGCTGACCGAATGATCCACTGAAGCAACTGCCTGAGTAGCAGTCTCAAAAGGGTCAAGGGTGAGCATAACATCCGATTTAGAAGCTGCATAGTCCCTGATTTTCACCCTAGCAGCCTCCATATTATCCAACCTGGCTCTCACCTCCCTGACCGGGGCAGAAACGTCAACATCCTCAATCCTCCTTTTCTGGGCTGCTGAACTTGTTTCAGCAGGGGAAGCAGGTGCAGTACTGACCTTGGCAGCATCAGACTTCTCAGTCAAGTCTATAACAGGCACAGTATCCCTACTCCCATGGGGACCTTCCTCCTTGATTTTCGCCAGCCTGGCTGAAAGGTCAGCCATGCCAAACCTGGCAAGGCGAACAGATGACCTGGTAGTTGCAACACGAAATACTATATCAGCAATACAAACAAAACATTATCAGAAAGCCCAGGTAAAAAGAAAGGAAAAATTAAAATAGACTTACAGCCTGAGGTACTAGCACCAGCAGCCCCTGACACTTTACCCACCCTGGGAGCCCCGTCAGCCTTTAAACAGGGAGGAAGGTGACCAACCCCGCAACAAAGAGGCCAGGACCTCTCCAAAGGAGGGATAGCAAGGAAAGCAGAAACATTGGGAGTAGGATACTCAGTTTCAATAACCCAGTCGTCAACTGCACGCATAAAAGGTATGACTTATTATTTTTTCATTCTTTCACTAACAGAAAAGACATGCAGGTCAAAGAAAGAAACCAAAAGACTCACCAGCCACACAGGCCTCATGATTCAAATACGCCAAGTCAGGACTCACAAAATTGGTCCTGACAAACATATAGCCAATGCACCCCGACCCTTATCATGGCCCTTTGTCTAAATTGCTCGAGAAGAGGAGTAGTTGACGGCCTGAACTTAAAACTTATACGGCCAGGACTGTTTGTTTTAACAGCATAGCAGGTCTTCAAATCATCAAGAGAAAAAGAGACATTGTGTTTTTTACAGAGGTTCTCAATAGAACATACAACTTTCCACACCATCGGCATTAATTGATAAGAGGGAACACCAATCTCCTTAATAACCTCAACCATAAGAGGAGAAAAAGGAAGCTTACAACCTGCTCTGAAGGCCCAGTCGTGGATGCAAAACCAACCAGGTTAAGCCCAGTCAGCCCTGATAGAAGAATTCTCAGGGATCCAGACTTCAAAGATCGCGAGGATAATCCCCTTATCCTTCAAAATTTTCTCGAACTCGGGCTTCAAGCGGTTTGCGGGGAGCGATCCTCATTTAAAGCCTTGGTAGGCTTGAATTGAAAAGCGCCATGAGATATTGAAATCATCTCCAATGGAGGATCACTTGACTTATCTACTGCGGGAGATGGAGCAGTAGAAGAAGCAGGTAGAGTTTGGAAGAAACTTCCTCGGGATTACGAGGAGGAGGAGTTGCGGGAACCATTTGCCCCTGGTATATTTTTTCTTTGCAGCCATTGTTTGAAGAATTATGGAAGATTGATTAAGAGATTTGGGAAGTTGAGAATTAAGAAAACTGAAGAGAAAGAAAGTTAAGAGAAAGAAGACGAAGAAATTATGTTAATGAGTTCAAATTAATGAAGCACCCAAGTATTTATAGCAAAGAAGATTAGGGTTTCAGCCGCAAAATAATTAAGGAAGTTGCAGTAAATAAACCACGCGTCAGCAATTGCGATAAAAAAGAGCCGTTACAGAAAGCGATCGGGGAAAATTTAACCGTTGGGTGATCTTATCAAAATTGAAGTTATCTCCTCATTTTTCGTCCTGGCACTACCAATAAGGAGATAAGGGGCAATTGTTAGGCACTGGAAATCCATGAGACCACCACGATCGGCATTTCATCGAAACCTGACTGCCAGGCTCTCAGGGTGTCAGGCTCTCAGGGCACATGAAGATAGGCGCCAGGCCATGGAGAGGACAACGGTCCAAATATCAGGACAATATTTGACCAAATCTGCGTATATTAATGGAAATAAATACGCAGCGTTAAGTGTGAAGATTATGCAGTAAATACGGTAATTAAGAAGGAAATATTCAGCAATTATTACCAACAATTATGGAGAATATTCAGCCTTCAATGCTTGATCATGCAGCCGTTCAAGATGGGAAGCTATATAAAGAACACTTGAGAGATCTAAAGGGAGAGCATTCATACGCAAGAAGATATATACATACTACTTAGAGAAACACAAGCATTATTGTCATCATAATATTATTCTCTCAAATCATATAGTGAAATCCTCTCCTGGCTTGGTGCCCGTGGTTTTTTCCCATTCAAGGGTTTTCCACGTACAAAATTGTTTGTCTTGTTATTTTTATTATCTTATTTACAGCATAATATCGTACCCTAACAACCTGACCAATAGGCTAATTAGAGCTAGTTAACCCTACATAGTATTACCCTGACCCGATTTCGTCCTGCGCAAAATCCACACAAAACAACGATGATATATTCCTAGACTCTGAATTTATGAGACCAAATCAGAAATTGTTGTCCAGTACAACTAATCTGAGAAGGCACGTTCTTGATTATGCGTTTATGGATGATATCGACTTCCACAAAAGGTAAAATACTTGTTGTTACTATAAAAGTGTTCTTTGTTACTTTGTTTTTACGTAAAAGTGTTTTTTAAACACTGTTTATGTTACTGTTCTTGTTTTGCGAAAACTCTTGAGTAATCGACTCTTATGGTTACGAATAACGGTGAGATCCTGGCTGCGTTTGGAGACAACAGGAGGTTGACAAGAGCTGATATACTCTCACTACGTCCTAGGAGTCACACAAATTGGATGGTGTTTGAATGCTGGTCTCTACTCTTGAATTATGTCGAGAACAGCAAAAGAGGCACAAGAAGCGAGGGCCAACCATACTTTACTTAGGACTAGCTCACATGGTAAGTTGCATCGGTGTTAAATGCCTGCTTCTGTTCAATAACATATGATTCTTTTACAAGGGAAATCTAACCCTTACATTTTTTTTTATTTTTTTTTTTAAAACTACAGCATGCTCTACTGGCTATGATGCAAGAGGATAGTGAACAGTCTGATAAAAAAAACGAGTTGTTTGAAATTTGGGATAATTTCATCAACGCGAGCAAGGCAAATTACAGACTTGATGCCGAACTTATTTTTATACCTTGTTTGGCTGGCTATCACTACTTCTGTGTGTGTATTAATTTCCTCAACAAAGAGATTAGTTTGATCGATAGCCAATCGTATGCTAACTGGGAGTCTTCATTCATTTACGACATCGCAGCACCAAGCAGCGATAAGTCCCCCGAGTTGTCAAATTGTATGTTTCGATTTGATTTCGATTTGAGTGTTACTGAGTAATACCTATCTTGTAACATTTTTATGTTGTTTCGTATTCTTGTTACACCTATCTTTGTAACATTGTTGATTATCTGATTTCTTAATTGATAGTAAAAGGAAATTAATGTTCGCATTTTTACGATGTGAGCCGATTGCATGAGTGACTACCACGGACACAAAGGGCGACGTGAGGGTAACTGAAATGTTCAGCTATCCTGTGGTAAATGTGAAGTTTAAATGGCAGAAACGAGCTTCCGTATTTGAAGAGTCAACCTGTATCACTATGACAGCCGTCTCTAATTTTTTGGGATATTCAAACAAGTCTTCTTTGCTCAACAACACATTTTATCGGCGGGCATGCGCTTCCCAAATTGTTGCATGTTTGCTCATGGCTGACATCAACAAAATACGGGCTGAATTGTTGGACGCTGTTGAAATCTTCAAAAAATCAAAGAAAACAATCGGCTTTGATATATAGGCTGCAAGGAGGAAGCCGCTAGAATGCTCAAAGTGAAGGCAACGGAACATGAATTGTCAGACAAACAACCACCGATTGAGAATGAACCGAAGCCACTCAACACCGAAATGCCTGTACTTCGTTTTAAAGTGAAAATCAAGTGATGTACTCTAAAACAATGTTACTTTAACAACGTAATAGTGGCTGTCATAGACAGTGGAACATATTTTGGAATATTTTGGAATATATTACTAATAAGGTTGTTACTGTAACAGTAACTTATTTTATGCAAAATTCATTAACTATGTTTATGTGATGTATGTGTGATTGTAAAAGTGAAAAAAGAAAACATAATTTGACGTTTTGAATTCTTCACTCTTGCAGCTGTTATAACTGCACTTCATTGGGAAAACGAAACATGGGTTGGATAAATTTCACGTCTTATTTTTTCTTTTCGAATTCAAAAATTAACTGTTTTTTTAAAGCATTTAATTTTGAAAACAGTTTTTAAAATGTTGGTGTTTTTTTTTTAAACAAAAAAAGCCGAGACAAAATGAAAATAATGTTACTGTAACACTGTGATAGTAATAAATGAAAATTATAATAAAAGATTTTGACGCTTTGAATTCTCCACTCTGTGCAGCATTTATAACTGGACTTAATTATGGGGAATATTCACGTGGTTAACATCAATCATATTTTAAAAACAGTTTTCAAAGCAGTTAATAAAAGTGGTTTTTAAAGCAGTTAATTTTTTTTTTTAAAAAAAATAACTGTTTTGTTTTTCACAATTATCTATAAATAATCTCATTTTAAAAAAACACAATTATATTCTTTGTAACACACGGTTTTGGCGCTTTGAATTCTACAATCTACAGCAGATTATCTTTCTAAAATAGTTTTCACTTTCTTCAAAGTGACATTTTTCAAGGCAGTTATTTTTTTAATTTTTTTTAAAAAAACTGTTTTGTTTTTTTCAATTATCTATAAATAATCTCATTTTCATTCAACATTTACACTTCATTTTCTAAACAAAAAAATAAGCCAAGACAAATTCAAAGGTTTTTCATGTCTAATTTTTTTTTAAGTTTTTGTAATATTAAATATCTATAAAGATTATGGATTGTTTAATATTACAACTGTTGCTAAAATTTTATTTATTATATGACTACCTTGCTCTAATTTAGGGAAAACAGTTTATGTTTGTTTATAAATAGGTTTTGTTTTCTCTAATTTAGGGAAAATAGTTTATTTTTCTGTTTTAATAGGTTTTTTTTTTTTTTTTTTTTTTGTTTCAGCAAGAGAAAAATGGAACGAATTCAAAGGAAACTGGAAGACACCAAGTTTGAACTGGAAGAAATGACAAGGCATAGAGATTTATTACTTGAGCAGGTTATATCATCTGATAGTAAGGTAATAGAAATGCTAGAACGAGTACAAGTGCTTGAAAAAGACTTGAACAATGCTGAAGCTCATCTCAAGTTTCTGATGAAGGAAAACAAGTGTATTGGGAAACTTCTAGAAGAAAATAAGGTGAAGAAATACACTGAAACTGATTTAGACCGTCAGTTTCTCCTTGGTGTTACAGCTCTTAGGGAGTCATATGCTAAAGTCAACCCTTCGATTAACATGAAGTGGCCTCTTGTTGTCAAAGCTATTGAAGAGATGGAAGGTTACAGGAATATTCTGAAAAAGGAGTTGCTAGAGGGCGAAAGCAGCGTTCATTCTCCTCCTGTGAACAAACGACTAAGAAGGGAGTAAAAGATTTAATATTTCCTTAATCATTACGATTTTATGCTTCTTTGTGATGACTTATATTTAAGTTAACTCTTTATTCTTTGTTTGGAAGTATTTCGTTTTTAATCAGTGTTTGTAACACTTGTGTTTAATGAATGACATCTTAAATCGGTTAATTATCCAATTTACTATTAGAATTGTGGTATATTAAATTGAACAACGATTATGTAACTATGTTTAAAATTGTCAAAATACGCTCCTAAAACGGGACGGAAAAGGGTTTTGGGTTGGATTAGGCGGCACCGCTTAATCCAACCCTAAACCCTTTTCCTTAAACAAAGGTTGTTCGTAGTACAACACTGTTACAGTAAAACCAAAACTAAACCCTAGGGAAGGACGGGTGATACCCTGTCGTGGACGGGATTTAAATTTGGGGAAAAACGCTCCTAAAACGAGACGGAAAAGGGTTTAGGGTTGGATTAGGCGGCACCGCTTCGTGGAGCCGCCTAATCCAACCTTAAACCCTTTTCCTTAAACAAAGGTTGTTCGTAGTACAACACCTTTATTCTGATAAAACCAAAACTAAACTCTAGGGAAGGACGGGTGATACACTGTCGTGGACAGGATTTAAATTTGGGGAAAAACGCTCCTAAAACAGAAAGGAAAAGGGTTTAGGGTTGGATTAGGCAGCACCGCTTCGCGGAGCCGCCTAATCCAACCCTAAACCCTTTTCCATAAACAAAGGTTGTTCGTAGTACAACATTATTCTGATAAAACCAAAACTAAACCCTAGGGAAGGACGGGTGATACCTTGTCGTGGACGGGATTTAAATTTGGGGAAAAACGCTCCTAAAACGAGACGGAAAAGGGTTTAGGGTTGGATTAGGCGGCACCGCTTCGCGGAGCCACCTAATCAAACCCTAAACCCTTTTCCTTAAACAAAGGTTGTTCGTAGTACAACAACACTCTGATAAAACCAAAACTAAACCCTAGGGAATGACGGGTGATACCCTGTCGTGGACGGGATTTAAATTTGGGGAAATAACGCTCCTAAAACGGGACGGAAAAGGGTTTAGGGTTGGATTAGGTGGCACCGCTTCGAGGAGCCGCCAAATCCAACCCTAAACCCTTTTCCTTAAAAAATCGTGGTGCAAAAAAACCAAAACTAAACCCTAGGGAAGGACGGGTGATACCCTGTCGTGGACGGGATTTAAATTTGGGGAACAACGCTCTAAAACGGGACGGAAAAGGGTTTAGGGTTGGATTAGGCGGCACCGTTTCGCGGAGCCGCCTAATCCAACCCTAAACCCTTTTCCTTAAAAATCGTGGTGCACAAAAACCAAAACTAAACCCTAGGGAAGGACGGGTGATACCCTGTCGTGGACGGGATTTAAATTTGGGGAAAAACGCTCCTAAAACGGGACGGAAAAGGGTTTAGGGTTGGATTAGGCGACACCGCTTCGCGGAGCTGCCTAATCCAACCCTAAACCCTTTTCCTTAAACAAAGGTTGTTCGTAGTACAACACTATTACATTAAAACCAAAACTAAACCCTAGGGAAGGACGGGTGATACCCTGCCGTGGACGGGATTTAAATTTTGGGATAAACGCTCCTAAAACATACGACAGGATTTAAATTTGGGGAAAAACGCTCCTAAAACGGGACGGAAAAGGGTTTAGGGTTGGATTAGGCGACACCGCTTCGCGGAGCCGCCTAATCCAACCCTAAACCCTTTTCCTTAAACAAAGGTTGGTCGTAGTACAACACTGTTACAGTAAAACCAAAACTAAACCCTAAACCCTTTTCCTTAAAAAATCGTGGTGCAAAAAAACCAAAACTAAACCCTAGGGAAGGACGGGTGATACCCTGTCGTGGATGGGATTTAATGTTGGGGAAAAACGCTCCTAAAACGGGACGGAAAAGGGTTTAGGGTTGGATTTGG
Source organism: Silene latifolia (assembly GCF_048544455.1). Lineage (NCBI taxonomy): Eukaryota > Viridiplantae > Streptophyta > Magnoliopsida > Caryophyllales > Caryophyllaceae > Silene > Silene latifolia. Next base: position 384,088,679 of record NC_133538.1, on the reverse strand, counting down.
TGACACCGCGAAATCCTTAAACAAAGGGCATATTTACAAAACAAATAGTATAACACTGTTACTGTAAAACTTAGGAAATATGTTCCTAAAACGGGACGGAAAATGGTCCTAAAACAATATTTATTCTTTGTATAAAATGTTGTAAGTCTTTGTATAAAATGTTAACTATGATGTTGGAAAATCGAATGACTTTTCTTTGTGACATGTTATTGTCACAAAGCAACACACAATTCTACTTTTTATTTTTCTTGTGACATATTATTGTCACAAGCAACACAAAATCCTACTAATTATTGATAAGGTCACAATGTTTCTTTGTAACATCATAATGATATCAAACTTTTTCTTTTGAGTGCTTTCTCGGCGGCTTCATCGGCCTATGCGAAGAGGGCAAGTTCTCTGTCGTGGGTAACTCTTTCTTTGCAGTATGCACATAGCCTCTTTGGCTTGGCTTCTTTTTCAATGGCACATTGTTTAGCGACTTCAATCTTTTTCCGTTGCCCTTGTTGCGTGCTTGTTCGGAGGGTGGATAGTGACTTGGACGACGAGCTGCAGCCCAGAATCTCCATCTCTTGGTCTTTTGTAAGCGGTTCAATACATAACCTGCGGAACTCAACTAGGAGGGACGCTAACTCTTCCGTGTGTTCAGCAGGTAAAGTTTTGAGAACACCAACTATCCGACGGAACTCGACCATACGTTGCACAAATGATCATTATCAGGACGTAGCCATATATGAATCCTCAATGACATTCCCATTCGAATCAAGCACGGAAGTAAAAAGCAGAGGTTCTTGTTTATCATGGTGACAATGTTACTATAAGAAATTATGGTTACAATGTTCTTTGTAAAATAATTCTTGTAACAAGTCAAACATCCTTTGTAATAATGTTTTCGAATGAAACATGTTCGCTGCGTGTGTGTTATTTAGCCAACGATCTACAATTTACTTGCTTGGTATTCGCCCAATTCCTTTGCCCTTATACACCCACACAATATGTCTGCAGAGTAATCCAATTCTTTCGAACAGTTTATACTCGCATACTACATCTGTGCTTCTAAGGTCCAACCTCACCTTGAAAATTCTTTCTGTCTCAGCATCGATTATATGAATTATGTGCACATGCTCCTCCTTCTCAAAGTCATCAACACCACATGAATCAGCAGCCATTACTTCTTCTTGAAACACCTTGAACACAGCATGTGTGTATATAATAGCGCCATGCTTTTCTATAGGTAATTCTGTCTTAAGCTCAGGGAATGAGTGGTCGCTATTATAATCATCGCACCTTCGTGTATAGCGCTGCTGGTCCATAGCAGTTTGGAACCTGGTTTTAATACAACAAGGATTCGGCAACAAATTATTTATGTAATAATGAAACAATGGTAGTGTAACATACACTGTTCCCGGGTACTCTAAGGAATGAAAAAGAGTTGTTTACCTCATCCAAAATTCGACCAGTGTACCAAAGTGATTCTCATAGCACTTGAAAAACGAATTTGTACTTTCTGATCGCTGTGTTGTTCTTAATATGCAGCCCAAGGCAAGGTCACGATGGTAGGCAGGAATCCAATGGTGTCTGTCGTCGAACATTGTAGTCAACCAATCATTATCTTCTCGAAATCGAAATGACCTTCGCCACTTCTCTTGAACTCCGACGGCTCCATATCGGGGTCCCAAACAATAGCGTTGAAGCGAGCAAGGAAGTCCGTGTCTCTGCAGAGTGTTGAACCAACTTTGTCCGTGATCTTTTGTGTAATATGCCACATACAATAACGATGCCTAGATGTCTTGAAAATGAAGGAAAGCTGTTGTATGCCAGTCATAATGAAACAACAATTGAACGTGATATTGACCAGTGATAGGGAAAGAGCAAGTGAGTAAATTATATGTTAGTAATTTAGTTACAGTAACATTGTTATTGAATAACCTTGTAAAAGAGGAAAAGATGGAACAATGGTAGTTGGAGTCAAAAATTTGTGGTACAATAAATTTAAGTAAGTCTGTTACAGTAACATTGTCACACTATTACCTTCTTTATGCCAGGGCATTAATCCGTGATCATGAACTGCGGCTCTTTTTGTCCCATGCCGGTCAAGAAATCTTTGAAAGGTCCATTGGAAGGAGATGTCATCCTCGTGTAACAGGAGACAACCGGCAAACAACACGACTTTCGTGGTGATTAACACTGTGAATGGTGTAAAAACCATATCATACTTTTTGGTTAGTAAGTAGGGTCGAAGCTCACAAAGCATCCCCAAAGAATGAGTAGTTTCTAATACATGTAGCATCAGCCCAAAAGAACTTTGTTAGACGGTTTTGCGGATCAACATCATAGGCGAAGTAGGCGGGGTTGGGTCGCTTTGAGTTTCTCGAGTCGATCGATGAAAAGGTCAGCATCTCTTAAACCAATGTAGCACTTGATATCTCTTTGAAAGTTCTTAAAATCTATCAATGTAGCACCGATATTTTCATACCCATTGACAAGTTCCTTAACTTTGTCTAAAGGTCAATCCAGCGCCAATATTCAACTTGGAGTTGTCCAAGATAAGCGTCTTCGGAACATATCAAGGATCGTGAAATCTTATCGAGATCTCATTACACACGAGAGGTGAGGCGATGATTGTGGACTTTAAAACTCGTCAATCATAGTGGGCCATCAAGGCTATGTAGAAGGGCAAACGGCGTACGCTCGGCATCCAATTCTTGTGATTTTAACTCGTAGTGTAATGTACTAGGCGTGGGACGAACCATCACCCATATTCTCATCATCCTTGGTTTCGGGACATTTGTTTTGGTTTAGATTCCCTGAACCCTTGACGGTTGCGGACTACGAATTTTTGGTGTGGAACACCACCTCGTAGTGTTTTCGTCTTTGTGCTTCCGAGGGGTAAATCCACATGCCCGAGCATAAACCTCGTAGAACTTGATTCCAGCCTCAAGGGAGGCGAAAGCGCACCAATGGTAGGTCTAAACTTATGCTCAACCACACGCATCCAGCGCTCACCTCCATTAGGCGTGTGAGACAGAACAAGATGATTATTTGGTTGAGGATTGGGTTGCTCTTGGACAATTGGCGTAGAATGGGATTGAGTGTGATGACTTGTCATGTAATACAAAAAGGAAAATACGAGTATTAGTGACTGAAATACAACGGTGGTATTACAAAGAGTAACATTATTCTGATAATACTAGTACTATGACAATGTAGTGACATAAGGATGGACGGGAGAACAGGAAATATGCGAAGAATTTGGACTACAATTTAGAACAAGAAACTAAAGTACATTGAAAGTAAATGTTGAGAACAAGAGGACATCCAGAAGTGGTACAGCATATGTTATATGTGCAATGGAAAATGAATATATGTGATTGTGTTACACTAACATTGATATTGTAACAAGCTGAGCCTGTAAGCATTGACAGCAGAACTGGAATATACAGACAGGGGAACAGGAATATACAAGACAGGAAAAGATGTCAAATATGATGAAATTTGACCGAAATTGAACGAGAAAATCAACAAATACAAGGATATTTGACCTAATATTTAAGACAAAAGCAACTACAAGTATAATCAAAGGAAAGGAGACCGTAAATTGAAGTAGAAGTGAACGGATTTCATTAAAATTGAAGCAAACATAAAATCGATTAACCTAAAAAACTGAAAAGCAACAGAATAAAGACAAATATAATCAAAATTGACGGAATGTGACGATAGAGCAACTGCGATTGTAAGCAGAAGCAGAGGAGAACGCAAATATGAAAATTCGATAGGAAAAACAACAAATACAAGGATATTTCACCTAATATTTAAGAGAAAAGCAAATACGAGAATAATCAAAGGAAAGGACACCGTCAAATTGAAGTAGAAGTGAACGGATGTCATTAAAATTGAAGCAAACATAAAAGCGATTAACCTAAAAAACTGAAAAGCAACGGAATAATGAAATTACAATAGCGAATGATCAGCGACATAGAATCCAGATGAAATCGCGAAAAGGAAAACTGAAAAGGAAAGGATTACGGAAATTACCTATTTGCATGTTAATGTCGGTAGAATCTGCATCCATTGTAGCAACGAGAACCTGGAAAACAGACGAATTTGATTGATTTGTGAATGAATTGATAAAAGCGAGTAAAAAATAGGAACCTAGGGTTTGTTTGCTTGATTTAGAGGATTATTTTGACTTAGAGAGAGAGATAGAGAAAGCGAGGGAAAGAGACGGAGGAGAGAGAAAATGAAACTGAATTATGAGGGGGATGTTTGAATTCTTAGCTTTTATAGGTTTGTTATAATTTCTGAGATTTAATCTCAGCCGTTGATTAGGAGTAGATCTAATGGATGAGATTAAAATGCTAGACTCACCTAAGATACCTAGACTCACTTGATAGTCGGTGTGACACCCCGCGATAAAGCGGAAAACATAACTTATAAATTCAAGCGGAAATTAGGAAATTTTTGAAACTTTTAAAATTTAAAGCGCGGGTTCATTAAAATCCAAAACATAAATAAAGAATGCGGAAAGAAAGTTTAAATTATACAAACGTGATAGTCGAGGTGACGGAAAATATATCCCTCGAATGACAATACAATAAAAGGTAGGTCCAAACAATCCTAATAAACCAACTACTAGGCCGACGTGCTCGCTAGTTCACACATGTCTTCACCCCATGAATGCATCACTAATACCTGTCATTCATGTAAACATGAACGCCACAGTCAGTGGGGAGTAACTCAAGGTTCTCCCAGCCATAAAATGTCGAAATGCAAGTAAACAACCACATAATTAAACATGTAGATCATGCATCATATATGAACAATGGAGAACAAGGAGATATAATGAATAATCATGATGAAACAGGCATAATACTTTCTTAATAGAATAGGCATGATATATGAGAATAAATATGCAATCAAAGAAATAGAATTATCAAGCCAACCAACTCATATTGACACGACTCAACAAGTATAAGACATATACTTAGTATGAACTCACAAGACAACCCATCTACACTCCAACCTCTTGGTAGGACGACGATCATAGTACGGTCCTAGTCTAAACCTGGATCCAGACTCTCGGGATGGACGTCACCCGATTCGACAAACGATATACCAATCGTATCCAAGACTCGAAACATGGCACACACTCGTAACCAAAGGTCGAGTAACCTCTAATCGGAAACATGGCACACACACCCGTAACCAAAGGTCCGAAGAAAGGCGGAAGGATATCCTAATTCGGAAACATGGCACACACCCGTAACCAAAGGTCCGAAAGAGAAAGATAACCCAATCCGAAAACATGGCACACACTCGTAACCAAAGGTCCGAAAGAGGTAAATAAGGAATGTCAAGTAGTCACACAATGTAAAACGTCACACTTCACAATAAGAGTAAGAATGATCATGCAAACATCATATGACACGGGACCATTAATGTCACATTCATACTCATGGCTTGCATCTCACCAAGAGGACGGATGGGAACATCAATCCCAACAGTCATATCGCAACTAAAGGGCTTATAGCTCACCCCTAGTATCCGATAGGACCGAGACTCTCACAACAGAACAATACATGGCATTATCAAGAATATGACTCTTCACAAATAACTGTTTAATAATAAATAACTCAAACTTGCTTTATAATAATAAATATTCCATTTTATGATTTAGCATGCCGGTTAAATAAAATATCATGAGTGACAATGAATAATTCACGTTATATGAAATTACGGAATAAAATGTGACAAAGCTCAAGTGACTCATTTATGAGCCCAACATGTGAACCATCATAAGCCCAAACAAAGAAACAAAGGGAGCCCAACCAAATTAACACAACAAGCCCAAACAAATGAACACTTCAAACCCAAATGATAAAACCTCCCAAGCTTCCCTTGATGATACATAACAAGCCCAAAAGATGGAATATGGTGAGCCCAAATGAATAAATGTGTAAAAGAGTGATATTAACGAATTACATTATATAAAACACTAGATGGAAATTCAAATAAATTAAATACGAATTAAAATCGACACAACAAAAACATCCCACACAGGCTACGCCATGGCCAACATGGTCACACCTCAACCCGCAACTAGGACTACAACTAGCCAGCCTTAGCCACAACCCGTACCCCAGCCAGGCCACTGCCCAAGCCACTAGTAGCCCTCTGTCCAGGCCATCAATATCTCACTGTCCTGGCCGCAAGTAGCTCACTGCCGAGTCCCTAGACATCCTCCTACTCTCGCCCAAACAGTCACCATTACCCACCCAACTCAGCCGTGCTCAAACCAACTATATCCCATAGTGAAAACAAGCCATGGCCTCGGCACAACTAGACTACACACACTACACACACTGCCCAGCACACCCTTAAGCCGAGGCCAACAGCAAGTCAAAAGACAGGTTTTTAACATATAGTACAACTACCCAGCCACCATAAACATTAACGAAATTAACAAGGTAAAAGCACGCACGTATATACATGAGACGGAAATTCATCAACTCACACGTCACAGTATTCAACACTAACCACAGGGACACCAAAAACTGTGCAACAACAGCCCATATGTCAATCACTTTCGACTGTCCAAAAATGGTCCATAAAATCCCTCATTCCGACTACCCAAAACAACCCCATAAGGCTACTTAAACCGTGTCAAAACATCCATTCTTACGCCCAAAAACAGTCCCGAAAGACACCATTTTCATGCCCAAAACAGTCCCGAGATCTGCATTATACCATCCCCACAACAGTCCAATTTCCTTCCTAGAAACCCGAGCCAAAACAGTATATGAAACCGAATAAAGTCGTGCCAACACGGTCCATTTTAAGAACTCAGACAGCTAATATACTAAAGTCTAACATACAACAAAACGTTGGTTTAGATTAACCTTGATTAGAAGGTTGAAGACGCAGAAAACCATTTACGATTAATAGTTATTAAAGCATCATTTGGATATACGGAGCTTTTGAGACAGAAGAACACAAATCTCCAATTCAACATATACACTGCCAACTAACTATAGGTCATGTAATTTCTGCAATTGAAGTTGAAAATCTCGTAGTATTCCGTCACATTCAATCATTCAAAAACAGTCCAAGAAAGAGATGCAAAGATTCACACTTTAATACTACTAGTAACAAACTACGACATATAAACACGAAATCTTGACATAATGTCGAGTAACCTATCACCGTTACCTTTTTTTGCTCTCCTAAACGCCACAGGAACTGCCCAGGGATGACTCCGAACCCAAAATGGAATAAATCAACCAAAAATCCGCATCCTTCGAAAGACGGTCGAATGAAACAAGATGAAAGCTGGACTCTTTCTTACATACAAAGAAGGAGGACGAGGAGAGGAAGCCATTGGTGCAAAAATTATCGAATTTGGTTAAGAAACGGAAGAGAAATTGGAGTTTGAAGCTCGGAAGGAAAAAAATTGTGATTTGTTGTTGATTGTTGTTGTTGCTGTGGATTGAAAAAGAATTGGGAAAATAATGGAAGGGGGAAAGTGACGGGGGTGGGGATAAGGTACAACACCAATAATAATAATAATAATAATAATAATAATAATAATAATAATAATAATAATAATAATAATAATAATAATAATAATAATAATAATAATAATAATAATAATAATAATAATAATAATAATAATAATAATAAGAATCATTAAGTTAGAGTGTAAGAGTGAGTGTTGTCGGAATCAGGTTGGTCCGAATTGAAAAAGCTTTATAAGAGAAATGCGACGATCCTGCTAGACGGAAACTATTATTATCGTCACAATTATTATTATCCGACTGAAATATTTATTTTATATAAACAAGCTTGTAAGAATGTAAATTTTATAAAATTTATGTTCAAAAGGAGGTTAATTAAATTTAATAATTTAAAAATATGAAATAAAGTAATCAAACGGTTAAATAAATTTTAAATGTCAGAATGATAAATTTGCGGGTGTTACAATCACCCCATATTTTAAAAAGTTTCGTCCTCGAAACGTGAAAGTAGAAATGAAAGGTTATAAAAGTAAAATTGGACCTTTTGAAATCGGCAACCAAAACATTAAAAGGTTACTTATCGTAAGAATTAAAATTCTTTCAAAAGTTTCAAATAAAATTTTCCGACATAACCAAGTCGAAATGTAAATCATTGTATAAATAAAAAATCAAAATTTTCAAAAACATTAACGGAGAGTTTTCAAAAGTATAAGTCTCATTCATGGAACGAAATTCCTCTTGTCGTGCACACAAGAACGCTAACTTTCCAAGTCAAAGACAGATTTAAAACAAAATCAATTCGCCGACAAACGTAGAACAAGTTATCAAACGTCTCCAATATCGAGTTCTAACATCCGATCAACGTCAAAATTAAAAGAAAAAGATAATCTACTCAAATTTTCTTTCGCAAAAGTCAAAATAAAAATGAAGGTTTCACCTTTAAACTCAAAAGGGAGTTAAATTTGTGAAAATGTAACATTAAGCCTTGACAAAGAAATCATAAATAGATCAAAATTAATAGTAATTGGATAAAATTTAAGAAATCTCGGGTTTAGCAATTAAAATCATGATAAATGAGTTTATATTCAAAGAACAAATAGGGAACTAAATCAATTTTTCATTTTCAAATTTTTGAAAATGGGTAAGGTTTTGCAAAGGTAACACAAACTTTTAAGAACGGATCAAAATTGGTAGCTTGAAAAGTTTAGAAGTTGGACAAAAGAAAAGTAACTTAGATAGCATAAAAAAAAAGTACGCTAAGAGAGTTCAAACTTAACCAACAAAAGAGCTATGATGAACTTCCTAGGGGTAAGGTTCGAGGTAAGGTCAACAAGGAGGTCAAAGATAGAGTTTCAAAGGTTACAAGTGTCAAACTTAAAGGAGGAGCATGATGAAGCGAGCAAGAGAGGTATGAACGGTAAGGCTTATGGTAAAGAAGAAAGGAAATTAGACAACAAGGAAACGCCAGGTACTCAAATCTCAAACAACAACATCATCCTAAACGGTTCCGAAAACTTCCTAACAACAAAACTTATAACCACAACACTCCTAAGGATTTCCTCAAAACACTTATGTTACATCATCTTAAGCTATCCCATGAAACAAGTTACTTCACTATAAGTGTGATTTCACCACTTCAAATCCTCAACATCTACAAAGAACCTCCACGAGATCAAGGTCAAAGCTTCTAACAAAGTTATACTCATATCCAACTAGTGTCAACTATGAGTTTCTCAAAATGGTAAAACTCTCAATCAAATATCCAAATTCCAAAGTTCTTTTGCACATTCTATCATCCTAACTTATAATTACATCTCAAGAGCTCCGGCTCCTAATCCTCCTTACCGCAAGGTGAATACCCAAATGAGATTCCAAAACTAGAAACAACTCTCACATAACATGGTTCTATGTAATCATCGCAACACTCCCAAAAGTGTACCGACTATGCTAACCTAGAGCTCAACTCAAACTTCCAAGTATAAACAACAAGACCAAGTTCCATAATCTTAGTATCATAGGCAACTCACACTTAACACAGAAAATTCCACCGATCAATTATACTTACTTTACCAAGGAACTAGGTATAAGAATCATTAAGTATGTCTCCTCACACCACCTAAGTCTTTCTAACATCACAACCTCTCAAAGCCAGGGTTATGGGTCAACCACAAACAAACTCCTCAAAAGTCAAATTATCCAACCAAGACTAACATCCCACAAAATAAAGAGAACTATCAACAAGGCGACAAGGGAGGAGAAGCAAGGGACAAAGGACAAGTTAGGGAATACAAGAGTAACTTTCAAGGAAAAAGAAAAGAGGATTTAGAAGGAGGAATAAGCATCAAGAGATAAAGAATAAAATAAGGTACACAAAGAATGGGAAACATCTTCGAGGAAGGAGAAGCATTCTTCAAAGGTTGAACAAATCTTCAGTTTTCGGCACTAGGCACCAAGGTTTGATCACAACACGGGTAAGCTCATGGTTTGTCGATCCAAGGCCACAAAAACAGATGACAATCAACAAACATGTTAGAACCTACCACGAAGCATACACAAAGAGACTACCAACTTAGGTCCTTAATTCTACCCATCTCTCATTCATTATTAAAGGTCAAGTTCAAGTTTAAATTCGGGGTACACGTGTGTGCGTCGGGAGCAACATATGCTCTGATACCAACTGTGACACCCCGCGATAAAGCGGAAAACATAACTTATAAATTCAAGCAGAAATTAGGAAATTTTTGAAACTTTTAAAATTTAAAGCGCGGGTTCATTAAAATCTAAAACATAAATAAAGAATGCGAAAAGAAAGTTTAAATTATACAAACGTGATAGTCGAGGTTAGGGAAAATATATCCCTCGAATGACAATACAATAAAAGGTAGGTCCAAACAATCCTAATAAACCAACTACTAGGCCGAAGTGCTCGCTACCTCACACATGTCTTCACCCCATGAATGCATCACTAATACCTGTCATTCATGTAAACATGAACTCCACAGTTAGTGGGGAGTAACTCAAGGTTCTCCCAGCCACAAAATGTCGAAATGCAAGTAAACAACCACTTAATTAAACATGTAGATCATGCATCATATATGAACAATGGAGAACAAGGAGATATAATGAATAATCATGATGAAACAGGCATAATACTTTCTTAATAGAATAGGCATGATATATGAGAATAAATATGCAATCAAGGAAATAGAATTATCAAGCCAACCAACTCATATTGACACGACTCAACAAGTGTAAGACATATACTTAGTATGAACTCACAAGACAAACCATCTAGACTCCAACCTCTTGGTAGGACGACGATCATAATACGGTCCTAGTCTAAACCTGGATCCAGACTCTCGTGATGGACGTCACCCGATTCGACAAACGATATACCAATCGTATCCAAGACTCGAAACATGGCACACACTCGTAACCAAAGGTCGAGTAACCTCTAATCGGAAACATGGCACACACCCGTAACCAAAGGTCCGAAAAAAGGCGGAAGGATATCCTAATTCAAAAACATGGCACACACCCGTAACCAAAGGTCCGAAAGAGAAAGATAACCCAATCCGGAAACATGGCACACACTCGTAACCAAAGGTCCGAAAGGGGTAAATAAGGAATGTCAAGTAGTCACACAATGTAAAACGTCACACTTCACAATAAGAGTAAGAATGATCATGCAAACATCATATGACACGGGACCATTAATGTTACATTCATACTCATGGCTTGCATATCACCAAGAGTACGGATGGGAACATCAATCCCAACGGTCATATCGCAACTAGAGGGCTTATAGCTCACCCTTAGTATCCGATAGGACCGAGACTCTCACAACAGAACAATACATGGCATTATCAAGAATATGACTCTTCACAAATAACTGTTTAATAATAAATAACTCAAACTTATTTTATAATAATAAATATTCCATTTTATGATTTAGTGTGCCGGTTAAATAAAATATCATGAGTGACAATGAATAATTCACGTTATATGAAATTACGGAATAAAATGTGACAAAGCTCAAGTGACTCATTTATGAGCCCAACATGTGAACCATCATAAGCCCAAACAAAGAAACAAAGGGAGCCCAACCAAATTAACACAACAAGCCCAAACAAATGAACACTTCAAACCCAAATGATAAAACCTCCCAAGCTTCCCTTGATGATACATAACAAGCCCAAAAGATGGAATATGGTGAGCCCAAATGAATAAATGTGTAAAAGAGTGATATTAACGAATTACATTATATAAAACACTAGATGGAAATTCAAATAAATTAAATACGAATTAAAATCGACACAACAAAAACATCCCACACAGGCTACGCCATGGCCAACATGGTCACACCTCAACCCGCAACTAGGACTACAACTAGCCCGCCTTAGCCACAACCCGTACCCCAGCCAGGCCACTGCCCAAGCCACTAGTAGCCCTCTATCCAGGCCATCAGTATCTCACTGTCCTGGCCGCAAGTAGCTCACTGCCGAGTCCCTAGACATCCTCCTACTCTCGCCCAAACAGTCACCATTACCCACCCAACTCAGCCGTGCTCAAACCAACTATATCCCATAGTGAAAACAGGCCATGGCCTCGGCACAACCAGACTACACACACTACACACACTGCCCAGCACGCCCTTAAGCCGAGGCCAACAGCAAGTCAAAAGACAGGTTTTTAACATATAGTACAACTACCCAGCCACCATAAACATTAACGAAATTAACAAGGTAAAAGCACGCACGTATATACATGAGACGAAAATTCATTAACTCACACGTCACAGCATTCAACACTAACCACAGGGACACCAAAAACTGTGCAACAACAGCCCATATGTCAATCACTTTCGACTGTCCAAAAATGGTCCATAAAATCCCTCATTCCGAATAACCCAAAACAACCCTATAAGGCTACTTAAACCGTGTCAAAACATCCATTCTTACGCCCAAAAACAGTCCCGAAAGACACCATTTTCATGCCCAAAACAGTCCCGAGATCTGCATTATACCATCCCCACAACAGTCCAATTTCCTTCCTAGAAACCCGAGCCAAAACAGTATATGAAACCGAATAAAGTCGTGCCAACACGGTCCATTTTAAGAACTCAGACAGCTAATATACTAAAGTCTAACATACAACAAAACGTTGGTTTAGATTAACCCAGTTAGAAGGTTGAAGACGCAGAAAACCATTTACGATTAATAATTATTAAAGCATCATTTGGATATACGGAGCTTTTGAGACAGAAGAACACAAATCTCCAATTCAACATATACACTGCCAACTAATTATAGGTCATGTAATTTCTGCAATTGAAGTTGAAAATCTCGTAGTATTCCGTCACATTCAATCATTCAAAAACAGTCCAAGAAAGAGATGCAAAGATTCACACTTTAATACTACTAGTAACAAACTACGACATATAAACACGAAATCTTGACATAATGTCGAGTAATCTATCACCGTTACCTTTTTTTGCTCTCCTAAACGCCACAGGAACTGCCCAGGGATGACTCCGAACCCAAAATGGAATAAATCAACCCAAAATCCGCATCCTTCGAAAGACAGCCGAATGAAACAAGATGAAAGTTGGACTCTTTCTTACATACAAAGAAGGAGGTCGAGGAGAGGAAGCCATTGGTGCAAAAATTATCGAATTTGGTTAAGAAACGGAAGAGAAATCGGAGTTTGAAGCTCGGGAGGAAAAAAATTGTGATTTGCTGTTGATTGTTGTTGTTGCTGTGGATTGAAAAAGAATTGGGAAAATAATGGAAGGGGGAAAGTGACGGGGGTGGGGATAAGGTACAACACCAATAATAATAATAATAATAATAATAATAATAATAATAATAATAATAATAATAATAATAATAATAATAATAATAATAATAATAATAATAATAATAATAATAATAATAATAATAATAATAATAATAATAATAATAATAATAATAATAATAATAATAATAATAATAATAATAATAATAATAATAATAATAATAATAATAATAATAATAATAATAATAATAATAATAATAATAATAATAATAATAATAATCATTAAGTTAGAGTGTAAGAGTGAGTGTTGTCGGAATCGGGTTGGTCCGAATTGAAAAAGCTTTATAAGAGAAATGCGACGATCCTGCTAGACGGAAACTATTATTATCGTCACAATTATTATTATCCGACTGAAATATTTATTTTATATAAAGAAGCTTGTAAGAATGTAAATTTTATAAAATTTATGTTCAAAAGGAGGTTAATTAAATTAAATAATTTAAAAATATGAAATAAAGTAATCGAACGGTTAAATAAATTTTAAATGTCAGAATGAGAAATTTGCGGGTGTTACAGTCAGGATCCGGTGAGAACTCCTAAATATTTGAGGATTGGGATTAATGAATACAATATCACAAGTTCTTCAATACAATATCACGGAAAATTTGACCTTTGCCAATTTTTTTTTTTTTTTTTGCACAGGTGTTTTTTTTTTGTGATATTTTATCGAATAACCTGTGATATTGTATTGAAGAACCTCTGATATTGTAACGACATCCTCAATCCTCAAAAAGATAGTGTATCCTCACATGATCTCATTCCTATATATATATATATATATATATATATATATATATATATATATATATATATATATATATTTATCATTTATGACGATTTTGTCAGTTTTTTCAGAATGCTTACAATGAGGAGATGAGTCAACCATTGCCACCTGGATAGTCTCCCGATGAGATTCGGTCGTACTACAAGGCTGTGAAGGGCTTTGACAAGAAGAACCGGCTATTTGGGACCGGAGAAAAAGGGGCCGAAGTATGGTATGATCCTCCTACTAACATAACTGGTCGCCGATCTTTTTCTTATGCTCCTAGCATGATTTCACAGCTTTCCACCCAAAAGAATGATGAGCGAGCCGCTCGACTGACTCTTGAAGAAACTGTTTCTCAACAGGCCGAACAAATGGCGGCAATGCAAAAGGCTTGGGCTGATATGCAAGCTAAGCATCTCAACCCCCAAACACGTGCTCACAATTCAATCCACATGGTCGAGACGACTTTGCGGATGATGGACACGGGTTTGGAGGTCGTAGTTTTATTTCCCCTATAGGTTAGATCCTTTAGGTTAGAGCCTTTAGTTAGGTTAGTATTGTCGTCTAGTAGGGAGTATGAAAAAACATTGGTGATTTTGTTTAATTAGTAAGACAATGTACAAATTTGACCGACTTTTTATGCAAAAATTTGCGTTCAATTCTCTTTTGTTGCCTCTCTTGATTCCCGCAATTGCGGTCGACGTGAAAATGGATTCCCGCTTGGCGGTCGACGATTGTATATGTGTTTTGCAGGTTTTGGTTGTATTTGAAACGATGCAAATACGCATCGTGGCTGGGCAGCAAGCTGCTGTTTCTAGCCACTGTTTAATAATCCTGACGGAAATTTCGTCAGAAAAGTCAAACCTCAATTGACTTTCCCGACGGAATTTCCGTCAGAAAATAGAATTTTCATTTTCCAGTAAGTGCTACGTGTCACGCTCCTGACGGAAAATCCGCCAGGAAAGTCAAAGAAAGTTTGACTTTCCTGATGTGACTTTCCTGACGGAATTTCTTTCAGAGAGCAATTTTTTAGAATTTCAAAACAACCGCCAAAATTGCCACGTGTCCCAGTACTGACGGACATTTTGTCAGGAAATGGAGATACTGACGGAAATTCCGTCACTCATCTGTTGTTATTGGACGATGGTAATTCCGTCAGTTATCCGTCAGTATTTCCATTTCCTGACGGAAATTCCGTCAAGACTGTGTTTTTAGTGACGAAAATCGCTGATGCGGATTCCTGACGGAATGTCCGTCAGGAATTGGAAATACTGACGGAAAAGCCGTCAGTATCCCGCTTTTTCGTAGTAGTGAGTTAATCATCATACCCAGGTCTTTAACAATGGGATCTGATATCATGTTAAATCATGCAAGCGGGCCTGGGTCACGCCTAAACAGGGAAGAAAAGTCTACAATATAAGTCTAAGAGGGTCCCCTCTAAAACCAATTGGTAATAGAGGATATATTAGGATACGATTATATAGAATATATCGTATCGGATTCTTAGTAAGAATAAGATTTATAGTTGCCATATTCGGTAAAGGTAAGTTACCTATTTAGGATTAGGGTTTGCTACCTTAGGAGGACTATATAAAAGGCGTTGTGTTGTTATCAGGGAGCAACACTATTATCAGTACTAAGAATTACCCTTACACATTATATTAACTCTTTATATCTTTTCTTGGTATTAGTGCCTCGCGCTTTGAAAGTCTAAAATACAACTTCCGCTGTCTTATTGGTGGGCGTTTGACCTACCATGCCCACTGGTGGGAATTATGAATAATGATTTCACCGTACGTATTACAATATATTATCTAAAAAAAAATTGTTGTCGTGATTACCATGAGGATTTTAGTGCTCTTCCAAATAAGCACTAACGACTTAATTACTCTCCACAATTGAGTCATCTACGTACAAATTGTTTGTGTTTGTTCCTTAGTCTTTAGACCCGTACAATATTTCCGGATCTCCTCGTGTCGTGAGACGAGACGTATTGATTATTTTATGTCGTGAGACATCAATATTTATTTATATGAAAGGGTACGTTGTTACCCTTCGTATGTACTGATGAATTACACACGTATTTACTGGCGAGTCGGTTACGCATTATTGGCAAGTTACGCACCTATCTAAAGTAATTAATATGAGTGAGTAGGTTACCCTCGTATGTACTGGCGAGATACGCACTTATCTTGACCGACATCAGTATTTATTAATATGGTGTTTTTATTCTTATTGTTGGGCATCATGTCTTTTTATGTACACTGCATGCTCATACTGAAAGTTGATGAGCGAAGGATGGTTTGTCATGTCTTTTAGAATGTTGACATGGATGGGAATTAATAGAATATAAAATTATTCCATAGAATAATTTGTAAATTATTAGAATTAGCATATCACCTCCCGTATTCTTTGTACATTTGGTTAGCAATATTCATGGGATTACAATCCCTTAATTTAGGATAGTTATTATTAGTCTTCCTATAATTTTGGGTTGACTATAGCTAACTTAGGAATCCTTGTATACTATATAATGTATCCTTTGTGAATGCAATGATCAGGGAAAATCATTTCTTATATGGTATCAGTTACCAATCCCGATCCCTTACTCATCTTCCGCTATACTCTCCTCCGTTTCAATCTCTTGCTTCTCTGCATTCACTGTCGTCGTCTCACCATGACTAACGACACGAATCCTAAATCGGCTTTTCATCCCGCTTACTCTGTTTCTAACATCAAAAACTACGTCCCTATCACTCTTGAGGCCGAGAATGTTCATTACGCATCATGGGCAGAGCTCTTCCTCAACACAGCTCGTGCATTTGACGTCCTCGACCACGTTGCACCGCCCAAAGACACCGTGATTCAAAAAGATGGTCAGTGGGATCGTCTCGATGCAATCGTCAAACAATGGATTTACAGCATGATTTCTCTTGACCTTCTTCACACCATCCTTGAACCCGGTCTCTCTGCACAAGCCGTGTGGGATCGTCTCAAGGACATTTTTAATGACAACAAAAATTCTCGGGCCGTATACTTGGAGCAACAATTCACTAGCACTCACATGGATAGTTTCCCGAACGTGTCCGCCTACTGTCAAAAACTCAAGATGATAGCCGATCAATTGGCTAATGTTGGTTCGCCTGTGTCGGAGACTCGCTTGGTCCTCAACCTCGTCACACACTTGTCTGCCGGATACAACAGCGTGGCGACGCTCATTCAACAAAGTGACCTTTTGCCTTCGTTTTACAAGGCTAGGTCGATGCTCACTCTTGAGGAAAGCCGTATGGCCAAGGAGACGCCCGACACCGCATACTGTCTTCACAAACTCCCGCTGCCGACTCGCATCTCGGTCCAATCAAAATAATAATCATCATCATAAGAATGGCAGCAACAACAATTACAAAGGCAAAGGCAATCGACACAACAATCGCGGAAATTATCGAGGTAAGAATAATAATGGTGGTTTTAATAATAATGGTGGTGGTTCTAATTATAACAGTGGTGCAAATTCATATTCTAATAACAATACTAAGCACAATTACCGTGGTCAACAATCATCCGGACCTGGTAACCCGCCATCATGGACCTGGGTCCCTTTCTCCGGCTGGCCGCAACAGCCGCCACCATGCCCATATCCTACCTCCGGCTGGTCTGCTCCCAACTCTAACCCCTCTGCAGGTATCCTCTGCCCTAGACCGCAGCAGGAATTCCTTGCGCAGCCATCGCAAGCCCCTGGTGCGTTTGTTAAGTGACATCATTTTGCCGCGATGCAAACTTTAAACTTCCAGGGACCCGATGAGAACTACTACATGGATACCGGGGCCTCGTCTCATATGCAGTCTAGCAATGGTACGCTCTCCTCTTATTCTATTTTGAGTGATAATCGTCACATAGTCGTTGGTAATGGCAGTTTGATTCCAATTACAGGTCTCGGTAACACTAAATTACCCTTCCCTCAACATAATTTACACCTCAATAACGTACTACATGTGCCAAGTCTCATTAAAAATCTTGTTTCGGTTCGAAAATTTACTATTGATAATAATGTTTCCGTTTCATTTGACCCGTTTGGTTTCACTGTGAAGGACCTCAAGACGAGGAAGCCGATAATGCGCAGTAATAGCACGGGCGACCTCTACCCTCTCCTCCCATCCAAATCGTCCTCCACTACCAACCCAACTGTCTTGCTGGCCGCGTCAACTTCAACGTGGCATGACCGATTAGGACATCCCGGTCCCGTTATTTTTAATTCTCTTTGTCATAATAAAACAATTAATTGTCGTCCAATTAAGTTGTCCTCAATTTTTCATTCATGTCAATTAGGAAAGCATGTTAAACTTCCTTTTGTTGAGTCTCTGTCAAACACTATGTGTCCGTTTGATATTTTACATACCGATTTATGGACATCACCCGTTATTAGCACCATGGGACACCGTTATTATGTTTTATTTTTAGACGATTTCACTAATTTCCTTTGGACTTTTCCACTCAAAAATAAGTCACAAGTTCATTCTATTTTTTCTACACTCTACAACATGATAAAAAATCAATTCCATTACTCTATTAAAACTGTCCAATGTGATAACGGACGCGAATTTGATAATGCTTCGTTCCATCAATTCTTTGCTAAATTTGGCCTTCTATTTCGGTTCTCATGCCCTCATACCTCTTCCCAAAATGGAAAAGCAGAACGAAAAATCCGCACGATAAATAACATAATGCGTACCCTTCTCCTACACTCCCATATGCCTCCCTCCCTTTGGCACCATGCTCTTGCCATGGCAACCTACTTACATAACATTCTACCTAATAAAGCAAATAATCACACCTCCCCTACATCGAGTCTATACTACCGGGAACCCTCCTATGCCCACCTACGGACTTTTGGGTGTCTATGCTATCCTCACGTCCCTCCCTCCACTATTCACAAACTTGCCCCCCGTGCTACTCCTTGTGTATTTATCGGCTACCCGGACAATCATAGGGGATACAAATGTTTGGATTTAAAAACCCGGAAAGTAATTGTTGCTCGTCATGTCACATTTGACGAAACGAACTTCCCTTTTGCCAGCCCCTCCAAACCAGCGACCCCTATTACCTATGACCCGACACCGTATGTCATTCATCACCTCCAGCAGCCCATCCCGGACACACCCGTCCCTACTCCTACACCCGAGCAGCCGCCTCACTCCCATGTTCACGCCAACACCGAGCCAAGACAACCCTCCCCTGTTCATGTGTCCCCTCCTCCCTCGTCTCCTGCTCACTCGCCAACTGCCCAGTCCACTCACAACAGTCCGCAACCAAGTACACCACTTGGCCTTTCCCCACAAATGATTACCCGTGCCCAACATGGTATCTTTAAACCCAAACACCTATTCGACTTGTGCACTACCTCACTCTCGCCCGTCCCAAAATGCCCTATCACTGCCCTTCGTGACCCTAATTGGAATCGGGCCATGACTGATGAGTACGATGCACTCATTAAGAGTAAGACTTGGGTTCTTGTACCTAGGCCGGACAATGTTAACATTACTCGCTGCATTTGGCTTTTTAAGCATAAATTTAAGGCTAATGGTGAGTTGGAGCGATACAAAGCTCGTCTTGTTGTCAATGGCAGGTCTCAACAGGTTGGTGTTGATTGTGATGAAACTTTTAGTCCGGTGGTAAAGCTTACTTCTATCCGTATTGTTCTCAGTCTTGCTGTGTCAAAGAAATGGCAAATCCACCAACTCGATGTGAAAAATGCATTCTTGCACGGTGTGGACAGCGGGCCGCCCACGGGGGCGCTTGGCGAAGGGGCTCGAAAACAAGCGTTTGCATTTTGTATGGAGTCGCCACCAATTTTTATGGGAAATTGGAACCGTTCGAATACCTCATGTCATGTCAAGACATAAAGTAGTGACATGAACACTAAGCAATCGTTACCCTTAGCATTCTATGTCTAGAATGACTCTCGTGGATGCCAATGAACACGGGTGCTCACGGAGATCTGGAGTAAGGGGTGAGGGTACGTATTAGGAAGCTCTTTTGATCGAACACCTAATCCCGCCCGCCTCGATAGCGGCCTCTACTAATGATTAGGGAAGTTATTCGTACTCGATATATCGTCGGCTATATGCATGCAATGCAACATCCATAAATTAATCCTAACATGTGAGAATTAGACTAAGTCGGTTGACACGTAATTAGCATACAATTAATGTCGAAGTAGGATTTAATGTTCAATTACATGTGAGAACATACAAGAAATAGGATAAATACAATAACGATAAATTACAATAATGAAAATTACAATAATTACATTGGATTAGGCGATTTATGTCGAAAATACCGCTAAAACGGATGATTTGATAAAAAAGAATAAAAGAATAAAAGGATAAAACACGATGGATCGAAGGTGATAATACGAATAATAGTTAGTTTATACATAATCTAAACAAACTAGGTCAAGGCGAAAACGGAATTCAGGGGACGAAATCACCTGAACAGCGCGCAAGAGACATCTGCGCCCTTTGGAAGAGCGCGGCGATTCTTTGCGTCTGTTTCCAAGGGTGAGTTTAAGGTGAAGCGAAGCGCAAATCGTTAATATTAATTGGTAAATTAATGGATTGATTATGATAAGCGACTCGGATGAAAGTGATTAATGGATTGTTTTACATATGAATATGTCATAAAACAACAAAACATGGATGAGACGGAATTAAACGGATTAAGTATGTGAAGGGTCGATGTTAATTAATGAACAAACTAACAAACGATTAAGCGATTAAACTAAACATGATGAATTGAGGGACGAATTAGTGATGAACAATAAATAAACAGATGCAAATTTATCAACAACGAATTCCGGAAACTCAATATGAACGAATTGAATCTCTAAAACTCGAATTGAATATAATGACGAAAACCCGCAAATATGAATTATAAGGGATTTAAGTCGGACTTGATGACTAATTAAGCATGAGTGATGAATTATATACAATATACATATGATTTATAAATTACCGTGATGAAGAATTAAAGAACAAAACAAAAGGAACAATTTTGATACGAATTGCAGAGGACGGAGGAAGAAGAAAAGAAGCGAGGCTGGCGGCCTCACGAAGAGGCGCAGCAGGTGCTGCGCTCCTTCGAAGAGGCGCAGCGATTCTTTGCGTCTTTTCTCGACGTCCATCTCATCTGGAAATCCGCAAAAAACAGGTTTTAAAGATGGTTTTAGAAATCGATTTTAATGGTGTTTCCGACATAAATCTTACAATTGTTATTCAATAAATAAAATACAATAAATAAAAGAGGATTATACACCCTCAGACTTACATGTTGACGGAACGAGAAGAACTAAGAAGATCGATTAGTGAATGCTCGACGCGAACGTAAGGAAAGAGTGCCCTCGTGAGAGGAAAACGATTTAACAAGATTGATTAATTAGATTGATTGAGTGTAGTTGGTCAAATTGGTCGGTCATGCAACGGAGAGGTTGGTACCCGGAAAGATCCGAGCTTACGTGGTGGGAAGTCCAAGCACGTAGGCGCCAATTAGTAAGAACGAAGTCTAGAATGCAAAGGGAGAAGAGAAGGGCGGACACTCGCGTGAGAAATATGAGGAACGAAGGCTCCTATTTATACTAATCACGTGAAGGAATAGGGTTTCGGAGACTCTTTTGAAGTGAATCTCGGAAAGATATGAAAAAGATACGTAAATCATGCAAAGAAGGGCTGGGAAGAGGCGCGCAGCCCACTGCGTCTCTTGGAAGAGGCGCGGCACTTGCGTCTATTCCCAGGAGGTTTCCTCTGTTTAAGAAAGATTTCCGTGTTTAAGTTATGGTAGGACGGATTTAATTCGATTATCTTTTGAATATTACGGGATATTGTTTGCCAAAAGATAAAATTTGATAAATATGGAATAGAAATATCCGGAACATTCCAGAACATTCGACTCGGGATTTAACTATCGAGAAAATGGAGACGGTTTTTGACCGGACTCGAATGTACTCTAATTATCGCCAAAACGACCGTATCGGCACGTAGATGACAACTAAGAGGTTGACATTTAATATTTGAGCAATCACTTGACGATAATCTTACGAATCGTCGCTAATCGTTCGCGAATCAAACATGCGGCCCAATCATCACAGGGTGGTTTTGCGAGGGGTGTAGAAACGAGGTGTCTCTGAGCCCCCACTTTTGACCGAGGCTTGGACAAGGCGAAAGTCAAAGTATAGCCATCAGTCAATCGAAGATTACAACCTGACGACTATGGCGGCGAGGCGCTCAAGGGGTCTGAGCCAAGGACCTGTCGTCGGGAACATTTTAGAGTCTGTCGACTATCGGGGAGGGTCGTTTAAAGTCCATTAGACTACGTAAGGAAGCTCGCCAGCCATAAGAAGAGACCATACCTGAGACTTAATCGAACTTCGCGGGGAAACAAGAAATATTGAAAGCAGCAGGATGTTGGTAGAAACTGCTGTGGGAATCCGCTTGCGTCGGTCTCAAGCGAACTCTTGCTGGAGAACATATCGACGACTAGGAACATCTTGATCGTCGTAGGGGAACCTTGAGCGAGCAGTACTGCAAAATACTACTGCGCCGGATAAAATGGTTTGACGACTAGGAACATCTTAATCGTCATGACAGAAAGTCTTGAGTGAGCAGTACTGCAAAATACTACTGCGCCGGATAAAATGGTTGAGCAATCTTTGCGAAATATCGCTGCGCGGGATAAAATGAATTTGGACAATACTGCGAAATACTGTCGCACTGGATGAAATGCGGGTCGGAACGAAAGGAAATCGTCGAAACGGACCAAAGTGATAAAATGTCATTGAGGAAGAGGCGCACCAAAGATGGGCCCACGAATAACGAACTCACAACGGATTTTTGAAAATCCATATGGAGGGAAACAAAGGAAGAGGCGCAGCAAGAGCTGCGTCCCTTGGAAGAGGCGCAAAGACTGCTGCGTCATTCCCCAATTTGGCAATTCTGCGTAAGTCGGAAGGTTTATGTTCAT
This sequence comes from Silene latifolia, assembly GCF_048544455.1. Classification (NCBI taxonomy): domain Eukaryota; kingdom Viridiplantae; phylum Streptophyta; class Magnoliopsida; order Caryophyllales; family Caryophyllaceae; genus Silene; species Silene latifolia. Next base: position 384,065,531 of record NC_133538.1, on the reverse strand, counting down.
TTTATTCGAAACATAAATCACTCAATTCTCTCTCAAATCTTCACCATTTTCGTCGAGGTTGGATTCAAAAGCTTGCTTGGAATATGACTAATCGAGGTATGTGCTTTAATCTGGCGTTAATCTTCCACATTTGTCGAATTTTGAGCCGCGAACATTAGGGTTTTCGACCCTTTTGATCGAAAATTTGGGGCTTTTCCCCCAAATGGATTCGTCATGCCAAATTGATACTAGAAATGAGTAGTAGGCAATGTTAGGAACATAACCACGTATTTACTTCGAATTTTCATCAAGTTTTGAGCCCTTGAGCGAATTTTGAGACAGTTTCACGACTACATCATAAATTGCTTGAAAATGGCCTTAGGATTGCCCATTTGTGATGAAATTTGATATTTGGGACCCTTGGATGATGGGTAAACTTTCTACCATCTCGGAAGCTTGGTTTGTGACAACTTTTGCAGGACACCTTTTAGGGCATAATCGTCGTTATAGCGAAATCTTTCCGAATTTTCGACTCGAACTCGGAACTAGGTCTTGACTCGGACTTGACTTGACCCTATTCATCACATGAGTGATTGATTTGGTGGGAATATGGCCAAGGATGGCCAGAAAGGGGCGATTTCCGGGCCTTGAAGGCTCGAAATACTATTTAACAAAGGCTTGTCATCATGTGATGCGGCCTGGATTTGCTTTAATCGTTGCAGGTGACGATGCTTCTACTTCCGAGAGAGATCCCATGGACGTAGATGCCGCTGTTGTTGAGGAGGCCTTGGGGCAGGCCTTCACCGCTGCGGTGATGGTCAGCTGCAGGAGAGGAGGTTCCGAGGAGGAGGCGGCGATGAGGAGGAGATTCGAGACGGGCTCATCTCGGACGAGGGGTCGTCGGATGAGAGGAGCTCCGCGTGGGCTGAGACCTGGGAGAGTAGGCACCTTGTGTGGGCTGCAGAGGGTCACTTGTCCTACAGGACGGTGAAGAGCTTGGTAAATAGGAATTCTCTAACTCATTACCCATTCCTTTCATTCTTTTGTTCAAATCTCTTTTAAATTTATTTCAAAACTAAAGATAGCTTTGTTTCAAATCATAATAGGAGGCCGGGAACATCCGGTCGTTCTCGGGGTATACGACAGCGATGGAGCATTACGAGCGGCTGTCGGTGAAGGAGAGGGCCATGATTGAGCGCGGAGCGTTTGGTCCTCTTGTTGGTCCTGGAGGGATATCGTGAAGAGGAAGTTGCGGGCCAACCTTAGCCTGGTCGCGCTTTCTTGGATCGGTCACGGGACACGACTTCCACGTTTCACTGTCTTTTGGTGAGGTGGGGGTCACCTTGGAGGACTACGGCATGATTTACAGTGCCGTGTGGGGATCGAGGAGATGACGTGGCGGAGGCGGCATGAGGGGCGGATTCGGCCGAGGCGAGGAGGTTGATCGGTGGAACCTATCGCCGAAAGCTGTCGCGGTGCCGGGTTTGGTACCCAGTACCTATGTTCGAGATTACCAGCGGGGAAGACCCCGGCATCGGTGGTGATCGATGGGAGGGAGACGGCTCCCCCTCCTTGTCTGGTGAGCGGAGGGCTCGTCGTGGCTTTGGTGGTTCTTGTCTTCGATTTACCTCGGAGACAAGGGTGAGAGGTCACGAAGCTTCTTCCCTTTTTTCGACTGAGTTCCCTAGGGCGGGGACGGGTCAGCTGCTTTGGTTTTGCGGTCCTCATCCGCTTCATGAGGGCCATGGTTCGTCCGGAGTTGATGGAGAAGGGGACTTCTCTGGCGGCTGTCGGACACGGGCTCTTGTTGGAGGTATGAACCTTCCTTTAGATCAACGTAATTCCTTTCCTTTATCAAAGACCGAAAGACCGTCATTGACTATTCTGTTTTATAGGCGTGGGTGTACTCCTACTTTCCGGGCCTCGCGCCCAAGAGGACGGAGCCGTTGGAGAAGGCCTATCCCGTGGTGAGGGATTGGGTGATGTACCGGACGAAGAGCAAGCGTTCTTCTCACAACGTCTACCGGCGGGATGTGAACGCCCTTCGGTGAGCGGCGTGAGTATCCCATTTGTATTCATTCATATTTTTGTCCTTTGCTTTAAATTGATCATAGGAATGACCTTTGCCTTCATATTGTCGCAGTGGGTGCCCCGACCTTGGGCGGAGTATCTTTGGAGCGCCTCCTTTTGTTGCCGAGGTCCTTCGACCTAGGAGCTCGAGTAAATTTCTTTGTTGTGGACGTCGATGGGTCTGTGTGGTATCCGGGCGAGCGTTTGGCTCGTCGGTGCTTCGGGCGCGTTGGCGGTTCCGTCGATCTTCCTAGGACGATGTTCGGGGAGCCTACGAGGCCGAGAGGGAGGCGGACTGGGCTGGTGCCGATGGCGCGACCTTCTTCCGCTGGCGAGGATTACTCGGCGTTCCTTTACGGGAGGTTGGCGTGCGGCGGTAGTGGTGAGTATCCTTTACTTTTCTTTGATTGACTTCGGGAATTACGACGAAAGATCGTCGATTAATGAGAGTTATTTGTCTTTTCAGAAGGTTGAGGCGGCGGGCATCGAGCCCCCAGAGTACCCCGAGACCCTTGAGTACACCACGCGACCGGGAGGACGACGATCTCGAGTTGCGTGACTTTGACGTAGCGTGAGGGATCTTGGCCTAGATGGTGGCGATCATCGATTCGGAGGGTGAGCCTTCATTTTGCATAGTTTTCGTGTAAGAACACATTTGATTGAATTTGTTTAATTTACTGAGAATTCTTTTGAAATGCAGGTCGCGCCATCTCGGTTTGTGGCACTATGGAGGGTGGCCAACCGGCTACGAGCTACGGCCATTGAGGCACTCGTCGGCGGTCGAGGTCGTCAGGTATGAACCTCGTTTGATTTCTTTTGATTTTTGATTTCCAATTTTGATTGAGTTGATTGGACAGAGCCAATTCGTTCTTTGTTTGCGGGGGGTGATGCAGTCGGGACGAGAGTTGGCCCGAGGCTCGGGAGGAGACGGCTCGCTTTGTCTAGGGAGCTCGAGTTTCGGGATGCCGAGATCGGTTGCTCTTATGGCGAGGTTGCCGAGCTGGAGGGTGCCAATGAGTAGCTTGTGTAGTTTTGTACATCGATTTTGAAACATTTTGGACTTGGTTTGGGCGCGAGCCCCGATTTACTTGGTCTTTTTGACTTGTTTGGGCGGAGCCCCGGTTGCTTGTACATTTGTACCTTGTTCGGGCGCAAGCCCCGATTGCTCGTCTGATTGCTTTTTGTTGCATATCGACGGCCCGAGTGCCTTTCTTTGTGGGTTGTGTTGTTTGTACCTGAGTTAGTTCTTGAACAGGTTTGGTAGACAACGGTTTATGCCGTCATGCTGCCGGAATTTACATAGAAAAAATCACGCAACACATACATTTTATATACACGTAAGGCCTTTAATTAGTGCAAAATGAGACTCAAAAGGACCAAAATGCAAAAAATTTGTCGGAAATGACCGGACGGTAGGGAGGGCTACCCCCTAAAAAAAAGAAAAAAAGAGAAACCTATAAGTTAGAAAATGGAGAAATATAAATATTGAAATTTTATTAAAATGAAAATAAAGAGAAAAGAAAAAAAAAAAAAAAAAAAAAAAAATGTCAAAAAGAAATGATTTAAAGTGTGCTGAAATGGCGGAAGTGTCGATGTCGCCTCGAAATGCGTGCCCGCGAATTTAGGAAACCTGAAGCATGGTAAATTTCTCGGATTTACCAAAATAAAATCCCGTAGGAATAGGAAATTATTCGTTATAGAATTAGGAAAGATCCA